>NW_022103951.1:9054087-9060164 GCF_000313985.2 Echinops telfairi
TAATGCCTGGAGTTTAAGTGGAGAGAAAATGTTTTGAGAATGATGAGGGCAATGAATGTACAAATGCGCTTTACACTATTGATGTATGTATGGATTGTGATAAGAGTTGTATGAGCCCCTAATAAAATGATTTTAAAAAGAAAAAAGAAAATGCTACATTTCTAAACATATGTTATTGACCAGATTGAAGAAGAAATTGAAAATCTGAGCAGTCTTAGAACCATTACATGAGTTGAACCATCAGTTAAGTTTCCCCCAAGGAAAACACTCCAGGTCCAGATGGTTTTCCATGTGGGAAAAAAATGAAATTAATGCTGGATGGGTTCAAGACTTACTTGCAAATAGCAATATGTAAAAACGTTCGGAAGATAATATGAAAGATAGGTAAATATCTAAATCACTTCAAGATAGAGTTTTCTTATGACTGAAATGACATTAGGATTGAATCCTATGTTAAAGACAAGAAAAGCCACAGGTTTTGTGTAGATATTTTTAACATCTGTAATTGAGAAAATGATTGGTATTCAGAATATTGAAAAATTTTCCCGGATATAAATAAGAAAAAAAAGACAAAGCAAACCAACTTAAAAGTTTGTTTAAGCCCCTCAGGAAAAGAAATAGATAATTTAAACCCCTTAGGAAAAGAGAAAGTTTCAATAAGCATGAAAACATAGATGGACTCCATTAAAAATAAAGAAAATGCCATTTGAAACCATAACATGATATTACTTCACACCCTTCTAATTAAAACCCATTAAAAGGGTGGTGAAAATCAGGGTTGGCAAGGATGTGATGCAACTGAAGCCTTTCTACACTGGCAGAGGACGTGGCAGTTGCTGTAACCACTTGGCGAAATCATTTGGGATTTTCTAGTAAAGTTGAAGATGTGCTCACCCTACGATGCAGCAATTCCTATTCCTAAGGATATAGGGTATTTGCTACCACCGAGGGATTTTTTGTGTGTGTGAATATGCATAACAGAACTGTCTGTCATAGTAAAAAAAATGAAACAAATTAAATGCCCATCAAGAGAAGAACACATACATCCATACGGCTTACATAGAACCCACTACCAGAAGTCGATTCCAACTCCTCGAGACCCTGTCTATACAGGATTTCCTAGGCTATAAATCCTGATGGGAGCAGACAGCCTCATCTTTTCCCTAGGAATTGTTGTTAGGCTAGAACTGCTGACCTTGTGGTTAGCAGCACGTCTAGCCCACAGTTCCACCAGGGCTTCTTTGGCTTTTGAATACTAACCAAACAAACCTCACTGTCATGAGTTGACTCATAGAGACCCTACAGGACAGGGTAGAACTGTCCCTGGGAGTTTCTGAGACCGTAGTTGTTTATGGGAGTAGAAAGTCTCATCTTTCTTCCACGGTGTGGGCTGGTGGTTTCAAACTGCAGACCCGGTTGTGGACTGTAGCCCCATGTGTGACCACTACACTACCATGGCTCCTTTGGTTTATATATAAGTGATGTAAAAAGGAACCAACTGCTGTTTCATTGGGGAGCATGGAGGTATTCAATATTAACAAACAAAAAAGGTAAGTCTCAGAAGTCATACAATATGATTTCATTCATATAAAATGGAAAACCATTTTAAACCATATATGTTCTGTAGAGGTACAGAAAAAATATGATAAAACTACCGAGAAAAGTACACTGAAGCATAAACTTCAGGGCAGTGTTTACTTCTAAAATTCAAGGGAGGCTATTGGATCTGGAAAAGCCACATGAAGGTTTCACATTCATTGGTGATATCCTTACTCAACTTGAGGATGGTTCTGAGTGTTTGTATGATTATTCTTTAAAGCTTACATATATTTTAAATGATTCCTCTAAATTAAATTAATTTTCTTAATGAAATTTTATTCATTCTGGTCATCAAATATATTTCTTGAAAAGAGAAAGCACAAGAGAAATTGAGGCTCAAATCAAAGTTAAACATTCAACTAAAAAAGTATTCTAGAAAGAAATAACAGAGAAATTGGAAGGGAGGAAATGATCAAAGAGATAACATGAGAATGTCTCCCGAGAATAAAGGATGTAATTGCCAGATTGAATGGGTATACCAAGACTTATTAAAATAACATGTCAGAGCCCTGGGGTAAAGAGAAAGTTCCAAAAGTATATGTAAAGCATTAGGAAACCAAAGCGCCTCAGATAAGAATACTGAAAACTAGAGTGGAATATCCTCTTCAAAATTTTGAGGAAAAGTGGTATTTGACCTAAAGTGCTATAGCCAGACAAGTGATTGACCAAAATTAGCAGGAGAATAAAAACACATTTAGATAGATACATTTCAGTAAGTTCGTCTCTCAAAGTTTACATCCTCAAGAGCTTATTGCAGGAAGCGTATGGATGCCAGTGAAAGCCCCAAATCCATTTGCAGAGTCCTCATGGGGATTAAGCTTCCATTGAATTCCCTGGGACTATTGACCAGGGATGGAATAACCTTGCACTCAAAGTGAATCAGAAAGTGAATTAATGTAGATACAGTTATGTGAATATTTAACATGTTTATAATTTGTTTTCCCTTTTAGGAGCCATTTTTAATTTGTTTTCATTTTTATTATTTTCTGTTTTCTTTTAGATTGAGCCTTTTCTTTGTTCTATTTTTTTATTGTTTGGTGGGGGGGTGTTGTATGATTTTCTTTATATGAACTCCATGATAGGCAAATCTATAGAGAGAGTAACTGGATTAATAGTTTCTTACGGTTATGGCAGGGGAGGTTGGAATGTGTGATAGTTACATAATCTGGTGTCAACTTGAGATTATTAAGAGTGAAAGGGTGGAGTTTAGCTTGTCAATCAGGTCCCGGCTTGATTATCTCATTTGGGAGTGCTATGGAGGTAAATAGCTCACTAGAGCTTGACTCTCTGCTTTGCATTCCTGACGACAAGCCACATGGAGCTACACTGATGGAGCCAGAGCCCTGGAGCTGGAGGAGCCACGTGGAGACCCATGCCAGTACTGAGTTGCTACCACTACCACTGGATCCACAAGATTTTCCACCCACCGAGCTGTGGCCTTCCTGCATTCGGCATCATTGCATGGCTTTGTGAGTCTGAAGAGGAATTTATGGACTAGTATCAACATATGGGATAATATCATATCAGACTTATGGACTTGCTCTGGAGTGGGCTGGGATGTTTTCTTAATGTATAATTGCTCTTTGATATAAAGTTCTCTCTTTACACATATGCGTCTCCATGCGTCTCCACTAACACAGAATGAAACAAGGAGCTGACAATCGTGAGTACAAAAATGAAGAAACTGTGTTAAAATTGATTATGGTGATGATTATACAACTTAAAATATATATTCAAATCACTGAATTACATGGGACATGAATTATATGCCAATAAAACTGTTAAAACATTAAAAAAGAAAAACTACTGCAGGATGTGTTCCACTATAAGGAGGGAAGAAACCAAGAAAGGAAAATGTGAGATTGTGAAGTAGAAAATTCAACACGAGAGAGATGAAGGGGAGCCTGTTGCAGGCCTAGCCAGTTAAACCAGTTGCCACAGAACTGACTCCAACTTAAAATGACCCTAAGTGTGTCAGAGTAGAACTGTGATCCTTAGGGTTTTCAATGGCTTATTTTTGGAAAGTAGATCACCAGGCTTTTCTTCCAAGGGGTCTCTGGATGGACTCAAACCTCCAACCTTCCACTTGACAGCCAAGTGGAATGACAGAACCACCCAAGGACTCTTTGGCAGCAGAAGGCTCTAGGAGTGATGCCTTCAAGCAAACATGGAATTGATGTATTACCTGTGTTAAGCCACACTAAAAGGAATTGAACTTTTTTTCTTAGAGAGTTTAGAGATGAGTTGGTTATATACATAATTTGCTTTTTAATATATGTATATATTTAAAAAGAAAAAAATGGTGATTAGTAACTCCAGGGGAAAAAAGTTGTGCAGGGTGTAAAATGTCATCAGTTTCTACTGTTGGCTAAGAGCAATGTTGACATAGTCACAATAATGCTAACATTGAATATTGATTTAACTGAAGCGTATGTAATAAAAAGATTAGGGGATGCACAGATACAGGCATAACTTCATATTTTATTTTATTTTGGTTCACAGAGATTGCATTCTTTTTACAAGTTTAAGGCTTGTAGCAGCCCCATGTCAAGTAAGTCTATCAATGCCATTTTTCTAAGAGTAGGTGCTCACTTTGTGTTTCTGTGTTACATTTTGGAAATTCTCACACTATTTCAAACTTTTTAAATAATGGTATTGTAAACTTGATCAATTATCCAAACCCAACCCAAACCAAACTCACTGCCATTGAGTCAATTCTGACTCATGGTGACCCGATAGGACAGGATAAAACTGCCCCTGTGGGTTTCTAAGACTGAAACACTTGATAGGAGTAGAAAGCCTCCTCTTTCTCCCATGGTAGATTATAGTATACTGTAGTGCAAACATATCTTATATACACTGGAAAACCAAAAGGTTCATGTGATTTTCTTCATTGTAATATTTGCTTTATTGAAGTGGTCTGGAACCAAATCCTCAACATCTCTGAGACATATGGCTGTCTATGTTTAGGGAATTGTTGAAGATGACTAAATTCTGTTCTTTTATAATATCTAATCAATAGATAATTCTTAAATTGAAAAATTAAGAAATAGCAGAAATAACATTTTATAGAGAAATGTGTTTGTTTGCCAAAAGAAACATTTAAAAGATTTGTCAAAACTCAGTGAATATGCATGTGAGATTTGTGTTTCTAGTGCATATAGATTTTACATCAAAAGAAAAAATAATGGTAAACAAACACTGAATGCCAGCTATTGACATGCATACTGATGTTGGTAATTTCCTTTGAAAAGCTTCCTCCCACAAAAAGAATGAATCAATTCATGGTTAAAAGATGGATAGATATGTGATAAAGCAAGTATAGTCAAGTGTTGATGGTAGAATCTAGGAGGTAGGTGTATAGGTTCATTGTATAGGTAGGTTCATTGTATAATTCTTTCAACTTTCATTTAGGCTTGAAAAGTCTCATGATTTTTGTCTGGTTGACTAGCTAATCCCCCAAAACCAAACCCACTGCCCTTGAGACAATTCTAACTCACAGCAACTCTCTAGAGCAGTGGTTCTCAACCCTCCTAAGGCCATGACCCTTCAATACAGTGCCTCATGTAGTGGTGAGCCCCCAACCATTACATTATTTTCGTTGCTACTTCACTGTCATTTTGCTACTGTGATGAATTGGGCGACCCCTGTAAAAGGGTTGTTCGACCTTCAAAGGTGTCACGACCCACAGGTTGAGAACCACTGCTCTATGCAGTTTTATTCTACACACAATGAGGTCATCACAAATTGAAGTCGAGTCAAAGGGGACTGATTAGTGGCTGGAAGAAGAGAGAAAGCAAATGTGGCAAGGATTAACAATCAGTGGCCACAGGTGCAGGTCATTCAGGGGTTTGTTGTACTGGTCTACCAACTTTTCTGTTAGGTTGAGAATTATTCATAAGAAAAAGTTGATAAACATAAAATGTCTCTAGAAAGCTGAGAATTAATTTAATGAGATTGCAAAATAGAGGTTAGTAGTGCAGTAAAAAAAAATCCATAACTTTTATTTATTATTTAAAAAGTTTAACAGTTTAATTGTCAATAATTCACATACCATAAAATCCAGTGGTAGGAATATATTAAAAAGCTTTGCAATCATCACCACAATCAATTTTAGAACATTTTATCCATTCTTGTAAACATTATTTTTTATGAGCTCTCCATTTCCCCCCAACCTTCCCCATCATAACCCTAAGAAACTATTAATCTAATTACTATCTCTATCGATTTACTTACCCTGGATTTCATATAAAGAAAATCCTACACCACCACCACCACCCACACACAACAATTACAAAATAAAACAGAAAAACTTCAATCCAAAAAGAAGGAGAAAGTATTAAAAACTAAATTAAAGACTGCAGGGACTGAGGAGGTCATTGACCTTGGTGGAAAATCCGACCTGAGTTCCAGGGACTGACGAGGACAGGACTTTGGCCAGAGTGGAGAACACCTACCAACAGTGTATGTTGATGGTC
>NW_022103951.1:9060788-9073856 GCF_000313985.2 Echinops telfairi
CCTTTTGTAACATTGATATTAACATCTTTCTAGATTAGTAAATATATACTTTCCACTTTGAAAAAGCAGAGAACATTTAAAATGGATCAACAGGGAGAACACATGATAGATAAGGGTACATTTTAACCTAACTAACCTAATGATCTCTCTGCATTAATCAACACTCTAATGCATTCTGATAGCAGTGCTATTCAAATCCCTTGTCAATGGTCAGAGGATATTAATCCATGTGGGGATTCTGCAAGTGAATTTGAGCTTTCACTGTTGTCCACAGACTTCTGTAAACAGGGTGCTCAGTTCTAGAGGACTACAATGAAGAGGCTATCACCATAAAGTGAGTGGTGTCCATTGTTTGGTTTTTCCAGCGGATCAAAAAGTTATATTGACACTATATTTCAGTCTATTACATGTGCAATAGCATTAGGGGAAAATTTGAAATATTGTGAGAACTACCAAAATGTGACACACACGCTTGGAAAAAAAATGACTCAGGAAGACTTGCTCTATGCAGGATGGCTACAAACCCTCCATTTATTTAAAAAAAAAACTATCTTCAAAGTGCAATAACATGAGATGTGCCTATACTGAGTCCCTCTGAACAGGTAGTATCAAGATTTACTTTAAATGAAGGGGGACTAGAAAGGGGGAACTGATCACAAGGATCTACATATAACCTCCTCCCTGGAGGATGGGCAACAGAAAAATGGGTGAAAGGAGACGCCGGGCAGTGTAAGATAAGATAAAATAATAATCTATAAATTATCAAGGGTTCATGAGGGAGGGGGAGGGGGGAGTAGGGGAGAAGGAAAATGAGGAGCTGACTCCAGGAGCCCAAGCGGAAAACGAGTTTTGAGAATGATGAGGGCAACGAATGTATAAGTGTGCTTTACACAATTGATGTCTGTGCGGATGGTGATAAGAGTTGTATGAGCCCCAGTAAAATGATTTTAAAAAAAAAGATCTGAAGGTCCGAGGTTTTGAAAGTAGGTGAATATTCTGGCTGTGTTCCCATCAGAGGAGTCTGACATTTACTGATGACTAAAAGCAAGAAGGTGCAGGCTGACCAAGAGTGCGACTTATGAAGCATTAGGGTCACAGGGAACCAACCATCCTGACCTATGCACAGTGTTCTGGAATTCAAGCAGTAATGTAGTAAAGTGTAACATAATAACCATCTTATAACCTCATAATGATGCGAGAGGGCCGCCTATTTGCTTTCATTGCACTGGAATATCAGACAATTAACTCCCTCTGCTTTTTATAGGCACAAGACCTTATTTTAAATTTCAGACTCACCGATCTCTGAAGCTTGAGATGACAACTTTTCCTACCTAAGGAAGGTGAGAGGTTGTTTCTCTGATACATTTTAAAAGATGGACCCAAACAACCAAGTCTTATTTTTCATGCAGCAGATGTGCGAAATGCTTTCCCTTTGCCAGAAAAGGAGGTAGCCTGCCAATCTTTAAATCCCAAGGGGGCTCACACTTCAAATGAAATACAATCTGCTTTTACAAAAAACACCAACAACACACCAGATAACCCAAACCCAACAACTTAAAATTACTCATGGCCCTGTACAAATCTTTGTTGAGCAAGACATCATGAGCATAAGAATGGATTAATGGCAGAAGAACATTAAAAATAGAAAAGAACTATTGATTTGAAGGTGCTACCTCCAGAGAGAAGTACTAATAAATATGGGAGAGCAGTCACTTCCCTTCTTTACATGAGGATGTGAACTAATCTATCCTGCTCTTTATGGGTTTACTGATACTTTCAAGAGGAGATTTATTGTTTATCAAGGCATTACTTTGAGATTTAACAAAGCACGGGAAGTAATGGGAGGTTCAGTTGTTTATACATTTATCTCTTGTAGGACAACAAATAGAAAATGCTCTACTTCAAGAACTGAGTTCTTATTTCTGCAAACTGTTGCATTCTCCATGAACTTTGATCAAGCCCATGGGTGCCAATCCACATTCAATCAACAAGGCCTAATAAGATCTTTAATAGTCAGGAGATTATTGTTAAGATTGTACCACCAGCCACCTGTGGCTCTTGAGCAACTGAAATGTGGCCGATCTGAATTGAGATGTGATTTGTGTAATATGTGTTATATACTTTTCTGACTTTGAAGACTTAGTATTAAAAATGCACAAAAGAAATAATATTGCTTCTCGGCCTTTTGGCTAAGATCAAGTGTAGTAAAGATGCAAAATATTTCATGAATAATTTGTTATATTAATTATATGTTGAAATGGCATTTTGGATCCATTGGGTTAAGATCTACTACTGAAATGAGATTTGCCTTTTTTTTCCACTTGTTAACATGTAATTGCTTTTGTTTTTGTCTGTCATTGAGGTGAATCTGGCTCGCAGTGACCCTATAGGATAGAGTAGAGCTGCCCAAGGGTTTACAAAGCTGTTCTCTTTACGGGAAGAAATTGATAGGTTTTTTTTCTCTTGAATCAAATAATGGTGAATAAAAAATTCTGAGGACCACTTAATGTGACTACTAGAAAGCTTAAATCTATGTACATGTCTAGCATATTTCTATCAAACAGAGCTGTTATCAACCAGTTCAATCTTCTATTCCACTCTTTCACTCCTAATAATATACTTTTTAAATGTATATGCCTTGCAATGTACATAAGTACATAAGTAGCTAATATACTTAGATTATCGATATGATCTCTTTTTAAAAGTGGAATATATAAAAGCCATTAAGAAGGAAATACCCAGAGATAAACATTCTTACTCACATTATTGAAATATCCTTTTAAGCATGATCTAAAATCACTGCATAGTCCATTTTATGAACAAACTACAATTTATATTAAACATTCCATTGGGAACTTAGTCTGCCCTGTGAACAGTGTGGGCTCTGGAGGGGATTCAGACAGATCACTTTGAAAATTGCCTTTGTTCCTCAGAATTTGTTTCCCAGTGGATATTCCCTCCATTTGGATTGGGTTAGTTGGAGTGAAAAACAAAAACAAAAAAAGTCAGCAACTGTCCTTAGCTCTAGGAATCTCAGGAGTAGCTTGTAAATGACTGCATCAGTTACATGATGAAAAATGACTGCTTCGGTTAAAAAAAGTACCAAGGGTTGTTCTTTCTTTGTTTTTGTTTTTTCAAATGTTTTCATATGGAGATGTCAGATGGTGTAAGATATGACAAAATAATAATCATTCATAAATTATCAAGGGTCCATGAGGGAGGGGGGAGTGGGGAGAGGGGTGGGAAATGAGGAGCTGATGCCAGGGGCTTAAGTGGAGAGCAAATGTTTGGACAGTGATGAGGGCAAAGAATGTACAAATGTACTTTACACAATTGATGTATATATGGATTGTGATAAGAATTATATGAGCCCCCAATAAGATGATTTTTTTAAAGTGCCAAGGGTCAGAGAAAAATTACAATGACTGTCAGCCTATCAATAGAACTGAGCTGAAGAAGCAAGAGTCTTAAATAGTGTTGGACTTGGTAAAATGTTGGCTGAGATTTTTTTCAATGCAGGAAATGTAATTTTTAAAAGCCCCTTTCCATCTACCTTTAATGTTGTCCATGTGACAGTCCGTTAGAAAGGACATTTTCCGACATCAGATTCCACTGAGGTGCCAATACCATGATCAACCAGGGGCTGCCTACTTGAATCCAATCCATGACGACTCCATGCATGTCAGAGTAGAACTGTACTCTGTGGGGTCTCCAGTGGCTGATGTTTACAAGTAGGTCTCCAGGCCTTTCTTTGGCGGTATCGCTAGATGGCCTTGAACCTTTGGGTTAGGAGTCGATTAAGTTAACTGCTTTACACCACCCAGGAACTCCAATTACCATGGATATCAGGTACCAAAGTGAATGAGAAGTAAGTCCCTCAGACTTAATTTACAGAGGAGGCTACTGTTCCTATCCCTTTGGGACCCACAATCAGAACAAGGATGTCTAAAAACAGTCCAGGTGTGGAGACAGAGGATAGTTGGGAAGTTCCTTTGGAGAGAACTCTTGCTGTGCTTCAAGGACAGAAGGACCAACAGCTCCTTCAGTTTCATCCTTCAGAGAGAGACTTCTAGGGTATTATGGGAGAGTTCGCTATGCGTGTCCTACAAAGATCTTAAGAAACGGTGCCTATCTCACGCTTAAGAAATCTGAAGTGAAGGGCCGTGGTTGGGGCATCTGTGAGCAGAGAGAAGGGCTGGCCAGCTTCTCTGGAGGCCTGGAAGAGGCAGACAGCTGTGTTCAATGGGCCTGCAATTCTGCCTTGGTTAAGTCAAGGGGCGTGAAAGAACCAGATGAGGGTTTTGTGGATCAACTTGGATTCTGTCCCCTGAGGTCCCTTACAGGAAGTGAGCAGTCTTTTCATCTTTTTCCTGCAAGGCTTGAAAAGTTTGATTTTGCTGTTGTAGAGGCTGACTTTACCTTCCTTTGAGCCAAGTGATTTGCAAAACCTTTGCCCCCAGTCCTTCACATTTAGTGGATCTAACCAATACATGGAATGAGAGCAACTCCTGTTTAATCAATGTAGTATAATTTCATTTTTCCAGTTCCCAAAGTTACTTTGAACAAAATAACAAAGTTCAAAATGAATCACTTGCAACCAACAGATTGTGGCGGAAGTGACACAATGATTTCCGAGACTTTGTCAGAAGTCTTACAACTAGGTCTTTTGCCTAGGTCTCTTTGAATACTTGCTCAGCAGATACCTTCCTCTTGGGACCTAGCTGTCATGCTGTGGGAAACCCAGGCCACATGGAGAGGCCAGGTGTAATGCTTCAGTGGACAGACCCAAGTGAGCTCTCAACTGACAGCCAATATCAACTGCCAGACTTGGAGTGAGCCATTGTGGGTGTCCTTCCCAGTTGAGCTTCTGATGCCTTATAGACACAGCAGATATCTGCCCATACAAAGACCCTACAAAGAACCATTTGCCTCAGTCCTCCTTGAATTCCTCACCCATAAAATAGAGGGCAAAAAAAAGTTTGTCATAAGCTGCTATATTTGGGGGTAGTTTGGTATGGATCAATAGATACAAAATATGTTCATATTTATTAGTTTTTCTTTTTAAAAAGCTGAGTACTTTTGTTTTGGGCAAAAGCAAAACAAAAAGGCTCCTGATAGGATGTTACTAGTCTTATAAAGTTTTCTTTCTCAAGCAAAGGGAAAGAGGCAGGTTCTAACTAATCTTCCACAACACGATCTTTCAAAGACATTGTCCTTGACTTCAAACTTGTACCTTCCCGTCTAATTTTCACGAAAGCATTCAACATACTCAGAGTCTCAAATAAATCATACTTTGGGGAATAGGAAGAGGAACAGCTAATGTCAATGAAATAAAATTGTGTTTGAATATCCTACCAAAACATGCAGCAATGTGCTTGGAAGAGGCAATTTGGCTTTCCATTAAACCCAGACTTGTTGCCGTTGTGCAGATTCCAAACCCTAACGACCCTGTAGGACAGAGCAGGACTGCTCTCTAGTTTCTGAAGCTGCTAATCCTTACAGGAGCAGATAGTCTCAACTTTCTCACGGGGCAGCTAGTGGGTTTGAACCACTAACTTTGGGATTCGTATCCCAATACCTACCCCCCAGTGTCACCAGGGATCCAGATAATGTATTGAAAGCACTTGATATCATCTGTGGTTCATAGGATTCTCTAAGTAAATGGAAGAGTTAAAGGTAGGGACTATGAACAGGCAGTTGCCACTCAGCACCTGGTCTACACCAGGGCTTTGAATAGGTTCACTCATGGCCAAAGCAGGGAAATCATAACAGACTTGAATTTTTAAAAATGATAACTGGAACCAAAAAAAAGTATGGGTCACTTTCAGGGCTTTCCTGGAATGGGAAGTTCAGAAGAGGTGTCGGGCATCCTTTTAGGAGCCTGCTGTGTGATGCTGGATTATTGATAGGACTGTGGAGAGTATTCAGAGCAATGCGGTTGTCCTCCACCTTTGAGCAGGGCATCACTGTTCCTGCTTCTGTCAGTCAAGAGCTTTGGTTGCTATGCGATGTACCTGCTGTCCTTGTTTTCTAAGAGAGATTAAGCTAATTACAGGCCATTGACCTGTACTTTTGTCCATTCTGGTTATCATTCTGCTCACCCCCAATTTGCACATTTGGGTCCTTTTCAGTGTCATGACTGAATAGGAAAGAATAGGTTTCAAGGCCTGATTTATATTCTTTTCACATGATCACAGGCAAAGTAGGGGGTTAAAATATCAAAGAGGCTGTAGACTTAACTAAACCGAAGACATTTAAAATGGCCCATCCTTTGCTACTTAACAAGGTCTTCATCGTCTGGTCAATTCTCTTCCAGACAAATCTATGTTCATTCCTTGTCTTAAAATAGGAAAATGACTTTGTAGAGCAAAGCTTGTCTGGCTTAAAAGCCCAAGCACTTCTTGCTTCTACTTAAAATTAATAATTTAAAACTAGATTTCTGAACAATAAACTCCCATTTCACTAAAAACACGCATGCACTAATGGATGCCTCTAAACTGAGCAACCTCTCCAGCACCATTGGGGGCTTGGTATTGTCTGCCTCGTCATGCACACTGTTTGGTAGGCTTTGGCAGCATTGGTTTGTGTCAAACATAAATAGGCAACGGTGCAGACTCATCTTTCTGGGCCATGTAGTCTAGGACTTTGCTCCAAATCCAAATTCAATTCCAACTCATAGCGACCCGACAGGACAGAGTAGAACTGACCCATAGGGTCAGTAGTAGACTTTTAACAAAAGGAAAGAGGAAAATGTTCTGACATCAAGCGTTTCAACAGCCTAATGAAACATACAAGGATAGGATGCCTTTCAAAATGGATGAGCTCAACCCGTGATGGGAGGAACTGAAACAAAGGTTCAACACAGCTGGGGTCACCCAACCATTCTTTCTGGAGCGGCTCATGAACCCTGAAACTGGACTTCCTCTGGAGTTTTCTTTTCTTCTTCTTTTGTGCTAAATCGATTAGGAATGGGATCTCTTCTAGCTCTGTCAAAAGAGAAAGCTGATTTTCTTCCCCACCGACTGATATCTGCTTGCCTATGGAAGTGTGTATTTCGATGAATAATTAGATTAATTGCTAGGCTTCCATTTTAATGCCCCAAGAAAAATAAGCACTAACTATGTTATCTTATAAATATGCTGGCTCCTCTGGGTCTTCCCTTCCCCATCCACCAAACGCTACTCCCAGCATGGCTATGTGGGGACATCTCACGACCATTTCTGTACTGCTGGCGCCCACCTGTGGGACAAAACCATCTGAAACTATAAAATACTGACTGTGTGTGAATGATAGCTGTGTCTTCCAACTAGTTTTGAAAGCAGGCATGTACATACCGAAAGCAGGAAGGTGAGAGGGAGCTGGAGCGAGGTCAGAATGGCTTAAATGAAAGATGGTGAAATTGAGGGTGTCAGATGTGAGCATCAGGACCAACAACAGCTCTAAATCTTTGCTCATGGGACTTACAGCAAGGGTGGGATGAGGGAATCTACTTAATGGATAGAGAGACAAGTAGGCCAGTCTGTGACAAGGTAGTGGCTATGGCTGCCTTTCCTTTCATGGTCACTCTTGGAACCTATCATGTGGTCCAGCGCTGGTTACATCGTTTGCAGGTCCCAGTCCAAAAGTGAAAACCCAAATCAAACCAACAATGCATTGTTAGGGGTACACTGGCTTGTCCATGTGGTCAGTTGTGATGCCAACCTCCCTTATAGTCGAAAATCCGTGCAGAACTTACACTTGACCTTTAAACAAGATAGACATGAATTTCTTACTGCTACTGTGGCGAGCTCAAGTGTGGTATCTGTTGTGTGACACGGAGCATCACCAGGAACTCATGTGGAGATGGTCAGCATCACACAGCACGTCACGTGGCTGCTCCCCACAACACTTGAGCTCATCCCAGTAGGAACAAGAAATCAAAACCTGCATAGGAGGGCAACTGTGCAGTTCCGACCCACATTGTTGAAGGGTCAAGTGTACGAAAATGTGTAACTATAGCCTTGCCTTTGTGATCTGTGTTTTCATGGCTTATTTAATAGCACAATCCCTCAAATATGGGGAAACCCACAGAGGGAATACAGAACCTCACCTCAACTTGAGGGCTTCAGTCTGTGATGGGGTGCTTGCTACAACAGCTGCCAGGGGCTCCCTTCCATCAGTCACCAGACTGAGGGAATGTGTCCCAGTTGAGTGGGAAGTCAATTTTCCTTGGTATCTCCAAGTTCCTGCCTCAAATACCAGTGAATTACTAACCCCCAAGGAACTTCAAGTCCTTTTGGGATGTGCTTGGTACCTGGAGCAGAAGTGGGTTCGAGACTCATACCCACCAAATCATCCACTGAATGCACCTTGTGCTGTCAGCCCATGGCGGGGGATGCCTGTTGTCATACCACACTTGAGATACCATGAGGCATGAGCCGAACCTCCACCTACCCTATGCCCATGCCAGGCTACTACTCAAACCTGAGGTCAACAGTGGAATGTCTCGGCCCTGAGTGCCTAGCAGGGTCTCAAACATCACCATTCTTTTTGTCATCATCATAGGCATTTTTAAAACCATCGATCAAATTAAGGGTAAGTACATTTTTGAATTAAAATAAACCCAATGTTCTTTACCAATTGCCTGACTCTTCTCTCTGCACTTGGCTGTTGGTTGTCCTAGCTTTCAAAAGGCAACTTGACAGATAGAAAACCCATATCAATTATGAAATACATCACACAGCACAGACTACATCGGATATACTGTTAACACAGAACAAATCCATTCCCTGCTTTGGGAAAGTCATTTGAAAGAGCCCCAGTGGTGTAGTGGGCTGTGCACTATACTGCTAACTGCAAGACCATCAGTTTGGACTCAACAGCTGCTTTGCTGGTGAAAGATGAGGTTTTCTGCTCCTCTTCATTTACAGCCTTGGAAACCCACCGGGGCAGTTCTACTCTGCCTATAGGCTTGCTATGAGTTGGAATTGACTCAGTAGCATGTGTTTGGTTTGGGTTTTATGGTATAGTGTGAGAGGTGTTGGGCTGCTAGCTGCAGGGATGATGGTTCAGACCCACCAGCCCCCCTGAGGGAGAAAGATGAGACTGTCTGCTTATGTAAAGGTTTTCAGTCTCAGAAACTCTAAGGAGCAATTTCGCTTCGTCCTATGGGGTCACCACGAGTCAGAAGCAATCCAATGGCAGTGGGTTTAAAAGTCACCTTACAAATTACAGATAATATTTGAAAGCAGGAGAACTTCAGATCACTTATTCGTACTCATGTGGAACCTGTACACAGACTAAGAGGCAGTTATCCAGACAAAACAAGGAAAGGCCATGGCTTAAAATCAAGAAAGGTGTGTGCCAGGGTTACATCCTTTCACCATGCTTATTCAGTCTGGATGCTGCACACAAAAATTATATAAAGAAGAGCACAGCATCAGGATTGGAGGAAGACTCATTAACAACCTACAAATGCAAATGGTATGCCCTGGTTTACTGAAAGCCAGGAGAACTCAAAGCATGTACCGATGGAAGATCAAAGACTACAGCCTTCAGTATGATTTATACCTCAGCATAAAGCAAAAATCCTCACAGGTGGACCAATAAACAACAACATGATAAATGGAGAAAGGGTTCTATTTTATTTGTATCCACAATCAGTCATCATGAAAACAGCAGTCAGGAAATCCAGCACGTATTCCATTGGGCAAAGCTGCCGCCGAAGACTTCTTCAGAGTGTCCCAAAGCAAGGAGGTCCCTTAGAGGACTAAGGTGAACTTGACCCAAGCCATGGTGGTTTTCAATCACCTCATATGCATGTGAAAGCTGGACAAGGGATAGGGACACCCGAAGAAGCATCGATGCCTTTGGATTATGGTGTTGGGGAAGAATATCAACTATGCCATGAACTGCCCGAAGAACACCTGGTGGTGTCGTGGGATATGCATTGGCCTGCTAACCCCAAGGTCAGCAGTTCGAAACCGCCAGTCACTCTGCGAGAGAACAATGAGGCTTTCTACTCCTGTCAAAAGTTATAGCCTCAGAAACCCACAGGGGCAGTTCTACCCTGTCCTATAGGGTCGCTCTGGGTCAGAATGGACTCAAATGGCAGTGAGTTTGGTTTGGGGGTTGTTATTTTTTTTTTAAGAGATTGACTCAACAGAATTAACACCAATAAAATCTCTTTAACATGACAAAGGCAACTGACATTGGCAAAGAGAAATCCCCAAATGGGATGATAACCACGGGCATGGCACAGTGGTTAGGATTCACAACACATATTTTGGGGCAACACAACTCAAACTGTAGCAGCAGCAAAAGTGAGGAGATAGTAGAGTGAGATTCAAAGGTAAAATGATGTGTTCCAAAGCTGGCCATTCTTCCCAACAAGCGATAAGAGATAAGCAGACACTTTGTGATTCATCTACTTGGCCATATGGCTTGGTCACACGCCCATTGGAGGAGAATGGAGACAGACTATTGGCATCGTCTCCTGCATGTAAGGCTGGTACATTACATACCATAAACCCATTCTCAGAAACATAATCACAAGTTAAAGAATTCAAACACTAGAATAAATACTTCTTAATTCTGTTTATGAAGTATTGAAAAAGGCAAAACTGGCTGATGGTGATAGAAATCAGATCGGTGGTTGCCCCTGGCCAGAGATTGACTGGAAAGAGGACTCGGAAACTCGGTGGAGTGGTGGTACCACTGATGTATATGTCTGTCAAGAGTCATTGAACTGTATTATATATATTTTTAATTTAAAGGATTTTCTATGAACAAACAAACTAAAACCTGAGTCTGTTCCTTCAAGCTAGGTCCCAAAGTAAAGAGGATGTACAGCTGAAGCAGTGACAAGTAAACCAGGGAGCCTTTTGGAGTCATTTGTTACTGCAGCCTAGCCTCACCTCACCTGACTGATACAGGGATTCATGACTCCACTAGCACATTAAAGACCGGAGAAAGTTGTCAGTAAAGAAATCTGCTTGCTGTTACTATCCAGGCGATTCCAACTTCTAGTGATCCTATAGGACAGAGTCCCATGGATTTCCAAAGTGATCATCTTTGTAGAAACAGACTACCATATCTTTCTCCAGCAGAGTGTAGCGCGTGGTCTCAAACCACTGATCTTTCAGTTAGCTACTGAGCGCTTAACTCCTGTGCCGTGAGGGCAATTTAAAATCTGGTGCTTCTCAAACTGTTTTGATAGTGAATACTTTTATTTTTCCTCCCTGAACACCCTTAAGCAATCAGTGGTTGGTTTGGTTCTACCAAACACAATTTACATGATTTTTCAAGGCAATTGGAAAATGCATCCTTTTATAGAATAATTGAAAATTTCCCAGACTTTAGTGGCTTTGGGAGATGAAAATGAAAGGAGCAGGGATCTGTTGTTGACAATTGCTTGAGATTTAGAATCCATTTGGAAACCCAATCTGAACACAAATTCAGCAAATGAGGGATGAGTACTTCAGTAATTAAGTCAATCTAGTTTTATTTAATATGATCTCCCCCTCCCTGCTGCTGCCCCCCCCCACCCCGGCTAATCAGCAGAACTCTAGGAAAAGTATTTGTCAATGTGCTCTCAGCTTTAATTGCACATAATTCTGTGCCAGGCACAGAAGGAAAACAGACCATGGTTCCACCATATCTTTCTGTAAATGCATTTCTTAAGCAATCAAAGGCTAGCACTGTCTTTGTGACAATGGACACCATTTTTCTCTCCCAAAGGCAGAAGAGGGATAAATGGGGCATCGTGGTTTGGGCTGGACCTCTCAGATCTATAAGGGTGGGCTCTCAGTTGAGCCCACAGTTTTAGGAGCAATGAGGAGTTTTAGAACAAGGAGCCCCCAGGCATGCTTCCATTGAATCCTGCCTAAGGGGCATGCTAACAGACTATCAAGTGGATCTCAGCTTCCTCATTCTTAAAGAGTTCTACCAAAGGAACAAATCTCTTGTTCTCCTCCTTTGATCTTCACACCCCAGTAGTGTTCCGGAAGACACAGGGGCAAGCCAGTCTGGGACGGTTTGTTCTGATACCTCCTATCAACTCCACCTTCGTTTCATATTAGTGAGCCGCCTTTGAACTCCAGTCAAGAAGCACATTGAACCCATCTGCCCCCGCTACACCTGACCTCTTTGCTTTTATGATTATTAACTCAGCAGGTGAGTGTTTGTGATGAGATGTGGGAAAGCCTGGGAGACACTAGAGACATTAAACACTTACCCTGAAATAACTAATTTTGAAATGTTACCTAAAAATATTGACCTAATGCGCTTTACAAAATTGATGTGGGTATGGATTGTGATAAGAGTTGTATGAGCCCCTAATAAAATGATTAAAAAAATAATAAAAATATTGACCTAAATCTTTGAACTCCCGATAGTATTTAATCCTGGGTAGTAAATTTCAAACTATTTCTTGCTATGTAATATACATACAAAGAAATGTGATCAATAAACACACACTAAAAGCCATTACCAAGCTCACAGATAGGACTTCACCTGCACACCGCCCCCCCATCTCTTCCCACTGCCAAGCACAATCCGAAGATGCTACCATGATGCTACACAAATTCACATTCATGCTTTTTCATCCACTTAAGTATTTATGTACCCAACACAAGCACATTTAGCAGTGATGTAGCAGTAGCTTCATATTTCTACCCAAATGTGTCTACGTACATTACTGGAAGGTAAACAATCTAGACTCTGGCACTAGACTATCTGGCTTCAAATCCTAGCATTCCCACTTGATAAGGGTGTGGCCTTCAGTGCCTCACTTATTTCCTTGTGCCTGCATGTTGTCATCTGTAAATGGGGATAGTAACCTACCACACAGTCATGCAGATAAAATGAATTCATGTAGACAGTGCATTCAGAAAATACTCCATGAGTGTTAAGTGTGATCTTTACGCAAATGTATTGAAATCAATTCCTACCAGCGCAGTCAGCTGAGGGAAAAGATAAGGCTTTAAAGTATGATGAAGGGGAAAATATCAGAGCTTAAATTGTGAACACACAATTAGTAAAAGGCTATGGAGGATGATGGGAGCCCCAAACCCATTTGCAGAGTGTCTG
>NW_022103951.1:9075563-9086441 GCF_000313985.2 Echinops telfairi
CCTCACTAAGGCCATAATTCAAACGCATCCATTCTCTCCTATTGTCCTCATTCGTCATCTAGATTTCACTTGCCTACGAGGCAATTGACAATACCATGGCTTGGGTCAAGCATGCCTTAGTCCTCAAAATGACAGCCTTGCTTTTTTTTAATGCTTTAAAGAGGCTTTTTACTGAAGATCGGCCCTATAAAATACATCATTTGATTTCTCGACTGCTGCTTCCATGAGCATGAATTGTGCATCCAAATGAAGCTTTTGACAGACGACTTCAATGTTTTCTCCATTTATTATGATATGGTCTATGGGTTCAGTTGTGAGAATTTTTTTGTTTTCTTTCCATTGAGTTGCAATCCACACTGAAGGCTTACTGTAAAGCCATTCACCCTTTGTGGTGAAGAAGTCAGATGGTGCCTGGCTCTCAGAAAGAACAGTGTCTGGAGTCTTGAAAGACTTGTCTTAAAACAGGCAGCCATTTAAGTGAGATGTCAGCTAAGTTCACAAAGAAGGAACACCCAACCCATGTGATCCAAGGATTGTAAATAGTAAAAATCCAAAACCAGAAAAGGGAATACTACTGAAGCTTACATTCTGAGCAGGTTTACAAAGGATATGGATGACACTGAATGCCCCAAATCCACTTGCAGAATCCCCATGTGGATTGAGCCTCCACTGAACTCCAGACCATTGACCAGGGGTATGAATAGGGTTCTCCTCAGACAGAGTGAGTTGGAAAGTAGATTACGACAGATATAATTAGATTAAAATTCAACATCTTATCCTTTGGGTTCCTTTTTGATCCATGTATAACTTGTTCCAGGTTTTAGTATTTTGGGTTTTTTAATTTGTTTTGCTTTGGTTGAGGTTTTCTGTGCTTTATTTTGTTGTTAGGGGTGGGTTGGATATGATTTTCCTTATATGAAATCCAGGATAGGTAAATCTCCTTAGGATTATGACAGGAGAGGTTGGGGGAAATGAGGAGCTAATAATAACGGACATAAGAATGAAGAAAATGATCTAAAATTGATTGTGGTCAGGATTGCACAACTCTTTTTAATATATTTAAAACATTGACTTGTATGGTATATGAAAGATATGTCAACAAAATAGTTTTTTTTTTAATGAAAGGAAACAACAGTTTCTACCAAATAAATTCCACCTCATGGCAACCCCAAGTGTTTCACAGTAGAACGGTGCTCCATAGAGTTTTCCAATGACAGTGACCTCTCAGAGTCAGATCACCAGGCCTTTCTTCCGAGGTATCTCTGTGTGGGCTCAAACCACCAACCTTTTGGCTAGTAGCCCAGCACTTAACCATTTGAGCAACCCTGGGACTCCACTAGTGATTATACGACACCCATGTTAGTGGGTTCCTTACAAGTCCTATATATTTTTTACAGGATAGCTCTGATAAACACTGCTTTAATTATCATAAATATGACTTTCAAGAAGTAATGTTCCATGAAGGGAAGGAAATTAATAGAAAAAGAATGATGATTGGAACGTCACCAGAAAGGACGTTCCAAGAATTTCTTCCTAATGTTAAAAGCAGGGCTTCAAACAGGTTCAAGGCCCTGGTTAAAAGTCAGCACATTGTCTGTGTCTCATCTTCTAGTTTATTGGGAACTCAATCCTGGCTGCATATGAGAGTCACTTGGAGAGCCTTCTGAACTATGAGTGCCTAGCCTTACACCCAGAGATTCTGGTTCAATTTGGTTGACAACTGGACCCAGGTATAGCAATTTCGTGTTTATTTGTTTGTTTGTTTGTTTGTTTGTTTGTTTGTTTTAAGCTCTTCAGGTGGTTCTAATGTGCAGCCAGAGTTGACAAAACTTGTGTCATCTGATTGTAATAGTGGTTGTACTGGTGGTCTCCCTTCCAGGTGGCAAACAGAGGGAGAGCTCTGAATAAGTTCTATGGAGTCTGGAGTTCTTGGTCAAGAGACATTCCAAACATTGGCACAACTGGCTCTGAGCTGGTACTTATACTCTGATACCTCTCACCTCAGAATCTCCTAGTCTATTTTAAGCCTTCTGGTGGTTTCTTTTAAAGCATGATGCTTTTTGAGCCAGACTTACCATTTCAAATCTCATAGATTATGATTCAATTTAAAGCATGACTAAACAGAACTAAGGACCCCAATTAGGAGTAATTGGACATTTTCTTATGAACACACACACACACACGAAAGAGCACTGAACTGTAAAAGCCCTTCATAAAAGTGCAGGGTTTCTATAACATAATTTGAAGGAAGGCAGGAAAATGCTATGGACTAATAATCACTGTATTTGGACAGTATTTGAATTTCTGCCTCAATCACGTTAGCTGTGGGTCCTCACCCTCTCTAGGCTCACAGTTCATGAAAAGATGAGAGCATTATTAGACTTCAGAAGGCAATTTTGTGAATTCAAAGAGCTCATGTCATGAATACTTGGTGAGGAATGAGCCGCTAGTAAATGGCAGATCCCTACTTGATTAGTCAGCTCGTGCGATGATGATGTTGCCTAACAAACAACCCCCAATCCTAATGGCTTATTAACACTAGCATTTATTATTCTCACTCCTATGTCTGTGGGTCAACAATGGCAGCTCGACCTAAGGCTATGAATCAGGTTGAGGTCTGCGCCACATGTCTCTCATGCTGGAACCGGCTACTATCTGGGGCATACTTGTCTCATGGCAGGTGGCAGAGACCCAAGAAGGGCCTGGCAGACACTTGTAACATCTCAGCTCATTTGGGTTGCCTGTTAAAGATGCAGACTCCCAGGCAAACCCCCAGATGACTGAATCAAACTCTCTATTTTTAGACATGCCAAGCCTTCTGTGTGGGATGAAATGCAGACACGGGTCCTTGTCTGCATGTCTTTGATTCCAAGGACAGGGGCCCCTGGTGGTGCAGTGGTTAAGCACTTGACTACTAACTGGAAAGTGCGTGGTTTGAATTTTCCAGCTGCTCAGAGGCAGTCCGCTTGTGTAGGGATGACAGCCTTGAATGCTACGGGGCAGTTCCACTCTGTCCTACAGGGCCGGCAGGAGTCAGAAACAACTCAGCAGGAACAGCCTTGGTTTAGTTGGATTCAAAAAGTGAATTATTATATTTTAAAGTCTATGGACCTGGGTAATCAAAGCTGACCAGAATATCAGCCAAGGCAGCTAAATTTTTTAATGGTTATATTTTATTTGTTAATGAATCAGGCATTGGTTCTCCTAGGCCTCCCAGGGTCCTGTGTTCAGTTATTCTTCGTCACCTTGGCCACCAGACTGAGGCACCTAATTTTACCACAGAAACTGCATTAAAAATGTGCTGAAAAACTCGACTTATACACGAGTATATACGGTAACTGCTATAATAAATGGATTAACCTGAAGACTAGGGTTGAAAAGTAAGAGAAATGTAGAAAAGAGCTACTAAGAACTAGTGGATGGACTACTTGCCCCTTTGCCCACCTTCTTTCACCTCCTGTTTATTGCATTTAAGGTTCTAGGCCTTCATGTTTATGACTTCCCCCTTCCAACGGTGGGGAAAATTCAGTTGAATCACTTGAAGCTTCTAAAGCTTACTTTAATCACTGAACACAAAGAAGCAAACCAGTGTGTGAATACCTGCCTCTCTGATTAGGAGGGTTACCAAACTCAAAAACAAACAAACAAAAATTCATTGCTATCAAGTCAACTCTGAATTCATAGCAACACTCTAGGACAGAGTGGAGCCTCCCCCGTGGGTTTCTGACACTGTATATGCTTACAGGAGGAGGAAGCCTCATCTTTCTCTTGAGGAGTGGCTGGTGGGTTCAAATTGCTGAGCTTGCTGTTAACAGCCCCCATCTTAACCCACTATACCACCAAGACTCCTAGGAAGGTTATCAGGATCTCTTCAATTTTCTTATCTTTAATTAGCAAGTAGAAATCATTCACAAAGGTGGGCAGATGGAGGTAGGGGAGGGGAAGTAGGGGAACAAGAGAAGCTGATAGCAAGGGCTCCAGTAGAAAGAAAATATCTGGGATATGATGATGGCAACATATGTACAAGTATGCTTAATACAATTGAATAAAGCGATTATTAATAATATAAAAGATGATAGCCTAGAGATAAGTACAAACATACATACATATATACATACATACATACATACATACATACATACATACATACATACCCTAGTAACTATTGCTATGGGGAAAAAGTACAAAAAGGGAATTTCTAGCACCATTACTTTTAAGGATGAACAGGACTAGAATAGGAAAGATGAAAAGCTATACATATGAATATTTAAGGTGTTATGTGCTTGAACTGAGAAGTTTTATACCCTATGTTATGACAAGTAAAGACACTTTTGAGTGGCAAAGAAAAACAGTAATGTTACCATCAAAGTGATTATTAGGAAAGCGAGATTTTCCTATAAAAATATCAAGCTTTCCCCTGACTTATGGGGCGTGAAAGTCAAGGATACTGATATACTCATTGAATATTTATTTCTATTAAAAAATTTTTAAAACAATTACCTCAACAGCTTGCTTGCTGAAAGCGAGGAGGACTTGAGACACTTGCTGACAATGATCAAGGATGGCAGCCTTCAGAATGGAGTACGACTCAATGTCAAGAAGACCCAAATCTTCAGAAATGGATCAATAGTTAACATCATGATAAATGGAGAAAATATTGAAATTTGTCAAAGACTTTTGTCTTGCTTAGATTCACAACCAATGCTCAAGGATGCAGCAGCGAAGAGATCAAACTGAACTATGGTGCTGGTGAAGACTACTGGAATCCCCATGGACTGCCAATAGACCCAATAAAGCTGTCTTGGGAGAAGTCCAGCCAGAATGCTCCTTAGAGACAAGGATGGCAGGACTTCATCTCATGCACTCTGGGCATGTTGTCAGAAGACACCAGTCACTGGAGAAAGATATCATGCATGTTTGGTAAAGCAGCGGGAGAATGAAAAGAAGAAAGACCCTCAACATAATGGATCGACACAGTGTCTGCAACAATGGGCTCATTCTGTTACACCACCATGACTCAGACCTGACTGGATGGCACCTAACAACGACCTCAATGGATCTTCCAAGCCAACACTTCTTGGTTCACAGAGATGTCAGTGTCAAAATGATCCTATTAATGAGGGCTCCATGTTATTGTTAGGTGCCATGAGGTTGACTTGGACTCCTTTTGACTCCATGTGACAGAATAGAACTACTCAGTCGGATTTTCTTGGTTGTAATTTTCCTGGAGCAGACCAACAAGTCTGTCTCCCATGGAGCCGCTGGGTGGGTTTGACTGCCAACGTTTTGGTTAGCAGCTGAATGTTTTACCAATGGGCCACCAGAGTCCCTGGAGCTGGATATAAAATAGCCCCATCTGTTCAATTCCCTCAACCTCCAGCAACATGGGAAACCAGTGCTGTCCTCTTGAAAGAAGGAGCTGATTGTAACTTGACTCTATTTTCCTTTGGTAACAGAAAAAAATAAATAAGTAAAGTGAGCTTCAATCGAACGATTTTCAGACGTTCAAAAGTTCAGAGAATGTACACTGACACATAATTAAATCTTGGATTTCACCACCACCATTTTTGACGCCTGTATGTTAAAACAAAACCTCCAAGTTGGTGGACTTGGATATTTTGCCCAGCTGAAGAGCAAAAGATAATTTACCTCCATTCATTCATTTAAATCAGCAGTTCTCAACCGGTGGGTCTCAACCCCTTTGGGGGTTGAATGACCCTTTCCCAGGGGTCACCCAATTCATAACAGTAGCAAAATGACAGTGGAAGTAGCAACAAAAATAATTTTATGGTTGGAGGGTTACCACCATATGAGGAACTGTATTAAAAGGTCACAGTATTGGGAAAGTTGAGATCCACTGTTTTAAATAAAGGGACATTGGTGGTCCGGTGCTAGAATTCTCTCTCCTTCCATGTGGGAGACCCAGCTTCCATGCCCAGCCAATGGATCTCATGTGCTGCCACCAGTGGACATTTGCATGTGGTAGGCTTCAGCGGAACTTCTAGTTGAAAACTGACTAGGAAGAAAGACCTGGTGATTGACTTCTGGAAACCATCCAGCCAGTGTAGACCCGATGGACCACAAAAACCTGCTCAACAACTGATCATCTGAGTGGCACAGGGCCAGCCAGCACTTGTTTCTATTGTTGCCAACGGTCGGGGTAACTAGATGGCAGCTAACAACAGTGGGCTGAAATGATATGCAATTGTGACTACAGTATACCATTCTTTGCACATATAATAGACTCTTAATATTTTGAATGATTTTTTAAAAAGCACAAGAAAAAACTGAATGATTTAAACTACACTAGGATAGCAAATTGGAACACAATTAAAAAAATGAAAACAAACCTTTTCTGGCCATTGTAGAAATTAACCAAAATTCTTTTAGATGTAGAGCCCAGTTCTAAAAATAGAAAGCTCTCAGCTGATACTTCATTATGATGACAGCACTTAGGATCTTCCCATGGCTCCGAATCTGGCCGGAGCATCTCCTCCTCTCCTCAGAGTAAATTGCACACACTTGGTCCTCTGCTACCAATTGCCTACGTTGTCTTGCATCACATTCAATGTACATAATAGAGTTTCTAATTCAGGGCGGTGAACTTAATACAAAATTTAATATGAATCGACTTGTACTATAGAAGGGTACCAGTGGGTTATGCATTGAGCTGCTAACGGAAAGGTCAGCAGTTCAGAACAATCAATTGCTCTCAGGGAGAAAGATGAGGCTGCCTCCTCCAAAACCTTTTAAAAAACAGTCTCAGAAAGCCAAAGGGGCAATTCTACTCTTTCCTGTATAGTCACTGTGAGTTGGAATGAAGTCACTAACAGTGGGTGGGTACCACAGAGCGTTTTAGAAATCCAGAAATTGAAAATAAAATCCCAGGGTAGAATACGAAAGTGCTCTTGTTGTGTGCCATGGGGCCGATTCTGACGCACCCTGACCTTACGTGACTGACGGAGTAAAACAGTTCCATAGTGTTTCCTGGGCTGTAATCTTTATGAGATAAGATTGTTAAGACGTTTCTCTCTCAGAGTTCTGGGAAGTTCCAACCACCAGCCTTTTGGTTAATAGCCAGGTCCTTAACCATTGCCCCCCACCCCCACCCCCACGGAGCTGCTAGGATTCTAGCTTATAGCAATTATTGCTTTGTTTCTTTGGTGTGGGGTATTCAGTCTGGTTTCAAAACCTCTTCAACATTTATGTTCTTCGAGAAGCCAGCATGGGTTGGAGAAAGTGGGTAGAAACAATTACATTTTGTACTCCATGATGTTATGAGCAGACGTGGCTACCACCCCACCAAGCGGCTTGCCTTTCTGCAGAGAGTAGACAGGTTGTTTGTAGACACAGACATAATCTGATAGAGAAGAATATTGAATCCATGGACTTCTCAAAGGACAAACAAAACTGTCTTGGAAGAAATACAGCTAGAGTGCTCCTTGGAGGCAAGGAGGGCAAGACTTCGTCTTCCATACTTTGCACACCTTGTCAGCAGAGAGCAGTCCTGGGAGAAGGACATCATGCTTGGTAAAGTGGAGGGGCAGCGGAAAAGAGGAAGACCCTCAACGAGATGAATCAACATGGTGGCTGCATCGATGGGCTCAGGCATAGAACAATTGTGAGGCTGGCGCAGGACCATACAGTGTTTTGTTCTGCTGGCCACAGGGTCACTATGGGTCAGAACCAACTCAGTGGATCCTAAAAACCATAACAACCTCCTAGTAAATCAATTGTGATGACCCAATGCTGGGTATTTTGTATGTAACTGTGTTGAATGGTGTTCAAATAATAGGTAACTTCTAGTATGCACTTCCTATGCACCAGGTGGTAGTCCTTCAATCTCCCAATAAAGAAAGTACTTTTCTTATCCCCACTTCTCAGTTGAGGAAGCTGAGGCTGAATGATCTATCTTGCATTACTGTCAGATAGCTAGTAATGAAGCAGTATTAGTGTTTGAACCCAAGTAGGGTGGCTCTTGAGGTTCCTCTGCCTAGGGCAAGGTAGCAAAAATATAGTTAGTTCTTCATAAAAGCAAGGGAACTGTCCAATCATGAAACTACAACTCAAGTTATAAAAACACTAAACTCACTACCGTAGTAGAATCAATGCCAACTCATAACGACCCTATAGAACAGGGTACAACCAAGTGCTCCTGTGAGTTTCTAAGATGGGAACTCTTCATGGGAATAAAAAGCCCCATCTATTTCTTGCAGAGTGGCTGGTCGTTTCCAACTGGTGACCTTACAGATCGCAGCCCAAATGCATAACCACTCGAATCTCCCTATATTACCATATATACTCATGTATACGCCAAGTTTTCCAGTACATTTTAAAGCAGTTTTTGTGGTAAAATTAGGTGCCTCGGCTGATATTTGGGTCGGCTTATACTCATGTGTATACGGTATATGTTAGAACTTAAATGCTAAGCACTAGGAAGGCTATGCTTTACAGTGAGAGCCCAGGTCCATTTTGAGTATCCAGGTACATTCAAACTCCTTTGGATTCTTTCTGACTACTGACAAGATAAACAAAAAGCTTTACTCTCAAGCTGAGTGTGTTTGGAAGTTGATTGCTGCCATTCCCCTCACCAGTCCAGGGAGGGGCAGCCTAGCCCTCAGCGACTTCTCCAGGTATGCCCCTGATATAATTTGGGATACTAGGGCCACAGAGATGTGGGTGAGAGATACCCTCACTATCTTGGTCCAAGGGCCCCGAGCCAATTTTGTGAGCTTCTCTATCTGCAACAATATGTGATTTCTTTCCCAATTATGTAATTCAGCCTGCAATGGTGATATATTGATCTGCTGCCAATCATGATTTTATAACAATAGCCTTTGTTGTCCATGTCAGGTATAATGGCCAAGTCTCTGTCCATCCTCAGACACCATTATGGTCTCCATGATCCATAGGCTGTATCTTTGCCTTTGTTTTTGCCCCATTTAAAGCATAAATGTGTTTCTATAAATTGTATTTGAATTTGGGATCTCTTTTCTCCTATGGAACATTTGGACCTGGACCAGTTACTCAAGAGAGAAAGAAATGAGTGGGAGGGAGGGGGCTGATGAACTGACATTGAACATCCTTGAGAATGTATTGGCATTACAAAAGCTTTTAGAAACCAATTGCTAAGTCAATATGATTAATCTTAAAATAACCTGAGAGTGTTTCCTGAGCAGCATCAAAGATCACTTCAAACTAAGTAAATAAACCACAGCTAATGTACCGACATTTTAAAGAGAAAAGACAATTGCTAAAAGTGTTCACCCCATTTCCATTACTTAGTACAGTCATTAGAAACAAGGAATGGGTCATTGATCTCCAGTGGGCCAAACAATATCACCTTTATTCAAACATACTAAACCAAAGCGATATCTAAGAATTTGCCTTGCGACAAAGAGCAAGACCATATATACACTCAGACTCTTTAGGTAAGATGCTGTTGTTTCTTAACTCTAGGGAGCGCACCTTAGAGGAACAATGAGGTCTCTAATAAAGCAAATCCATTTTGCCACTAATTACCATTGCATGGGTTTTAGGGCCTTGCAAATCAAATTGGTCAGCCTCGCAATATTTGCATAAGCTGAAAGCTTTGTAGAAGTGCAGAATCAGAACCTGCATTTTAACAAGAGCCCCAGGGGATTCCTATGCCAACTAATGTTTGAGAAGCACTCTGGGGACCAACAGAAATGGTGATTCAAACATGTGCTAGGAAAGAGAGCTAGTTACGTAAAGGAGAAATGGCCACCTGATGCAATCGCCATCCTCTAAAGATGTCTTGGCATTGATAAGCTTACTCCTGTCCACTGATCCAGCCTTGAAGTACAAAGTTAATAGACCTTGTGGACACGTGGTCCAAAATGTGAGCACAAAGGTACAGTCTGAGTTGGTTAAGTGATATCTAAAATCCTAACTAGAAGCCGACTTCAAAGAAAAAAACTTTCATCTAATTCTTACACAGAAATGTTTTAAAAGCATTTTAAATGGCTAAGGTTACCAGCCCCACAGAGGTTGCCAAGGTGGTAGAAAATGCTAAGGACCAAGATCTTAGTCTCATTTATGTGCCGCATTGAGCAAAAATCAGCCAGCCAAAGGTAGATGGGATCCAGGGAGATGGATAAAAAAACATCTGGGTCAGGCTTGGCAGCCATGGTGCAAAATCCTTTGGGGGAAAGAGGCTGTGTGGAGCTATTTGCAGCCACCGTGTAATTGGATGCCTTTTCTTTGGAGTCTTCTTTCTTTGTTTGCTACCTAGTGGGCAAGCGCCATTTCTCTACTGAGACAGGCCGATAGATCGTCAACTCATGGTGACGTTCTTGTATCCACTAGAATATAATGCTGTCTGGTCCCGTGTCCTCCTCATGATTGTTCAAGTTGGATTGGCACAATAGCCACGATGATAGACTCCAACTCACAGAGGGGCTCCTTCACCCTCCCTGGTCCTTTATTTCACCACACATGATGTCATCAGCAATCAATCCCGCCTAAACAAATAAGTCTGATAATGTTCTGTGGCAATCAGAAGTAGATAGGTAGGCTTTCTCCCTGGTCTATCTTAGACTAGAGGCTCTGCTGAACCTGTCCATCATGAGCGACCATGCTGGTATTTGAAACATTAGTGGCACACAACATACAAGCCACCAGCAGTATGACAAACTGGGTGGATTCAAACCTCCAGGAGATGGATTGTAGTCCATTGGGAGAGTTTTGTTAAAAAGTTCTGTACTTGAAACCTAGTTTTCTCCATGTTACCATGTCTGCTCCCTAATACCCTTTACTTGCTTTATTCTGCGACTTTATCTGGAGCCTGAAGAGACTCGTTCAAAGAATGAAGTTGATGTAGGAGGCCTGGTAGGGCGTGATTAAGGGTAATGTAGC
>NW_022103951.1:9088167-9099522 GCF_000313985.2 Echinops telfairi
GGAATAATGAGGGCAACAAATGTATAGATGTGCTTTACACAATTGATCTATGTATTGTGATGAATTGTATGAGTCCCAATAAATTGATTAAAAAATTTTGCCAAGCTAAGTAGAAAAAAAACAAACTAAACAAACAAAACCCTCAGCCCAACACTATTTATTAAATTATTTAACAAAGCATTTCATTTTTCTGACTTCATGTGAAATGATGTGTATTTTAAAATCCAGAAAATAATTTTTTGATGGAAGGAAACACTGACCATTTTCTTGAGGGCAATCCTATAATTGGAATGACACATCTTAGAATGAGTTTAAATGAAATGGACCCTTATGTCAACTCCATGTCATGGTGACCCCACGTGTGTCAGAGTTTTCAATGCCTGTTCTTTCGGGAAGTATATCTCCAGGCCTTTCTCCTGAGGCATCTCTGGGGCGGGGACTCAAACCTCCATCCTTTTGGTCAGTAGCTATACACATTCACCATTAAGCATTACTCAGGGACACAATCAGGGTCAATAGTCCTTTTTTTCTGCTCAAATCTTATTTTGCTGCATTGGTGGAAATGGGGTTGAGAAATGCAAGCTGAATGTTCAATCGAGTCAAGAAACGATCTTGTGCTTTGAAACACATACACCAAAAAGTGACCTGGAAGCAATTCCTCCAAACCTGCTTGGAATCTTTGCAGAGCAAAGGTAGTTGTCATGAATGCCCATCAACTTGTTGCCATGCCCTCTGCATTGGAAGAGCCAAGACGCAATTGTGCCACCATGTTTGCCAAGCTCTGAGGAAAAGGTTGATGATAAATCATGTACAACACTGTCATAGAAAAGAATGTATTTGTCTAAGTATTGGGTTGACAGAGGGTGGAGGTTTCTGTTTGCAGAGTCCACGAACAATCCACAAGGTATGGTAGACGGCCTTCAGGATGGGGCCCAGTGATTCTCCTGATACCTCTGGCTAGTCTTTCCCTGAATTGCTAGCAGGATAACTCTCTTCTGATGGATAGAACCAGGTCCAAAAGATGGTGTTTGGAGTCATAAAAGCGGTGTTTCTCAATCTCTCTTGCTCTCTTTGTTTCTCTCTCATTGCCATCATTCACTGTGGGGGAAGCCAGCTACCAGATGGTGAGCAGCTCTATATAGAGAGGCGGCATGAGAAGGAGCATAGGCCTCAAGCTAATAAAAACAGCACTAAGGTTGGAAGGGACTCTCTAGCCTCAGGCAAGCCTACATGAAGTTTGTCCTGACTTGCAAGATGACATCTTAATTGTAGATTCATGAGAGGCCCTGACCCAGAACCAGTCAGCCAAACTGGTCCCTAGTTCTCACCCCCAGAACTGTGTGATAATAAATGTTTGTTGTTTTAAGTTGCTAAGCTTAGGAGTAATTTGATAACCTGACAACCAGTGACTACACAGACATAATGCTTCTTCTAGCTTTAACCCCTCATTCATCAGTTATTTCTTGAGAAATTACCATGTGCCAGCTACTGCCTAAGCAGAGGTCAATCATCTACTGGACATACAAAACATATGAAGACACTCATGGTTTCTATGTATATCCACCCCCACAGAGAAGGATTGAACACTTAGGAAGTTGTATTTGTTACAATCATCGTTGGAAACACAATCTACACCTAGTGTCACCACTCTAATTTTCCTCTTCCCACATGCCAGCAGAATATCCAGACTATGATGGACTAGGAAAAAAGGCTTGTTGATCTACTTCTGAAAATCAGCCAATGAAAATCCTGTGGATCACAATGGTCCGATCCCCAGCTGAGCACTGGGGCAGGAGCGGGCACCACTTCTTTCTGTTGAGTATGGATGGGCTCACCTTGAGTAGGGGCTGACTCAACAGTAGAAAACAATAAGGCACAACAACATTCATGCAGGAAGCCTGTTCTTCTAGATGTGGGGACTTTCTATTCTCTGTCCTTAGGCATGACAAGACGTACCTTACAAGAAAAGGTCACTGCACAAGGCCTACAAGAAATATTTGATGCTAGGACTATCCCACTCCATAGTTAAGTCTAGAAACGAGTCCTCCAAGGCATGGAGTACACAGGAGCAGCGAGGCTTCAGACCCAGGACACTGCTCCAAGGACCTTAGACTGCTGGGCTTATTCGATTCATAATATTTCATTTGTGCAAAGGCAGTTGGGCCAGTAAATTAAAAACAAACACCTCTGAAAAATACCCATACTAAAGAAAAGAAAATAGATGTCTGGGATCTTCTGAGAATAGGACATTTATTTACATTAAGATAATTCATCAAAAGAATAAAAAGAGAATCCACAGACTGGGAAAAAATATTTGGCAATGATATATAAGGGCTACTGTCAAAAATCTATAGAAAACTGAAACACCTGGATAAGAAAACCACAAATAATCCAATCAAAAATGGGCATAAGACATGAATAGCTAATTTACCAAAGGTGACATTCAAGCAGGCAACAACCATGAAGAATTGTTCATAATTATAAGCTGTAAGAGAAATACAAATTAAAGCAATGATGAGAATTTACCTCCCATCAACACTTTAGGTAAAATTTTAAAAACACAAAAAACAACAAACACCGGAGAGGATGTGGAGAGATTGGAGAGACTGACAACCTCATACATTGTTGGTGGAATTGCAGAATGGTCCAGCCACTATGGAAAACAATATGGCAGTTTCTTAAATGACAAATAGATACGCCATATGACCTTGCAATACCTCTCCTCCAAAGAAATAAAGAACAAAATATGAACAGATATAGATGCACACCACCCACGTTTCTCACAGCAATTTCTAAAATAGCAACAAGATGGGAACAACCCAAAACCCCATCTGTGGCGGACCAGATAAGTAAACTCTGGTGTATACATCCTGAGGAACTGCTGGTTTTGAACTTCCAACCATGTGGATCGTAGCCCAATGATTAATCGATCACTACACCACTAAACCTTCAGTCAATGGTTCTGGAGCAAGTAGTCATCACTCAGAACAATGATGAGCCCGTCAAACACCTCATGACCTGGACAGAATTGGAAGTCCTTAGACTCAGCAAAATTAGTCGATCTCATACAGATAAAGATATGACGCCCTGCTTATCAAGGAAAAAACACAAGACACTTCCACACTAAGGAAAAAGACTGAAGGCTATGATGAGGCTTCAGGTGGGCAGGAGAGGGTTTGAGAGGAACGAAGGGCGGGGGAGAGGGAAAGCCGAAGGAAGAACCACACACGTGGGGATTTACTGGAGACTCACTGTTCGGAAGGGATGGGCTGTGCAGCTAGCTAGCCTATGTTTTTCGTTGTGGTATGCTCACCAAATAAAAGGGAAATACACAAATACATACGTAAATAAATTCAAAACGAAATAAAAAGGGAGAGGGTCACAGCCTTGCAAATCAGCCACTTCCCTTCCCCATCAGACCTACACGTTGGTGTGAGTGGTTCTAAACGGAGGAAAAGGAGAGACACACGAGCTGGTTTCCAACAATGAAAAAATAAAATCTAGTTACCATTGATTGGATCATCATCTTCAACTCGGGGTGACCCCCCGTGTGTCCGAGGAGAACTGGGCTCCGTAGAATTTTCCGTGGCCGATTGTTCAGAAAACGATTGCCAGGCCTGTCTTCCGAGGCATCTCTGGGTAGACTTGAGCCTCCAACCTTTGAGGAAAGCAAGTGGGCTGTGTATATAGATCCTACCTGAGCCATTTCCCCAATGAAAATAATTTTGACCATGTTTATTAACCAATCTTTTGGGTATACACTTAGATAACCACAGCTATAATGTAAAACCACCACCACTGGAATGTTGACTCCTGATTAGGCATTCCAATACTAAGTAACCACTGTAAGGGGCCAGATTAAAGTTCATTGACACATGCATACACCCATACATCACACTGTTTATACCACTCAGACAATATATGGGTATGTATGGTTTCGATCCCTCCTTTATGGGTGAAAGCTGTCCCTAGGAAGCCACCATTCTCTTACACTGCTCAAGGGACAAGCTCCTTTCCTGGGGTGGACAAGATCTGCCTGGGTCCAGGGATGCTGGATGGATGGGTTAAGTTTGAGGTTCAATATTGGAAAGGTCATTGTTGACACATAAGTCACATTCGTCACCATTGGTTATATCAGGGGAAGAAAAAGTAACAGTTGGGGTTCTCACTGCCAATTCTTTGACTTGATTTACAAAGGATTTAGATCTCCAGTGGGGAAGAGTTCTTTATTGGACTTCTGTGTGTGTTCCTAACTCTTGCCTGGTGACCTTTTAGCGCCCCGGCCCCACTGAAAAGCAGGGTCCTGCCTTTGCCTCTTAGTATTCCCAGCGCTTCATGGGAATGAACCTGGCATTCGATAAGACATCGTTAGCAGGACATGCTCTTCCAGAGGTTATGACCTCATTAACAACCTGCTTCTTGAATAAATGGAGATCAATAACCTCAGGTGAATCAGACAAGCACAAAGAATTGCCCAGAAACAATGTCTCGTACAACTTTACATTTTGTTGATTTAATGTTAATCTATTTGTCTTTTCTTCCTTCATTGAAACAGGCAACTGTGTTTTTTTTCTTTTCTTCAATAAAACCCATGGTCATTTCAATTAAGGCAGGTTCATTCAAAGGCTAATCTAACAAAGTAGTTGATCTGCAGGTATTTGGGGGATCACCTTGTGCCCCATTGGAAGTGCCATTAAAAAAGAAAAATGCAAGGAAAAAACCCTCCATGTCAGGCACTAAATCAGTGAATGATCATGAATACTTTAAAAATGTTGGTGATGGTCTCATTGTTCAATATCACCCCATATATGTAAGTACCTAATCATGCAAAGGCACTTGACTGTGTGGATCATAAATTATGGATAACATTGCTAAGAGTGGGAACTCCAGAACACTTAATCGTGCTCATGTAAAACCTGGATGTCTAACGAAGCAATGCTGTGTGGTTTAAAATCAGGAGAGATGTGTGTCAAGGTTGTATCCTTTCACCATACTCAATCAGTCCAGCTGCTGACTCCACCAGCTGAACTCTCCGAAGAAGACGGTGGCATCGGTATTGGCAGAAAGACTAACAACCTGTGATATGCAAACGACACATTCTTGCCGAAAATGAAGAGGACAAGAAGCACTCACTGCTGAAGTTCAAAGCTGCCATACAGCCTTCAGTGTGGCCTCAACATACCTCAACATGAAGAAAATGAAAATCCTCACACCTGGATCGGCAAGCAACATCACGATAAACAAAGAAAAACAGCAGTCAAAAATGCAAACAGCACGGTGCATTGGGCAGCAGCTTTGAAACTTTCAACGTGTTCAAAAGCAAAAGTGGCACTGCCACCACCAACACTATGTTGATACAAGTTTGACCTCTAAAACCATTGGTTAAAATTTGGGGCTGATTTGTGACATTCATCTATTTGTGCTGCTCCTTATGCTTGGCTAAAGGATTAATTTCAATTTAAAGAACGGAAGTTTAGGGAATGAGATGGTGCAAGAGTAAGATGACCAGAAATCCCGCTTTTGGCGGGACAGTTGCGATTTTTAACAAATTTTCCCGCGTCCTGCAGCGTTTTAAAACAGTCCCGATTTTTTGAAAGAATGCACGACAAGCTAGGGTATACGGTTTTCGGCTGCCATGTGGCTATTTCGCCAGAAAATGAGTTTTATCAATGGTGTCCCGCTTTACCAATGTTAAAATCTGGTCACCTTATAAGAGTTACTTCTAAAAGAATTGGTACAAATGAGTTGTGTGACTTTGAGGAATGCATTTCATTTCTCTGCATCTTGGTCTCACTTTTCTCATCTGTAAAAAATGTAGTTGTTTGTTTGTGAATGCAAACATGTAAATGGACACAGGGACTAGATAGGTAAGACTTTAAATCATTCAAGGTGCAAAACAGAAGGGGGTACCAAAACAAATAAGTACTCAAAAAGAGTATTTTGGCAAACTACCGTATATACTTGAGTATAAGCCAACCCAAATATCAGGGAGGCACCTAATTTTACCACAAAAACTGCATTAAAAATGTGTTGAAAAACTCAGCTTATACTCAAGTACATACAGTACTCGAAGGATATAGCATTAGAAGGTCCCAGAGAGAGTGGGAGAAACATGTGGAACAAAACTCAAAATCATAAAAGAGACCAGGCTTGCTGGTGGGATAGAGATCAGCCTCCAAAACTATAGCCCTTAATCGCCTTGCAGATCTGGACATGAACTCATCCCTGTAGCTCAATTTTCAGCCAAACAATGGACAGGTCTATAGGGGGCACAATCACACTTGAGGGGTATTCAAATCTTAGAATCATCAATCATTGGAGATCAAAAGGGTTATACTTACCCAAGGACAACGTTCAGAAGGGTCAGGAGAGGAGGAAGAAGGGAAACGGGGAACCCCCGAGGAAGCAGGGTAGTGATGTTGCGTGGAGAGTACTGCAGTGAATGAGCTGGAACAAATCTTCACGCTGTTCGCAGGAAAACTTTAAAAGGAGGAATATTTCAATTCAATATTTTTCAAAAAAATATAAAAGTTCATGGAAAAGTCTGAGATTAACAAAATATCAGCATTTTGAAGAAAGACAGGCTCACCATCGCCCACTTTTCTTTCTGTCTCGGGCTTGGATAGGACTCAGCATGGCACTACTACTGAGCCCGACTTTAATTTTTGGAAAACTAGGCCAGTAAGGTGAAATTCATTAGGAAAGTTGGGAGATTGCTGGAGTAGAGCTAAGCAGTGGAAGCCAGGGGATCCGATGAGAGGTTGTGTATAAATATCATGGCACCATCATCCGACAGTTCCAAAAGCCCTTGCGAATGCTGCCTGGACTTTTCTTTCCAAAGAGAGATATGAGCTGCATCATCTCACGCAAGTTATGCCTTAACTTTTCTCTATAGGCTGGGCCTGGGTTACAAACAAGATTTGCTTATATGCGTGTCTTTAAGTCGAATTTATAGGTAAATCAGAACAGGTGCCTTACTTTAGGGCACGAAAGGAGCCCGGGGGTGGGGGGCTTAGGCCTTGGGTTCAAACTCGCCAGCCTCCTTGGAAGAAAGATAAGCTGTTAGCTCCCGTGAAGGTTTCCAGTCTTGAAAACCCTAGAGAGGGTTGCTGTGAGTTGAACGTGACTTGATGGCAGTGGGGTTTGAGTTTGGTTTAGAGCAAGCGGTAGCGCTGATGGCACGATGACTAAAGCACTTGGCATTCCCAGGAGAAAGACGTAGACATCCATTTTTCTAACGACTCCGGCCTTGGAAACTCCATAGGGCAGTTCTACTCTGTCCCACAGGGCCACTAGGCTGAGTGGGAATCAACTCTGTCAATTGCTTTTGATTTGACTTGGTTAGAACAAGAGAAGGTTTACAGCAACAGTTCTCAAGCTGTGGGTTGCGACCCCTTGGGGGGGGTGTCAAATGACCTTTTCACAGGGGTCACCCGATTCATAACAGTAGCAAAATGACAGTGATGAAGTAGCAGCAAAAATAATTTTATGGCTGGGGGTCACCACAACATGAGGAACTGGATGAAAGGGGCGCGGCCTGAGGAAGGTTGAGAACCACTGGCTTACAGCCTGTTCAATGACTTAAAAACTGCAGGTACAGCAAGTGAAGGTGATTGTGATGAAGACTGTTGTGGGTGGAGGTTGAGTCAATCATTTCCAAAGGAGGGCAAATTCATACAGCATTGAAAGGCAAGGAAGTTGTCCATAAGTTGGATGTTTGCAATCCAAGGACTGACCGGCTGTATTTCAGTGCCCTCCTTTATAAACGTAGACATAGTAATTGTACCTCCTTTAGAGAGTTCCTGTAATGATTAAATGAGCAAAAGACTATTGAGGCCCACTGAGCCTGGTTGTAGGACCAGCTCACCCATGCTGGCTAGGAAATAAAAAGCACGTTTTCCTAGGAAAAGTTCTGCCAGAGAAGATGAAAGAAAGCGAAGGTGCTTAAAGGCCAGCTAGGAGGAATTACGGTGATCTTATCTTGCTCTGTCTTGCCATTCTGTGTCCCAAGTTACTTTCCCTTAGTTCCAGTTGAGCAGGAAAAGCCGTTTCATCCCTGACAGTTCCTGCACATTCAGTAGACTATGACCAGATCATTTAGAAAGTTAATGACAAATCCTGGCTCCTGTTCAAATGTACAAATACCCCCTCCAAACCTTTGATACAAAGAACAAATTAGCATTGCCATGTTCCCCTTTAGAATGTCCAAGGAGTCCTTTTTTCGCATGGTTTCAGAGACCATCAAGGTGAGCTCTTTAGTACATTGTGAAATTCTGTGACGAGAAGCTGCACAGGGGAAACGGGATGAGCACACTTCATTTGCATTGAACTGCTGAAGCAAATGGGAATACTTTGGGTTTTTTTCACCTTCATGACACTCCACCGTCTTCGTGTGGGTTACCCAGGTGTTCTGAGAGGGTGGGAGGATGGTTCCTCCTTCCTCCTGTAGTCCTACAAATCTGCCCACCTTAATGCTTTTGCACAAAGCCCACCAATGAAAAAGCATTCCTCTCCTTGCCCGAAATGCCTAGAAATTTCATCATGGACTGAGTGAGAGACGATGTTTAGGAATTGTTATTAATTTTGTTAATTGTGATCATGGCATTAGGGTCAACTCAAAATTTTGTAAAAAGTCAAAATCAATGCAAAAAATCTCGAACAAAATACCAATATTTTCAATAAAGGAACTGTCTACTGTAGTCTGCTGTTGGTGTTTCCTTAACTGTTTTCTAAAAGGATTTACTAAATTATCAATGTTGATAACACAGTTAACCAGTTCCTTATCATGGTGATTCTTTTCAAAAAACTTTTAGGACCCATGTTTTTTATCTAAAAACATTACAAAAAGCAACTAAAACCAAGGAAATTGTAGCAAAACGCTTGGAAAACAGCCACAAAAGATTTAAACAACGCATACGAACCACGACAACTAATGCCGAGTGACCATAAAATGAACTGCTTTTGTTTACCAAAATCACGTGCGTTGGGTCGGATTCCGATGGTTTGTTCCAGCTCTGGTGCAAACTTTTCTCGCCATTTCGCATCAACATCTGACTATGCCGTGTAGTGATGCAGTTAGTTGAGTGCTGGGGTTCTACTGTATCATCTTTCAGTTCAAATGGATCCTAAGAAAATCCTAATAGTCTTTGGAGGAGGGGCTGCCTCTTCCGCACTGGAGTTTAATTCCCCAGCGGAAGTTGATGAGCAAATGATTGCACCCTGATGCAGGCAGATGACTAGGCGAGAGCACGGAATGACCTCTCCCAGGTCTTGGAAGACCAAGTGATAAGCATATGAGCGAGCACCAAAGAAGGTACAATAGTCTCTATTCACATGGAATAGCAGAGAAAGAAGGAAAGGGGGTACTGCCCTACCATACTACCACCATCACCTGGAGACCAGAGGAAATCGGTGATGTTTGACTACAATCCTGACCATTTTGATCTAAGAGCCAACAGATTGCTCCTTGATCAACAGGAGGCAAAGAATGGAACACAACTTCAAATTCGTTTAGGAATCAGAAGTCCTGGATCCACTGAGAGGGGGGAAACCTCCAAAGCAAATGCCTAGAAAGAATCTTTAAACCTTGAATGGAAACTAACCCACGAACCCATCATTAAACTAAACAATTGTTTAACCCAATTAATACAGAATGTTTGCCTCGAACACTGATAAAGAATTGTGTATTTAAGTGTAAGCTGATGGCAGTTTATCTAAAGCACAGATGAGAACTTTTAGGATCAGAGAACCGAAGTTAATGGTGATGCAATAATATGGGGGAGCCAAAGAATGGTGACACAACATAGAATCCGTAATCAAGGTTACTGAAGTGTTCATGTAGAAATCGTGAATGGATGTATGTTTGGCTGTGTGTATTTCCACCCCAAATCAACACAATATATTAAAAAGCATATTAAAATTGATGCAAAGATAGCAGTACCCCTGTTCTCATCAGGCTCTTTGAAGCTTTCCTTTTGTACCCCAAATTCTTGCAAGAACCTAACTTTTGCTCAAAATTGTCCCAGTTTCTGTACCAAGAAACCTGATTCCTAAAAAGAGCTGCGATTACAAGTGTCACAGAGTGAGGGTGATATTTTTCTGCTCAATTTTCCCAACCCCATGGCTTTAAAAGTAACCTGCGCTCAACCTAAGAGGAGCCCTGGTGCTGGGGTTGCCAACCAAAAGGTTGGTGGTTCTAGCCCACCAGCCCCTCTGCAGGAGAGATGCGACAGTCTGTTTCTGGAAGAATTTACAGTCTGGGAAATTCATGGGACAGTTCTATCCTGTGTGAAAGGGTCACTCTGAGTCAAAATGGACTTAATGACAATGTGCATTTGTTTCTTTTTGGCTCAATGTAGACCACTGAGCAAGTACAGAAAAGCACTCAGAAGCAGAAAATGCAGCGACAACCCTTTAATACCATTACAGAAGGCAAATACTATTAACTGCCTTACATGATTTCTTCTAGTATTTTCCTATGGGTTTTTCATTTAGTTGACATGATACCATGCATGCAATGTAGTGCTTGGTTGATAGATTCGGTGTATCATCATTGGGCCTTTTTTTCTACTAACCATTAGACCATATATTATTTCTTTATTTTAAGAGACATCCCTCAAACATATTTTAAACTATTAATACCATTGTCATATGGATATCCCACATTTTTCCTAAAAATTTCCACCATCATCTACTATTCTGGCTCTCTCAACATTATCATAAATAATATTTTCCTGAGCATCTTTGCTCAGAAATCTTGGTCTGGCAGTTTTGATTCTGCTGGTAGGCTTGATTCCCAGAAGTGAAATTATTGTTTCAAAAGGAATGAATATTTTAAAAGCTTTAGAATCATTTCCAAAGAATAAAGTCCCAATTTATATTTCCATCAATGCATTTGCCAGGATTTTTTAAACAGCTAATGTGAGAGAAATGAATTATCTCACTGCTAGTCTAATTTCTTTTATTTAGATGGATGAGGTTGAACTCTTCTCCTTTGGAGTTTCCTTCAATCTGAATTGTCTATCTTTGCATGAATAATTGCCTGAGGGATTTGCACAAACTCCTTATGTATTAAAAGTATTAACTCTTTGTGTCATTTCTTGAAACATCTTTTCTTAGCCCGTTCACCTGCTCAAACTGATAGTGCTGCTTTGAGCTAGTCCAAAGTATTAGACTTTTATGTTGTTAAGCCTAGGAAACTGTCCTTGTGAAAAGACCTTTGGGGAATATTTCATGGTTTTAACCTTCTAAAGCCTTTCCTGCCTTCAGTATTAGATAAATATTCATTTTGAATCATATTTTATATTGATGGCTGCTCAACAATATTGCTATGGATGTTTTCTTTTGCTGCATGTG
>NW_022103951.1:9100752-9115129 GCF_000313985.2 Echinops telfairi
CCAGAATTGATACATCTAACAACAAGGGTTGTAATCCCACATCATCTCTAAAGCATTCAGCATAGTGCTTGGCAACAGCAAACTTAACGAATAAGAATTATTATAATTATGGCTTTCTATGGACGTCTATTGTAATTTGACACTTTACTTTCTTCATTAGAAGCAAATAAAGATCCAGCTGTAATCCACATGCATCTCTTATTAAAATTCTTTTCTCCTAAATCAATGCAATCTCCAGTGCTTTCATAACAACAACAACAACAAAAAAGCTTTAACAACCCCAAACTCACTGCCATCAAGTCAATTTGATGCTTAGGGCTCCTGGTGGCATAGTGGGTCACTAATTGGGCTGCATTTGGAATCTAGGCTGCAGTTCCTTGGGAGAAAGATGAGGCTTTCTACTCCCACAAAGAGTTACAGCCTCAGAAACTCACAGGGGCAGTTCTACTCTATCCTGTAGGGTCTCTCTGAGACCCTTTGTGTGCAGAGTAGACTTGCTGCAAAGGGTTTGCAATGATTGTGAACTTTCAGAAGCAAATCACCAGGCCTGTCTTCCGAGGCACCTTGGGGTGAGTTTAAACCATTTGTGCCACACAAGGACTCCACTCATGGCCTTAGCTTTTCAGTATCTGCTCACCATTTTCATTTGAGACTGTTGTATTATAGTTCGCTGTTTTAAGATGGCAGCGACATGAATCTTTACACTGGGAGGAGTCAGAGTTTTAAAAACTTACTTGCCTCAATCAGCTAATCAGCAAATGAAACAAATTGGAGTGGATAAATGAAGGGAAGCAAAAATTCAGGGAGGGGAAAATGGTAGCATAAAATTGGAGATGTTGATTCCAACCCAAACCAAATTCAATGTCATCAAGTTGATTCTGACTCATGGTGACCGTATAGGTCAGGGTAGAACTGCCCCTATGGGTTTTATAGACTGTAATTTTTTTTTACTGGAGTAGAAAGCCTCATTTTTCCCCAGTGGAATGGCTGGTAGTTTCACATTGCTGACCTTGCTGTTAGCAGCCCCACCGATAACCCACAATGCCACCCTGGCCCCTGGGAGATGCTGATTAAAGTGCCCCCAAATCCATGGGTCCTTATACAATATTCAGTAGTAAAAAGGTAAATCTACTGCCAACATGTTGATGCTGACTCATAGCAACCCTACAGGACAGAGGAGAATTGCCCCTGTGGGTTTCTGAGCCTGTCAATCTTTCTCCTGAGGAGTGACTGGCAACTAACTACGCCACCAGGGCTCTTCACAATACAGTGAATTCTAGTGTTTATGCAGCGAAGAGGAAACGGATCCGATTCAAACTATAATCACCATAATAAAACTAGTGACCACCAAATCGATTCTGACTCAAGGCAGCTCCATGGAGTGGAGAGAGGAACTCCATAAAGTTTCCAAAATGATGACCTCCAGGAAGCAGATCACCAAACGGTTCGTCTAAGACCCCAGTGGCTGGGTTTGAATGGCTAACCTTTCAGTTAGAAGCCTAGGACTTAATTGTTTGCTCCCCTTAGGGAGACTTAATCACAGTATTAGTTACAAAGGATTTTTTTAAAAATACATATATCACTGTAACTTTGTGCAAGGAAATGTAAAATCTGAGCGCCCTGGTGGCATAGTGGGCTATGCTATGGGCTGCTAACCTCCAGACCAGCAGTTCAAACCCACCAGCCACTTTGTGGGAGAAAGATGAAGCTTTCTACTCCCATGAAGAGTTACAGTCTTAGAAACCCATAGGGGCAGTTCTACCCTCCCCTATAGGATTGCTATGAATTTGAATTGGCTCGATGGCAGTGAGTTTGGGGTTTGGTGAGTGAGTCTCAGAAGGAGCCCTGGTGGTATGGTGGGCTATGAATTGTGCTGCTAACCACAAGGTCAGCAGTTCAAAACTACCAGCTTCTTTTCTTCTTTTTGCCGCAGGAGAAAGATGAAGTCTTCTGGCCCAATCAAGAGCGATAGCCTCAGACACTCACAGGAGCAGTTCTACTTTGTCCTATGGGGTCGCTGTGAGTGGCAGTCAACTCAATGGCAGTGGGTTTGTTTGTTTGTTTGTTTTTGTTTGTTTGAGTGATTGAATCTCAGATCAAAGAAAGAATGAGATCATAAAAGTATCCATAACCTCACCAATCCACAATAAGACTATAAGGTTTTAGTACATTTCCTTTCAATGTTTTAAATATGCTACAAACAAGTTTTCACTATTATCTTAGTGAAAACTCAAGTTGGTTAGATTCAAGAAGTCAACTCTGTCTTTAAAAGATGTGCTCGCTTATATTAATATCTAATAAAAAATCCCTGTGATCATATTTGGCCTACTGATCAATGTTTGCTGCAAGTTTTACTCTCATAAATGAGAACTGGAAGTTCTTTTGCAATTGGACAGGGAGGCTGTCTAGTCCTAATATGCTATTTTTGAAAACACTTGAAAAACAGAACAGCATTTTCTTTGCAAACATTAACTTGTCACATCATACACGACAATTCTCCCTTGGGTCACCTATATCAGGATGGTACCATTCTCAATTCCCCAGATACAGAACTGCTCAATTCTCTCTCTGAGGTGGCATAAAAGCGTTACCGACCCAAGCTGATGCTAAATTAGGAAATTGATTGGTTCTCATCCAATACATCTGAAACCAGATGGGTTTCTGTAGAAATATCCAGACAGATTCCGTCTATTTTTCAACCTAAATGGAATAGATCTGTGCATTTGTTAGCCTCAGGAGAGAGAAAGAGGGCACTTTGTGCATGTGCATGTGCGCGTGTGTGTTACAGAATTTGGATTTTATTCTTGGCACAATAAGCAGGAGTGCAGCATGACTTGATGAAGGATATATATGTGCATATTTAACTTATCTATATACAATATTGAATTGTGCATTGGGCTGCTAACCACAAGGTCAGCAGTTTAAAACTACTAGCCACTCTGAGGGAAAAAGATGAGGCTTTCTACTCCTTTAAAGAGTTACAGCTTCAGAAACCCACAGGGGCAATTCTATCCTGTTTCATGAGTCAGAATTTTGCCCTCAGTAAAAATGAATTTGATGGCAGTGAGAGATATATAATATATATGTATTACATTGATATGTATATGTATAATTTATTTTGTTGTTTTTATGTATACACAGCAAAACATACATCGATTCATCAGTTTTTTTGCAAACCATTTAGTTAAATTGATGACATTCTTCAAATTGTACAATGCAAAGATTCTTACCCTCCCTTTCTAAATTGTTCCTCACCCATTAACATAAACTCACTGTTCCCTAGGTGAAGGGACACATTTTAATGCCCATTTGTTTGTAAGTATAAAATAAGACCTTCCTATCCATGAAAAATAAAGATGAAATAGAGAATGGATAAATAGTCATTTAGAAGCCCAGTACCCAATGTATTTTTTTCTCCCATATTTCTTTTAAATATTTTCAGTACATTCAGTAATAAAATTCATGCCATGCATATATTTTAAATATGCATTATTAACTAGTCTTTCAATACTATTTCAATTCCATTTCAACTCTTCTTAAGCATAATTCTTGTAGGTACTAAAGGTTATTTGAGTATCCAGTAGAGGAAGAGAGAAGGCAGTCCTTGGTGGGAACCATATTGCAAAGATAATTCAAATTCAAGGGTCAAAAAGCCAAGGTAGTCACCCGGGCAAAAAGAACAAGAAAAGACCGCAAGGCAGTACATAATCAGTGAGCCAAGAAGTAGAATGTTGGGGAAGGGAGAACTTGTTCTAGGAGATTAAATGTCCCAGCAAGAAGTGGGTGTAAATGTACCATGATGTCTAAGCCCTAGGTCCCACACTCATTTTGATATGAACACTTGCGTCCCATGACTGCTGAACCCCACCTACTCATGCCAAACTCCCAGTCCCCCGTGAAGTCTCTGTTGAGTAGCTGGGAGAAAGCCAGGGACACTGTATGTACATAGCCTTTAGCCTGGGTCAGAGGTCTCATTGGCTTCAACTTCTCCAAGTGCTGGTATAGTTTCTGTGCCCTATTCAGAGAGTTCTGGCATAGTCTCTGAGCCCACTTTATTTAAGGACAGATACCTGGAGAGTCTGAAGACTTACAATCCAAGTCCTCACAACCTTCTCCTCTCCAGCAGCCTCTTTATCTGATCCAATCTGTGTTGGGCTCCCTTCTGCATCATATTTCTATGAAGGAGGGGGTCCCTTAGCAAAATCACTTGTCCCATGAAGTGTAGAGAAATCCGTGATGCAGCTCTTTGCATTCACATACTCAGGCTTCCTAGCACTAACAGCTCCCCTCGCCCACAACACAAACACGCACACATGCACAGTGTGCACCACTCTGTACTAGCCAGCTCCTCTCGGAATCTCGAGTAGTGTGGTTGAATTCACCTTGTCACGTCCACTGTTCCAGGATTCATTCTTTCTCCAACACTCAAGGGTCTCTCCCTATGAGCCAGCTGCTGTTGGCACCCTCTTCCTCTGGACTGAGTCCACATGATATGTCTGCATGTATCTAAAGTCAAATTCTGGCCTTGACTCGATACTGCTTCAGCTTCCGCGTCCATGTGTCTTGACTGATCCAAATCTACACTCAAAGGCTGTAACTCTATCATAGTGGAGTCTCTGCTCTGGCCTCACAGAGACCTTTGCTGAAGTTATTTAGTTATTCTCCTACTAAAGGGATTTTAGAGCACTCCACTATTATAAATAAGACTATGGTGTTATTGTTATATATAATTGTATTTAGTTTGTAGTTGGTGGGAAGCATAAACCAGTCCAACTGCATCTACATTGTGCAGGTCAATGAAATTGCTTACAAGCTTTGAGGGGTCCAACCAATCTCACCCTCCTTTTCTGAGTTGTTTCTCCCTCCCTTAGTAACACAAACTTGCTGCTCCCTAAAGTTCCTGTCTAGTCTTTCGAGGTTCCTATTGTCCTGATCCTATATAGCATTTAAAAGACTATCATGCTTCAGGAAGACCTATTTCACTAGCTAAGCTGTTGTTTGGGTTTAAGAAGGCTCTCCCTCTCTCTCTTTCTCTCTCTGTCACACACACACACACACACACACACACACATTTTTTTAAAGGAGCCTTGATGGTGCCCTGGTTGAGCACTCCGCTGTTAACAGAAAGGTGCTCAGTTCAAACCTACCCAGTGTTCTACAGGAGAAAGACCTGGCGATCTGCTCACATGAAGATGACAGTGTAGAAAACCCTGTGAAAGTGTTCTACTGCTTTTGCATGGGGTTGCCATGTGCTGAAAATCATCTCAACAACATGCAACCACCTTTTGCATCCATTTCTGGTGATCCTCCAGGTCTATGGTCATTATTTTTCTAGAAAAGTTCTAAATGTGGAATTATATAGTCAGTAGGTATAAACATAGTGAAAATTGATTTTTCACAAAGGTGATTTCCACTTTTACCCCCACCTGCCATGATGTACACTGAAAAAATGCACCTTGAGAACATGTCCCTGTGTTTCTAAGGGTATCAGGAGGTGGGGGCTACTCTGACTATTGGCATTTTAACCAGAAAGCCTGGGTTTAAACCCTGGCTTGCTCACTCTGTGACCTTGGTGGGTCACTTACTTTTCTAAGACTAGTTTTCTTCATATGTACAATGGGACTGATGACACCTTCCCAAAGAGCTGTTGGAGGAGACACATGAGAAATAGTATGGGCAGGACTTAATTCCCTCCCTGTGAGCTCGGCTAGGAACTGCTGAACATTTATATGTTAATGACCCAAAGTGGTTTAATGGGCATTTCCCAGCAACTTTCACCAGTGCCAGGCAAGAGGAAGCTATGTTTTCTTTTTCTTGTGGCAGATTGGGTATGGAGGTTGAAGATGGAGGCTTCTCTCAAACTCCTCGCCCACACCCTGCCAGCCCTGCTTGCTCCATCTTCCAGCTGCTGGGGGCCCTGCCATACAGAAAACATAAAACTTTCACCTAGCATTCCTAGTTTCCGAATGGTCCCATAGTTTTGAATTCAGCAGAATACCGCCCTTGCCAACAATAGCAAAGTAAGAATATAATTCAGCACCCCATTAATCGAGACATTATTACATGTGCGGTTTCCATTTCACATTCAATATTTATTTTTCTTGAAAGGAAGCCAGAATCAAGCTAAGCAGGTTACAGTCATCCAGTCTGAAGGTCAAGGAGGTATCAGTGAAGGGGAAAGCAGGCATTTCTGGGGGAAGTAGGGGCTGTAGTTGACTTTGGTTTGTGTCCTGATGGTTTGTGCTCATTGACCATTTCAATGGACTTAAGCAATGAGATGACATTCTGGGTGAATTAAGTTAAATCCATGAGACGAATGAACAAATGTAGATTTGTCTTTGAGTCCTTGAATCTACTACCCCATCCATTCCCTGAAGCTTTATCTCCAAAGCACAGCATAGCACCCCTGCAATGGTTTTGAGAGCACAACCTCCTTGTTGGACAGGCAATGACAATGAAGTGACATGACCCGATCCATGTAATCCAGTCTTTTCTGGACAGCGCTAGGACAGAGCTGAGACTTCTTATTCTGCTCAGTCTGCATGTCTTCACATGCATTTGGGAAGTGGGAGGTCCTGGGGGCTGCAAAATGTTAAGCGGCTAACTGAACAATTAGCCACGTGTGTTCACCCAGGGGTGTCCTGGAAGAAAGGGCTGACTGTCTACTTCTGAACAATCAGCCATTGAAAACCCTATGGAGCACTGACACACAGGGGTCTCCATGAGTTGGAGTCACCTCAATAGCAGCTGGGTTTTGTTGCTGTTGTTAGCTTTTCTCATTGCAGTATAGAAAAGCAAGTGGTAGAGGGGTGCCTTCATTTTCCTCTGAAGTTACAATGAAATTCAGGTAGAAGAAACCTACAGGAGGATAGTCACATGAGGAATTCTAACTGGTCTGATAAGAGCCCTATCACTGGAATGAAAGACCTAACAAAGAAAAAGCTGTTTGTAATCTATTTACAGTAATTCCTGTAAGTGCACAGGAGTGCTGTGAACTTCTTTTAAGTGGGAGAAAGGCAAAAGCATAAGGCCCGGGTGATTTTTCTCATTCTCTTGTAAGCATTTTTAGTCTACAAATATTTAGTAACCACTTTCGAGAGTGATAATTCTATTTAGGCAATTGGGAGAAGGGTCAGTGGGCAGGTGGGACACAATGCAAGGATGGTGGAGTGAACCAAAGCCTGGGGAAAGGGATAAGCCAGATAATGAAAGGGGTTTGGACTTTTGTTCCCAGTTGGGATGTGGAGAACTGTGAGAATGGTGTGAGAGCACCATCTGACCTCCTCTGGCTTTACTAGGCAGGACAGAGAATCAAACTCAACGTCAGGCCAAGGCTACTTCTTAGGAGACAAAAGTCTGACATGCCTCTACCTCCAAACCTTCTTTATCAATTGACTCCTACTATGCTTCCCGTTGTACTCTCTATTTCTCTGCTGGATTCTAAAATTCACTGCAATGACCACACAGGACTCATGGACAATTAAATTGTGAGATTTATTAGGGAAGTTAACAGGTTACAATTCAAGGTCAGAAATACTTAGGATACAGTTCTTGCCATCCAGAGTGTCTCTTCTCATCCAAGCCCACAGGTTTGTTTCTCTTTGGTCCTTGGCCTCTCAGCCACATGGCTCCTTGGCCTCTGTCCTGCTTGGGCAGTCTCACAAAGCTCTTTTAGCACTTCCAATAAATGCCCACAGGGCACACCACTTAACCATAAGCCTCAGTCCAAAGATGCTCAGCTCCAGCTCTGTGGGTCAGCAAACCTAGCACCACTGATTAAGTGCCTGGAGGCATCCCACTCCATTAGCCAGCCTCCTGCTCAAAGGCACTTAACTTTACTTGCTCCCTGAGCAAGGAGCTCACCAACTCACTTTTGCTTTGGCTCTTGGTTCTGCTAACTCTATTGCCACTGATCTTCTGGTGTTTCTCTGGTGTCACAACTCTGTCTCTGGATCAAGGAGGCTCAGCTCACAGGAATCTCAAAGTCCATAGGGCAAGGTACAGGACATGTTATCTGCACTTATAAATATTTATAGTCTCAGAAACCCTATATAGGGTCCTCACTAGTCAGAATTGACTCACTTGGCAGTGGGTTGTTTTTAGGGGATGGTAAAGTTTCCCCAGTCCTTTGGTGAGATTCATAAAGACTGTGGCTGGCAGAATCATGTAAAATAATTCACTGTACCACAGTGACCCAGTAAAGGGTTCTGAGCAAGAGAAAGGACATTTCTGAGGAATGCTTTGGGAGGAGAAGTGATATGGCAGCAGCGTGTTCTAAGAAAGGGAAGCATGGGAGATAGAAGACTGGGCAGTCAATTGAGAAAGGTACAAAATTATCGAGAAGAGGAGTGGAAAGATCTGAACTAAGGTTTCAGAACCAGGAATTAATTATCAGAAGCAGATGCTGAGACAAGGGCTCAAGTGTAAATGATTTCTTTGAGAACCGATGCCAGGGAAAGAAAAGAAGTCAGTAATAGTGTGTTAGTCAGGGTTGACTAGAAAAACAAATTCATAGACACTCATATGTGTAGAAGTAAAAGCTTTACATCAAAGAGTAATTGCATATTCCCTTGAGCATCTCAGCCCAGTCCAGTTAAAGTCCCTAAGTCCAATATGAACCCATGTGTCCAATGCCAGTCTATAAATTCCTCTTCAGACTCACACAACACATACAATGATGCCGAATGCAGGAAGATGACAAGCCAGTGGGTAGAAAGCTTGTAGATCCAGTGGTGGTGGAAAAATCTCAACACTGGCAGGGGTTTCCAAGTAGTTCATCCAGCTCCAGGGCTGTAGCATAGTTACATGTGTCTTGTCAGAGGAATGTCTCCCAGGGAGGGAGGCATTGTCCTTCCTCCAGTGAGCTATTTATCTCCTTAGCAACTCCAAATTAGGTCATCAAGCTACGACCTGATTGACAAGCTAAACTCCACCCCTTCACTTAAATCTCAGATTGACAACAGATTATGTAATTTCCACAAATATGTATGCTATCAAACCAGTTCCTGGGGAGGGCAACTGGAGCTAATCCTAATAGGAAGTCCTGGGATACAATTGGAGAACATGCTCAGAGTTTTCCCCTAAAGGCACAAGGAAGGTGAAGGATTTATTCATTTCTCTATCTATCATTGGTTGAGAACTGCTTCCAGAAACACGAACCCTTTTGTACTCCCAGCTTGCCCTGCATGTGAGCAGAACACACTCTAAACAAAATACCTTCAGGAAGAGAGTCCCATGTATCCACAGTATACAGCTTTAGGAGTAGAGAAAGAAATACCGAGGGAATAGAGTGGGGTATAGACAAGGTCTGATAAAACCCCTGGAGATATTCAATACTGCCCCTGATCACTCTAAGTAATTTCATGGGAAGAACTCTAATTTCTCCTCTATATTCTGTAATTCCTTTGCCTTCAAAAATAGGCCATGGTGCCTATGAGCATATCTTGCATTCTTGCCTGTCCAATAATGCAAGTTTACACAAGGAATATGTGACTAGTGTTCTATCTTTTATTAAATTACATTTTAAAAACACTTCAATAATGAGATTGTTGAGTTCTGGAAATTATCATAATGAAGGCATTAACCAGGCATGGATACTCAAGGTAGGAAAGAAAAAATATATTAGCTCAACTTGCCAAAACTTCCTTCAGTGATGTTGGTAAACAGGCAAACCATCCATCTCCATCACTTACTAGAATTAATTCAAATCCAGCTAAGGTTCAACTGAGAATAGAGACCTGCCAGGATGTCAACTTGGAAATCCTTCAACATTCAAACCAGCATGGCATATTTTCTTTTCAGAACCACTTGAGTCAAAATTTAAGAAATCTGAGGAATTTCTGAAAAATTCCATAATCAATCAATGACGATTTACTCAATGAAGAAAAGGAAAAAATGGATTCTCAGGGAAGCAATACGCTACTTGAATTTGTGGAATTAAAATCTTCTCTTGCTTGCACTGGCTAGCACTTTCAGTGAATTTATTAAGAGGTTAGGGAGTGGGAAAGTGCTAACGGTTCCTGAGGTAGATTTTTTTTCCCTCCCAACAATTTTATTGGCACACAATTTACACATCATACAGTTGGATAGTTCAATTGTTCGATCATATCAAAGGGAATTGTACGATCACCTCCACATCTAAAAGAATTCCCTACCTCCATGGTTGAATCACCTTTAAAATAGCTGTAAAAAATGATCAGTTCTAGTGCTCCTTCCCCCTTCCCGTCTTCATTATTTATTCCCCAAATCCCCTTACCCTCTCTATCACTCACCCCCTACCCCTTCATTCCCTATAACACTTGGTATCAATTATTATCATTATACTTACATTCATCCTGTGGGAAACCCCACAGCAAACGATGGCAAACACATCGCGCTAAGGTGGTAAGTAGATTTTTGAGTGCTGAGGTCCCACTCAGTTAACTCCAGAGCCAAGTAACCAAGCATACATTTACACCATGGGAGTAGGAACACCACCTGGCCTTCACAAGAGAGAATGAACATAAGTCCAACATGAAAATGTGGCAACCCCGGATGAGGCAGCAGACTCACGAATTCCATTTGCCCCTCTCCTTTGACAGCAAACCCAGACATCCTCCAGGAGGTAGTCTAGGAGAAGGGGGGCAACACCTGTGAATTCACCACCCAATTGGAGTGGCCTGAGGGATGGCCCAGATCTGGGCTAAACCATTTTCATTAAGCTAGTAGATGTTTACTGAGCACCTACTAAGTGCAAAGTCAGAGTGAACTTTGCGTTCAGGCTGCTAACTGCAAGGGCAGTAGTTCAAACCTACCAGCCACTCCTCAGGAAAGATGAGGCTGGCTGTTCTTGTAAACATTAAAACTCAAACCGAATGCATTGTTATCTAGTCAACTCGGACTAACAACCACCCTTTAGGGTAGAGGAGTACTGCCCATGTGAGTTTCTGAGACTGCATGTCTTCATGGGAGTAGAAAGCCTCATCTTTTTTCCACAGAGCTACAGGTGGTTTCAAACTGCTGACCTTGAGGTTAGCAGCCCAACATGTAACCCACTACACCTTCAGGGAGGGCTCCTTCCATAAGGATGACTGTTTTGGAAAGCATAAGGAGCAGTTCTACTCTGTCCTACAAGGTCCAATTGGCATGAGGACGTTGGTGGGTTGGGTTTGTTTTTTTTTGTTTGGGTTTTTTTTAATTTTAACAAAGGTAAAAGTCATGAGTCAAGCATTAGGCCCATTTGTAAAGATAAGGCTGCCCTGGAGGACTTCAGAATTTGGTAGGAGAGATAAGACTAAGAGTAAAGAAGTGCTAATGCCAAGTGAAAAGGATTACAGGCATACCTTGTTTTATTGTTCTTGGCTTTACTGCACTTCACAGATAATGCGTTTTTCACAAAGTGGAGGCTCGTGACCACCCTTCCTCTAGCAAGTTGTATCAAAGTCATTTTCCCAACAGTGTGTGCTAACTTCAAGTCTCTGTCACTTTTTGGTCATTCTCCCAGTGTTTCAAACTTCTTCCTAATGCTATTGCACACTTAATAGACTACAAGCATAGTGTAAACATTAACTTCCATATATACAGACAAATTTTGTGTGACTCACTTTATTATGAAGGGGGAGTGGGGAGGGAGGGAGAAAATGAGGAGCTGATGACAGGGGCTTGTAGGGAGCAAATGTTTTGAGAATGATGAGGGCAACAAATGTACAAATGTGCTTTACACAATTGATGTATGTATGGATTGTGATAAGAGTTGTATGAGCCCCCAATAAAATGATTTAAAAAAGACACATTCTAATAAAATTTCTGACCTTCAATATAAAAAAAGAAAGAAAATTGCTTTAGTGTGGCCATCTCAAACCAAAGCTGGCATGTCTCAGATACTTCTCCTAGACTCCAATTTTCTTTCTTTTTTTAAATTAAATCGTTTTATTGGGAGCTTGTACAACTCTTATCACAATCCACACATACATCCATTGTCTCAAGCACTCCTGTGCATTTGTTTCCCTCATCATTCTCAAAACATTTGCTTTCTACTTAAGTCCCTGGTATCCGCTCCTCATTTCTCCCCTCCCTCCCCGCTTCCCCCTCCCCCATGAACCCTTGATAATTTATAAATTATTGTGATTTTGTTATATCTTACACGGTCCGACGTCCCCTTTCACCCACTTCTCCACTGTCCGTCCCCCAGGGAGGAGGTTATATGTAAATCCTTGTAATCAGTTCCCCCTTTCTACCCCACCTTCCCTCCACCCTCCCGGTATTGCCCCTCTCACCACTGGTCCTGAGTGGTTCATATGTCCTGGATTCCCTGTGTTTCCAGTTGCTATCTGTACCAGTGTACATCCTCCGGTCCAGCCAGATTTGTAAGGCAGAATTGGGATCATGATAGTGGGGGAGGGGGAGGAAGCATTTTCAATAACAATAATAGAGACCTACTTATAGAACGCTTTCAGTGGTCTAATCTAGAAGATATTACTACTGGTGGCATTAGGCTGCTACCAATAAGGTCAGCGGTTTGAAACCAGTAGCCACTCCAAAGGAGAAGGATGAGCCTTTCTATTCCCGTAAAGAGTTGCAGTCTCAGAAACCCGCAGGGCCGCTATGAATCAGACTGGACTCAATGACAGTGAGTTTATGTGGGGAACTATACAGGGGAGTGGAGGAGTTACTCCAAATAGTTACTAGCAAATAGTTACTGCACCTGGCAGCTAACTGGTTTTAGTTAACCCAGGAGGGCCTCAGAAGAGAGCCCTAGTAAAAACCCTATGGAGTGCAGTTCTTTTCTGACACACTTAGGGTTGCTATGTGTCAACGTGGACACACCAGCAACTGCTTAATCTTACAGATGTAGAAAGTAAGTCACAAAGAAGTGAAGGCACTTGCCCAAGGTCGCACAGCCAGTTCATGATGGAGCTGGGATTTAAACCCAAGCAGTCTGGTTTCAGAGCACACATTTTTAGCAACTAGATATACTATCTACCACACAATAACATATAAATGTAATATAAATATTAAATTGTTCATTCACATAGCTCTTCCAGTTACTCTGTCAAGTTTGTTCCTACATTCTCACGGTTGGCACAGAGTCTAGTTATAGAACAGTCTCAATAAGTATTTATTGAGTGAATGAATGAACGAACTTAAAATCCTGCTAAGACTCTGATGATTTAGAGAAAAATGATTCCATTCTGACTTGTAGTGACTGTCCTACCCTACAGGACAGAGTCAAATGGAATCTGTGGGTCTCAGAAGCTGTAAATCTTTGCGGGAACAGAAAGCCTCACTCATCTTTCTGCAGTCCTCAGAACCTCTGGGGAATTCAAACTGATGGCTTTGCGGTTAGCAGCCCAACATAGACCCGGTCCCTGGAGAAGGACATCATGCATGGTAAAGTAGAAGGTCAACAAAAAAAGAGGACGACCCCTCAGGGAGATGGATTGTCACCGTGGTTGCAGCAATGAGCTGAACATCATGACCGTTATGAAGATGACACGGGGTCAACAATGCAGTGCTTCCTTCTGTTGTCCATAGGATAGCTATGAGTCAGAACCGGCTGGAGGGTACCTAACAACAACTGACATGCCCCTCTTCTTCTGTTATTCTTTTAAACATTTTATTAGGGGCTCATCCAACTCGTCACAATCCATACATACATCAATTGTGTAAAGTACATTTGTACATTCATTGCCCTCATCATTCTCCCCTTAAGCCCCTGTTATTAGGTCCTCATTTTTTCCCCTCTTCTGAATCCAGCTAGACTTTATGGATGTTTCCTTAGGCGGGGTGGTAGGATTCAGCCGGTTTGTAGTTTTGGCAGAACCCATACCTAATTTTTTGTTGAGTTCAGCAAACTGGTTGTTAAAATGGCTCTTGTAATCAAAGTTCTCTCTAAGGTGGGCAGCTGGGCAGTCGTCCAATGTGACAATCACAAATGTACATTGCATTATTTTTTTTCAAAGTTCATCTGTGTAAAAGTATTTCCTTTTCTTTTTTCTTTTTAAAAATAATTTTATTGGAGGCTCGCACATCTCTTATCACAATCCATACATACACCCATTGTATCAAGCACACTTGCACGTTTGTTGCTATTATCGTTCTCAAAACATTTTCTTTCTACTTAAGCCCTTGGCATCAGCTCTTCATTTTGTCCCCTCCCTCTCTCATGAACCCTTGATAATTTATAAATTATTATTATTTTGTCGTGTCTTACACTGTCCTGTATCTCCCTTCACCCACTTGTCTGTTGTCCATTCCCCTGGGAGGGGGTTATATCTAGATCATTGTGATTGGTTTCCCCTTTCTCCCCCACCTTCCCCTTGCCCTCCTTTTATCACCACTCTATTGGACCTGAGGGGTTTATCTGTCCTGGATTCCCTGTGTTTCCAGCTCTGATCTG
>NW_022103951.1:9115552-9117248 GCF_000313985.2 Echinops telfairi
TCTTTTGATAGCTGGGCACCATCAGCTTTCTTCACCACATTTGTTTATGCACCCACATTGTCTTCATGATAGTGTCAGCAAGGTGAACATCATGGAATGCTAGTTTAATAGAACAAAATGTTCTTGCACTGAGGGAGTACTTGAGTCAATGTCCATCTGCTACCTTAATATTAAACCTATAAATATATGCACATAGAGCTATGTCCCCATCATCATATAGAAATATATTTACATATTATGGTAGATATATAATCATTTGCCAATTTGAGGATTAAGAGTGTAGGGGTGGAGTATAACCTGTCAATCAGGATATAGCCAATGAGGCTTATGTGTGGGCACATACTATAATATTAAACGTATAAACATATGCACATAGAGCTATTTCCCCATCATCATATAGAAATATATTTAAATATTGTGGTAGATATATAATCATTTGTCAGTTTAAGGATTAAGAGTGTAGGGCTGGAGTCTAGCCTGTCAATCAGGATATAGCCAATGAGGCTTCTGTGTGGGCATAGCCTTCCCTTAAGGATTCTGGGAATTCAAATATTTCCTCCTTGGAGGTGGAAGACTCTCTGCTTATACCCTGGGAGACATAGCAGTTGACAAGACACATGGACCCACCCTGATGCAGAGACCCCTGCCAGCGCAGAGATGTTTCCAATGCCACTGGAGCCAAAGACTTTCTACCCCATGCCTGTGATCTTCTATATTAGGTGTCATTGCATGTGTTTCGTGAGTCTAAAGAGGACTTTACAGATTGGTATCAGACATATGGGCTAATATCAGACTTACGGACTTGATCTTCACTGGGCTGGGATGTTTTCTCAATGTTCAATTGCTCTTGTACATAAATCTCTTTCTTGTACACATATGTGTGTCCATGGATTTGTTTCTCTAGTCTACCCAGACTAACACATATATGTACATGCCTGAATTTAGACCTCTATAAATGCCCTTTGCATCCTAGTTCTTTCCTGTATTTCCTTTTACTTTCCTCTTATCACACTATCATGCTCAGCCTTCATTTGGGTTTCAGTGATTCCTCTCAGTTACATTGCCCTTGATCAAGTCCTACCAGGCCTCCTATACCCTCCTCACCATTGATTTTAGATCACTTGTTGTTCTCTTGTCCCTGGGTTTGTTAACACCCACTTCCTTTCCCCCACCTCCCTCTCTCCTATATCCTCCCCGGAATCATCAGTCCAGTTGTTTTCTCCTCCAGATTGTTTATCCTGCCTATCTTATCTAGATAGACCTGCAGAGATAATAATATGCACAAAAAACAAGACAGAGCAAAATGAAGCAACAAAAGGAAACAAAACAACATCAAAACCAACGGAAAAGCCTGTAAATAGTCTATTTTTGGTATTCCCTGGGACTTCATTGCTCTGTTCCCCTTGCTGTTCTGTTGCACACCCTTAGTGTTTCGCCTCAGTGTGGTGGGGTCAGATCAGGCACAGCTCCCACACTGTGTCTCCAGTGTTGTCTCCCGTAGCGCTATCGGTCAGTGAGATATGTCTTATCTCGTAGTGGGCCGGCCTTATGGTCCTCTCTGTGTTTTGGCTACTCTGAGCGGGAATATCATCCTCAGGGCTTGGTGGGCCAGGATATGTTCCACTCTCTCTTCCTCTCCCTTCATTTGTTCATGTGTGCTCTGATCAGACATGTCCCTCTCCCTGAGCTGTAGCCT
>NW_022103951.1:9118654-9125888 GCF_000313985.2 Echinops telfairi
ATGTGAGTCTGAAGGGGTTCTAGCTAACATCAGAATTATTTCAGCTTGTTCTTCCCTTTGGGTTTTGTAATGCTGTGTCATTGCACACTTCATTATAATACTTTGTTTTCTCAAGCTGTCCTTTGAAATCTCTGTCCAGCTCTTTTACTTCATCATTTCTTACAGTTATTTTAGCTACTCTAAAATTCAAGAGCAAGTTTAAAGCCTCTCTTCTGGCATACACTTTGGCTTTTTCTTTCTTTCCTGACTTCCTAATGACCTTTTAGCTTTCTTCATGTACATTGCCTTTTATGTCATTCCACAATGTGTCTGGCCATCAATTATTAGTGTTCACTATGTTAAATCTGTTCTTGAGATGTTCTCTAAATTCAGGTAGTATATATTCAAGGTTGTATTTTGGCTCTACTTGACTTGTTTTAATTCCTTTTAGTTTCAACTTGAATTTGCATATGAGCAATTTATAGTCTGTTCCACAGATAGGCCTGTCCTTATTCTGGCTGATGATATTAATCTTCTATATTAGCTCTTTTCACAAATGTGGTCAATTTGAAACCTGCTGTTTTCTTTCTGGTGGAGTCTACATGTATTGTCACAGTTTAGGTTGTTGAAAAAAGTATTTGCCATGAATAAACTTGAAAGATTCTCTCATGCAATATCCAGGATTGTTTCTATCACCAACTCAGTCCATGGCAAAATCCCGTTTATAAGATTGATGCTCTGCATCCTAGTTTGATGAGTTGTATCTAAGGTCTTCAAACTTGTGGGCAGCCATCTAAGGTATGGCTAATAGTCTCTACTTGTCTACAGCAAAAAATAAAGAAACTAAAGACTGAAAAAAAGAGCCTAGACTCCAGGAGTAATAGATTGCATGAACTATTGCCTCATCTCCTCAGAGACCAGAAGAACCCGATGGTGGCCAGCTACTGATATTAACTGTTCTGATGAGGACTTAAATAGATGGGTCCTTATAGAATGGGGGAAATGTGAAACAGAATTTGTATTTCTAAAATATCCAGACCTGCTGGATGAGTTGAGACTGGAGAACTCCCCAATATTATTGCTATGAGATACTCTTTAACTGGAGCCTAAACCAGCCCCAAGTTCACTTTTTAGCTACATGACAGATTGACTCACAAAACCAAGAATCTCATCCTTGCATACTGTTCTCCTTTAATGAGTCATCTATATGAAACTAAACAGTCAATAATTACAACAAAAATGAGAAGGTATCAGGGCAGGAAAACTAGATTGCTGGAAGAAGAACATCAGAATAGAAACAAAGAGAATGGCCATATATTGTGAAGAATATAATCAGTGTCACTGAACAATTGTTGAACAGAAATGTAAAACTATGGTGGAAACATCCACAGAGAACACAATAAGATATTATTAAAATGTAAGAATTCAGCAGAATCTGAGTCTTCAGCACCATGAACAATTTGATAACAAGATGGATAATCGATTGAGACTACAAATCACTGAATGACTATCAATTTAATCACCTTGAAGTTGTTAGAAGAATTGATGTTACTTCCTACTTCAGAACATTGATCACTTGGGGGACTTTATTTGGTAGTAACTGGCATGTCAAACAAAAGACCATATCAAAATTTTCTGAAAGTCAACAATTAATTGAGAAATTATTTTAACTACAAGAGGGCTTCAAAAAGTTTGAAAAACTCTATTATCTTTTAATGCCATTCTTCTTCAAACGTTTGGAAGCCCCCTATTATTTGATGGATGATTCAGTAAGTAGTTTAACAAAAGGTAAGCATATGGATTTAGAGAATACTTTTTTGATTTGTATGTTATACATTGTTGTCTACTGTTGAATAAACCCTCAACTTATGGCAAACCCATGCACAACAGAATGAAATGCTGCCCAGTCCTGTGCCACCTACCCTGGCCAATTGCAGATTGGATCTTAGTGGTTCACGGGCTTTTCACTTGTTGATTTTCTAAAGTAGACCTTCAGGCCTTTCTTCCCAGTCTTAGCCTGAAAGTGCCACTGAATCTGCCCAGCAGCACAGTAACAGGCATGCTTTGGCTAGAAATCAAGTCCAAGTTTCCCGAAGGGAAGGTGAGAACTCTATCATTGCACTACCGCGGCCTTTATATTGTATGTAATATTATAATACATAGACATATATTACTATAGCTCTTCATCTAACTATATTCTATTTCTATATTTTGCATTTCTAAATCAGTATAGCAACAAAAATCTAAGGGTGGGGAGCACACAGACACATACAAACAAGTTGCTGTGGAGTTGAGGCGTGTCAGGGTAGAACCGTTCCCTGGGGTTTGCCTGGTTATAACTTTACCGAAGTAGAGGCCTTCCCCTTGAAGTGCTTCTAGGTGAGTTCAAATTGCCAGCCTTTGGGTAAGTAACCCAATGCTTAACGTTATGTGCCACCAAGGGCAGCAGTGTGCCTGTTATGAGGTGTTTCGAGCATTGACCCTGGGCACAGCTAACATCCAATACTAGTTTTCTGTCTTGGCCTCACCTTTTGGAGGGTGCACATGAAATTGACTTCAGAGTTCTGACCCTGGTACTACTCAAGCGATACTCCTACTACCCCTGCCTTTTTCATTCAGTGCAGGCCTGGGGTTTTCCTTCTCTGACATAACCAGTGGGTAACATTCCCATTACCTCCACTCTGTCCATCTCAGCAGGACCTGCTCTTTCCCTTTCTGCTTCTATCAAATTGTGTAGCCTGGGAAGAGTCTGACCTCTCGGCCAATATGCTTTTTTCCCCAGAGCCATTTTCATTTCTTATGTTGACTCCCGTTGCAGGAGGAAAGCTTCTCTTCCTTTAGAGAGGAATGTCAGGCATCAAAGGAAGGTGGAGAAGAATTTTGGGAGCTGAAGAATGCAGAATGCTAATGTTTTATGAGTCCACCTGCAAATCAAAGGAGAAAAAAACTTGGACCTTTTGCATAATATTTTTTCCAGATGAGAAAGGAGATGTTCTACGTTTTTGGATTTGTGCTTTATTCTTCAAATGGATCACACTAGTGTACAGCCTTAACAGAGATGTCGTGGCTGCCTGATACACTACTCACTGTGGTATGAAGTAAAAAGTCACGTGTTTAATGGAAAAAGTCAGCTTACTAAGACATTGCCCCAGTCTGTTTAATGGATCATGCTCAAGAAGTCAGAAATCTTAACTTTAATTGATAAACTGGCTATAATTAGAAACAAAAATGCCTGTGTGGTTGTTAGATTTTATGTCCATTTGAATTTGTATGAAAGTATAGGGGTGGTGTCAAACCTGTCAGCCTGTGATCTCCCTGCATTCCGCTTCACTTTTCTACATCATTGGCCTGCAGCTATGTGAGTCTGAAGGGGTTCTAGCTAACATCAGACTTATGGACAAATTTGACTGGGCTGGGATGCTTTCTTGATATGGAATGACTTCTTGATATGAAGTTTTTTCTTGTACATACATGGGTGTCCTTGGTTTGTTTCTCTAGACAGCCCAGCCTAACACAGCCTGTATCTTCAATAGCCTATACAATGGAAATGTTGCTGTTGTGAGTTGTCATTGAATTGATTCTGACTTACGGTGATACCATGTATGCAGAATTGAACTAACTCATAGGGTTTCCGAGGCCTGATGACACGGTGGGTCAGGCGTTAGACTGCTATCCACAAGGTCAGCAGTTCAAACCCCACCAACTGCTTCATGGGGGAAAGTTGAGGCTGTCTGCTCTGCGAAGAATTACAGTCTTAGAAACCCTATATAGGATCAAGGAATCAGAATCAACTTGATGGCTATGGGCTTGGTGTTTTGATCTCAGGAGCGAATGACAAAGACCAAGTTATTTTGGGGTAAAGCTATTCTAAATGCCCCAGCCACTCAAGGATAGTAAGAGCTTTTCACTGGTTAAGTCTCAGGGTGTCCTGACATCTCTTTTCTGGTTTTCTTAGTCCTGCTCAGAACCCCAAACCTAAGTCTACTGCCATCAAGTAGATTCTGATTCATAGTAATAGCACAGAAGAGAGTGGAATGGCTCCCATAGGTTTTCCAAGGTTGTACTCTTATAGAACAGCAGACTATCACATCTTTCTTCCTCAAAGCAGCTGGTGGGCCCAACCGATCAACTCTCAGTTAGCAGTCAAGCGCTTTAATCGTGGTGCCCCCAGAGCTCACTTAGCTCCGCCCATACCTCTGTTAATTCTCTCATTAAATTGTCTTGAGATATCCCAGCTGGAACCCTGACGAATAAGTTGTATTTGATCTCAGAACTATCTGTTCCAAAGCCTGTCCACCTTCCTTATTTATATTTATTGCCTTCTTCTAAACTGCTATATTTTTATTTCAAAATGCCTGCATGGCTTTATTTGAAGGAAGCTGCTCTTACCCATACAAACAACCAAATTACTTTTTCAGGTGGACACTGATCATTTGGATCCTTGGCTATAGGAACCATTTTCTGCAGCTATGTATACATATTCATGGTTATCCACCCTCTCCATGGGATCCCTAGTTATTATTTATGAATGCGTAATTAGTAAGTCTCAAGGGCTGGTATTCAGAGTGATACAAGCACGCATTATAGTAACCAGCGAGCAGTTTTTATCCCTTCAAACCAAAATAAACATTTGGGGGCATTTCTGGAAAATGTGATTAGGTAAATTTCAACAAGATGCTGTTCATGGCTTCAGCAAAGTCTGGATGGAGAAGGACTTTCTTTATAGGTAGCTCAAGGGGTTCAGCAGCTCAACTGTGCCCTTTGGAAAGCTGGAATATTTGCAATATGATTTTTGTTGATGAAAAAATATGCCATGATTGAATGAATTGATGTACTTTTGAAATTCAGGAAGAGATTAGAAATAAGAATATGAAATGGCAGCTTCATGCTGGCTCCCAATTTCTTAGGCATTAAGTCAGAAAATATATGTTCATATTGGTGCTGGGATCTATAGCCCTAGACATAACTCAGCATCAAATAATGTGTAATATATCCACAAACATAATAGGCTTTTAATATCCCATAAAATGTAATCCAACTCTTCTTTTCCACCCTTCGTCATTCATATTTTCTTAGCCACTGGAATTCTTACATGTGATTTCCAAGTTGATAGGGGAGACTTCTTTTAATGGTGGTGTGACTAAGCAGAGATAGCTTCTTTGTGGAGACACGTTGTTCCAGACACCAATTCGCCACCTGGACCACGTTCCTTCATGGGCATGTGTATGTTAAGATAACTCTGATTTATCAAAGTCCTACTCTAGATCTTTATTTTCTCAGCACAAGCCCAAGAAACAAATAATAAAAAAAAGAACAAGGTATAACAGTGCCCCAAACAAATCTGAATTGTACTTTTGAACAAGTTCAGGGCTTTTATCAAAGTTTTGCCTTATCTCCAACCTTAATTGTGTAATTAGTATCCAGTCACTTAAGTTTTGAATCTGCACAAGTCCACAATCCATGTGTTGTGGTCTAAAAAGCTGCCCTACACATATATAATTCCCTTTTCCCAACAGCTTTGCATTTTATACCATTGGCTAAATTAATGATATTATCAATAGAATAACCTTATGCCCCATGGGAATGATTTATAATGTAGTACTCTAATAAACTTATAATGATGTCTCTAAAGTGAACTAGGAACATACATAAACCATAGATATATGAATGGATTTTGAGCTCATATTTAATCATGACTCTAAGTAAAATTATTTCTTATTGACATAACCCTACTCGGTACTCACCTTCATGAAGAGATCACTGAATATATGGGTGCTACAGCAAAGTCATGAATATTACTCAGAATTAAGACTACCAATGAATCTGACTGATGCCTGGCTCTCAGAAAGAATAGTGTCTGGGCTCTTAAAGTCGTGTTTTAAAACAAGCAACCATTTAAGTGAGGTGATAGATAAGTCCACATAAAAGAAGCACACCAGCTTGTGTGACCCAAGAATGTAAATAATAAAATAAAAATCTGGAGGAAGGAACTGTATTAGAGATTAAATTTCAAGACCCAATTTGTGGAACACTATAGATGATAGCAGAAGCAGCCCCAAATTTATTTTCGTGGTCCTTATGTGGATTAAATCTCCATGGAATCCCCTCTGGCATAATTCAGGGATGTGAATAGCCTTGCTAACGGAGTGCATTGTAAAGTATATTTTGGTAGAAGTAATTAGGTTAAAATGTGACATCTTAATGCTTGACCTCCCTTTTGACCTATTTTAAATTTGTGCCAGTTTAAAAATATTTTCTGCTTTTTCCCCCATTTTATTTAGTTATTGTTGTGGGCTATTATATTGTCTTTGCTTTTTCTGTTTTTCCATGTAGGGAATCCAGGATAAGGTAAATCTCATGAAGAATTGAAAACAATGAGTAGAAGAAAACATTCTAAACTTGATTGTGGTGATGATCACGCAATTCTTCTTAATATGATTGATCTATGCACATGTTGCATGATATGTGAATTACATCTCAATAAGGCTATTTCAAAAAACCAATCCACTTGATAATGAAGCATTTTATACTATTTCAAGGTGTTTTTCGACTTAATTATTTAAATGAATGATTTCATAAAACCCCAAAGTAAAATGTTTAATAGTATTTTATAGTTTGAATGATATTGCAGAGTTGTTCAGATTACAAAGTACAGTACCCACTTTTACAAATATATAAGCTGCTTCCCAAAAGGATCTCAAAATTCTAAAGATGACCTAAATCCTACATACTGGCTTCTGCCTAAACCTTTTGGAAAATTTCCCATCGTTTGTGGTGAAACCTTCATTTCTGGTGAAATGCCATTCCTATCACCAGAAAATATCAATTAGGATTAGATGAGGCTGCATGTAGTGGCACAATAATAGTGGCTTAAACACAGATGGGTTGATTGTTACCCCATGTATAATAAATTAAAAAGTGAGCAGTCCAATATGTGAGGGAAACTCATGGTCATCAAGAACCCAGAGCTCATTTGTCTTTTTTGCTTTATCATCCTACATTTGTGCATTCCATCTTCAAGTTCTCAGAATCCAATATAGCTGCTGGAGCACAAGCCATTGTATATTGATATGTATTCTAGCCAGCTGGAAAGGAGAGAGAAGGAAAGGCAAAAGATGCTGTGGTAGTTACATAATCTGATGTCAATTTGAGAGGATTAAGAGTGAAGGAGAGGAGTCTAGTCTGTCAATCAGGTCATAGCTTGATGACCTCATTTGGAGGTGCTAAGGAGATAAATAGCTCACTCAAGGCAGGA
>NW_022103951.1:9127198-9132996 GCF_000313985.2 Echinops telfairi
CCCATCAACATCTCATGATCACACAGACTGATGTGCTTCTCCCATGTGGGTTTTATTGCTTCTCAGCTAGATGGCCTCTTGTTTAGCTTCAAGCCTTTAAAACCCCAGATGCTATATCTTTTGATGGCTGGGCACCATCACCTTTCTTCACATTTGTTTATGCACCCATTTTGTCTTCAGTAATCATTTTGGGAAGGTAAGCATCACAGAATGCCAGATTATCAAAACAAAATGTTCTTGCATTGAGGGAGTACTTGAGTCGAGGCCCAATGTCCATCTGCAACCTTAATTCTTAGCATATGAATATAAGTACATAGATCTATTCCCCTCTCATTATATATAAATATATGTACATATGTGCGTGCCTATATTTAGACCTCTATACATGCCTTCGCCTCCTAGTTTTTTCCTCAATTTCGAAAAGGTGCTCTTTTGTAAATACTTTCACCAAATGCCAAATCTACTGCCACTGAGTCGATACTGACTCATAGGGATCCTATAGGACAGGGTAGAACTGCCCCTGTGAGTTTCTGAGACTGTTACCCATTACAGAAGTAGAAATTCCCATCTTTCTTTCCTGGAGTGACTGGTGGTTTCAAACTGTTGACCTTGAGGATCACAACCCAACACATAACCACTATACCATTAGGGTTCCTCCCTTTGTAAATAACTTTAGGTTATTTAATTTTTATCTGTAAAAAAATTGTCTGTGCCCCCAACACAAACTCTTGCCACTGACTATTTTTTAATGTAAAACCTTTCTTTTCTTTGTGATCTGTTATATTTTACTGTTTTGATAATGTCACAACAACCTGTTGACTTCTTGTTCACATCAATGACTTCTAAAGGGGCCAAAATGAGTTCCTGTGGGGGAGCAAAAAAAAAAAAAAAAACCAACCCTAGATTATGATGACTTATGGCTCTCTAAAAGGTCACATCTAAGACATACACAGTGTTTCCTTGCTATTAACATGTAATGTGAGAGATGTCAGTTGTGGGGACATGTGTAACAAGAATCCTTCAAAATAGAGAACAGGGCGAAAGGAGGACTGGGGAGGGATGGGGACAAAAATGGAAGGTTTAACAGGAAAAAAATAAAATAAAGGAAAAGTAAAACTGAAGTGGACCTGGAGTCTTTAGTGACATACAAGTTCATTTCAAACGTATGGGCAAAATAAAATAAAAGATAAAACTAAGCAGAATGGTTTTCACACATCTTAAAGAGGCAGACTTTAAGACCACATTGAGGAATGGAAGGGGAGGGAGCTGTGGGGGTGGGAAGATAGGGCCACTGTCACTGTTTTGAGGAGCTGGGCTGTTTAATTGTGTTTTGCATGCTTTTCCTTGTGTATGTTCTATTCCACAATTTTTTTTAAAAAACCGAGGAACCAAATAAATAAATAAATAACTAGTCTTTTGGATCATTGGGAAAAGTCTTCCAGATATTTCTCTGAATAAATATTCTATTATGTAAACAGCTGTACCCACATTTATTGGAGTTCTGATGTGGGGTTATTTGAGCATACAGACTAAATGTAGATGATGGACACACACACACACACACACACACACAGCTGCCACATGTTTTATTGTCCCATAGAAAAAGTTAAAAAAGAATCACTTCAGGCAGAGGTTTACAATTCTGATCACTCTGGTGATTAGCGAGGTATCTGTTTTGATAAATTAGTTTTAGGGCATTAATGGATATCTTTTTTTTTTTTAATTAACAGCTTGATCTAGATACGCACAGTGGTAAAAATGCCTGGCTGCTAACTGAAAGATTGGTGGTTCAAAGCAACCAGCTAATTCTCAGGAGGAAAATGAGACAGTCAGATTCTGTAAAGATATTACAGCTTTAGAAATCCTCTAGGACAGTTCTACTCTCCTACCGGGTTGCTATGAGTCAGAATCTACTTACAATGAGATAGAGTTCATTAGGGGTTGTATTGAGATGGCAATAAAATAATTTGTCATTCACCCATTTAAAGTGTGTAATTCAGTGGTTTGTAGTTTATTCCCAGGGTAGTGCAGCCATCATCACAATCAAGTTTAGAACCTCTCATCATCCCCTAAAGAAACTGAGAGGTGGAAAATGGAGGCGCAGAGCAGAGGTAGAATTCAGCCAGGAATGTGAAGTTGAGAAAGATTTGATTTGAGGCAAAGAACTCCCAGGAGGGAAGGGAGCGCAGAAAGGGACAGGAGCATCTTGAGCTCCCAGGAGGATTCCGTGACCCAACAAGTTAGGTCAGGGAAGTCGCACCTGGCAGTGAGGCAGTGGGGCATATTTAGGGCTTGAGCCAAGGATGTATGTGCTGATAAGGGGAAGGAGGCTCTCTGACGCTGTAGTTGCAGGGGCTGAGTCAGGATATGGTCTGTGAGTGAATCATTGTGTTTTTCCGCAGATCCGCTTCCTGGAACACTGAGGGAAGGGGCTGTACAGATCCAGCCCAGAGAGATAACCTCCTTGGAATGCTGGAGGCAGGGACTGCACAATCCAGTTCTTACATTTAGGCATCTGCTCCATTTTGAGTGAGTTTTTGGTGTTCGGTGTGAGGAATAAGTTCAGCTTCATTCTTTTGCTTGTAGCTATCCAGTGGTCTCAGCACCTCTTCTGGAAAAGAGTGTTCTTTCCACCATTGAATTGCCTTGGTGCCGTTGTTGCAAATTGATTGACTATAAACTCAAACCAAACTCGCTGCCATCACATTGATTCTGACTTACAGTGATCCTAGAGGACAGAGGTGAATTGTTCCTGTGGGTTTCACAGACAGACACAGAAAGCCTCATCTTTTTTCTTGAGGACAGCTGGTGGTTTTGAACTGCTGACCTCGCAGTTAGCAGCCAAATTCATGACCCACTATGCTGCCAGGGCTCCAGTGGACTATAAATGTCTTATCTAGTTTAATATGTAAGTGTGTTTTGTCTATTTTCTCGAGCCCCCGTGGTGTAGTAGGTTATTCATTGGGCTGCTAATTGTAAGGTCAGCAGTTTGAAACCACCAGTTGCTCTGAGGGAGAAGGATGAGGCTCTCTACTTCTATAATGAGTCACAGTCTCAGAAACCTTGAGGCAGTTCTGCCCTGTCCTATAGGGCTGCTATGACTCAGAATTGAATTGATGGCAGTATTTGGTTACGTTTTGATTGCTACTTTGGAGTAAGTCTTGAAATTGCCAAGTAGCAAGTCTTGACTTCAACTCTTTGTTTTGCCAGTTCTGGGCCCCTTGAAAAGCCACATGAAATTAACTTCTTGTCAGCTTCTCCAAAACGCCAGCTAGGATTTTGATAGTGATCGCACTGACTCTTTATAGCCATTTGAAGGCTGTTGCCATAGCAACTATATGAAATCTTCCAATGCACAACCAAGGATGTCTTTTTGGTTTTTTTGCTTTTTAATTTCGTACAAACGTATCGTGTGGTTTTTAGAATATAGGCTTTACATTTCTTTGGTTAATTTTATTCCTAAGGATTTCATTGTCCTTGATACTGTGGTGAATGAAATTGATTTCTTAATTTCATTTTCTGATTGTTCATTGAAAGTCTATGAAAAATAAAAACAAGTTCTATATATTGGTCTTGAACCCTACAACCCTGTAGTGAGAAAACTTGTTTTTGTCTTGAACCTGATCTTACCTGGAAAGCATTCGGTCTTTCTCTACTAAGAATGATGTTAGCTGTGCGATTTTCTTTTATGTTCTTTATCGGGTTGAGGAAATTTCCTTCTGTTCTTAGTTTGTTGCATAGTTTTATCATGAAGATGTGTTGAATGTGAAAATACTTTTCCTGTAATTATTGAGATGATAATGTGGTTTTGTACTGTATTCTATCAATACACTGTATTACATTCATTGATTTTTGTATGTTAAATCAACCTTCCATTCTTCACTTGGTCATGTTGTATGCTTCTTTTTCCAGGTTACCGGATTTGGTTTGGTTGAGAATATTTAGATCTATCTTCCTGAGATACTGGTCTGTGGTTACCTTTCCCGATAATGTCTCTACTTTTGTTTTCAGGTGAATATTGTCCTCGTAGCCTGAGTTGGGAAGTGGACCATGCCCTTCTAGTGTTTGGAAGAGATGGGGAAGAACTAGTGTGCATTCGTCTTGACATCCTTTCATGACCCGTGAGACAAGTTTTGCCTCTCGTGTCTTATTATTACTATTATTATTTTTTTGCTTCTCTTAAGGTACAAGTTTTCCACTTATAACATTTGCTGGCATCTGGCACATATAATAATGAAGAAAGGTTCAGTGGTGCCAAATTATGGTGTACAGAGTATTCTGAGGGAGAGCATCCTGGAAATGTGAATGTGTAAACATTCTGGCTTTTGTACAGTAAAGTCAGTCTTGTAAGTAGGTGCATGGCTTCCCATGTGTCCTTTGGAAGCTGTGGTTTGGGTGATGATGTAGTCGTCAAGTGAATAATTTCTTTCCTGTGCCATACCTTATCTTGATGCAAATCATCTGTGCCTCATCCCATGAGGTTGGAACCATTTACCTGTCAAAGGGGTCTAGAAGGCAGTGAAAGCGAATGCAGCACAAAGGAGGAGACTCGAACAACAACTATGTGCCATCATTGTGTGGTGCCTTTAGGTACTACCCCATGTTTTCAGAAGTTTCACATAAAAATGAATTTACTAAGAAAAAGTGACTTTTCTCATGCCTCAACGCACCTATCTTACCTCCTGAGTCCAGGGGGACACATGTCTCCCACATACTATCTTTCAACATCCATTTTACATAAACAACATTTTAACATTATTCCATTTTTGGCATGCATTCCATTACTGAAAAATAAAAACACCTTTTATCAATCATATGTAACAAACATCAACTAACTTGGTCATGAAAGTGTTAAACTTAAAAAAAAAGCTCATTACTTTAATTAGAAGTGTTTCTGTTAAGTTTTTTAATATAATGCAATGATGTTCATTAAAAACATTTATTTGATCATAAACGATTTGGAAGTCAAACTTGACAACTGGAGAAAGCAACTTTGGAATGTGTTACTTCCATTTTAATGGACTATTAATTCCAAGGACCAAGTTCGCTTCTAACTAGTAGTTTCTGTGTGTGAAAGCCGCCGCTGAAGAGAAAAGAACTGTGCATTGATGATGAGAAGTTAGTTGCCTCATAAGGGGTGTGACTGATGGTTGGACACAGAATCCCCATGGGATCTGAGGAACAGTCTTACGTCCTCTTCTTTCACAGAATCACTTTCTGGAAGGATGAATAAAATGTGTGACTAAAAATGAGAAAATCAAGGGGGAAACCGGGGGGTGTGGGGGGGTGGTATTTCCCCCATAGAGGAGAAATTGAAGGCATTACAGATTTTAGAAGGGACACGCAGGTGGTGCAAAGGTTAAGTGCTCAGCTGCTAACACCAAAGGTCTACAATGTGAACCTGCCAGCCAAGAGGGTGTAGTTGTTGCTAGTATCATTATTAATACTTCTCAGAGTAAACCACTTTATTTCCATACCAACTTCCTACATTATGTGTACATCCAGCAGTCACATTTTATTCTTTGAATGGCTCTTTAACTAAAATCAACATTTATTTCCAAAGCTACTCATTATGACATACTATAAAATGATTTTAGGTTTCACTATAAAGGAAAATGACCAATTGTGTAGGTGAACAGTTTTTTGTTCTTTTTAAAATCATTTTAGTGGGGGCTCGTACAACTCTTATCACAATCCATACATACATCCACTGTGTCAAACACATTTGTATGTCAATTCTCACTCATAGCGACCTGTATAAAGCTTCTGACGCTGTAAACCTTTTAAATAAATCATTT
>NW_022103951.1:9133096-9148826 GCF_000313985.2 Echinops telfairi
TGGAATATCATTTGAAATGTTTCAAGAAACTGATTAACTCTAATTTATGCATTGGTCAGGTTTTGCTTTCAAGTGAAAATGCACTGACATTGCCATTTTTTTAAAAAAATAGATTTTATGTCTTATGGGTGTAAAGTTCACCATGTTATCAACCAGATTAGGTGCTCAACAACCATTACAAGGCAAGCATTTGCCTCCTGGGATGCACTCTGCAGTCTACTAAATAAACCCTCAACACCAGAGTTCTCAAATGGTAATGTGCAAAAGATTCACCTGGGGATCTTATTCAAATCCTGATTCTGATCCAGATGGTCTGGGGTGGGACCTGAACATTTGCATTTCTAAGAAGCATGTGGGTGACACCAGTACTCTTGGCTCGCTAAACATATTTTGAATAGCAAGGCTCTAGTCTAGTTGAATCCTAAGGCATCCTGGTGGAGCAGGGATGAAGGGCTCAGTTCCACTGGAGAAGATGACTGCCTAGGAAACCCTATGAGGCTGTCCTACCCCATCCTCTCGGGTTGCTATTAAGCTACTTCATGGCAACGGGTTTAATGGCATCATCTTATTTATTTCTCAAACAACCCTGCCAACTATTAATATCACAACTTTACAATAGGAAAATGGAATCTTAGGCAGATTAAGAAAGAAAACTGGTAGAATTGGGATCATGATAGTGGGGGTGGGGTGGGGAAAGCATTTAAGAACTAGAGGAAAGTTGATTGTTTCCCCGTACAAATCCAGCTGGACCGGAGGATGTACACTGGTACAGATAGGAACTGGAAACACAGGGAATCCAGGGTGGATGAGCCCTTCAGGACCAGTGAGAGTGGTGATACAGGGAGGGTGGAGGGAAGGTGGGGTAAAGAGGGCAACTGAGTATAAGGATCTACATAGGACCCCCTCCCTGGGGGACAGACAACAGAAAAGTAGGTGAAGGGAGACGTTGAACAGTGTAAGACATGACAAAATAATTTATAAATTATCAAGGGTTCATGAGGGATGGGGGTGGGGAAGGAGGGAAAAATGAGGAGCTGATGACAAGGGCTCAAGTAGAAAGCAAATGTTTTGAGGATGATGATGGCAACAAATGCACACATGTGCTTGACACGATGGATGGATGGATAATGATAAGAGATGTATGAGCCCCCAATAAGTGATTTAAAAATATATATACACCAACAATTATTTTTTTGAAAAAGAACTCTGGTGAAATAGTGGGTTCCTCATTGACGTCCTAACCCCAAGATCAGCAGCTCGAATCCACCAGTGGCTCCTAGAAGAAAGATGAAACTCTCCTGCTGTGAAAATACGTCTTGGCAACCCTAGGGAGCAGTTTGACTCTGTCCTTTAGAATTGATTCGATGGCAGTTGGTTGGTAGGGAGATTAAGTGCTTTTTCTTAGTAGTGGGGTTGACATCCTGACTTTAAGTTTATGATTTTTCAATTAGAATTATTTAGCTCGTGGTTCTCAATTGTGGTTGCACATTAGACCCACCTCGGGAACTTTAAAAAAATATTGATACCCCTACCATTTCAAGTCGATTTTCTGAGGATGGAGCTTAAACATCAATATTACTTTAAGCTCACTGGTGGTTCTGAGTATCAACGATCTAATCAAATCCCCAAAGACTTAGTGTTTGTGATAGAAAACTCAGGTCTCTGGATTCAATAATTTTCCTAAAAAGGAAGCCACTGTAACATAGGCTCAGGTTGGGGAAGTTTATCTTTGTGAATATATATGCATATATAAAATGTTATTAAATTATCAACTAACAATAACTCATTAGCTCACCTTAGAAGAGACTAAAAGGGATAGAAATGGGAACTAATTAGATTATGTTGAGGGGCAAAAGTTATCTGGCTGTGTTCCAAAGATAAGGTCTGATCAGAATGGCCCCAACCATAAAATTATTTTCGTTGCTACTTCATAACCATCATTTTGCTACTGTGATGAATTGGGTGACCCCTGTGAAAGGGTTGTTTGAGCCCCAACGGGGTCGTGACCCACAGGTTGAAAACTGCTGAGCTAAACCAAGACCAGGGGCTGACTAAAGAATAGACCATCAATTGTTCATATACTAAAGAAAATTAAAGAAGTCCACAAGAGCCAACCTACAACCTAAGTATATCCCAACTGAATTTTGAGAACATCTCAAGAATAGATTTGATACATTAAACACTAATAGCAGAATATTTGCAGAGCTATGATATGACATAAGAACATGATACATGAAGAAAACAAAAAGTCATTAAGCAGACCAAAAAAGTGGATATCCGAAGAGACTTTGAAACTTGCTCAAGAATGTAGAGTAGCTAAAACAAATGGAAGAAAGGATGAAGTAAAAAAGTTGAACAGAAACTTTAAATGGCAGTTGGCAAGGACAAAGAAAACCATGATAATGAGATGTGCAAGGCTCTGGAGTTAGAAAACCAAAACAGAAGAACACACTAAGCATTTGTCAAGCTGAAAGACTGGAAGAAAAACTAAAGCTTCAAGTTGTAGTACCAAAGAATTCTGTGGGCAAATTATTGAATGGTGTAGGAAGCATCAATAGAAAGATGGAACAGAGAGCCACTGTACCAAAAATAATTTGTTCATACTCGAGTCATTTCCAGGGCTTAGCATATGATCAAGGGCCAATGGTATTAAACCAAGAAATTCATGATGCCCTCAGGCATTGGTAAAAACCAAAACAAGGCTCTAAGAATTGATGGAATATCATTTGAAATGTTTCAAGAAACTGATGCAAGGCTGGAAGAAATTTAGAAGACAGCCATCTGACCATCTGGCTGAAAGAGATCCATTTCTGTGTCCATTGCAAAGAAAAGCGACCCAGCAGATTTTGTAAATGATTGAATGTTACCATTAATACCACATGTAAACTTTTGCTGGGAGCTAACTCCCAGCAATACGACTGAGAGCTACCAGAAATTCAAACCAGATTCAGAAGAAGATGTGACATAATGACTATCATTGCTGACATTAGATGGATCTTGGCTGAAAGCAAAGACTACCAGAAAGGTGTCTATTTGTGTGCTTTATTAACTATGTTCTTACTGTGTAGATTACAAAAAAAACCCAATGCATATCACAGAGAAAAATGGGAATTCCAGAACACATAATTGTGCTCTTGCAAAACTTGAACACTGATCAAGGCCCAATTCTTCAAACAGAACAAGGGCATACTGCACGGTTTACAATCAGTAAAGGTTTGTGTCTGGGTTGTATCCTTTCACCACACTTATTCTGTATTATGAGCAAATAACCCAAGAAGGTGATTGAATGAGGAAGAATAAGGTATCAGGATCAGAGGAAGGCTCATTAACAACCTACGATGTGCTGGTGGCACAACCTGGCTTGCTGAAAGGAAAGAGGACTTGAAATACTTACTGATGAAGGTCAAAGAATACAGTCTTTAGTATAGATTACAACTTAATGCGAAGAAAACAAAAATCCTTACAACTGGACCAGTAGACATCATGATAAATGGAGACAAGTATAAAATTGTCAAGGATTCATTTTACTTGGATCCACAATCAATGCCCATGGAAGCAGCAGTCAAGAAATCAAACAACATATTGCATTGGGCAAATATGCTGCCCACGACCTCTTTAAGTGTTAAAAAGCACAGGTGCATCTGACCCAAGACATGTTCTTTTAAAGCATTTCATGTGCATGTGAAAGCTTAACAATGGATAAGGAAGAGTGGAGAAGAATGTGTTAACAAAGAATATTGAATATACCATGGACTTCACATACTTTGGACATGTTGTCAGGAGAGACCAGTCCCTGGAAAATGACATTGTGTTAGTCCGGGTAAACTAGAGAAACCAATTCATAGACACTCATACGTGTTGAAGAGAGAACTTTATATCAACGAGCAATTGTACATTAAGAAAATATCCCAGCCCAGTTCAGGTCAAGTCCATAAGTCCAATATTACCCCAGATGTCAATATTAGTCCATAAATTCCTCTTTAGACACATGCAGCCATGCACTGGTGCCAAATGCAGGAAGATCATAGGCCAGTGGGTGGAAAGTCTTATGAATCCAGTAGTGGTGAAAGCATCTCAGTGCTGGCTTGGGTCTCCATGTGGCTGCTCCTACCCCAGGGCTCTGACTTCAGGGCTCTATCAGCTTAGCTCCATGTGCTTGTCAACAGGAATGTCTTGCAGGGAGTGAGTGTGTGTCCCACCTGCAGCAAGCTATTCATCTCCTTAGTGCCTCCAAATGAGGTCATCAAGCTGCGACCTGATTGACAGGCTAAACTCCACCCCTTCACTCTTTTTTTTAATAATTAAATCACTTTATTGGGGGCTCGTACCACACGTATCACAATCCACCCATCCATCCATTGTGGCAAGCACTTTTGTATATTTGTTTCCCTCATCATTCTCAAAACATTTGCTTTCTACTTGAGCCCTTGGTATCAGCTCCTCATTTCCCCCCTCCCTCCCCAGTTCGCCCTCCCCCATGAACCCTTGATAATTTATCATTTAATAGTCTCAAATTGACAACAGATTATGTAGCTACCACAGACATCATGCTTAGTAAAGTAGATAGCAAAAACTAGGAAGACGCTCTCAATGAGATGGCTTGACACAGTGGCTGCAACCGTGGGCTGCAACAGAACAATTGTGAAGATGGCCGAGGACGCGGCAGGGTTCCATTCTGCGGTCACATAGAATTGCTAGGAGTCAGAGCTGACTCAATGTCGCTTAACAGCAACACGTACTAGGCATTAGAACCTGAGATATGGTAATGACACAGTAGTTACAGTCCCTAACCTAAAGGTAGAAGGAGATCGGGTCCGATTGTAGAAAGAATGGAGAATTGAGAGACAGAGAAGGAAAGTAGAAGAAAGTGAGAGAAAAAAAAAAACCCAATTCCTTCCCATAGGTGCAAGGATATAAATTCCCTTTTTTACTTAATTCGAGTCAAGTGTCTGCCACTTGCAACCAAAAGAACCTTGACTCAGACTTACAGATTCATTGAATGAACAAGTGTCATGAACCTCTGAGTTCATCAGCACAGTGACTCGCAGAGTGTGGTCTCTGGGCCATTAGCATCAGCATCGTCTGGGAACTTGTTAGAGGTATAAATCATGGGGCCCCACCCCAGACCTACTGAATCAGAGACTGGAAGTGGGGCCCAGGCATCTGTTTTAACAACTCCTCCAGATGATTTTGATCCACATTAGTTTGAGACACATTGCTCTAATACATCCTGCCCATGAGATGTGAAACCAGGGCCCCAGCACAGAGAGGCAACTTACTAAAGGTCCCCAAATCAGTTAATGGTGGCCTTGAATAATCCAGGGACCATGGGACTCGGGAAAGGAAGGCCATTTGGCGTTTTGAGGGAAGTAACACATGGGTTGGCAAATAAGAGGGGGGAAAATATTTTGGGTCAAATAATACAGTATGGTTGGAAACACTTGCTGTGTGTTTCCACAGGAGCTTAGAGAATATTTTACTCATCTTGGATCCCCGGCTGAGCCAACAACAATGTGTTAACGCTCCGTGGCCAATGGCAGAAATCCAGGAGAATCCTTTTCATGTGCCAGCAAAGAGGGATTTCTTAGAAATTCCTACAGAAATGATGCTGCTATCACATTTCGCTTCGTGAAGCGAAAGACTAAGGAGGATGAAACAAAAAGCAGAGGACTGAACTTATTCCTAAGAGTTCCACCTCTCCAGTTGCAAGAAAGGGATTATATTGTTGTTCTTGCCAAGGCGGCAGTTCCCCCGAGGGAAACTGGGCACCTAAACTGGGAACTTGGAGAGTGACTTGCGTTTTTTGAACATTTTTTTTTCAGGTGGAGGGAGAGAACAGCAGTGCTCCAGCGTGTCCCTGGAAACTCTATTTAGTAGCCTACTTTCCAACTGCTTGCCCAGCCTGGTCCGGAGACACCATCCATCCAGAGGCAAACCTGACAGAAGGAAGGCCCTGGCACCGGTAGTTCTGGGGCCTTCTCTTGGTCTTTCCCCGTATGATGGAGTGTACAGGTGACTGTAACAGGGATTAGGGCAAAAGATCAAGGACCGTTGTTGGCACTACCAATTTCAGAGAGTGTAAGCTTTGAACAGTCAATATACACATTTCCATTCATCTGTCTATACCAGCAAGGCCAGGCCCATCCTACAAGATAGCTGGATTAGAAACACCACCTCCCAAAGCATTATCTCCTGTCACGTAAACTCATGGCTCAGGTATTCATCTGTCCATCAATCACGCACACATCAAATACCAACTATGTGCCAGATACAGGTCTAAGCACATGGTAGTGACCAAAACAATTAAAAAATATATTTGCTCTCATGCTCTCCTGGTCTTTTAAAGGAGACCATAAATGAAACAAGAAAGTACTACAGTCATATGATAGTTGTTGATTTGTGCTGCAGAGAAAAGTCAGGCAGGGAAAAAAGAGCTAGCCAGTCAGGGGCGATGAGGGAGAGAATTCGCAAGTGTAAACAGGGTGGTCAGAGAAGGTCTTGTTGGACTCTAGCAGGGTCCTGATCATTGTAATGGTTTCCTAGGGTTGCAAAAACAAATTGCTACAAACTTAGTGGCATAAAGCAACAATATCTGATTGTCTCATCATTATGGAGCCCCAAAGCCCCAAATCAAGGTGTTGGTGAAGCCATGCTCCATCTGAAAGCTCTGGGAAAGAATCTTCCCTTACCTCTTCCAGCTTTGGGTGGTTGCTGGCAGCCTTTGGCATGTGTTGGCTTATAGATGCACCACACTCATCTCTGCTTTGGTCTCGCCATGGCCATCGTCCCTCTTCTGTGTCTCCAAACTTCCCTCTCCTAAGGACACTAGTGATTGGATGTAGGGCCCACACTCATCCAGTATGACCTCATCTTAACTTGATTACATTGGCAAAGACCCTATTTCCAAAGAAGATTTCATTGACAGGTACTAGGGATTAGGACTTCAAGATATCATTTGCGGAGTGTGGGTGTTACAATTCAACCCACTAGAGTAAAACAAAATCCCCAAGAAAGATCTATCAACACTGTAAAAGATCTTGAGACAAGATCCATCAAGAAACCCCCTCGGACCAAGGACCAGGGATGTGAAGAGCTTTGCTATCATGCAGAATGCCTTGGAAAGTGGATTGTAGACTATGCAGGTAGGCTGCAATTTAGCACCCTATCATTTGTGATCCATTTTAAATTGTTCTAGCTTTTAATATTTTCTGATTTCTTTTTGATTGAAGTTTTCACCTGTTTTATGTTGTTATTCTTGTTAGTTTTTTAAAACATGTTTTTCTGTATATGAAATCCAGGATAGGTAAATAGATAAAAAACCCGGATTAATGATTCTTTGCAAGTATGGCAGGGGTAGTTGGAGTGAAATGTAACAGTTTTATTGACATAATCTACATATCATACAGTTCAGAAGTTTAGACATATTAACAGAGTTGTGCAATCATCACTAGAATCAATTTTAGAACATTTCCTTCATTCTTGTACTATTATTAGCTCCCCAATTCCCCCCAACCTTCCCTCACATAATCCCAAGAAACTATTAATCCAGTTACTGTCTCTATAGACACCCATACTGTATTTCATATAAAGAAAAACAAAAAGTAAAGGAAATGAACCCCCAAAGCTCAATAACAATAACAAAATAAAACAGAAAAAACTCAGTTGATAAGATAACAGAGAACAATAAAAAATTGAACAAATTTTAAATGGGTCAAAAAGGAGAACAAATTGCAAGATGTTATATTTCAACCTAACTACATCTGCATTGGTCCACTTTCCAATGCACCGGCTATGTGATAGCAATGCTACTCACATCCTTGGTCAACAGTCAGAAGAGATTCACCAGAGGCTTAATCCAGGTGGGGACCTTGCAAATGGGTTTTGAGTTCTCACTGCCATCCATTGCCTAGTGCAAGCTCGATGTTTGGAATTTAAAATCTAATATTATTCCCTCCTCTGGTCTTGGATGTTATTATTTACAATCCCTGGATTACACCCGTTGGTGTGCTTCTTCCAGGTGGATTTAGCTGTCAACTGCTGCTTCCATGGACATTGATTATGGATTCAAGTAAAATGAAATCCTTAACAATTTTATTAATCTTTTCTATATTATCATGATGTTGCTTATTGGACCTGTTATAAGGATTTTTGCTTTCTTTATGTTGGTTTAATCCCTATTGAAGGCTGTATTCTTTGAGCTTCATCAATAAGTGCTTCATGTCCTCTTTGCTTCCAGCAAGCAAGGTTGTGTCACCTACATATCTCAAGTTGTTAATTCGGACCCAGTGTTCTTCACAAACTCTAGTTTCTCAGATTATTTTCTCAGCATATAAATCGAAATGCAGAATTTTGGAACTATCCTAGACCTACTGAAACAGAACCTGCATTTTAACAAGATTCTCAGGTGATTTATGTGCACAATTTAGGAGGTACAGCGAACTCCAACTCCAAGGTTAGGTTGACCTTGAATCCATTCTTCCCTTCCTCAGGTTTGCTTTTTTTTTTTTTTTTTACAAGTATTCACCACTTCTCTCTCCACGTGACTCCAGGCACACTGATCCTATCCCAGCTGCAAAGTTGCTCTGATGAATCTAGTCCAGGGGTTCGATAAGTGTGGCTCCCAGGCTAACAATATTAACATTAGTTGAGAACTTGCTAGAAATGTAAAGTCAGAAATAGGAATCTTCAATTCCCCACAAAGACTGCTGAATCAGAACCTCTGGTGGTAGAGCCCAACCATCTGTATTTTGTGACTCTGAAGTAGGACTACATTTGAGACCCACTAGTCTTTACCAATCCTGGTAACTACATTCCATTTGGCAGTGAGTGGCTCCTAAAACCCAGATTTACCCTATATACTTGTGTATAAGCCATGTTTTTCAGCACATTTTTATTAAATAGTTTTATTAGAGGCTCATACAACTCTTAGCACAATCCATACATACATCAATTGTGTAAAGTACATTTGTACATTCATTGCCCTCATCATTCTCAAAACATTTGCTCTCCACCTAAGCCCCTGGCATCAGGTCCTCATTACCCCCCACCTCCCTCCCCGCTGCCCCCTCCCTCATGAACCCTTGATAATTTATAAATTATTATTTTGACATATCTTGCCCTGTCCGACCTCTCTCTTCACCCACTTTTCTGTTGTCCGTCCCCCAGGGAGGAGGTCACATGTAGTTCCTTGTAATCGGTTCCCTCTTTCCAACCCACTCTCCCTCTACCCTCCCAGTATCGCCACTCAAACCACTGGTCCTGAAGGGATCATCCGCCCTGGATTCCCTGTGTTTCCGGTTCCTATCTGTACCAGAGAACAGCCTCTGGTCTAGCCAGACTTGCAAGGTGGAATTCAGATCATGATAGTGGGGGTGGGAGTGGGGTGGGAGGAAGCATTTAGGAACTAGAAGAAAGTTGTATGTTTCATCATTGCTACATCACACCCTGACTGTCAGCACATTTTTAATGCCATTTTTGTGGTAAAATTAGGTGCCTTGGCTGATATTCAGGTTGGCATATACTCAATTATATATAGTAAGTTAATCACGGGTGATATCCCTCTGGCAGTTGTAATCGATCCTTAAATGGTCATATTGACCTGTTTTAACCCAGTCAGATTAAAGGGGAGGCTATTTACTCCACAGTTGGAAGAGATGTTTCTGCTTTTCCTCCTTCCCTGTCTACTGTGTATCCTGCCACTAGCTCTCCTTCTCATATGGAACACTACCAAGGAAGCACGGTACCTTCTTTGTTTCCTATAGCCAACTTGCAACCTTAAGGGAAGTTAGGCTGAGGGCCAAGCTGAGAGGATCATAGCAAAAAGGAGCCAGAGTCATTGCTTTGTGGCCCTGGTCTTCTTGTTCCCTGATGCAATACATTTCCTTATGACTTAATCCGGTTGGATTTGTGGTATCTTATGCTTATAACCCAAACTGTCTAACTACAGGTGAGACCCAGGAAGTATGGGGCCAATGAGCAAACCAAAAATATTATTCTAGGATGATGAAGGGTATAGTTAGGTTAGCAGCCTGCCCCTCCACCAATCTCAAAACACTACAACCAGGGAGAATAATTACGACTTGATGAAAATAACATAAACAACAATAAAATGGAGCATCGGTTACTTCATTCAGTGGGCCCTCCACCTGATGACTTACTAAAAAGACATATATAGTTGGGGAGAAAAAGGGATGGATTTAGGACAGTAAGAACTAATACAGTAGGAGATGAGAGTGGGACAGTTTGCAATGCGATAAAGTATGGAAATGTTTAAAACGGAATGGAGGTGTGAGGAAAGGGCACGAGAACCAACTGGACAGCTTTCCCAATGACCGAAGCTGGAACAACTCGAGTAACAGCATGTTGTTGTCAGGTGCTGTCAAGTCAGTTCTGGCTCATAGCAACCCTGTGTCCCACAGAATGAAACACCACTTGGTCCTGCACCGCTCTCACGCTTGAGCCCATTGCTGCAGTCAGTGTGTCCATCGAGCTCCTCTTTTATGTTGTCCCTCTATCAAACATAATATCCTTTTCCAGGGACTGGTCTCTGCTGGCAATGTGCCCAAAATACGTGAAATGAAGTCTCGCCATCCTTACCTCTACAGAGCATTCTGGCTGTACTTCTTCCAAGATCGATTTGTTAGTTCTTTGGGCTGTCAGTGGTACTTCCAATAATCCTCATCAGCACTATAATTCAAAAGCATCAATAATTCTTATTTTTCTTCTTCTTTCTCCTCCTCCTCCTCCTCCTCCTTCTTCTGCCTTCCTTATTCCAGGTCCAAATTTCACACAAATGTGAGGCTATTGAAAATACCATAGATCAAGCATACCTTAGCCTTCAAAGTAACATCCTTGTTTTTCAACATTTTAAAGAGGTCTTGTGCAGCAGAGTTTTCGCTTTCATAGCAGCATAAATAAGAACAATATTGGCTATAAAGCAAAAATGATCATCCACGATCTCATAGTGATACAAACACGTGCCAGAATAAGCAAAGCCCTGGGGAGGGTGATATGGAAGAAGACGATGAACTAATGTAAAAGGAATGAAAAAAATAGACCCATGCCATTAGAACACCACCACAATGATTGTGGCAGACACCATCCACCGAGGGAGGCTAAAACCCGTGGGAGTAGGTAGGGGGAGAAGCAGATTATCTGCAGTCTCAAAGACTCTTCCCCAAGGAGGACAATGGATAGATCCAACAAACTCGAGTGATCCTGGATTTTCCCCTGAAATGTATCCTGTGCCCTGTGGTTTCAGAGGCAGGCATAGGACCACCTCTATTGTGCTCCAGCCCATTTAGACCCGAGGAGCAAGCCATACCCTCACAGAACTTGTTACCTCAAGACTCCCACCAAAGACAGTGTGAGTCAATGGTCAGAGGGACTGTCTGGTTAGTCCTCAGAGGCTCTCTTAAATCTGCGTGGACAGGACCTGACCAACCTATGCGAAAGAGATTTTTTTAAAGTGTCTTATTTTCTATTGTTCGGAACATAAGCCAATCATTTTCGACATGTACAATTCAAATGACATTGATTGCATGCTTGGTCAAGTACAGGGTCAGCGACAAAGAGGAAGACCCTCAACAAGATGGCTTGACACCGTGACCACAACCATGACCTCAAAGGGAAGAAAGATTGTGTGGACGGTGCAGAAGCCGGCGGTGCTTCAGTCTGTAGTATGAGGTGGCTGTGAGTTGCTATGATTGGGAACCGGCTGGATATCACCTAGCAACAAGTTGTGCAACCAACCCCCCAAAAAAAATACCCAACTGCATAACCAAGACTTTGTGGGTTCTTCTGAGCCCTTTAAATAGAACGGACCTGGACACAGCCTGGCCCAATCCCCCACAGAATGGGCTCCTCTTCCTCTTCCCCGTCTCTGTCTCCTGAGGCTCTGGGATGGTTCACTGCCAAGAGGGGTGGGGGGAGTTTCACCAGCGTGCAGATTGACTGGGTTGCCTTTACTTTCCTGAGGCTTCTCGGGTTATTTGTGTTGGCACAGGGCCACGCTCAGCTCTTTCAAATTGGAACACATTCTCAGAAAGGGCTGGTCACACCATGCTCATCTTCGCGGAGGCCAAAATCTGGTTTCGTTTCTCATTAAACGGCCATTGGTAACGTTCATTGACCAGAATGACAACACGCCCAACTGCCTTCATTCAGGATTTGCACAAGAGAGGGACTTTAGTTTGCCTCCCACGAGAGAGTGATTTCTTTCTCTCCTCCGTTGTGCAACGTGTTCGACACGATGAGCACTGGAGGAAACACAGTGCTGTATCACATGGTGACTTCCTTCACCCTGGCAATGGTCTGTTTCCCACCTAGAGCCACCAGAAGAGCATCGACCAAACAATGGGTTAGAAATGCCCACCAGAGACTCTGGTTTGGCAGTGAGTGTCTGGCAAACTGGGACCCTATCTTGCCCATCTTTATATACTTGATGTCTGGCAAGCAGTAGGTGTGCTAGTCATCCATCAAGGCTGTTCCCCAATTCTTTCCAACGCTCTGATTGCTGGGCTGCTGGTCGAGCTGCATCCCCTTCCCTGGCCCACTGTGCCTGGGTGTGACTATGTGAGCAGTCCCAGCTGATGAGTCGGGAGCGGAAGTGTTGCTCATCCCTTCTGGGCTAGACCATTTAAGTGCTTGTGGTCTAGAATTTGCCTTTCTGCAACCGGCAATATTTGCAAAGGTGACTTCTTCATCAGCCTGGGTCCCTGGGTGACTGAAAGAAGCAGAATTCCTCCTTCTAGCCTGTGATGAACACAGAGCGTAGGACATACATCGTTGTTAAACAAGGCACTGAACTTCGAGGTGCTGTGTGTTATCTAGACTAGGCCCAAGGGCATCAAATAAGCATGTGTTGGATGAGTGAATGATTTAAGGCAGAGGACACATCTTCACCGTAGCGGTTCTAGCATTTTCATAAAGGAGAGGCTTTGGCAAGGTGTTCTGGTTAGAAGTGGGTGCAAATCCAGAAGAAGTGTAGGGATCCATATTGGCTAGGTGATTTCTCTTATTTTATTGGCCTAGTACCTAGTTCTCACTGAAAAACAAAACCAAATTTATTACCACCTAGTTGATTCTGACTTACAGCAACTCTAGAGGCTAGAGTAGAATTGCCCCTTAAGGGTTCTGATATTTTCTTTATGGGAGTAGACAGCCTCTTCTTTTCCAATCAATTGCTGAGCTTGCAGTTAGCGGCTTAATGCATAGCCCATTGTACCCCCACGTCTCCTCGAGTTTTTCTTAGATGGCTTTTAGTTGGGGTGTGGGAGGGTTGATGGAGATTTCGGGGGGCCTAAAGTCCCCCAGGAGTCCTTGGGTGAAAGAAATGGCCAAGAGCTTGGCTGTGAACTGCAAGGTTGGCAGTTGGAACCCACGTAGGGGTGTCTCGGCAGATAGGGCTGCTGGGGGTGGGGGTGGGCGTCCTTCTGAAAGGTCACAGGGTTGAAAACTCAACAGAACAAGTCTATTCTACAACACTTGGGCTTGCCTTGACTTCAAGCGGACTTAATGGCAACTGGTGACGGAGGCAGGAAAATGCCCCAAGCGAACCCTTGATGCTACCCCTGGACCTTAGACTGATCTCACCCTGTGGGTATTTTATAAATGGGGAAATGGAGACCCAGAGACACTAAGTGGTTGAACTGATTCGTTTGTTCGTGGCAAAGCCCGTAATCACCAACTCTCTCCCCTGCCACCCCTTCCTCCCTTCCCCACCCACCCCCACCCTCAGTTTCTGAGTCTCTATTTAGTGCTTTCGTCATCCTAGCCTTCCACCTCCCATATTTAAGTGCTGAGAGAGCAGGGCCTTTCGAGTGACACTGTGTTGCTTCCCGCCTTGTTGTCCCGACCTTGACAGTGGACCTCTCTGCAGAAGGAGATCTTTGGTGCCACCAGGATTTCGTGAAAGAATGGATTAAGATGAAAGGGTGTCAGCATCTAGCCTGTCTCGGGTTCTCTTTGTGACCTGGATTCCTTTGGAAACAAAGAATCTGCCCGAGACCATTGTACGGTTTATTTTTGGATTCGCTGGCCACCTTGGCGTGTTTCAACATCTCAGGAGCACCGTTGAGCTTCCCTGCTTGACCAGCTCCCTTTGCGGAAGCCCACGCGAAGAGGCCCACAAGAAGGGAGGGGCATGGAGGCGAGGACATTAGCACTCCCACTTCAGTGGGGCTGTGTGTGCTGATGGATGCCTAATGACCAAACACGATGGCCTGCTCAAAGACCCTGAGGGGTAAGAGCCGAAGTCATCCACCCACCAGACATCAGGGGTGATGCCCTGAACACTGACAGCCTTCCTTCATGTCACAAGACAGTGGGTGTGGAGAAGGCCTTGTACCTCAGTGTAGGCCTGTGCACACACAATGGGCGGCCTCCACCGGAAAAGGCAAGGAGCCCCCTGGCTCCAGTCTTACCCCCTGCTGCTCCCCTTTGGGTCTTGATGTCAGATGATCTGATCATGTGTGTCAAGGAAAATAAAAGCCTGGCTGGAAGAACTTCCAAAAAAATTTTTTTTTTAATTTTAACCTATGAGCGTACATTTTTTGTTTGTAGTTTTTAAAAAATTTCCTTAAAATGGCTTTTTAATATATTTTGAGTAGCAGGTTTCTTCAAGGGAAAGACAGACCTATTCTGTTTTTAATCTTTAGACATTCTGGTGACTTTTAATATGATATACATTCTTTTATTGAAATAAAATACACATACATCAAGCAAAGGGAAAAGAGAATTATCACAAGCATCATAGATCCGTGCAACCCGTCTTCAGTTCTTGAACCCTTTGGAGTAAGTAGTAATATCAAGTCGGTTTATTATTCTGCCTCTGACTTGTTATGTAACCTGGATGAAGTTCCTGACCTCCACCCCATTGAACTCAGTTTGTCAAATGGCACTCTGAAAATACTTTCCATTCATTTATCAGGCCAGAGTGTTGTGGGTGTTAATAAGTTGGTGTTTGCAAAACAAATCAACCCTCTTGCAAAGCCAGCAAGTATCACAAACCGTGTTGCGTCCAATAAGACAGTCACTGTGGAAGTGTCTACTATGCTAGTGCCTGTCAGGCTATCCAGGCTGCTCTGCCCTTTCAGATGCATATATTTGGGTCATAAAGAAAAATGGAATATCCCCCCCAACACACACACACCATCGTTGAGAACAGTGCTTTTAAACCTATAAAGCACTGAGCACTCCAGTTTTCACATCTGTAAAATGAGGTACCTTGGCATGTTGGGGGCAGTAAGCTTTAAGATCTTCCATATCTCATTTGTATTCTAGGAAAGCAGGGAGGGAGGAGATGATGCCAGAGAGCAAAGGTGGAGGTGATCAGGAACCTCATTGCATACCCTGCTCTCCAGCAGGCAGGGCACCAGGGACCTCAATGTGTAGGTCCCCTTATGCTGTTCTTTTCCAGTAAACCTCGGATTGAAACCTTCCAGGGCATTTCCCCTTCCACTGGTATCTCCAAAGCCCCCTCATCCCAAGTGACCTGCCATCTAAGCTCTTGGTTCTAAGCTCTTGGGTCAGGAACATCCTGGCCAAGAGGTGACTTCAGGGGTTCCAACCTATCACAACACTGAAAGTGGTGGGACAGGCATTCAGGGGTACCAGGGCGACTAATACAGCGGAGTGGCTGGGCCTGGGGGTTGGAGTCTTAGAGGAGGAGGACACCAGGTGGCCCAGGATCTCTTGGGTCACAGAGGGCAGCAACGCAGCAGGGCGCCTC
>NW_022103951.1:9149463-9152255 GCF_000313985.2 Echinops telfairi
AGCAAAGTCCTCCAGCCGGGGTAGCAAGGAGCCAGGCGTTCAGAGCGCCCGGGCGGTCCACGGGACGCGACTCCAGGAGGACTCGGTTTCCCGCGCCAGATAGTGGTGGGTACCGCGGTGCCAGGACAGGTGGCCCCGAGCTGACAAGATGGTTAAGGATGCCGAAAGGAGGAGGGTGGAGGGCAGAGGTGAGCGTGTTTCCATAGGGGCTTCCATTCAATTTGAGCCTCTGAGAGATGGAAAGAGAGCCGGCTGCTGCCCGCTACCCAGATGAGGCAGGTCTTACGTGGTTGCTGCAAAGGGCAAATTTGCTAGTCTGAGCTATGCACACGAATCCCCAAGGGATTTTGTCTACAAAGAGATTCTGATCCAGTAGGTTCTGATGGGGATCAGAGAGTCTGAAGATCTGCCTCCCCCCACCCCATGCTGAGGTTGGGGGTCCTTGGACCCCAGTTTTGTGACAGGGTCCTTCAGCCAACTGCATGTTGTCCAACAGACTGAAAATCTCGGGAAAAAGCAGTAGAGTGAGAAACGAAGGCTTAAGACATTACAAACTCCACCGCCCCACACCCCCCAGCATTCACATTGAGACTCTTGCTCACGCTGGCTTCCTAGCCACAGATACTATCTAATAGCAGCGACTGACTTCCATGAACAGGGACCAGCAGTGTGCTTAATACTCTCCTGTCCCTTTCTTGAAATTCTGAATGATATTTTTTAAACAAAGGTTCCCCCCCTCCTCTATTTTCATTATGCCCTGGGACCTGTACGTTATGTTGCTAGTCTTTTGGCTAAGAGTCACCTAGGCAGAAAAATGACTCGTTTCTTTGATCAGGGTTTGGGTAGATGAGTGATGGAGAGGGAAGGCGTATTAACTGAAGGCCAGCTAGAGGTTGAGAGAAAAAGATGAGATTGTTTCAGGAAAGACAAACGCTCTCTGAAACCCAAAGGTGCAGTTCTACTCTGTCCTATAGTGTCCTGGGGATTCTGAATCCACTGGATGGCAGCAGTTTGGCTCGATGTTCCAATTGTTCCAATCTTTATCAACTTCTGCTATCTGAAGAGGTAAGCCAGCGCATGATGGCCCCAGTTCTGTGTGGGCTTGCAATCTTTGCTACTTTTGTTGCCATCCGTGCCAAACAGTGCCTCATTAGCTTCGTTATGAATACACGATATAACCAAGTTTATTTATATCACCATCATGTGCACAGCAAGTGACAAAGATTGTTTCCATAGGATTCGAGGAGTCGGTACTGAACATCCCATATGATTTTGCTTAGTCAAGATCTAAAAGGAGCTGGACATGGCTTAGTTTGGCTGCTTTTGTGGCTCAAATGCAAAGATGGAAAACAAAAGTAGCCGAATTTTATAGCTGTTCTAGGGTATTATCTTACAGGGCCTCAGTGTGCTGCCAGCCCTGATCAGGTTCCCTCTGCTTTTATCTTCCCCGTATCCCTGCAAGGTGACTTTCATTCACAGGGGGATAGAGCAGGTTTAGAAAGATCCCTGGTGGCTCAGTGTGTTAAGCGATGGGCTGCTAGCGGAAAAAATCAGAGGTTGGAACCCACCAACCACGGTGAGGGCTGAAAATGAAGCCATCTGCTTATGTAAAGATTTAAAACGCAAAACCAGACTCACTGCCAGTCAATTTGGACTCCCAGTAGCTAAAGGACAGGGTAGGACGGCCTCTGTGTGTTTCTGAGACTCACTCTTTCTGGAAGTGGAAAGCCTCTTCTTTGTCCGTCAGAGCGGCTAGTAGTTTTGAACTGCTCACTGTAAATATTTAGTCTCGAAATTTCTATGAGGGCAGTTCTGCTCTTTCCTGCCTCCGTCAGAATCCATTCCATGGGAGTGCGTTAGAGGGTTAGCTGGTAAAAAATTCTGAAGAGATGCCGGGCCCGCCTCTGAGTGTGTGTGCTTTTCTAGAAAAAAAAAGTTGGAGAAAGAGTGAAAGAGAAAAACAACAACAACAACAACCCTGAACTTTAATTATGGACACATTTTTGTTCAGCAAGGGGGAGAGAAGTCTGAGAAGTGGAATTTCATTGGCTGAGTTGGCAGGAAAAGTCGAGCCGCTTTGTTTTTGGTACAGTGAACAGCCTTTCCAGAAGGAGCAGCATGAGTTTTCTCAGGTGTTAGGAAGAGCCAGTGAAGAGGCGCTTTATGGCGGCCCATGCCGCTGTTAAGAGAGCTCTGGTGTGGCTGTCAGCTTGGACACAAAATGGGGACATCACTACGGATGTCCCTGGGGCTGTCACTGTCCAGAGGAGACTGACATACAGTTTTCCATTTTGTTGCCTCAGAGTGCCAAGTTACCTTCAAATGCATGATATAAACTGGGCAGTGCCCCGGTTTGTTTTTCTAAAGAAGGCGTAGTGGTGGATATATTTCTGTGATGTCATAGTTCTGAAGATAAGCAAGGAGAGGTTTTTTTTTGCTCAGTTACAAACCCGAGAGGTAGTTTTTTAATGCTTTGCTAAGAAAGGTTTTACTCACCTCAAAAGAGAGAGAAGAAAGTTTCTCCTGGAAGATTTGGGATTTTAAAAATAGGCAAGTCTTTATTCCTCCTTGAACTCATTTTTAGGTGCATGGTCTGAGATAGGGGGCTATGGGAACTGGAGGGAACATTTGAGAAAAAGTGCTTTAGAAATTCCCTCATTCAAATAAGATTCTTATGAACGCTGTGTTCCCTTTTATAAGTATATTTAATTAATTGATGAGTCCATGCCATACTTTTAAAATTGAGATATAATTTATATACAGTAAAAGTCACCCTTTTCAAAGCACTGGGG
>NW_022103951.1:9153762-9166706 GCF_000313985.2 Echinops telfairi
TAATGCCGGGGGCTTAAGTGGAGAGGAAATGTTTTGAGAATGATGAGGGCAATGAATGTACAAATGCGCTTTACACAATTGATGGATGTATGGATTTTGATAAGAGTTGTATAAGCCCCAAATAAAATCATTTTTTAAAAAAGTCACCCTTTTAGTGTACAGTTCTATGTTTTAGCAAATGGCGTACAGTCATCAAGATATGGAATTCCAGCACTCATAACAATTTCCTATTGACCCTTGGTAGTCAACCCTGCCCACCACTCCCAGCCCCTGGCAAGCTTGCATCTGATTTCTGTCCCTACCATTGCCTTTTCCAGAATGTCATCTAAGTGGAGCAGTAAGTGATGCTGCCTCTGAAGCTGCCTTCTTTCCCTTGGCCAAATGCATTTGAGATTCATCCATGTTGTTGCGTGGATTAATTACTCAGTCCTTTTTATTATTTAGAAATATGCCATTGTATGGATCTGTCACAATCTAGCCATTCCCCACTTTGGAGTGATTATGAATAAAACCATACATACATTCACACTGAGTGTTTTGCATAGATGTAAATGGTCATTTCACTTGGATAGATGCTTAGGAGTGAGATTGCTGTGTGGTATGGTTTAATGTTGTAACACATTGTGAAACTTCCAAAGTAGCTGTACCATTTTACATTCCACCAGCAGTGGATGAGAGAACCAACCAGTACTTGTTGTTGTTGATTTCTTTTATTTCAGCCCAGGTGGCATCGTGGTTATGAGTTGGGCTGCAAAACCCAAGGTCAGCGGTTCGAAACTACCAACCTCTCCATGGGAGAAAGATGAGGCTGCCTACTCCCATGAAGTGCTACAGTCACAGAATACCCCCACCCTCAGCCCCCACACAGGAGCAGTTCTACCCTGTCCTATAGGGTTGCTATAAGTCATAATCAATTCAATGAGTTTTGAGAGTGACTATGTAGGGATTCCTCGTGGTGCTGTGTGATAGGCATGGGACTGTTTACTACAAGGTTGATGGTTCAAATGCACTAGCCACTCTATAGGAGAAAGATGAGGCTCTGTGCTCTTCTAAAGATTCACAGCCTCAGAAATTCTGTGTAGCCTTGGAAACTCTGTGGAGCAAGTCTGCTCTATCCTAGAAGGGTCACTCTGAGTCAGAATTGACTTGATGGCAATGGGTTTATTTGGTTAGTTGGCATACGGAGACATCTCTTTGAAGCTTTGCCTAGCCTTTCCCTGATAGCTAATGATGTTGAACATCTGATCATGTGCTTTCTGACCAGCCTTGTTTTGTGAGTGCCTGTTTGCTATTAGGTTGTTTGTCTTATTATTGAGTTGTAAGTTCTTCATAGCAAGATGACTTTAAAAGTTTGTAGAAAAATGGAATTCAAAGATAATTGAATTTTTCCATAAACATTTGAATCACCTCAGATACAAGTTCTCTGTCTGAGATATCCATTGTCAATATTTTCTTTCAGTCTGTGGCTTGCTTGCCTTTTGATTTTCATAATGTCTTTCAGGCATTTTTTAACTTTCGGAAAGTCTAGATTTATTCTTTTTTCCCTTCATGTATTGCCCTTTAAGTTAAGCTGTTGTCTAATCCGGGCCTAACTCGCAGTCAGCAAGGCTTTCTCCCATGCTTGCTTTTAGATGTTTTAGAGTTTTAGCATTTACATAGAGGTCTATAGCTTCAAGTTGATTTTTGTATGAAATAAGAGTCTAGGTTCACTTTTTTCCCATGTAGATAATCAGTTGTTCCAACACCAATTGGTGAAAAGCCTGTATTCTCGCCTGCCCCCAATATCCCACTGACCCCTATATCAAAAAGTAATTGATGGTACACAAGCCCAGGAGTTCGAAACTACCAGCTGCTCTGTGGGAGAAAGAGGAGGCTTTCAGCTTCTTGCAACAATTGACAGCTTCAGAAATCCAAAGGGGCAGCTCTCTTTTGTCTGATAAAGTCACTGTGAGTTAGAATTAAGTCAGTGGCAATGGGGTGGAATATTTGGACACTGTTGTGCTACCTGTATCTCGATGTGTATCCTTACACCCATACCACACTGTCAGCCGTTCCTGTTAAGTAAATTCCAAGATTGTTTGTGCTTGTGACTTTTGTTGTTCTTAGACATTTTTCCCCATTTCCTTTTCTAATTACAATTATGATATATGGGAAGATTTCTGAGTGCCCTAGTGGTATAGTGAGTTATACATTGGGCTGCTAACCCCAAAGCGAGCACTTTTAAATCACCAGCTGGTTTCTCCTGCTCCTTGGGAGAAAGATGAGGCTTTCTAGTCTCCTAAAGATGTATATAGCCTCAGAAACCCACAAGGGCAGGTCTACCCTGTCCTATAGGGCCACTGCGAGTCAGAATCAACTCGATGGCAACGAGTTTGGTTTTTTATTGTATTATATTTAAGCCATCTTGCTGAAATATTAGTAGCTCTCATAGTCCTCCCAGTTGATTCTCTTGGATTCTCAAGGTAGCCAATCAAATTGTCTGCAAATGGCAATAGCACAGAGCTATCTCTTCCCCGCCCCCAGATAGTTTTATTTTTCTGCCTTAGTGCCTTGGCTTAGCTCCAGGACAATGTTGAGTAGGAGTTTCTGATTTTGATAGGAATGTGTCTAATAATACCATTATGGATTATGCTACCTGTACGGTGCTGGTAACTATTCCTATTACTTAAAAAGTTTCTTCTCATATTTAGTTTAATAAAAGATCAAAGTTTAATCTTTGGGAGGCGGAGTTGATAAGTAGTTTAAGCTGTTGACTACAAAATGGATGCCCTGAAATGTGAAGCCCCCACCTATTCACAATTAAACAATTGTAAAAAAAAAATCACCACGTCTTAAGGGGGGGCGTGGGGTGTGTGTGGAGTTCCATTTCCTTTGGAGATGTTTTCTGTTGCTGCTGCTTCCTTCTTTTCTTCACTGAGCCCAGTCTTCTGCACTGTAGCAGTTATATTTTCAGCCTCGTATCACAGTGAGGTAAGCATCTGACCACTAACTGCAAGGTTAACAGTTCAAACCCACTAGCCAATCTGCAGGGGAATGATGAGGCTGTGTGTTCAAGGAAAGATATCATTTCAGAAACCCTAGTGCTACTCTGCCCTATAAGGTTGCTAAGAGGCAGGATCAACTTGATAGCAATGCGCTCAGATTTTTGGCTAGAGGGGGGAAAAAGGGTCCTTAGTGGTGCAGTGATTAAGCCCTTGACTGCTAACCAAAAGGGCAGTGGTTTGAACTCACCAGCCACTGAGAAAAATGTGATAATCTATCTACGGGGCAATTCTACTCTGTCCTGTCGGGTCACTATGAGTTGGGATGAACTCAAAGGCACACAAGGATTGAGGAGACGATAAGAGTCCTTGGGTGGCATAAACAGTTACATAAGTGTCTGACTACTAGCTGATAGATTGGTAGTTTGAACCCACCTGGAGGAAGACAGGTCAATTGGAAGACAGGGCTGTCGATCTGCTTGAAAATTCCGTGGAACAGTTTGACTCTGCCTGCACTCATTGAGTTGGAATCGACAAGAACAACCACTAACAACAACAATGCACACGTAATGCTTATTGCTTTTGCTCTTTTAGCACAGTGCTTCTCAGCTGGAGACAATTTTACCTCCAGGGGACATTTCGCAATACCTGAAGGCATTTTTTAAACAATATTGTGTTTTTAGTGTAGGTTTATACAGCCAATTAGGTTGTCATTGAACAATTTCTGGACAACTTGTTCAGTGATTTTGGTTACATTTTTCCCCCAAAGAAAGCAGAAAATAATAAAAAACAGAACAAGACTGGGTTAAAAGGAAAAAGAAATGATAAGATGTTAAATTTTAACCTAACTATCTGTAATAATACACTTTCTCATGTACTCTGTAGGCAGGGGTTTTCCCATCCTTGGTCAATGGTCAGAGGGGATTCACGGTGGCTTATTCCCTATGAGGGTCTTTTCAAATGGATTTTTGTGTTTTCACCATCATCCATAACCTTCTGAAAGCTGGGTGCTCAGAATTTAAGCTCTAATACATTTTCCTACTCTGATCTTGAATTTTGTTACTTACAAGCCTAGTAGTTTCACACAGGCTGATGTGCTTCCTGAAGGCATTTTTGACATCAGATTGTGGATGAAGGAATGCTACCGGCACCTAGTAGAGGCCAGGGATGCTGCTCAACATATGTAGAAATGCCCTCTGTCAAATATATATTATATGTATTTATATATATTAAAATATATGTATTTATATATATTAAAATATATGTATTTATATATATTAAAATATATATATATATATTTTTTAATATGGTTACAGTCTCACTCTCTCTCCTACACCTGTTCGGCCAGTGTGTTTATCTATATATTCATTCATAGATCACTGTTATTACTGTAATTGCAAGATTGTGTACATAATACTATTTACCTGTGTTGCTTTTAAACTGGTGTTGTTATTTTTTTGATAGAACATCCATCAGTTGGGGTTGTCTGATTTTTTTGAGTATGATTAGATTCAAGTTATGCATTGGGGCCAGAAAACCGCATGGCTAATGATGTGATCTCAGGAAGCCTAGGCTGTCTGTTGCACCATTCTTGGCGGCATTCAGTTTGATCTGATCCAGGTGGTACCCAGTCTCTTCACTGTGTATTTAACTAATCAGCAATATGTAGGAAGATCCACATTTCCTTTTCCTCATCAATATTTTCTTTCAGATTTAGCGTTCAGGCATGATTTTGCCAGATTCAGATTTTATATGGTGTGGAGAAAGAAGAATTTTCCAACCCTAGCATTCTCTCCACCCTTCCCTGCCTTCTCTTCCATTTACATATTTACCTATTGCCTTTAGGTCAATTCTGACACCGAAAAATTCTATATAGGGTTTCTGAGATGAAATATTTACAGGGGCAGACAGGCCTCATTATTCTCCCTCAATGCGGCTGGTGGGTTTGAACGGTCAACCTTGTGGTCAGCAGCCCAATACCTAGTTTACTGCACTACCAGGACTCCCTTTTTACGTATTCATTACCAGTATGAACTCATGAAGCCCTGATTTTTCAATGGTTGTATTTTGTGGCTCAAATTGTGAAGAACCTATTTGCTTAATCAAACCTTCTCTCTTAGCTGAACCATTTCCCTTCTGTTTATATTACATCCATGCTACCATATCTCCAGTCCCAAAGAAGGTTTCCATTGATTTCTCATTCCTCTGAAGTTGTCCCCCTCATTTCTGGTTTCTCCTTCTCAAAGGAACCTGCTAACCAGGTCTTCCGGTCATTACAGCTCAATCTTCTTCATTTGTCCAACTTAAATCAGGATTCTTTCTTGAGCTCTCTTGTCAGACCTCAATGAACTTCACATCGACAAGTAAGTGGCCGCTTTGCCGACTTATTGTGCTTGAGTTTGCAGCAACATTTGGCTTATTAGTCATCCTCTGTGTCTTTGGACACTTTCTTTGGGTGACTTCCCTTAGCCCACACCTCCTTGGTTTTCCTACCTGGGCTGGTAACTCTTTCTAAATCTTCATTTCTGACTCCTCTTCTGCTCCACCTACCAAGGTTGGCATGTCCAGTACAGGACCCTGGGACTCCATTCTCAAACTCATTATTTCTAAATCAAAATCTTACCCAAACTCAATATTTCTGTAGCAAAATCTTGATTTACTGCCACCTCTACCCCAAACCCGATCCTTTCTCAGTGTGACCATTTTCAGTCTATATGGTACCACCCAATTGCTCAAGCCCCAAACTTAGGAGTTTCATGCCCCACAGCCAGTCCATACATGCCTTGCCAATTCAGCTTCCAAAATCCACCCCAACTGCCCACTCTGCTCAAGTCTTCCATCCTATTTCAGCCCACCATCTTTCTTTCTTGGATATAGCAATACTTTTGGACTTACCCTCCTGCATTTGTGATGCCTAAACGTGCACAAGCTAGTGCAGGGTAGGCAGTCATTAGATGCTTTCTTCTCTTCCACGAGCACATGTGTGTCTCTGGGGCTAGTCTGGAGCTTTTGGTGAGAACAGTGATTTCATCAATCGGTTCATAGGTATGAGCTATGATACTACATCCTAGAATGTCCAGACAAAAGGGAATCACTTCCTACCCACACAAGGGTAGGAAACATGAATAGAGTTCAAGGATTCATGCCTGTCATAGTTCTCAGTGGAGAATTTTCCTGGCCCGCCTCACTAAAAAAAGCTCAAAACCCCAAAACTCAAACTCCCTGCCATGGAGTCGATTGTGACTCACAGCAGCCGTATAGACCAGTCCTCAACTTTCACAAGATGGACAGGTTTACCCTGTGATTCGGCCATACCCATTTTCTCCCTCCTCCATTTGGGAGGATCGCATGTAGGTTATTAAGTGGGAAGAAGGGGATAGCCAATGAAATTATATTCTTGCCTGCCTTTATTTCTAATAGAATAGATCATATTCATGTCACCCTTGGCTCCAGTGTAGCAGAAGCGATGGTCTGTGTGCAGTGTTGAAATCTGGGAGAGGGTACCAAAATAATGTCTGAACCCATCAGCTAGTCCACAGAAGAAAGATGAGACCGGTTGTACCCTTAAAGAGTTACAGGTCTACTCTGCCCTGTGGGGTCACTATGAATTGGAATCAACTTCAGGGCAGTGGTAGCTTAGTCTTCAGTTTGGTTCTGCGCTGAAATAGGCACACGGACTATATGGGAGTAAGGAGGTGGGAAGGCTGGCTATTGAAGGGGTTTCCCTTGTAGGCGGTGTGTGGAGATCTGGTGTGTTTTTGAAAGTTCTTGCAATGGATTCTATGGGGTAGGAGGTGCTTCCAAAAGTTCATGGGGGGAAGATGCCATCTTTTAATTTGTTTTTCCCATGAACTTTTTGAAGCCCCCTCAGATGTGGTACTGAAGATTCCAGGAAAACATCAGTACAAATGAGCACAAATGAGCACAATCCTGTGTCATTTAGACAGTTGACTTTTTGACAGAATTTATGTTTGGGGTTTTTTGGGGGGAGGTATTTGGAGAAGCTGTTACCCAGTAAGCTCTCTTTTTAAAAAAATTGGGCCAAACGCCTAGTGTACTCTGAGTTCATACACGAGTCAAGAGCAATACACCATTATTCACTCCCATGATATTTATCACCGAGGCACCATCTTTCTAGCACCATCCTGATGAAAATAGGCCAGTGTGTCAAGTAGCATTTCATGGATCTCCTTAGAGCCTTATTCTCATTCTACTCATCTGTGGAACTGGATTGCTTTAAAACATCAAAGAGCCAAACCGTTGCCATTGAGTCAATTCCAGATTACCTTCTTGCAAATGCTGAATGTGTTTTACAGCCTTTGAGGCAAAGGTTCACCTCCCTGACTAGCATTGGAATAAGACAGACTTAGTAAGCCCTGGTGGCATAGTGGGTTGCACAAGGCCAGTGGTTCCAGCTCACCAGTCACTTCTTGGGAGAAAAATGAGGTTCTGTCCTCTTGTGAAAACCCCAAAGGACAGTTTGTCTCTGTCCTAGAGGTTGGTTTCGGGTCAGAATGGACTCCATGGAAGGGGGGTTGATTTGGGTTTAGGATTAAGCACTAGATTCCTTTTTATTTATTAAATACTTTTACTGGGGGCTCTTACATCTTTTATCACAATCCATGCATTCCTCCAATGTGTCAAGCACATCTGCACATATGCCACCATCATCATTTTCAAAGCATTCTCTTCCCACCTGAGCCCCTGAGATCAGCTCCCTCATGAACCCTTGAAAAGTTATAGATTATTTTTTTCCTTATCTTACATCATCCTCAGTTGCCCCTCACTCACTTTTCCATTATTCGTCCCCCTGGGAGGGGGTTCTAGGTTGATCCTTGTGATCGAGTTCCCCTTTCTCTCCCCACCCTCCCCTAATCCTCCTGCTATCTCTACTCTCCTTGTTGGCCCTGAGAGGTTTATCTATCCTGGATTCCCTGTGTTGCGGGCTCTTATCTGTAGCAGTGTGCATGCTCTGGTCTAATCTAATTTGTAAGGTAGAATTGAGGTCATGCTAGTGGGGAGAAGGAAGCACCCAAGAGCTAGAGGAAAGTTGTGTTCCATCAGTAAGCACTGATTCCTAATGTTGCCAAGGAAAGGGAATGGGAAATGAAGGGAAGGGAATAGAAAGGAAGGTAAAAGTCAACGAAGGAAGTTTTGGAACAATATTTCTTGTGGGGTGCCCTATGGGGCATTTCCACAGGATACCCTGGGGATCTTGGGAAGATGTCCATTCTGACTTGGTATCCTTGGAATGGGAAGGGAGCTTCTCAGCAGGAGGTCTGGTGAGGAAGACTCGTTGTCCTAAGTTGAAGTAGCAACTTCTCTCAAATCCCCTCACTTGGTCTCTCTTCAAACATACCAAACACCCGAGGAGACACTGCTGAACTCCTCAAACACACGCCAAACCAAAGCACACACACTAAACCCCAGGTGCTGACACGAAGAAAGGAGTGGGGTGGGGCAGGCATGAAACCACCCATTTCTCTCTTGGCTTCAAGATTTTGTACTTCCTCATTCATTCCAGAGAGACTGGGTGGTGTCCATTTCAGGGGCCGCGGGGAATGCTGGTGGTGCCCCACCCAGATCCCTGGCCTTGACCACTTCTGTCCATCCAGCCGCTTTCCAGCGACGAGCGGCTGCATTTCATGGCTGGAGCACATGTTGACCCCAGGATTAGAGCTTACATTCTGGGCAGTAGGTTTGTGGAAGATTACGAGTTGCAGTTGGAGCCCTAAATCCATTTTAAATCTCCACGTAGATTCAGCCCCCATTGAGTCCTTCCGGTCCACTGACTGGCAGTGTGAAAAGCTTTGCCCTCCGGCAGAGTGTGCTTGAATGTGGATTACTAAAACGCCCCAAGCCAGTCCAGGTAGGGGCAGCCTAGCCCTCAGAGACTTGCCAGCGTGTGCCCTTGCTAAAAATTGGAGTCTCAAAAAATGCACTGCTATCAAGTCATTTCTGACTTTTGAACTGGGTAGATTTGCCCCTGTTGGTTTCTGAGGCTATAAATGTTTATGGGAGTAGAAAGCCTCATCTTTGTCCTGCAGAGCAGCTAGTAGGTTTGTACAGCTGACCTTGTAGTTAGCATCCCAATGTGTAACCACTATATCACCACGGTTTCCTTGAAAACTGAAGGACGAGGGTTGAAGAGTCATGAGCTATACCCTCACTGACTTGGTCAGAGGGCCCTGAACTAATCCTGTAAGCTTTTTCTCTCTGCAATAGCGTACATATTTCAATCAGGGTTCCTTTTGAGAGTCTGTATTCCCTCCTTCAACTGTGATGAATTGATCTGCCAATCATGATTTTGTTACAAGTTCCACAGCCTATTCAAGTGGCTTTGTTTCTGTGAATCCTTGGGCACCATTATGGCTTCATGATAATGGTCTCTCTCAGTTGGATGTGTTTTTGTCTTGTCTTTGTCTTGATTAAGATTTAATCAATGTGTCTCTATAGGTTTGAGTTTGAGGTTTCTTACTCTCCCTGTGTTAGACAGGGTTCTCTAGAGAAACAAAGCCTGAATGCTAATAATTTTATATCTACTTATACAGATAGATAGATATATAACATAAGAAATAAACAGTTAACTAAATTATAAAGCAATACAAATGGTTCAGTGCAGTTCACTCCCGTGAGACAGTTGTGAGACACTGGCAGTCCTTCAAGTGTTGAGGACCGCTGGGTAGTCCTCTGTAGAGCAATTCAGGCTATCCAGGCACAGGCAGCAAACAGCAAGGCAGGTCACCAACAGTCAGCCAGATGACAGGGTCTGACAGTCCCCAGCTCAAGAGATGTAAATCCCAATGGTGTGGCAAAGCAGGTTTTGAAAGAAACTCAAATTACAGCGACACAGTCCACGGGTTAGGTGTCCCACAGGTAGTGTAGCTTGCAAATTGAGGCACAGAACAAGCAAGGCAGCCGCACATTGGTCCAGAGACAAGAAAGGCGAGGCTTGCCGAGCCATTTATCTCTCCATCCTTCAAATAATCCCACATGTCTTTATCGGCCAGGTTGGCACAATAAACTAACTACCTCACTCCCTAGGAGCCCTGGTGGTGTAGTAGTTAACTGTTTGGGCTGCTAACCAGTAGGGCAACAGTTCAAAACCACCAGCTACTCTGAGGGGGAAAGATGAGGCTTTCTACTTCCAAAAGAGTTGCAGTCTCAGAAACTCACAGGGGCATAGGGGTTGCATATAGGACCTTGTCCCATAGGGTCACCGTGAGTCAGAACTGACTCAGTGATAGTGAATTTCCTGTTAGTTTTCTCCCCTAAGACATACCGAATATGGCAGTGTGGAAGGATTTATATTATTAACATTCTCGCCACTTCCCCTCCACCCAGATGCAGTTCCCTGTGACTGAATGAAGAAAATTGGTAGATAAATACCCCAGCTCCCTTGACCTCAAGTGGGATAATGTGAAAACAGGTATTCTACATCCGTTTACAGAACGAAACTCAGAAGGATTAAGCTCCAGTTGCCCAGTAGAGGAAAGACGATTCAAATAAAAGCTTCTCGCCACCCAAATGCATCTTTCCAGAAACAGGGAAGAGAAAGAAACATTTTATGACTAAATAGAGCATCAGCGCAGAATTGGCTGCATCATAGACCTTCCCCCCCAAAAGATGGCAAAGATGAAAAGGAGTCTGACCCTTAAAAAGTTAGTGGGAAAATTCCACATGGTTCAAATCCATTTTTCCATAAATTGCTTGAAGATCCCTCATACAAGTGAGGGGATACAACCCATTATATTGGTGTTTTCAAGATAAAATTCCTAATGTTCTAGAATTTTTAAGGCAAGATGCTCATAGTTATGGCAATCTCCTTACTGGAAACTGGGAGGCAGAGGTGTACATCCCAAGAGAGGATTTCCAGGTCCTTGAGCAAACAACTTTGATTTATAATATTTTTCAGAGACTGGGAAAGAATGTACCATGACAAGTTGTCTACAGTGAATTCTGAAAGTTCGGGGGAGGAGGGGTGCCTGTTCCCTTATTTTCATAGCTTCCGACTGGTTTCAGAGCTGGTTTCAGAGCTTCCGGCTGAAAATGTGCATTTCCACCTTAGATACTACAGATAGAGCTATGGAGATATTGTGAGTTTGGTTCCAGACCTCTGCAATAAAGCAGATGGAGCAATAAAGGAAGTCACACAAATTGTTTGGTTTCCCGGTGCTTATAGTATGCTTATACTATATTGTAGTCTGTGAAATGTGCAATAACTCACTGGCACCCAGCACACCCTATGGGACAGAGTAGGACTGCTCCCTATGGTTTCTGAGGCTGTAACTATTTGTGGAAGTAGAGAGTCTCATCTTTTCTCCGGAGACGTAGTTGGTGGGTTTGAACTGCTGACCTTATGATGAGCTCCCCCAACATTATGACACCAGTGCTCCTGTAAATATGCTACTTGCACTTTCATCTTGGCCAACTTCTGTCAGCTTCTTGAGGAATCCAAACGAAGGCAGGATCTGTGAGGCCAGTGTTCAGGAAGGGAATGTGTTCCTCTTGTAAAACCCCAGAGATCACTTCTCCGCCTTTGGCTAAGATCAAGTCTAGTATCTGTTCTTATCAGTTTTAAAATCCGATACATCCTCTATCCCAGGACAATATATTAAGTGCATTTTTGTAATTCGGAGATGGACTAGGTCACAGGGGTCTTCCAACTTTTTAAACAGTGGGCCAGTTCACTGTCCCTCAGACCCGATGGAGGGCCAGACTATAGTTTTAAAAAAAACTATGAACAAATTCCTGTGCACATTGCACATATCTTATTTTGAAGTAAAAAAATCAAACGGGGCAAAAACACGCGGCGGGCCGGATAAATGTCCTCGGCGGGCCACGGTTTGAGGACGCTTGGACTAGGAGCTTACTCCATCCACTCCACATACCAACCTAGTATTGTAGTGCCTCTAGGGACGGCGCACCCCTTGGGGGTGGGATAAAACCTCAAAGAGCCCTAGTGGTGTAGTGATCGATTAATCATTGGGCTACGATCCACATGGTTGGAAGTTCAAAACCAGTAGTTCCTCAGGAGAAAGACTGGGCTTTCCACTCCAGTAAACAGGTGCTATCTCAGAAACTCACAGCGAGGGGGAGTGGCTATGAGTCATCATTGACATGATGCCAGTGAGAATTTATGAAGCCCCACTTAGGAGAATATAAGGTTCTTGGGGGTGGTGTGCAAATGGTTTGCAACCATCTACTACCTCAGGGGTAAAGTTCTTGACTGCTAACTGAAAGGTTGGTAGTTCAAACCCACTAGCTGCTTCGTGGCAGAATGATATGACAGTCCGCTCCCAGGAAGATTTACTGAAAACCCGATAGGACAGTTCTACCCTGTCCTGTAGGGTCACTATGTCTGAATCGACTTGGCAGCAATGGATTTGTTTTGTTTTTATTTACTAACCTAAAGGTAGTGGAAGAAAGGTTTAGCAATCTTCTACCTTAAAGATTACAGCCAAGTGCAGTTCTACTCTGTACCACATGGGGTAGCCAGAGTTGGAGCTGACTCAGTGGCAGGGGGGTGGGGTTTATATGGCTTGGGAGCCCCATGGAGTTTGTCTTAAGGGGATTTCATCAGTGTAGAGGTCTTTTGTTGGCCTGATAGCAACCATTCAGATGACTGGAAAGCGTTCCTGAGTGATCATGTCAGCCGAGCTGGTTTTCTAGGCTCCCCAGCAGACACTCCTGTCCCTGGGGAGTGTGTTTCTGAGTTCTGTCACAGAGCCCTAGACCACATCTTGTGGCCCCTTCAAACCACATCCTGCTGCATCTTACATCCATGCTTCCTTCCACCGGCCTCTCACTCGATTTCCTTACTGTGGGCTGACTGCACAGCCCTAGGTCATGGGCTCCATTCTTGGCCTTCACAGTACTGTGTGGAGGCCCCTGGCATAAGTTTCAAGGACATTCCAGTTTTGCCTCAGTTCTCAGGGCTTCTTCTAGTTGTGGCTTCAGCCT
>NW_022103951.1:9166806-9205672 GCF_000313985.2 Echinops telfairi
AGTCTGGCACTGTACCTGACCTTTGTCATATTGTAAACCTACCAATGCATATTAGGCGATCTCAGTTCTGCTTGGGCCCAAATTGGAGTCCTTGGGTTAACACATTGGACTGTTAAGCAAAGCATTGGAGGTTCGAGCCCACCCCTGGTGACCTACCTCTGGAAAAAAGCCAACCATGGAAAACTCTATGAAACTTAGTTCCACTCTGACACACATGAAGTTGCCATGCGTTTACATCCATTGATGGCATCCAAATCAGGGTTATTAGTCCTTCGATGTGTTTAGAAGTATGCACTGACCTGATCAAAACTCCATGTTTGTAAGTCTGCTGTCTGAGGTAGTGCTCATGTTCAGAACCCATGCCAAGCAGCTATGTGTGGAAGCGGGGTCTGCAGTCTTTGTCACAATCTTGCTCTACTCCAGCCAGAGTGCGCTGTCTACACACCTCAGTACCATCTCTCTGCTTAGGGTTCCGGAGGGCCCATCTCACAATTCTGGAGGCTAAAAGTGTAAACCAAGGTCTCCATTGTGGGAATTCCTTCCCAGGCATCCTTTGTCTCCTTTACTTGCAGATAATCATTCCATGATATGTGTCTTCTCTCATTTGTGTGTCTTCGCGTCTATTTGCTTTTAAAATTCAGAAGTGGTGATGTTTAGTGGCCCCCTCAACTGATTGATCACTTTGTGTTCGAGTACTTTATGGAAGGTGATCCAATTACATTAATTATATTATGGAAAGTGATTGCACTAGGAAATTTGGATTCCAACACACATTTTGGGAAGACATATAATTCTAGCCTAACATTTGGCATCCTCTCCAACACTTAGCATAATCACACTTTTCAGGATTACCAATAGGATGGGCATGATATGGTATCTCTTTTGGTTTTAATCTCTGTCTCCCCGAGTGCTAACGTTCACTGTCTATTTAAATTTTACATTTGTGAAATGCTCATTCAAGCTTTTTGCTTATTTTTATAACCCAAAATTGTCTATATTTTCCTCAATGGTTTGTAGAAGTCTTGTATATATTCTGAACACAAATTCTTCGTTTGCATGTTGCAGATTTCTTCCAGTCTGTGGTTTATCTTTATAGCGCTTTTGACAAACAAAGTTTGTAAGTTTTAATGTAGTCAAATTTATTCATGTTTTCCCTTTGCGACTTGTACTTTTTAGCATCCTTATTCTGAGGACATAAGATTCTTTTATATTGTGCCTTTAAAGTTTTAAGGATTGACTTTCAACATCTCAGTCTGATTGAAATGGGAAAAGGGATCTATGTGTGGCTTGCTGTTCTGAGTGGATGACTACCTGCTCCAGAACCATTGACTGAAGGTGTAGTCCTTGCCCTCCTGAACGGCATCTACTCTGGCACCTATGTCTCTGTATCGAGTGCCCATCCATATGCTTCCAGGTTTCCTGAAATTTGGTCACATGGTCTGTTTGTGGAACTCTAAAACACTACATTATTTTGATTGTTGTAACAAGGGAAGTCAAGGCCTCCTTTCGCTTCTTCTCGGTCAAATGATCTTGTCCATTTCCTTGTATATACCCTCTGTGCTAAGTGCCATATAGAACCTCACTAGGATTTTTATTGAAACTGCCTAGAACAAATATACAATTTGTGAATCCCTGAACTACACTTGACCTTCGCCAAAAGGCTGAGAAGCGATGTGAATCCCTGAACTACATTAGGCACACAATATGTATTTGTCCTTCGAAACCTGCTGAAAACAATTCCTTACAGTCCCCTCCAAACCACTCACTCCCAATGAACAACTGAACCCACATTTTCCAAGGGAGTGGAGGGAATAAGAGTGACTACACACACACACACACACACACACACACGCACACACGGAGTTGATCTAAAACAAACCGCAAACTAGTCTATTCACTAAACCCAAACCAAGCCAATAATTCATTTCATTTAAGCCCTTAATTTTTAACCAACTATTTTGGAAATTGTTTTATAAGGCTTTCGTTCTTCTACATTTCCACAACCCACAAAATTGGTTTTGGAAATAATCCTTTATCCCCCACTTGCCTACAAGGAATTCCAGAGTTGAGTTTGGGTTCATTTGGCATAGTCTTTCTTTGCCTAGATAGTTAGGTATGATCTTTCTCTGTTCTCTTCTTTACTTGGCATGCTGGACTTGCCTTCTTTTCCCAATATTAGGTCAATTTCACCACTGTCTCGCCATTCATTCATCTATGTGTTTTTTCAACAAGTATTTATAAAGTGCCTACTATGTGCCACACATTGTTATAGGTACTGGGGATCCATCAACAAACTGAACTGAAAAAAAAAATTAGGCCTCCAGTGATGCTTAACTTCTAGCAGGGGGAGCAAATAATAAGGAATTAAAAGACGTAGTCTGTTAAATGGTATGTAGCACTAGCTATGGAGAAAAGTGAATCTAGGAAGAGGTACAGGGGGTGTTGAGGGGTTGCAGTTGTAAATAACATTACTCTAGGTTGGCAAATGACGGCCCATAAGCCAAAATGAGCCCTCCATCTATGTTGGTATGAATCAAGTGTTATTAGAACAGCCACACTCATTTGTTTACAGATGGTCTGTGGCTGCTTCAGTATTCCATTAGCAGAGCTCAGTAAACTGTATGGGTTGAAAGACCGAAAATACTTACTGTCTTGTCTTTTAGAGAGAAGATCTACTGTCTGGCCCTTTTCAGAGAAAATGCAGCATTTTACATGAACTCAAATTTTAAAAAAAGTTCCAGTTATGATTTTGCTCTTTCAAAGCAACTTTACAAATACTGTCTCATCTCTGTATAACAGCAACATTCTGAGGTTGGGCTTGCTTCTTTCCCCAAGGATAGAATAGATGCTTAAAGACATGAATGTGGTTGCCAGCCTTGTCAAAGTTTAGTGTTGAGCATTCAGTGCTGCCTATCTCCTATTTATCACCCTTATCTCCTACTCCTCAGTGATGCATACAACCAAGGTTGGGATCAGGAGAAGCTTCCTAGGGTACAAAATATAAAAAAAGCAATGGTTGTGTAGGCATTTGACGCTGGGCTGCCCACATTCAAATTTCCACTCTGTAACATCCGGCAAGTTATCTAACCTTTCCGTGCCCCAGTTTCCTTTTCTAGAATGTAGTCAGATGAATGTGCCTTCTGAATTCAAGCTCATTGCCACTGAGTCCATTTTGATCCTAGAGAGCAGACTGCCTTTTTTGGCTTTTTGAAGCTGTAAAGCTTTAAGAGAGCAGAAAGCTTCCTCTTTCTCGCATGGAGTGACTGGTAGCTTCACACTGCAGATTTGAGGCACATCCGGGCTCCTTCATAGCTTCTTAGTAGTTCGCCTGGCACAGCTCTGGTTTTCTCCGCATTTATTTATTTATTTTATTGAACTATAAGAAAATACAATTCAATAGTCCCATCGTACTAAGAATTCAATAGTCTCATCGTACTAAGAAGGGGTGTGCAATCATCTCTACAATCGACTGGGACATTTTCTCCCTTCTTGGACCCATTGGTGTTTTCACCCCATTTCCAACACCCTCCCTGTTCACGAGCCCAGGTAATTATTATTTCAGTTAACCGATCCTGGCTTCCCTATATAGAAAACATACAAAACAAGGTAAAAGAACACCAACATAAAGGATCTGGCAACGATGATCATATAAAAGAGGAAGACCCCAAACTAAGAAAAAGCAGAGGATATTAATAGCTTAGAATAAATTGAAAGTGGATCCAAATGGCGATCTAATGAGAAGGCATTATATTCCAGTCTAAGAACTACTGTACAGTGCTCTTTGTCTGATATTAGGGCTGTTCACATTCCTAGGTTATAGACAGTGGGAGTTCACTTGGGACTCAATCCACATAAGGACACTGCCAATGGATTTGGGATTTTCACTGTCATCCAAAGGGTTCTGAAAGCAGAGTGTTTAGAATTCCCTCCTTCAGGCTTGGATCTTATTGTTGACAATCCTTGGATCACACAGGCTGGTGTGCTTCTTCTGGATGGACTTAGCTGACTCTTGAATTAGATGACTGCTTCTTTTGACACGTCTTTAAGATCCAAGATGCTACTTTATTTAATAGCTGGGCACCATCTGAGTTCTTCATCACACTTCGACATGAATTTATAGTGCCCTGTTTTAATCTCAAGTACATCAGTTGGGCCACTGAATTATATGCTCATTCTACCAAGTGTTATTGCAGATATGAAATGAGTGAATACAAAGAAAGCACTTATGGATTATGCATGGCCACAGTAAGCATTTGAGACCTTGGCTGTCATTTTATTTCTAAATCACATGGCAGCCCTTCACTTAATTTTCTTCTGACCTATTGCTTGGCCTCCTTACACCCAGACTAACTTCTTGCTGGACGCTATTTTGTTTGTCCAGGGTAGGAGGTGATTGAGGATTCTTTCCCTACCATGCCCAGTGAGCTTGAGGCTTAGACTGCCTTCCCATGAGGCTTTTGTGGGCCTCCTCTTTCAAGTTACAATCATGCCTTTCCATGCACAGTTTCTTTTTCCCTGCTTTATTTTCTGATTTGATACTTACCATGATCTAACATAAAGATTTTATTAAGTCACTAATACTTGTAATGATTTTATGAGGTGGTTCTACCCTCTCTTGTAGGATCACTGTGAGTCGGGCTCAACTCAATGGCAGTGGATTTGAGTTTGATCGAATAGACTTCCTTGAATGTAATCCACCTAGAGCGCCACCCCCAGAGTTGGCATCTTGATGTCATCTATCAAGAAGAAAGAAATTTTATGCTGGCTGTAAAGGGATTGCGTTTTCTATTTTAACCATGTAACTGTAGCTAAACAGATTATAACCAGGTGCAGACGGGTCATGTTCATTCCTGTTAGCATTTTGGTTCCTTCTCATTTCTCCCATATTTTCATCTGAAACTAACCAACACTCAAACAGAAAAACACTGGCTAGAAAGCAGAGGTTCTAGAAGACTGCTTGAAAAGGAATGCCCCCCCCCACACACACACACACACACACTTGGAGTTTAGGTTTTCTGGCCTGAGGCAAAGTCCTAGCCCGACTTGTGCCCAAATGGATGTCTTCATAGAAATGGCCATGTAGTGGTGACATTCTTTTAAATTGAGGGCTTCCTTTATGACATGGAGAAAATTGAATCTTCTTCCTGGATCATTGGTTCCTCTAGGAATATAATGTTCATGTGTAAATGCATGCTGAGGACAAAGCTGAACATTATTTCTCTGATCCCTAGGAGAGTTCCCCTAGGTTATGGTAGGGACAGATGCAACTTTTACAGAAAAGTAAAAGCAGTGGAAGGTGACTATGAAACAGGCACTTTCAATTGGTCTCCTGTCTTCTCTTCGGAAAGAGCGGCATTAATGGGCAAGGGACCACAGATGGGTTTGCAGATCTGAGGGATGAAGAGGAAAGTTAAATGATAGGCAGCAGAGTTTCTCAGGAAGGAACAGCCAGTCACTTCCTAAGATTTTGTGAATTGCCAATCAATATTAACCTTAGGAGGATTGTTGATCAAGGCAAGGATGGTAGAAGGATGTGTAGCAGTCACTTCAAAATCATTTTACTGGGGACTCTTACACCTCTTATAGCATTCCATACATCAATTGTTCCAAGCATATTTGTACCTATGTTTCCATATTCATTTTCTTAACATTTACTTTCTATTTGAGCCCTTAGTATCAGCTCCTATTTTTTCTCTCCTCCTTCCCCCCTCATGGCCCCTTGATAAATTATAAAGTATTATTATTTTCATGTCTTACACCGACCGCTGTCTCCCTTCACCCATATTAGCAGCCACTTCTATAGGGTGGCCTATCTGATAGAAAATTTGCTGACCTTCCATCAAGTTCAGGCTTCAATGAATACAGATGATCACTGCTTATGACTCAGTATATTTCAGTGCCAGAACTTGGAACAAGACAGTTCAAAGCATTTCAGGGATCCTGGAGACTTTGGGGTCTTGTGCAAGTGACGAATTTTGAGAGTAACTTTGACACTTAGCGGCTGCTCCCAAGCAGCCAAAGAGTGAGTTTCTTTTCTGCAAAGGAAAAAGCCTACTCCCACACCACTTGGAACACCTCCGTTTTGGAAAAATCATTTTTAAAAAAAATGCTTCGAAGCCACCCATGGTGCATGAGTGCAGGAGGGTCATTTGGGAAAAGGCAGGGCCCAGACGCTTGTGGGAGGTAGGATTTTTATGGGCTGTTTGTGTGTACAGTGTTGCCATCTGCAGAGGACTCCATTCAGGCTGTCAATGGAAACCATTGAACCTGTCAAGTTGTTTGCCAGGTCTCCTGGAAAAAAAAAACAACAACATTGAAAAATCTCAGCTCTGGCCAGTTTCAAAAGGATAGTTCTAAAAAAAGAAGAAAATGGATGGCCCTACTCTGAGGGGAGGCTGGGGCTTGGTGCTATAACCAAGTTCCACAGTGATAGAGGGGTTTCCATCATTGGAGGCCTTCCCAGGCTTTCCCCACCCTACCTCACACCACTCAGACTTCAAAGCAAACTCCATTTCTGATGGAGCCAAGGAGAGTCATTAGAAGGCAAGGCAAGCAAAAAGAACAACAGATAGAATATCCTGATGGGGAAAGGGGACAAAAATTAATCATCATCATCATAACAAGGAGAAGGCTAGCCAGACAACAACTAGGCGATTATCTTGGATATAGACAAGTTGCTTGAGATGGTATGACTGCAGCTTCTAAGGGGCAGCCAAGCAATTCTATAATCTAGACAAAGCCCCTCCTAGGAACTCTCTTCCCCATCCTTTCCCCTTTGCCCTGTCTCTGCAACAATAGGCCCCAGCCCATCTTGATGCTCCTGTATTGTTCTGGGCCAGACACAGCGGGGCTCTCCCTCATTAGCTACACTGGAGATGTCTTTGGTGTTGTTAGCTGCAATGGAGCTGCACTGACCCCTGTACCATGGAACAAAATGGTGCCAGGTCCTGGACCATTGGTCCCACTAGCTGCCTATTTTTGTAAATAAAGTTTTCTTGGAATACAACCTTTCATTAATTTAAAGAGTGTTTCTGGCAACTGTGGAGCTACAGTGGTAGAATTGAGTAGTTTTCCCAGAGACCAAATAGCCCTCAAAGGTTTTTTATGTTTTTTAATTGCTCTATGAACTTAATATAGAAAAAGTTTGCTGACCCCTGGCATCAAGCACATCTGTTTTTGTATGATTATTTTGATGCTACTCATTACATTGCAGTACCGTATATACTCGTGTATAAGTTGAGTTTTCCAGCACATTTTTAATGCAGTTTTTGTGGTAAAATTCGGGGCCTCGGCTGATATTCGGGTCGGCTTATACTCGAGTACATGCGGCATATTTCAAATCTCAGTGTGTGTGTGCGCTGGGACACGTACAACAAAACCAAATCCATAGTCTCCATTTACTTGGGTTGCTCTTGGATTTTTGTTTTACTGACTCACTTAGCTTTTCAGAACAGTGCTTGAGAATGGAGAACAGAAATCTCAGAATGGACCTCGTAAGTCCACTGTCTTGCTCCAATCCATTTTCCATGCAGCAGTTTAGAGCAGTTTATTAAAATGTGAATCTGACTACACCACCCTCTGTTGAAAGTCTTCTGGGGATCTTTCCATTGTTCTTAGAACCAAGACCCCAATCTTTACCTTGGCCACTGAGCCCCATGTGATCTGGGCTTTGCCTGCCCCCTGCCACCTCTGTCCTGCCCACCCTGACCTTCATTCACTTTCTTCCCCAGTTCTATTCCTTCCTGCCACTGGTCTTTTGAACCTAATGGATTCTCTCCTTGGTGATATGGCCTTTGCTGTGTAACTCCTCCCATTCATTTTCCAGTTTCAGCTTCATTCCCATAGGAAGCCTCCTTTAACACCTAGGGACAAACCCTGCTGTCTTCACGGTGATGGCCAGCCTCTCTTCTTTGAAGCACTTGTCATAGTTGGAGTTTGACACTTCTTGGTGTACATTTTTGCATGACATCTCCCATCCTTACCACTCCTTCAAGACCAAAAACTTCACGAAGGCCGGATTTTCTCTTGCTCTCCAGTGTATCTCCAACACCGAGCAGGGGTAGGACTTTGCAGTGGGTTAAGCATTGGGCTGCTGATACAAAGGTCCACAGTTCCAACCCACCAGCCACTCTGAGGGAAGAAGCTGAGGCTGTCTGCTTCCACGGAGATGTTCAGTCTAGGCACCCTTAGAGAGTGGTTCTACTCTGTCCCGTAGGGTCACTGTGAGTCAGTGTCAACTCCATGGCACTGGGTGGGGATAAATTCAGCAACCACAGTTTGTCCTTGAAGAATTGCCACAGACATGGGAGAGCCTATTACTATTAACAAATGAGGAGCACAAGTCATTCTTCTTAGACAGTTTAGGCTTATAACCAATTGTGATCCAGACGATGCTGACTCAGGACAACCTCCCTCCCGGGTAGCAGAGTAGAACTGTTTCATAGGGTTTCCGTCCCTCTTTGCTCCCTCCCTCCATTACTTCCTTGCTATTGTTGGGGTGGTGATGAAAAGGTATACAACAAAATGCTTGCCTAGCCAACAATTTCTACACGTATGTATATTTCAGTGACATGGATTATATTGTTCATATTGTGTAGCCATTATAATTATCCTTTTCCAGACATGTTCACCATTATCAACAAAATCAATGCCACATTAGCAAAAACACTCCCCCTTTCCCACTCCCTCCCACCACTAGTAAATCTAGGGCAGTGGTTCTCAACCATCCTCATGCCCCAACCCTTTCACACAGTTCCTCATGTTGTGGTGACACCGCCCCCCCCACCATGAAATTATTTTCATTGCTACTTCATCACTGTCATTTTGCTTACTGTGATGAATTGGGCGACCCCGTGAAAGGGTCATTCAACCCCCAAAGGGGTCGCGACCCACAGGGTGAGAATTGCTGCTCTAGGGCTTTCTAGGCTGATTTCTGTCTCTCTTTCACATACACACACACACACACACACACACACACACACAATTAGGGAATTAGATCACCTGGCCTGTCTTCTAAGGTACCTCTGGGTAGACTCAGCCGCCAAAATTTCCGTCAGCATCCCAGAGAGCCTACGTTTGCATCCCGCAGTGACTTCATGGAGGACTATCACGAAATGAAATGCTTGAGACCATGCAGTGGCCTTCTACTCTTCCTGGCAGGCTGCATTGAAAAAACAAGAACCCATTTTTCCTGAGGCTATACTTCTGATTTACACTTTGCGGATGGAAACCTTTAGACGCTCTCCACCTGACGTTTGGGTGGTCAAATTGGAACTGCATTCATACACGCACTTCAAGAAAAAGAGAACTTGTCCAGGAAATGCTAAGGGAGAGAGGGGCCTCATTTGAAACCTCAGAAAAAGAAACTGAACATTCATCCAATCCTGACATCTAATCTGACCTTTCGAAACATTAATGTCATAACCACAAACAAATGGCAGGTTCCAGGACACGAGAGGAAAGTAAGCTTTTAAAAAATCCGAAAAAACATTATTCCAGGGGAAAAAATAAGCCAGAGTGGGAATCGAGGACAGACTCTAAATGTGGAAGAGGAAAGAAAAGCATTTTAAGAAATGACCTTCTTCTGGCTTTTGAGCTCTACAGAGTTGTTTGATGTCATTAGCAAGACAAGCCTATTGATTTTCTTTGATTCCTATAGTAAACAAGTGGAAATCTAAGCGTTTTTACCATGCCCACTGTGTTGTTTCCTGTAGTCATAAATATCTTTTATGCTCCCTTAGCCTGAGGCGTCATTTGAGAGAAAGGGGCGGATCTTTAACCCTTAAATGTCTGACTTGAAGGCCCATTTTCTTATTATACAACCCCTGTCGTGGCAAGAGAGAGTCCCTGGATGGTGCAGACCGTTAATGGGCTTGGTTGCTAACTGAAATGTTCGGGGGTCAAGTCTATTTAGAAGGTCTTCCGAAGGAAAGACCATAGCCATTGACAACCCTATGGAATGCCGTTCTACTCTGAAGTGTACAGGGTCATCATAAGTTGGACCTGATGAGAACTGGTTCGGTTTAGGGCTTTCTGGTGGCAGGGAGTAGTGGGTAAAGGGCAGGGCTAGAACACAGCTCAGTCTACCCAGTGTACGGATGATATACACACTCAGTGACAAATGCTTCTCCCAGGGTGAGTATCACCAGCACATGCCCCAAGATGGGCCATAATACTCTGCCAAGAATCTACCTTCGGGTCTGCTGGTCCCCAGGAAATCTTCATAGATCTTTCTATGAGTAGGGCCCACAGACCTTATAAGGTCTGCACAATCTGCTTCTGTGAGTTTCAGGGGAAGAAGTTTAGAAGGAAACGAAGCAAGTTTAAAATGAAAACTCACCCAAGCCTTGCCCTTAAATAGATAGATACTTGTGGAAAGAAAAGTGTGGGGGGGTGGGATGGAAGGGAGGACCAGTAACAGAAGGAAAGCTAAATAGAGAGGAGGGGAAGCAAAATAAGAAAGACGTTTATAAGTTAGTTTTCTGTATAACAAAGCAACCCAAAATTTCATGGCTTAATGTAACAACGGTTTAATTGGTTCACAATTCTGTAGTCCAAAATCTTGGCTAGGTTCAGCTGGGTGGTTCTTCTGCTGGTTTCAGTTGGGCTTATATACGCATTTGCAGTCTGCTGCCAGTTGCCAGTCAGCTAGATGTTCCTAAGGGCTGGGTAATTGCTGGTTGAAGCACGGGGGGTGATTGGGCATGGGATTTTTACCATCTGGCTGGCTAGCTCCGGCTTGTTTATGTAGCGATATGGTGGGTTGGAGTTGCAAGAACAAGGAGAACAAGCAAACGTCCATGCCCGTGTGCTTTTCTAGCGTCTGTTTGCATCACATTAGTTAATGTACCATTGGGCAAAGCCTATCACATGGTCAGTCCAATTCAAGAGGTGGAGAACTATACACCAAGTCTCATTGCAAATGGATAAGCATACTGGGAAAGAAAGAATTTATGACCAGTTTTGCCATCTCTCACAGAAGGGAAGGACTAGAAATTTCTTTTACTGGCAATGTCAGCAGAAAAACAGCTAGCTGAAGGTTGAGTTTGAGGCCCTCACATCAAATTGGAAAATGTTACTAATAAATCACCAATTCCCTATCATCTATGGCTTCTCTGTCAAACAAGGCTGGATAATAATGTAACATCTTACTCATTTCCAGTGGGAGTAATAACAATTTTATGGGCAAGAGTTTTCTCATCGTTTACTCCCTGGAATTGAACTAAGGAGCAGTTAAGTGTTTAGTATATCTCAAGTGTCAAATAAACTTTGACATAGGAAAAAAAATATTGCACCAGCCAAATAGTGTCAAATGTACAACAAAGATATACGAAACAAAGGAAAACATGACATATGTGGCTTTCTTAGTTAGTTGGTATAACCAATCCTATTTATATAATAGCATCTTCTTTCCTCATCTGCAGACTTTTTAACCAGATTTTCTTTCATTGTTGAAAATGCACTAGCGAAGCAAAATGTAAATAGAGGGAAATGCCCAGTGGGGATAGACGTGAAGAATTAACTAGAAAATGTCAAGCTTGGCCCCTAGGATTGAATTTTTCTGGTAGAATGCTTTTATCTAAATTGAAGACAAGGCTCACTGCTAGTTAACTGTGTAGGAACATAAGGCTTGGATATAAAACTCAAATGTATGAGTGCTCTTTTCACTAGATAAGAAATTAATGTGGTTGACAAAGGAACAATTGTACATGCATTGCTTTTTAAAATTGGGCATAATTCTTATCAGTGGTGGGATTCAGTCGGTTTGCACCATTTCAGCAGAAATGATACCTACCGTTTTGTTGAGTTCAACAAACTGGTCATTAAAATGGCACTAGTAATCAGGGTTCTCTCTTAGGTGGATGGCTGGGCAGTGGCCCAATGTGAAAATCACACATTTACATTCCTTACTCTTTTTTAACGTCCATCGGCATAACAGCTTATTTTAAGGGCCCTTAGTAATGTTCATACTGTCCATAGGTATAAAATCTGGACTTATTTATACTTGTAATATTTATTTACTTATTCATTTGTTATATAAGACTCATCATACTTTAGATGAAATATTGCATTTAAAAAAATATTTTATTGGGGCTCGTACAATTCTTATCACAATCCATACATACATCCATTGTGTCAAGCACATATGTACATTTGTTGCCCTCATCATTCTCAAAACATTTGCCTTCTACTTTAGCCCTTAATATCAGCTGCTCATTTTCCCCCTCCCCACTCTTCCCTCCCTCACGAACCATTCATAATTCATAAATTATTATTGTTTTGTCATAAGTTACACTGTCTGATGTCTCCCCCCGCCCTCCTCTCTGCTGTCCATCCCCCAGGGAGGAGGCTATATGTAGATTCTTGTAATCGGTTTCCCCTTTCTACCCCACGTTCTTCGCTCCACTCTCCAGGCATCGCCACTGTCACCACTGGTCCTGAAGGAGTCATCTGTCCTGGATTCCCTGTGTTTCCAGTTGCTATCTGTACCAAGGTACATCCTCTGGTCTAGTCAGATTTGTAAGGTAGAATTGGGATCATGATAGTTGGGGGGGGGGGAGGAAGCATTTAAGAACTAGAGGAAAGTTATATGTTTCATCGTTGCTACCCTGCACCCTGATTGCCTCATCACCTCCCCACAACCCCTCAGTAAGGGGGTGTCCAGTTGCCTACCGATGGGCTTTGAGTCTCCACTCTGAACTCACCCACCTTTACAATATGATTTTTTGTTCTTTGATGCTTGATACCTGATCCGTTCGACAGCTCATGGTCATACAGGCTGGTGTGCTTCTTCCATGTGGGCTTTGTTGCTTCTGAGCTAGTTGGCTGCTTGTTCAAGCCTTTAAGACCCCAGATGCTATATCTTTTGATAGCTGAGCACCATCAGCTTTCTTCACTACATTTGCTTATGCACACGTTAGTCTTTAGTGATCGTATCAGGAAGGTGGGCACCCACTGATCTGATTTTTAGTTCTTTGATGTCTGATAACTGGTTCCTTCTATATCTCGTAGTCAGGCAGGTGGTGTGCTTCTTCCATGTGGGCTTTGATGCTTCTCAGCTAGATGGCTACTTGTTTATCTTCAAGCCTTTAAGACCTCAGATGCTACACCCTTTAATAGCCGGGCACCATCAGCTCTCTTAACCACATTTGCCCATGCACACGTCTGTCCTCAGTGATTGTGTCAGTAAAGCGGGCACCCACTAATAAGATTTTCAGTTCTTTGTTTTTCCCCCTTCCTTCTCTTTTTCCTCTTTCTCTTTCTTTCTTTGTTCTCTTCGCTTCTCTCTCTGCTTGTATGATTCTCTCTTCTCCCTGTCATTCCCAGAGAAATACTGAATTTTACTCCCTTGCCTTTGTTACTTCAGTAAACAAAAATATAATGTAAAGAAGAAAGTGCCAAACAACCAGAGGGTGACAAGTTGCCATTTGTATCAGCTTTGTGTTAGCCCCAAATTCCCACAGGATATTGAGTGAATTATGCAATTCCTGAAAGTGTTCAAAGAGCTAAAAATATTGTCAGAACCATTGCTCTTAGTTCAGCAGAAGTGGAAAGGGGTTTTTCAAAATGAACATAATATATTCAGAGAAGAGAAGTCGTCTGTTTATGATCTATCAAAGGCAATGACTACTGTCTAATGGGCCTACCTCTAAAGGAATGGGATCTTCTCCTATAGTGAAAAGGTGGCTAAGGATAAACCACACAGCTGATCATGCTTGGATAAAAATGAAAAATATTGTTTAATATTATTTCATTAATATTTTAAAACTCTTTCTTATAAACTACCTTTCTGCATATTGGGGTTTACTTTTATACTTCCAATGAACCCTGGTGCCCTCCCGGTAAGTGCTGGGCTTCTAACCCACCAGAAGTCCCTTTAGGAGAAGTTAAGACTATCTGCTCCTGTAGAGATGTATAGCCTTGGACACTCTCTACAGTATCACTATGAGATAATTTACTCCATGGCAATAAGTGGTTTTCAAACTCTTGACCTTGAGTTTAGCAGTTAAATTTGTAACCTGCTAGGCCACCAGGGCTCCTTCTGCCCTTGGTGAAGATGAAGAATACCAAGTCACCAATTTCTCTCTACAAGTAAAGCTACTCATCAAATAATCAATCATGGATACTATCCATAATCCATATTAACCTCCATCTGGACATGGAGTGTGGGCTTTCCTGGTCTTTGTGTAGATGATAGTTATGATACCTTCCATTGATCTTTCTGCTCTTTCTCCCCTGCCTCCTCTTTTCTGCCATTTTCTGTATTGCTCAAACGGATAGTAAGTTCTTCCCATTCTGTGCTCCTTGGCTCTGAGAGTCGGTTCAGGCTGTTTCCTCTCTCTGGAATGTTTTGGGTTTTTTTTGCCATTTCTTCACATCAAGGGAGTTGCAGCCTGACTGTTATCTCCTGGAGGAAGCTTTCTTGGATCCATTTCCCCAGACCAGATGAGGCGCCCTTCCTAGGTGTTCCCATCATTACCCGTGACAGGAGCCTGTGGCTGACTCTTGTGACACCTCCACAAAAGCCCGTGTTTGGGACTCAGGCCCCAGTGGTCCCCTTAGCTCGGCACTCCTGTTCATACCATCCCTGCACACTTTCTTGGAGAGTGGGACCATAGTAGTCATTCAATAAATGTTGAATGCTTTATCTGCAGAGTGCTCCAGAACCTTCTCACAATGTAACCCATCTTGAGTGGTGGCATCCAGAACTGAACAAACAGGGAAAGGGTCTAGTGGTGTCATGGGGTACACATTTGGCTGCTACCCTCAAGGTCAGAAATCCGCATCCATCAGCCACCCTATAGGAGAAAGAGGAGGCTTTCTGCTCCCATAAAGATTTATAGCCTTGGAAACCCACAGGGGCACATCTACTCTGTCCTATAGGGTCACTATGAGCCAGAATCAACTAAATGGCAGTGAGTTTTGAGTTAATCAGTAAGAAGGTCACCACAGGTTCTAGAAGCACCTTTGTTGGCTCCTCAATGACACTACCACTTCAAAACCAAGAAGCTTCGGAGTCCCAGACCATCCCATCTCTTGTATATATCCCCAAGCCTACCTTAGCCAGGGTCTTCTTTTGTGCAATTTGCTTTTCCTACCAGCGCGAAGACATGCCCCGTTGCTTATTTCAAGCCCCATTCCCAACTTCTCAAAGCCTCGTTGTCCTCTTGTTCTTTCTTCTGTGGTGTTGCTGTCATCGTAGGGAACTGCAAGCCAGCCCTGGCCCCTCTGTCTGGGTCACTGCGAATTAGTCACCAGCATGTTCCAGATACAGGGCTGAACCCGCCAACAGGCTACAGATCATAGTTTTCCTCTTTGATTGACCCTCGAACCAGTATCACGTGACCTTTGAGGACGTGAGCCAACTGCTCGGAGCTGCGGTTGCCTGTGCACTTTCCCTGTAGGGCTGTTGATTATCCTTGGGATGCTTGGAGCACGGCCTGCCACTCTATGCCTGACCAACCAGCCTAGGAGCCTGAAATTCTGAGTATTGTATGTGGCTTCCCAGAGATCTTCCCAGGGCCTGGAGTAGGGCTCTAAGTACACCCAGAGATCATTCGCCTCCCATCCGAACCACTTGTAAAGTCAGCCTGCTTCCCCACCCCACCTTTTGTTGTTGTTGTTGCTCTTCATGCTGGTATTACCCTGGGGTCTAGCCAGCTTGATAAACAGAGGAAGTTGGACTCATTCCCAGCCTCCCTGATGTCATGGTTTGGGGCAGTGCGCATCTGTGGGAGGTTTCAGTTAATTCTCTAATTCTCGCCATTGGTGAGTTTGCTGTTCTCTGTGAAGCTGGTGTGTATGAGCCATGTCTTACGTAAGTTGCTACAGGTCCTTTTGTGACTTGTCCTTTGCTTTCAATGATGTAAGAAGCCCCAAAGTTGCCAGTCACTATGTTTTGTTACTGAAGTGCTGGTCCCGATTGGATCCTAATTCTGGTTGAGTTTCTGGAGGAGATAAAGGATATGGCGGCTGTGTGGTGTCAAAAAGGATAGGAAGGGTTCTGGAAGCTAAAGGATAGGCAGGTCTTACATTTAGACCTCTGTGGCTATCAGGCATTTTCGCATAAATGCTTTTGACATTCTTTTCCACAACCTGCCTGTATTAGTCTGGGTACTTTAGAGAAACAAATCCACAGAAACTCATGTATAAGAGAGAGTTTTATATAAAGGGTAAGTGCACATCAAGGAACATCCCAACCCAGTGTTGCCCAAGCCCAAAAGTCCAACGTTAACCCATTAACCCATAGGTCCAACACCAATCCACAAAGTCCTCCTCCATCTCACAAAACAGACGCAATGACGCGGACTGCAGGAGGAAAGCCGAGTCAGTGAGCGTGTAAGCATCTCAGCGCTGGCAGGGGGCTCCACACGGCTGCTCCAGCACCCAGGGCTGCATCGGGGTAGGTCCATGTGGCTTCTCCTCAGGGATGTCTTGCAGGAAGTGAGCCTGGCCAGCTGAAGCAGAAAACTGGCTAAGGCACCCTGGTCTGACCATCAGAAAGCAAGAGACCTGAGAACTAGAAAGGCGAGGCTCACTGAGTCATTTATCCCTCTTCCCTTCAATTTACCCCACATGTGTTTATTGGCCAGGTTGGCACAATAAACTAACTACTTCAATCCAATATCTTTCTTTGCATAGCTTTCTGCAGTGACTGCTGTGTATTTTTTGTGTTATTAATATTCATACAGGGAAAATTTCTGAAACTAGAACTCCTGGATCATTTAAAATATCAAGACAGTATGTGAAAGCTCCCCTTTTCTCACATACTCTCCAGTTTGGGATCTTATTAAGCTTTAACATTTTTTTTCACTCAGAGGGCAAAATAAATTTCCTTGTTTCCTTGCCCTATTTTCCTATATGAAAGAGTCCCAGAAGAGAAGCTAAACTTCCTGTTGTGCATCAATAAAATGGAACCACCAGAAACCACTAAGCATGCTTCTTGTGGTTCTCAATAGGTTTTGCAAGAAATGGTATGGCAGACTGGTAAAATTTCATCAAAATATTATCAGAAATCCCTATACAGAAAAATCCCATTTTCACTAAAGTTCAATGTAATGATTTCCACATTCGAGTCATCATCGACTTGTTTCTCTGTTTGATTGCTTTAATGTTTTTCTATTGCTAATCCTACACTGACTTCACATTGAGCCCTGGGACATGTGTTTGTAATTTGTTTGTCCTGAGACAGGGCAAACAAAAATAATTGGCCTTCATTTTCATCTTCTTTAAACATTGCTTAATGAAGTTTTTCTGGCATATTGGACTTTAATTTATTAAGAGCACTTACTAAGAACTATTCCCTTCTTTTTCCCCTTTAAAGAATATATTGCAAAAAAAAAAGAGAATATATTGCAATCCATAGAAACTCACTACGAATCTTTAATTCCTCTTTGAATGCATGCTCTGTATTCCTTCTTGAAAGGAATCTTGGTGGTGTATTGTGTTACAAGTTGCCTGCTAACCATAAGGTGGGCACTTGAAAACCACCAGACACTCCTTGAGAGAAAGATGAGGCTTTCTGCTCCTGTAAAGATGTACAGCCTCAGAAACCCACAAGGGCAGTGCTACCCTGTCTTAGAGGGTCCTTAAGAGTCAGAATCGACTGTGGCAGTGAATTGGGTTTGAATTTTTATATCTTTGAGCATAGATCTGTGTTAACTTTGTATTGACTACAGCCAGGAATGAATTGGTTGGCTACAAGATGACTATACAGTGCTTCCTCTTTCTAATCTTGACTTCACAGTCCTTATGCCTGTATTTAAAGTTCAGTCCTTAGGTTGCACAAATGGTTAAGTGCTGGATTACTAACCAGAATGTTGGTGGTGCAGACCCACCAAGGGGGCACACATGGGATTGCCATGAGTTGGAATCAACTTGGCAGCAACTAACAACAGCTACAACATATCTAAATTTTACACAAGGTGTGTGTGTTGGGGGAGGGGGGCGGGCACCAGTGTGCCAAGTGACTATCATCTTCAAGCTAAAAGTTGGGCCGCTGTTTCAGTTTTGAAGAATAATGAAATATTATACTAAGCGAGCTCTGCCTTGGATGGGAAAACAGTTTCATTCCCCCAGAATGCATCTGGCCTTCTCCTTCACTTGAGTCACTGCTTTTCTAATGATTAATAAGGCACCTCCACCTCCTACCCTTGCAACTCTGGGCCCAATTTAACAATCAGCAGTTATTTATTTGGCTCTTTTCTGGACAAAACAAAAGAGTCCTAGTGGTATAGTGGTTATGCATTGGGATGCTAACCTCAAGGTCAGAAGTTTGAAACCACCAGCCGCTCTGCAGGAGAAAGAGGACAATTTCTAAGGACTGCTGTGAATAGTTCCAGTCTCAGAAACTCACAGAGGCAGTTCGACTCTGTCCTATAAGGGCCACCATGAGTCAGAATTGACTTGATCACAGTGAATTTTGGTTTGTTTGTTTTGGGGTGGAGAAAGAAAGATCTGAGGCTCAAAACCCACCAGCCACTCCACAGGAGAACAGGGAGGCTTTCTGGCCCAGTAAAGGTTGACGGCCTTGGGAAAAAGATTCACCCTATGACCTTGGGGTCATAGGAGACATAAATGATCCAATCACTAACATTAAGGAGCTTCTGTTCCACAGAAGACAAGTAACAAACACATGGTGTCTAGAATGGACCACCCCATCCTAGATCTGGCCTGCCCACGGCTTTGTTTCAGTGCCCCTAACAAAAGGCAGCTACTTTAAAAAACAAACAAACAAAGCAGGTACTTTCAAATTGACTTAAACTCATAGTCACAAGCTATGCTTCAAGTAGAACTGTGCTCCGAAGTCTTGTCATGACTATGATCCTTTAGAAGTAGATTACCAGGCCTGAGACACAGCTGATTGGACTTGAACCTCCAGCCGACCCATTAGTAGCCAAGATCATTAATCACTTGTACCCCATAGGGGCTCCCCAGCATCCGTAGGTGTTGTTCATGAAACCTGAGACTGAGCAGTAATATATATGCTACTAAAACATTAACATGGTCAGCCCCAAATTGGCTTTGGGCATCTCCTTCCAGTTTATAATAAGTTCCTTAAGGGCAGGGTTTTCAGTCTCCCTTTCTATTTATTGCAACTTTCCTGCCAAGTTCAAGCTTGCTACACAGTAGGGGATCGCTGGGCTCCTGGCTGGTGGACTGACTGTCGTATCGAAACTTTGGTGCCAGGAAGGCCCATTTTCCACGGACCTGATTTTCTTTCTTTCTTTGTTTTCATTTTCAGATTTGTGCAGTCTCTCCATCTTTTCTTCTGAACTTCCTGTCAGGTGAGTGAGGCCAGGCCCATGGGAACCATGCTGTAAAAACAATGAAAATATTTGGTGTATTGTGTTGTGTATTTTCAAATGTCCACTTTTGTTCCAATTCCTCACCCCCATAACAACCCTTTCCTTTTCGTTTGGCACCTCACTCCTGCTTTGAGTCCTCTTGTCTTTATTTATCTCCTCGCGTTTGCTTTTGCGGGGGTGGGGTGGCGAGGGGGTTGTTGCTGATTTATTTCTTTTTTGGTAATGCAATTGGTAACCCAATTGCTTTTGAAGAGACAAGCCGCAACGGGTACAGATTTTTGGAATTATATTGTACAGTCAAATCTGGAGAAGAAGCTTTGGCTTCCAATTCTTTGGGGTTTTGCTTCCTTGTCTTTGAAAGCTTTCCTCAGGTTGGAAAAGGGACCTGAAGTGTTCTCTCTCCCTCTCTGACCTAAAGACCTGTACACATGCAGCTCTGAAAGTCTCTTCCCAATCAGAATCCTGCCTCTAATCCCATTCTAGGCAGAAATTTGGGGGCCACGAGACTTTCACACTTTCTACTTCCTTTAAAGCTCACAAATAGTCATTGTTTCTGGGACCTCCTTGGTAGAAATCATTGAAACGTTGCAAACAAGGGAACTATTGGTTATCATGAACATGGCGTATCATTATTCTCTCTTAGTTTATATGATAAACTCCCATCGTTGTTGTGAGTTTGAAATATCTGACCACTGTCATACAGCCAGTAGATGGTCAAGCTGGGACTCGTGACAGATATAGTCATTGTGTGCTGATAAAGAAAGGAAGGGCACTGGGGGTGGGTGGGTGGTTTGATTTTCCCAGTACTGTACTCCACTTTCACGCAGTCTGACTCACCTGTCCATCAGGGGAGGCTTGCATGTTGCTAGAAAGATGCTGAGCAGCTTTCTAGGGAGCTTTTACATTAAGATGGACTAGAAAGAAAGGCCCGGAGATTTTTTTTACTTGAAAACCAGTCAAAGAAAATCATATGGCTCAAAATGGTTGGAGATATGCAATAATGAAGATGACTCCCTGGAAGCATTTTGTTCCATTGTGCATGTGGTTGTTATGAGTCTGCTGCTAACTTAATGACAGTTAACAAAACTTCTTGATGAAGCTAAGACCTCCGTGCTAGGACCTCATGTAATCCCTACAGAACTCTCTGGGGTGTGGTTGTCACTAGGTGCTGAAGTCATTTCCTGAAGCCCCCCCCCTCTTTTATATTCCCCAATGCCTTCAATGCAACTTGGATTTTTTTCTCCAGTACTTTTAGATCTTGATCATATGCTACCTCCTGAAATGATTAAAGGACAACCTATTCTCTCTTTTTTTTTGCTTTTCTTTATTTATTTTTAAAGCATTTTATTGGGGGTTCATACAATTCTTATCACAATTCATCCATCCATCCATTATGTCAAGCACATTTGTATATTTGTTGCCATCATCATTCTCAAAACATTTGCTTTCTAGTTGAGCCCTTGATATCAGCTCCTCATTTTCCCCCTCCCTTCCCACTCCCCCCTCCCTCATAAACCCTTGATAATTTATAAATTATTATTATTTTGCCATATCTTACACTGTCGGACGCCTTCCTTCATCCACTTTTTTTTTATTTTTTAAACATTTTATTAGGGGCTCATACAACTGTTATCTCAATCCATACACACATCAATTGTGTAAAGCACATTTGTACATCATTCTCAAAACATTTTCTCTCCTCTTAAAACCCCGACATTAGGTCCTCATTTTCCCCTCCCTCCCCGCTCCCCCCTCCCTCATGAGCCCTTGATAGTTTATAAATTGGTATTTTGTCATATCTTGCCCTGCCCAACGTATCCCTTCACCCACTTTTCGGTTGTCTGTCCCCCAGGGAGGAGGTCACACACAGTTCCTTGTAATCGGTTCCCTCTTTCCTACCCATTCTCCCTTTACCCTCCCTGTTTCACCACTCACACCACTGGTCCTGTAGGGCTCATCCGCCCTGGATTCCCTGTATTTTCAGTTCCTGTCTGTACCAGTGTACATCCTCTGGTCTAGCCAGACTTGCAAGGTCGAATTCGAGTCATGGTAGTGGGAGCGGGGAGGAAACATTTAGGAACTAGAGGAAAGTTGTATTTCTCATCGTTGTTACATCACACCCTGACTGGCTCGTCTCCTCCCCGAGACCCTTCATCCACTTTTCTGTTGAAAGGACAACCTAGTCTTTCTGGTACCATGACTCTGTATATTCCTTCCACTTGATGGCATAGTGGGTTATACTTTGGACTGTTAACTGCAAGGCTAGCAGTTTGAAACCACCAGCTGGAGACTCCGTGAGAGAGAGAGAGATGAGGTTTCTTACTCCCATAAAGTTACATTGTTGGAAACCCAAAGGGGCAGTTCTACTCTGCTCTATAGGGTCGCTATGCCTCAGGATTGACTTGAAAGCAGTGAAAGTTTGCTTTACAGCCTTCAGTGTTTTGCCCATAGAATCCTTCAATATTGCATTCCAGGTTTGAATTTTTTCTTCAGTTCTTTCAGCTTGAAAAATGCCAACAGGTTCTTCCCTTTGGTTTTTAAACTCCAGGTCTTGGCACATTTCATTATCCTACTTTCCTTTGTCTTCTCCAGCTACTCTTTGAAATCTTGTTTAGCGCTTTTACGTCTTCATTTCTTTTATGCACTTTAGCTACTCTATTTTCAAGAGCAAGGTCAGAGCCTGATCTGACATCCATTCTGGTAGAAAAGACCACAATTAGTTTCTGTCTTTTTAGTGACCTTTTGCTTTCTTCCCATGATGTCCTGATGTCTTCGCACAGTTCTCCTGATGTTCGGTCGCTAATGTTCAGTGGGTCAAATCCATTCTTGACACGGTCTTGAGATGGGATGTATTTAAGGTTCTATGAGGTGTACTGTATTTTATCATTGCCTCTATTTTTAGGTGAAGAATTTATGGTCCAGAAAACTTGAGGAATTAGCACAGGGTTAGACTGTCATGGTGGGGGGTTTGAAGGCAGGCAGATGGCTCTACCATCCATGCTCTTGAACCAGATGCTATTCTGCTCATGCGCATGTTGAGTACCTTCTAAGAACTGGGAGAGGAGCCTGAAGAGCGAGAGGAGAGAGATGAAGTGGGTTTTCATTTTGCCTTGTCGAATTCACGAGTCAAGGGGGTGATAGAGCACAGGCAGGAGAGTGGAGACATTTGAGGATGAGGAAAAAAGAGGATAAAATTTGACACCATGCATGATATTCTTGTGTGCATATATGCTTCTTCTACTCCCATAAATAGTCAGTCTCAGAAACCCACAGGGGCAGTTCAACGCTGCCCTATAGGGTCGCCACGAGTCAGCATCAATTCAATGCAATGGTAATGAGTTTCTTTGTTTTGCCAACTGCATAATTTTTCTCCTAATCTTGCACAAGTGTCTTGTTGAATAAGGCTCTTCTTTTTAATTAGAATGTGTTTACTTCTATGCTTTTTAGGAAAATTATTTTGTGCTATAAATACCAAACCAATCATTTGTCTTCCATTGGCTTCTAGAGATGTAAGCACGGTATAGTTCATTATTGGCTTTCCTTCCAGTGAATGTGCCCTTTAGCGTTCGTATTCAGCATTTACCAGTTAACCCAGTTTCTGTCATCTTTGAGATGTGGTTTTGGGCATCTGGGATGCTGTTTCTCTTACTACAGCAGTGCTGGCTGTAGTCCGTGATGACCTTATCTTTAAAAAATGTTGTTGCTGGAGTTTGGAATGGTTCCTTTTGTCCGATGTTCACACACATAACCTCAATTTACAAGATTTGACATTGCTGCTAGGCTCGTTCTGTGAGTATTGTAGAGAATTGTGGGCTCACTTGCTTTATTGAAGACTAATGTATGTCTGCCCTATGTCATCATATTTTCAATCACCTCATGTGTATATGAAAGTTGTACTGTGAATAAGGAAGATTGTAGGGGAATTAATGCATTGGAACGATGATTGTTGGAGAAGAATATCAAAAGTACAGTGAGTGGACGGCCAGAACAAACAAATCAGTCGCAAAAGTAGTACAATCCGAATGCTCCTTAGAATTGAGGATGGTGAGACTTCGTCATCTCACATACTCTGGACATGTGATCAGGAGGGATCATTCCCTGGTAGAGAACATGATGGTTGGTAAAGTAGAAGGTCAGCCAAAAAGAGGAAGACTGTCAAAGAGATGAACTGAGTCACAGCGGCTGCAGCAACAGGCTCAAACATAACCCTTGTGAGAATAGAGCAGGTCTGGGCAATGTTTCATTCTCTTGTATATAGGGTCACTGTGAGTCAGAACTGATTCCGTGACACGTGGCAACAATAACAATGAGTTAAAATATGACGTACTCTGAAGTTGTTGGGTGAGGGGCTCTATCTAAATAGTCTTTGAGACAAATTGATTACATGTGTCATTGAGAATAGTCTCTGCTCTATCACTTCTCAGCCTTTAGGCCTCTACCAAGTGGAGATATTCTCTACCTTGAATGATTTTACTTGATTATCATTAATTCTCGACATGAGTTGTGTGAACATTTACACTAGGAATGTGAGTTTTTTGTGTGTTTCTTCTTGTAGCCTCTCAAAAATGATACTTTGTGTTTATTGAAGCTATTATCACTAGTTGCATTCAAATATAAATTTGTTCACTCTTGTGTTGAACTGAAACTTCTATGACTGAAACTTTTTATTCTTGGTAATGCATTTTTACTTGGGCTGATATTAGTATAATATTAGTTTTCTTTTGATTAGTATTGACATATTTTATATGCCTTTTCTTGCAAAGTTTTATTATATTTTAATTGTGTCCTCATAAATAATATAAAGTTGGGAGTTTGTATTTTTTCAGTTTTTACCTTTTAATTGAGTTGTTTAGCCCATTTTTATCTAGTGAATTATTGAATTATGTGGTTAGCTTTGATAGGCCATTTTTTCTAACCATTCTTTATTCCTTTTTCTCCCCTTTCTTTCTTAGTTTTGGATTGATTGATTATATTTTAAATATATCCCCTTCTCCACTGCCTTGAGCCATAATGATCTTTTCTGGAGATCTTTTCTTCTTTATCCTTTATGTTTCCTGGTTCTTTTTTTTTAATTAGTTATCCAAATAACCAAAGGATCTTAAGAAAACAACCCTGAGATTATTTGATTTCTTTGACAGTTGAACGATTCAAGTCAATTGCTTTTTCACCTTTTGTTCTTGCTTTATCCGAACTGAGAATCTCTCCGGCACCTCCCTTTCTAATTTCCTCTTGTGCTAGTCTTGTTAGCTAATACTCAATGTAAATATCTCAAAGACACAGACCTTTCCAGGACACTTGATTATTACTCAGGTAAAACATATTGATTGTTACATATATCATAGCAACCATGGTATAATCAAACATGACCAGTTAACCAGAGAATAATCTAAACCTAGACCACTGCCTACAGTGTATCAAACTATCTCACCACCCCTTTTAAAATCTTGATTCTTTAATTGTTCCTTATCTAGATGAAAAATATCTAGCTATATTTATCATTTATTACCATCAAAATTTGCCCTTTTAACAAATTATAGTGATAGTATTTTATGATGTTGAAGAGATTTAGAACAATTTCGTGGAGTGGTCCAAGTGTGAGCCATGGAATAGTTATGTAGCCCGAGGACTGCACATCCTCAGAGTTTCCATTTGCAGCAGAGTTGACGCCCATAAAATGTGGCCATGGGACAAGATGTATCTGGGATCACCTTTATACGTGGTTGTCTGGTGTCAAGGTATACATTGTTCTGTTTAAATGCTAGAAAATAGCTTTCTCTATAATGGATGCTATCTCAACAGCCATCTTTTGCACCTTGACAATTGGCTGAGAGTTGGTGGCTATTCAAGTCATCTTTGATGATTACCTAAGTAGCTTTGAATAAACCTAGCCTTCATCAGAAAATGAATGTCCTAGTTTAAAAGCGAAAGACAACTTTTATGCACAATAAGTAATATTTTCAAAGCCCATAAATGTTTCTTTTTCATCAGTGACCCTAGAGTCGTTGTGAACTAGCAAGGTGTTCCCTAGTTCATTCAGAAGGCAATAGGAGCTGCCTGATTTCAAGTACCACAATATTTCTTCTGTTAGCATATACATATTTAGCCTGGAGGAAGATCATTCCAAAACTGACCATTAAAAGTAGGCTTTTCAGAGGTGCCCAAGCTGTAATGAGTAAGTTCTTTTCGAGTCCATATGCTCCTTTAAAGCTGACTGTTGGAATTGATTTTCCTTCCTTCTAGCTTTTCCTCTTCTCTTTTGGGAGTTGAATACATGCTCTCTTCAGTGAAAAGGCATAGTTTATTTTTATCAGAGGCCTACATCCAAGCGCATAAGAACCCATCATTATATACCATGATTAATTTGACGTTGACCGCATCTTGCACACCACTTAGCTCCTGCCCTAGGAGTTGGAGAAGCTCAAGAATGAGTCAGCAGAAAGGATGAAGTTGTATGATCGCATGGTTCATTTGTTGATTCATTCCACCTGATGGGCTCAAAACAGTTTACTGACGAGACCCATTCTCAGGAGATTGACACTGTTGCCTGGTAGAAAGAGTAGGTGTCTTACTCAACAACCAGATGGCCTCGATCCACTCTCTTGGAGTCCACTGGGTCTCTCTTCATCTGAAGACTGAGGCTTTGAGGCTAGGTGAGTTCCGAGTTCCTTCCATGAAATGAACTGCACAGATACTGCTTGTGCATTAAATCACAATTAAGTCAGTGGAGAAATAACCAATTCCAGGTAGAGTGGAACCTATGGCCTTTGTACAAGAAAGACATTTGTATTCTACTTTTTGGGGGGTAAAATTTGGTTCAATAAAGTGAGAGATTGTTTTGATTGATGAATAATGCTTTGGGAGGAGGAACAGAGTTTAGAATTTCTAAAAAACATATTCATTTTTAAACTGTCAATTGAAACATTTATGATATACCTATAGGTGTACAACTCATTGAATTTCACAAATGGAACACATTCCTGTAACTGGCACACAGGTCAAGAAACAATATTATATGCATGACAGAAGCCCTCGTGTGCCCATTTCTGATTATTACTCCCTATTACCAGCCCTCAAAATAACCAGTCTCCTGATTATTTCCACTATCGATTAGTTTTGCTGCTTTTGTTCTTCCTATGGATGGAAATGGATATAATGTGCATTGCTTTATGCTTGGCTTCTTTGGCTAAAATTATGTTTCTGTGCTCCACCAATATTGTTTACTGTAGCTGAGGTAGACGCTTAAAATTTTCCTCAAGAGAGACATTGATTTGTCTTTGCCTAACTCTATGAACATTCTCATTGGAGAGACTCGTTTGGGAGGATCGATAATATGTCATTATGAACAGAGAGCAGATAAAAAGGCTGAAGGGGAGGACACATTTTAATAATTTATTTCCATATTATTGAATAATTGATAAATCATACCATTCATGTGTTTTTAAAATGTAAGGCCCTCTTGAAGGGGGAAAGCTCATTTGGTGTCTTGGTTCCAGACATTAGCACACCATCGCCAGGGGAAGAATTACTCCTCTGGAACTGGTAAATTACAGGATTCTGAAAGATTGCTAGCCTTTCTATGGGATTGAGAAACCATGATGTATCTCTCCCATGCCCTCATCCTCTAAAATGCTTTCTCTACCTTATTTTCACCATTAAAAAGGAAACAACAGCACAACGCAGTTGCAATCAAGTCAATTCCAACCCATGTGGATCCCATTAGTATCAGAGTAGAACTGTGTTCCATAGGATTTTCAATGACTGATTTTCTTTTTCTGATGTTGATCACTAAACCAGCCTTTCAAGGTACCCACTTCTGGACTTGAACTGGCAACCTTTCAATTAGCACTGAGCACATTAACCATGTGTGCTACACTGAGACTCACCCTAGACAGAAAAATCCCCAAACCCCAATGCCATTGAGTCAATTCTGACTCATAACGACCCTTTACAGGGCTTCTGAGACTGTAAATCTTTACAGGGGCAGACAGCCTCATATTTTTCCTGAGGCGGTGGACTTGAACCACTGACTGACCTTGCAGTAGTAGTCCAACATTTACCCAGCATCGCCAACAGGGGTCCTTCCCCCCTGGACAGATGAGGTGCAAAATAGAGCTTTGTTAAATGAATGAATGAAGAAAATAGCTAATGTTTATAATGCATTAACAGTGGAGACCCATATGTTCTTATCTCTTGTTTAATCACCTTAGAAACACTATTGACTTGATACTGTGACCACAATTTGCTAGATAGGGCAACTGGGCCTTTGGAAATAACTTGTTCAGACTCATCCAGACATTACCTGGCAGGGCTGGGACCTTTGTTTCAGTGCTCCATAGTCTTCACTACTATGCCCACATACACCTTCTAGAGTTCACAGAGGTTGCCACGGTGCTTGGATTCACAAGTGCCCTGTGGGAGAGAGCTCTACCAATTGACAACACATATAACGTGATTTGTTCTGGCCACTTCCCCTCTGGTTGTGTCTGTTCAGTGGGCTTTCATTGCCCCTCTACTGTGTGTGAGCCCAAGGATGGGCTGTAATATTATTTAGTTGATGTCTTCCTCCCTCAGTGTCCCATGCTGACTGTCATGGGGTCATGTTGATCAAGTGCTCAACCAAAAGAGGAACAGAGTCACTTGCAGCATTTGCTAAACAGTTGCCACTTCTTTATGCCACACTCTCTCCAGCCTTTGTCCCACCTCCACCACGTACATTTCACCTGGTTAACTTCTCTCCAACCCTCATATCTTTTTATTGGGTACATATTGGACTCAATAAATACTTGTTAGATGAATGAATACATGAATGGTAAATGAGGATTCTAGGTTAATCTCTGATACAAGTTTTGCTTCTTAAGAAATAATGACTATCTCCAAGCAGACCAGATACCATGGATTCCAACTCCTGGCGACCCCATGTGCCTCAGAATAAGACAGTACATCATAGGCTTTTCATGGCTTTGACCTTTTGGTCACCTTCCATTCGGCTCTCAGTATTTCCTCTCAGATACATTGCTCTTGATCAAACCCCACGCCTCATTATACGCCCTCCTCACTGTCAATTTTAGATCTCTTGTTGTTCCCTTATCTCTGAGTGTGTTGGCTCCCCACTTCCCCTCTCCAGCTCCTCATCTCCCATGTCCCCCCAGAACTGGTGGTCCCATTGTTTTCTCCTCAGAATTGTTTGTCCCTCCTATCTTATCTAGATAGACATAGGGCAAAATAAAAAGGAAAACAAAAACAAAAATTAAAACAAGAAAAAAAAAAAACAATAGGTAGTTCCAGGTCTATCTGCTGACCCTTATGTATGTTTTCCGATCAAGTCTGATGAAGTGCCAAGCTCTGTCCCCCAAGTCAGAAGTCTATTTTCAGGAGGCTTTGACCTTTTGGAAGCAGAACACTAGGACTTTGTTTTTCATGAGGTGCCTCTAGGTGGGTTTGAACTGCCAACTTTTTGATTAGTAGACAATGCTTAACTTTTTTGTGCTACCCAAGAACACCAAGATATAAAAAGGGGTGGGTTATTTATAGGATTCTGAAACCACTTCTGATTGTTAGCAGTGTTTATTCAACCTTTACATAGTGATAATAATTATGTATGTACTATTTTGTTTTTTTAATTTTTTAACTGTAATTTTTTTCTCTTGATATTTCACATGTATTGGGTTTTCCATAAGGCCACATGAACTACCTTGCTTATCGTTTAAACATAGCTGGGTTGTTGCTGTTCTTAACTGCTGTCAAGTTGGTTTGTGACTCATAGTGACTTCCTGCACAATGGAATGAAATGTCTCTTGGTCCTGCCCCATTCCCATGATCAGTTAAGGATTGTGAGCCTTTGGGGTATTCATAGGCTGGGGCTTGGAAGTAGATTGTCATGTGTCTCTTCCTAGTTTTTCTTAGTCTGGAAGCTATGCTGAAATGTGCTCAGCAGCAGCAGCAGCACACAAGCCTCCCCTGGCCATTGGTTGGTGTATGCACAAAGCGGTGCCTTGGTTGGAAATTGAACTCAGGTTTCCTGCATAGAATGTGAGAATTCTACCACGGAGCCACCATGGCCTTGTTACCATGAGGCAACTCTCTAATAATAAATACATGTTTTGTTTTCTGTATTGCTAATTATCTGGGACGATAGTCACTTAAAAGATGCAGGATTACAGGTTGCTTTGTTGGGGAACTAACCTTTGGGGTATTGTATCTTGATTATGGCAGCTATGATTATCTGTTTCCTTCTGATTTTATTCCAGGATGTTCTTCTCTGGGAGGCAGTACAGTCATGCTGGTAAACCTGAAGAACTTTTACTGGCATTCAAGATTTTCCTTGTCATCATTTGTCTTCATGTTGTCCTGGTTACATCCGTGGAAGGTGAGTGGATGTTTTGCTCTTTTTTTTTCTTTTGGGCTTGTTTTTCTGCTTGCTGATTTTTTAAAATACTGACATGAAACTTAACTTTTGTATGGGATTCTAAGGGAGACAGAGGATCAGCCAAATGAAGCAGTTTGGTTTTCACAAAAAGGGACCGTTGAAAGCATATGAAACAAGGAAAAAAATTCTGGAAGAAGGCAGAAACAAATCTAGTAATACTGAGTTGTAATATCTGTCCATGTACCTTCCAGAAGAATATAGTAAAGGCAAATGTAAAGAATCATCATTAGGAATGTGATTTGGGTTATTAATATTATTTAACCAGTGCTATTGAGTTGATTTTGGGCTTCCACTGTCATCCATAGCCTTCTGTCAATGAAGTCTTCATAATTTAAGCTGATACCATTCCCTCCTTTGGATTGGATTTTTAATTTACAATCCTTAGATGCCACAGGCTTGTGTGCTTGTTCCTTGTGGACTTAGTTGACACATCACTTAAATGACTGCTTGTTTAAAGACAAGCATTTAAGACACCAGACACTATTCTTTCTAAGAGCTGGGCACCATCTAGTTTCTTCACCACACTTTGCTATCGCAGCCATATCTTCAGTGATCCCTTCATGAGGGCAAGCATCAAGCACAGCCATGCCATAAGAACAAATTGTTCATAGATGGGGACTTTATCCATTCTTCAACTGATAGGCCTCGGGGCTATTTCCAGCTTCTTGAAATTGTGAACTATATTGCAATGAACACAGTCTGTTTGTGTTTTCTCCTTATTTCTTTGGGATATATGCACAGCAGAAGTATTGCTGGGTCATATGGTGTTTCTAGTCCCAGTTGTTTTAAGTATTGCCAGATTGATTTCCACATGGTTGGACATATTTACAAGCCCACCAGCAGTGTATTAGAATTCCAATCTCTTCACACCCTTTCCATCATTTGTTGTTCTCTGTTGCTAATTTTTTAATTGGTCTATCATTGTGGGTGTAAGATGATATCTCATCATTGTTTTGATTTGCTAGTGATTGTGAGCATTTCCTGATGTGTTTGTTAGCCATTGGAGTATCGTCCTTTGAATTTTCTATTCATGTCCTTTGCCTACCTTTTAAATTGATTATATGTTTTTTTCTTATTGAGGTGTTACAAAATTCTATAGATTTTAGTAATTAATCCTTTATCTGATATGTCATTGCTAATTTTTTTCCCAATCATGGGTTCCTCATTTTTGCTCTTTTAATGAAGTCTTTTGATGTGCATAAGTGTTTTATTTTTAATAGGTCCAAGTCATCTATTTTGTCTTCCACTGTGTATACTTCCTTTATTATATTTGGTAGTCTATGTATGCTCTGTAATAGGGCCCTTAGGTTTGTCCCAATCTTCTCATTGATGATCTTGATAGCTCCGGGGTTTACATTTAGGTCTCTACTACATCTTATATCTGTTTTTGTACATGAAGTGAGATATGGGTCCTGTTTTATTCTGCTGCATATGGAGCTCCAGTTTTTTGAAGTGGGTGCCCTTTTCCAAATTTATGGGGTTTTTTAGTCCAATGTCAAAGATGAGTTATTTTTAGCTAGATGCTTTATTTCTGAGTTTTCTATCCTGTTCCATTAGTCGATCATTATACCAGTACAAGGCTGTTTTGACTACTGTGGCTATGTAATAGGTTTGGAGATCAGGTAATGGAAGGCCTCCTACTTTGTTCTTCTTTTTGAGAAGTTCTTTGCTTATCCCAGGTGTTTTCCCTCTCCATATGATGTTGGTAATTAGTTTTACCATTTCTTTAAAGAATGACATTGGGATGTGGATCTAAATTGGGCTGTATTGGTAGATTGCTTTAGGTAATATTGATATTTTAATAATACTGTCTTTGTATCCATAAACACACGATATTCTTCCATTTGTGTAGGTCTCTTTTGATTTTTTTGTGACAATGTTCGATAGTTTTCTTTGTACAGGTATTTTATTTAGGGGGGTAGGTTTACTTCTAGGCATTTCATCTTTGGTGTGGCTGTTATAGATGGTAGTTTTCTTGGGGTCTGTTTTTGAGCTCTCGTTGCTGGTATATAGGAATCCAATTAATTTCTGCAATAGTTAGAGTTTCACTTCTTATTTGCCCAATTGTATTTCCTTGATTTGTTTTGTTTTGTTTTCTAATGTTTCAGGCTAGAATTTCCAGGACAATGTTGAATAAGAGTGGTGATAAGGGCACCCTTGCCTAGTTCCTGTTTTCAGGGGAATGTCTTCAGTTTTTCCCCATTGTATGTGATATTGGCCGTTGGTTTTTCATATACAGTCTTTATTTTGTTGACGAATTTCCTTACTATCCCTATATCATTGAGTGTTTTTATTAGAAATAGGTGTTGGATATTGTCAAAGGCTTTTTCTGCATTTATTGATATAATCATGTGGTTCTTATTCTTGTTTGTATGTGGTGGACTACATTGTTTTTGTAATGTGGAAACATCTTTTCATACCTTGGATGAATCCCACTGGGTCATGATGAATTGTTTTTTAAATGTTGTTGGATTCTATTGGCTAGAATTTTGTTGAGAATGTTTTCATCTATGTTCATAAGGAATATTGGTCAATCATTTTCTATCTTTGTCTGGTTTCAGTTTCAAGGTTATGCTGGTTTCATAGAATGAGTCTGTTGCCCTTTTCTATATTCTGGAATAGTCTGTGTAGAATTGGTAGCAAATCTTCCCTGAATACTTGGTAGATTCCATCTAAGGAGCATTCTGATTATTTATTCCAAGGCCAATTTGTTTATTCTTTTGGCACTGCATAGTTCCAATGCATCAATTTTTCCATACAGATGAGTCAATTAAAAATACCATGGCTTGGGTCAGGCGCACCTTTGTTCTCAAAGTAATATCCTTGGTTTCCAACATTTTGAAGAGGTCTTGAGCATCAGATTGACCTAATACAAAGTGTCGTTTGATCTCTTGCTTGCTGCTTCCATGAGTATTTATTGTAGCTCCAAGCAAGATGAAATTCTTGACAATGCTAATGTTTTCTCCATTAATCATGATGTTACCTATTGGTCCAGTTGTGAGGATTTTTGCTCTCTTGACATTGAGTTGTTATCTATACTGAAGGCTACAATCCTTGATCTTCATCAGCAAGTGCTCAAGTCCTCCTCCCTTTCAGCAAGCAAGGTTGTGTCATCTGCAAATCACAAATTCATCATAAACCTTTCTCCAATTCCAATGCTGAACTCTTCTTCATGTAAGCCAGCTTCTCTTATTTGCTCAGTGTAAAGATTGAACGACTATGGTGAAAGGATGCAACCCTGACTCACACCTTTCCTAATTTTAAACCATCCCTGTGTTCTATTCACACAACTGCTTCTTGATCCATGTACAAGTTCCAAAGGGGCACAATGAAGGGTTATGGGATTCCCATTCTCCTCAAGGTTTTTTATGATCCACATAGTCGAATGCCTTTGCATAGTCAATGAAACAGGTAAACATCTTTCTGGCATTCTCTGCTTTCAGCCAAGATCCATCTGATGGCAGCTGTGGTATCCCTTGGTCTGTGCCCTCTTCTGAATCCAACCTGAACCCCTGGAAGTTCCCTGAAAGTGTTGTTAGATGATCTTCAGCAAAGTTTTACTTGTATGATATCAATATTGTTCTCTAATTTGTGCATTGTGTTGGGTCATCTTTCTTTGGAATGAGTACAAATATGGATCTTTTTCTAGTCAGTTGGAAAAGTAGCTGTCTTCCAATTTTTTGGCATAGATGAATGTGTTTTATCACCTTGTGCTTTATCACCTTGTTGAGACATTTCAGTTGGTATTCCATTAATTCCTGGAGCCTTTTGGTTTTGGCGAATGCTTTCGGTACAGCTTGGAACTCGTCCTGATCGGTGTCCCTAAATTGTATGTGTAGAAACTATGGAATTACTGTATACATTCTCAACAATAAAATGTAGGGCAAAAAAATTAACTGAGGAGGCAAAATCACTGTGGGATTGTCAGGGCCAAAATCCAGCATCCCCACTTTCCTGATGAGAGAATGTCCCCAGGGCCATCCCTGGTTAGGAAGTGGCAGAGCCCGGACTGGATGTTTTATCTCCATTCTCATGTTGCGGGGGCGGGGGCGGGGGGTGGGGGGAGGCTTCTTCCCACCATAGGGGTAGATGAGGTAAGAGAAAAGGGGAATGCTTCATCAAAATGAGAGATGCTTGTTAAGGATAAGTTGTTTAGAAAAAACTCAAAGTGAGGAACATTTTTTAAAATACAAGGGATGTAAATAGCGTTCGGTAGACAGGATGGTGAAACCAACTCTGGTGGGGAAGCCTGAGTGGTTGCTGAAGGCAGCTGGATATATTTCTTTATATACTGGCCCTAGAGAAAGCATTTTTATTGTGGTTAAAAAAGAAATATAGGGAAGCATTTGTCAATTCGCTAATTTTTCCATGTACAATTCAGTGACATTGTGTTCACCATAATCTTTTAAAAAAAATAATTTTATTGGGGGCTCTTACAGTTCTTATAGCATTCCATAGATCCATTGTATCAAGCATATTTACACATATGTTGCCATCATCATTTTCTAATCATTTACTTTTTATTTGAGCTCTTGCTATCAGCTCCTCTTTCCCCCCCCACCCCATTTTCCCCCTGTGACCCCTTGATAAATTATAAATTATTATTGTTTTTATATCTTACATTGACCTCTGTTTCCCTTGTTTCTATTGTTCATCCCTCTGGGGGGAGGGGGATTATGCTTCGATCATTGCGGTTCCTCCATCGTTCCCTCCTCCCCCCACCTTCTCCCTCCCCTTCTGGTATCATGACTACCAATTCTGTCCCTGAGGGGTTTATCTGACCTGGATTCCGTAATCTTGCAACCATCACCCCTTTCCAAATCAGCCCACCACTACTGATGGAAACTTAGGACTCCCTAAGCAATGACTCGAGGAGCCCTGGTGGTGTAGTGGGTATGAATTGGGCGGTGATCCACAAGGTGAGAAGTTGGAAACCACCAGCCACTCCACGGGAGAAAGACAGGGCTTTCTACTCCTGTAAAGAGTTACAGTCCTGGAAAACCACATGGGCCAGTTCTATCCTGTCTTACAGGCTTGCTATGAGTGGGCCTCAACTCTCTGACAGTGAGTTTGTTTTTTATCAACAACAGTTGTCCTTCAGCGCTCCCAATTAGAGGGTTTGTTTTTATTTAATAATCACTTAGATGGTAGTCATATGTCAGCTGCTAGTTGAGGCCCTAAGAAAAGGCTAAGGTCATTTAAAGGGCATCCAGTAATCCCATTATTAACTCAATTTTGCAGGTGAGGAGGCTGAGGCACACGTGCGCTAAGCAACTTGCCCTAGCTCACACAGCTAGGACTCGGCAGCGCTGGACTCTAGCGCAGGCTGCTCTGTCTCAAAGTCTCTGTGGTTAACTACCACACGACACTGCCTTTTGGATTTGGAACCACTCGGCTATGGTAGGCTCAATTGCTTGGCTTCTGTGCACCTACAGGTTAAACCTAAAAGGTGGAATCCATCCATGGGATAGTCACAGAAGGTTGGAATGAATGACCCACGTGGTTCATAAGGTGCCTTATTCCTGAACACCTGTGGGCGAGGCAGGCTCTATTCCGTTCAAGATGCTTTGCATCTGGTCTCTGATGAAGCCCAAAGGGCCTGACCTGCTACTACTCGATCAGGTGATCAGCTGTGTGATCATAACTGCTTGCTGTGGGTCCAGCCTCACGAGCTGCTGAGAGGACAGTATCCCTGACCCCAGAAAAATGACATTCTAGTTGCATACTAGACTATGATTATGACACAGGAGGGAATGAAAGCCAATACAGAATATAATTGTTCCTAAATTGTGAGTCAGTGCTATCAGGCGCTAACATACGGTCAAATCTGTGGAGTAGTCTAAGGCTAAGCCACCTGTAACAGATGCTATTGGTATCCTTTTGACCCATCCGAGGGGTCACCTACAGACAGTTCCTGTGCATGCTGACAGCTCCCACATCTCTCTAATAGGGAATGATCTGTGGCCATGAGGACATGCTTGGTCTGTGCATGGGTCACCCAGAAGTGCCAGGGAGCCACCCGCCCACCCCCCAAAGAATGAGTTGTGGTTTCAAGGCCAGTTTCTTCATCTCTCAGGGGAACGGTTCTAAGATGTGTTCTGCATTATTTCCCAGTGTTCCCCAGCTGCATTGAGCCCCCAGGGCCCAGAGTAGGAACCTGTTTATTAAAGTATGTTACTGCCCTGCCTCTCTTTCCTGACTCACTTCCCCACTCCCTCCCTCTCCTTCCTGAGGTCTTCTCCCTTTGACAAAAAGAAACCTTTCCCAGGGTCCAGCTAAACATTAGCAACCTCTATAAACCCTGTCATGCTCGATTTCATTCCTCAGGAATGAAATCTGTCTCCTCATTGCCTCCTGTTCTGTGCAGCCATCTTTTTGTACTTGCCGTTTCCTGTCTTGGTTCCTCACCTCCTTCGTGAGTTTGGCGAGTGTTGGGTGAGAAGGGAGACTGGAGAGTTGGCTAGCTGGGTGGTATGTAAGGAAAACTTGATTCCTGAGAGCCCGCCCTCCCTGCGGCAGGCCCTTCTGGAGGCTGGATGTCCTTTATCTGGTGTAATCCTCCGATTCCTCAGAGTGGGTAATGTTTGTCTCCGTTTTCCGATGAAGAAACGGAATCTCCAAAAGCAAGTCATTTTCTTTCCTAGAGTCAGATAGCTAGGAAGTGGGTCTGTTAGAATTTGAACCCCTGCTGCTGGAGTCTGTACTGGTGACATCACACTGGGCAGCCCAGGGAACTCTTGGGACTGAAGGGATGTGTTCAGAGAGGCTCAGGGAGAAGGAGCCCCAAGGGAAGTCATCAGAGAGCAGCCACTCCCACTGGCTCTGGGGGATCAGGACTTGCAAACACAGTAGCTTCCACCCTGGAAGCCTCAGAGATGACTCAGTAGCTCTTGACAGCACAGAGAGGTGGACCCGACCAGTGTCAAATTACCCAAAAAGCAAGGTAAGCACAGGCTGACTTGTGCTTGCTTACTAATCTATATCAGAACAATTTCACATTTCCTTTCAAGATTCTGCTTCTAGGGCTGGTTGGCATCTGTCTCCCAACCTCACAGTACATTTCAACGGAATCAAAGCCTCTTTTCAAATAAATGATCTCTGTCAGGGACAGAGTACCCAGGCATCAAGGTCAAACTTTAACCCAACCCACTACTTTCGAGCTGATTCCGACTCATAACAACCTTCTCTGAGGCTGTAAATCTTCATAGGATCAGAAAGCCTCATCTTTCTCTTTCAGAGTGGCTGGTGAGTTCAAACTGCCAGCCTTGCTAGCAGCTCAACGTGTAATCCACCAAACCACTAGGGCTCCCCCAGTGTCCCTTAGTAAACAAGGTACGCATGGCTTACTTGTGCTTACTAATCTGTAGTGAACAGTTTCACTTGTTTTTCACTGCAGTATGAAACCGTTCACTACAGATTAGTCAAAAAGCATAAGTATGCCAGGCTTACCTTATTAGGGACTCTGCCCCTGAGCCTGACTCTCTTGTTAGGCCTCTGGCCAGGAGAAAACATCCTTAAATCGTATTGGGTAAGTTACTAATATTTGAGGGCACTACTCTTGGTCTTTTAGAAGCCCAAATGAAGTTCGGCAAGTAAAGTAGGCTCACCTTTAGCCTCTAGTTCTGCTGCCACAACCAAGTGCCTTTGTCTTGTCTTCAAAGAGGGTCTTCTTCTAGGTGAAACTCCTCTTTTCCAGAGGGTGAGATGACAGAGAAGTGAAAGATGGTTATAATTTTATTCTTGCAGCGTTGCCTTCCCCATTTGGAAACAATTACGCACTTGAGCCAGTTTGGTGATCTCATGAGCTATAATCCCCAACGTTCTCTCTCTCTCTCTCTCTCTCTCTGGGCTGGGCCTAGAGCTTTTTGTACTGTAGGCTTTTCTAAGGAGTAGATCTGCCTGTAATCCTCCTCCTCCAAGACCCTGCTCTCTTTTCCTTCATGCTTCAGCTGCCCAAGTCTTTGTTCTTCCATGTGCAGAAAGGTTCCGTGTGCTGCCGGAGTAGACTGGAGATTCCGAAAAGGCAGGAACCCTGTCTTATTTGACTTTGGCCCCCAGGACCAAACCCAATCCTGGAGCTTTCTTCCCTCTCAACAGCTGTCTGGAAAATTGAGATGATAAACACTCGCCATTGGGTGGTTCTCATGCTCAGTTAATCTACCACCAGTCCTGCCTACAAGGCCCATTTTCCATACCTTGCTCAAGTATGAGGTCAGCTCTTAGGGTCCTGAAACCTTACCTGGGGTAGTGACAAGGAATGATTGAGATTCCACGTGGGTTGCGGAGGAACATGAAAGTAGAGGACATTTTGCCCCCATTTTCCTTTCGGCGTCCCAGGGGTCTGTATCTCAGCACATGGGAATAGGAGAGACCAGAAACGATGCCATGGTATATTTAGGCAGAGAGAAAGCCAGAGAGGCTGGTGTCCCTTCCAAGTTACTCTCAGCTCCTGTGTTGCCAGGAAAGATACTAAATCGCCCTTATGTTCCTACTGGGTAGTTGAGATCCAAGGACGAGAGCAGGGCTGCCATGGCCAGGGAGAAAATGCCACCTCAGCAAAGACTGTGACCAACCTAGACCAGGGGCCAGACGGAGGATGGGATCGACACGACACTCGGGTGAGACTAAGGAGATTTGGGAGGACCCCGGGACTTGGATAGGATACCGAGAGAATAGACCATGGGTCTGATGGGCACCACCCTCCACCGCGGTGCCAGTCTACCTTGTAAATGTCAAGTTCAGTATTAGATGAACTAACTCTCAGAGCACACTCTTTCTCCCTGCTGCCCAAAGAACACCCTGTCCCCCAACTTGAACACCATCTTGACTACCAGAAGGAAGAGGCAGGGAGCAACAAAGGTCACACATTTATCCCCAAGAGACTCAGCTAACCAGAGACCGTTTGAGGCTGAAAGAGAAAGATCGTCCTTTTTTTTTTTCTTAGCTCATTTTATTTGGGGTTCTTACAACTCTTGTTACAATCCACACATCAACTGTATCCAGCACATTAGTACCTATATTCCGTTATTCTTTTGTAGACATTTACTTTCCATTGAGTCCTTGGGACCAGCTCCTCTTTTTCCCCCCTCCCTCCTCCTTTCCCGCCACAACCCTCGTGGCCCCTTGATAGATT
>NW_022103951.1:9205844-9260430 GCF_000313985.2 Echinops telfairi
CCCCTTTGGTATCTCTAGTCCCATTCCTGTTCCCGGGTTCCATGTGTTGTGAGTTTTATCTCTTGCCTATACCTATGTACATGTTCCCGTCTAGTCCAGAGTGAGAAGCGGCACTGGGGTCGTGATAGTGGGGGTGGGGTGCGTGAGGAGGCCTCAAGGGATCAGAGGCATATTGTGTGGAAAGATCTTCCTGAGACCATCAGATTTAAGGACCCCTTTCATATCACAGAAGGAGCCCTAAGCTATGGAAACTTGAATTAGACCAACAATAGATATTCTCACTAACCAAGCATTAGTGAGTAGATAAGAATGCTTCATATAATCTGTTAACAATAATTAAAATTGATGGTTGGAACTGTGATAAAATAGTCTGCCAATGTAATGTGATTTCATTCAAAATAATCACTCCCATTTTACAAATGAGAAAATTAGAAGCAGAGAAATCTTAAAGAACTTACTCAAGGCAGAGCCAGGATTTGAACCTAAGTCAGTCTCCTTCACAGTGCCTTCTCTGAATAACATTTAAAACTTGACCGATTCATTCATCCATTGGAGAGGAATTGTTCACAGGATTTTTATTCAGATGCAGAACATACACCAAGTTCAGGATAAAACTGGTTGCTCTCAAGTCAGCTCCTACTGATAACAAACACACTTGTGTCAGAGTAGAACTGTGCTCCAAAGGTTTGTCAATGGCTGATTTTTCAGATGCAGATCACCAGGCCTTTCTTCTGAGGTGCCTCTGAGTGGATTATAACCTCCAATCTTTTGGCCAGCAGCCAAGCACATTTTAACTGCTCTTCCCATCCAGGGACACCTACGTCAGAGTTACAGATTGTTAAAAGTGAGAAATCCCAGATCAAGGCAAGCTAAAGGCAATAAAAGGAGAAGCGTTAGAGCAGGGGCCAGCAATATACGAAGACATAGCTCTGATGGTGTAGTGGTTCTGCGTTGGGCTGTGATACACAAGGACAGCAGTTTGAAACCACCAGCCACTCACCAGGGAAAAAACGGGGTTTTCTACTCCTGAAAACAGTTACAATCTCAGAAACCCTATCCTATAGGGTCTCTATGAGTCGGCATCAACCCGATACAGTGAGTTTGGGTTTTTTGGTTGAAGGGCTGCTCAGGATCGCCTACCCAGCATTACCGACAATGAAGGTTAAGGTTTAACATAGCTTCAACACAGAGGCCATTCAAAAATACAACTTTTCCACCTCAGTAGGGTTTCCATGCAGTAGGAAGATCCATAATTCCGGCTTCTTTTGGCGGCTTTTACTGGAACATGGTTGTTTAGAGAACTGAGTCTTTGTGGTTTATCACATGGGAGTCTCAATCTTGAGGGTCCTGGGGAAAACCGTGGTATGGATATTTGCTGGGAGCAAATCCAGGAGGGTGAGTCACAAAGATGGGGGGATCCATATTCAGTCTCAAAATGACAGACTCCTCTGTCTCCAGTTCATATTGATTCCGTGCCTTTGACCTCATCAAGATGATGAGAAATGACGAAGAGAGAAAACGGAGGCTCTGGAGAGTGATTCTGCCATGAATTAGCAGTTAGGCATGACGCCATAGGCCCCTGGGTGGTGCAAATGGCTAAGCGCTGAAAGGTCTAGAAACTACCAGGAGGCATCTAGGCAGATGGATCTGGTGATCTGCTTCAGCAAGAGCAACAACCTTGAGACGCCCATGAAGCATTTCTGTTCTGACACCTGTGGGATAGACCCACATGAGTCAGCAGGGACTTCAGGGCAACTAACAACATCAGTGATTTCATGACCCTGGTGTGAGGCTGGATTGTCTAGAGAAACAAAATCAGGGACACTCATATTTGCATATGGAATAACTTTAATCTTTCACATTTTTAAAGAAATATTTCATGGCAGTTTTATTTTATTTATTTTTAACCATTTTATTTGGGGCTCATACAACTCTTCTCACAATCCACACATACATCCATTGTGTCAAGCACATTTGGACATTTGTTGACATCGTCATTCTCCAAACATTTGCTTTCTACTTGAGCCCTTGATATCGGCTCCTCATTTCCCCCCTCCCTCCCTCATGAACCCTTGATAATTTATAAACTATTATTATTTTTCATGTCTTACACTGTCTAAAGACTCCCTTCGCCCACTTTTCTGTTGTTTGTCCCCCTGGGAGGGGGTTTTATGCAGATCACTGTGATCAAGTCCCCCTTTCTCCCCCACCTTCCCCTTCCCCTCCTAGTGATCATGCCGGGAAGGTGAGCATCACGGAATGCCAGTTTAATAGAACAAAGTGTTCTTGCATTAAGGGAGTATTTGATTAGAGGACCAATGTCCATCTGCTAGGAATAACTTTATATCAAGAAGTCATTTTCTATCAAGAACACATCCCAGTGTAACCCAAGTCCATGGGTTCAATGCTGGCTGGACCCTCTTCTGACTCAATTAGCTACAAGCCGATGAACCAGAAAGCGGGAAGCAGGGAGATCACAGGCCTGTGAGCACACTGTTACATGGGTGCAAAGTGTGTGGGAGCATAGCAGGGTATCGACAGCTCCCAGGTTGGCTCCCAGGATCAGCAGACCACATGGGATCACCCTTGGAGCCAGACACAGAATCCCAGCCAGCAGATAGGATGGAGGGCCAGAGAGAGAGAAGTTTCCATCCCTAAGGTCACATCCCTAAGAAGACATCCCCAAGCTATTATCTAACTGAAATGTTGGACTTCCATCCCTGCCTCCGCATAAGTATCATCAAGTGGGCATAAAAATCTAACCACCACAGTACTCTATTAAATCTGATGTGGCAGGTCACCAGCCCCTTTTTATTTTCATCTTCAGCACACAGACTGCATTTCTCAATGTCCCTTGCAGCTAGATGTGACCTGTGACTGAGTTCGAGCCAATGGACTGTGGGCTGAAATGATATTTGCCACTTGCAAGGCCAGCCATCAAAGCTCTTCCACCGGATTCCCCTAATTCTCTCTCTTTCCTTGTCTGCATCTCCTCTAGAGCTAACTTGGACTCTTCATGATGAGAGAGGTCGTACCTCTATCAACTTGAGTCCCTGGTTGCCAGTATGTTGCAGACACCTCTCTTCCTATCCTACCCAGCCCCCCACTTGGGGCTGCTGAAGAGACATCCCACTTGTGAAAAGCAACTTATCATTTTCACACCCTTGAGATGTTGAGCTTAACCAATACATCTAGCTGGCTCTGTCCTTTCTCTCCCGGGGTTGTAGGTACATCATAGTATTGGCCCATGGAGGGTGAGATGGCGCAGGGTGGGGTAGGGTAGCCATCTCTTCTTTCTTAAAATCATGCAAGCACCCTCCTTCAGTCTAAGAAAATTAGGGGAAGAATCCTATTCTTTTTTTTTTTTGGCAACATAAAGAAGTACTTATTAAGAGCTTTGCCATAGTGTTCTGTTGCTTAAACTCCAAAATGCTTTCACACATTTGAAATGTACAAATTCAGTAGAGTCAAACTGCTGTTAGATCAAAAATCCCTTAGGCAGGAATATCTAAAGTACTTCTAGGGTACACTAGCAAGTGATATGATATATAACAAGAAAATATTTTTTTATGCTTAATTTTTTGACTTTCTGTTTATTTTTGTTGTTGAATACACACAGCAAAACTACACAAATTCAGTACGTTCTAAATCAGCGGTTCTCAACCTGTGGATCGTGACCCTTTGGGGAGTCGAACGACCCTTTCACAGGGGTCACTTGATTCATCACAGTAGCAAAATGAAAGTGATGAAGTAGCAATGAAAATAATGTTATGGTTGGGGGGTCACCACCACGTGAGGAGCTGTATTAAGGGTTGCGGCAGTAGGAAGGTTGAGAGCCACTGCTCTAGAGTTACTGGCATTGAGGACATTCTTGGAGTTGTGTAACCATCCTCACCCTCTTTTTCTGAGCTGTTTCTCCTCCATTCACACAATTCACTGCCCTCATAAAGTTCCAATGGAATCTTTCGAGTTGCTGTGGTTAATTAGATCCAGTGGTGGATTTAAAAGAATTTAACAACCAGTTCGCTGCTCTAAGTATTAAAAAAATTAAAAGCTATACCACAAGGTGGTTTATTATTTCAACATGGTATCAGACAACCACTGTTGAAGAAAGAGTACAGAATGTAAATATGTGATGTCCACATTGGGTGGCTGTCTAGCTGTGCTCCTTAGAGAGAACCCTGATTATAAGTGCCATTTTCACAACCGGTTTGCTTAACTCAACAAAAAAGTTAGCTATTGGTTCTGCCGAACTAGTGCGAGCCAGCTGAGTCTCACCACTGATTAGATCCTATAATACTCTAAGCAGACCTCTAAGTAAAACACTAATTAAGTTCAATTATTATTGGGTTTTAAAAAGACTTCAGGTGCTCTCTTTGGTTTAAGGGCAATAGTGTCATATCTCATGGCAATAGTTTCAGGGGTTCATTCAGCTTTCGTAGCTCTGGAAGTCTGCAGTCCATGAGAATTTGAAATTCTGCTCTGTATTTCCCCTCTTTTGACTAAGATTCTTCTATAGCATCTTTGATCAAAATGTTCAGTAGTGGTAGTTGGGCACCACTCACCTTCTCTGGTATCATGTCAAAGGAGGCAGTTGTTCATGGAAGCAGTTAGTCATTCGTCCCAGATCCTTCACCTATTCCTGACTCTTCTTCCTGTGTTGTGCTGGGTGAATGGAGATCACTTGTTAGCCTTTAAATAACTGCTAGCAAGTTTTCAAGATCCTAGGCCTTATGCAATATGCTGGGAGGGAGAACGGAAGCAGTAAACATATTAGGCCAATTAAAGGGCATAGTCCATGAAACCCTGACCTCAAACCAATAATCCAAATTCCATGCACATTTTGGTTGTCCACAAGCAGCCTCTGCAGTTACTCTTTTTGTCATTATTGTACATATGTCAGTTGCATAACTTTCAGCTATATACACAACCAATTTGCTTTTTTATACATAGACAGCTTATTGACAGCAATTTCAATTGTTGTCTGCAAACCTGCCCTTAACCAATGTGATGAAGGATCCTACTTTTCAGTCTCTTGTGATCACTACTGAGATGCTCATTGTCCAAACCTCAGGGAGTTATTTGAAGGCAGGAAGCTCCATCCTGTATGCCACTGGGACCTCTTTACAGGCTGTGTAAGATTAAGAATAAAAGCTCTGTACTTCCTGGGTTCCAATCTTATCTCTGCCTCTTATTAACTGTGACCTTAAACAAGATATGTGTACTTCAGCTTTCTTACCTGAAAATTAACATAGCATCATTATATGCAGATTAAATGAGTTAATATATGAAACATACATGATAAAAACTCAGTAAATACTAGCCATGATTGCTCGAGACCAGCAACGTCTCGTAGAAACATTTTCTGTATCTGTGCTACCCAATACCTGCTACATCTGGTTATTAAGCAGCCAGTGTGACTGAGGCAAGGAATTTTTAAATTTTATCTAACTTTCGTTAATATAAATTTAAATAACCTCACTTGGCTAGTGGCTACCAAATCGGGCAATGGTGCAATAGACTATTTCATCTATTGCTTATGAACTGCTGCATTTCTTGCTATGTAAATCAGGGTTCAATCACAGGAGAGGACTGGGAGGATAGTTACACACACACACACACACACACACACACACACACACGCACGCACACACAGTAAGGACTTTGCCACAGGGATTTTTTCATAAACAGCTGTGGAGTTGGTTAAACACTCTCTGTAAAGCTGTTGTCTTCATTTTTGTGTGCTAGAACTTGAAGTCAACAGGGCAAGCTGCCGGAAGAGGATGATGGGTATAAGGTGGGAAGAGCAAAAACATGCTGGAAGCCGCAATGCTGGTGGTGGGCAGTGGCCTAGATTACTTGCTATGTGTCAAAGTCCAGGGATACTGGGACAGGAAGAATGCTGCAGGGTACCCTGCACTTACCAGAAAGAGTCTGAGTGCTTTATCTCATTCTTCCAAGCCTCTCTTCCTTCCCAAAGTGTACATCCCCCTTGGCAGAGCAGGGTCTCCACCCAGTAGGTCAGTGGCCCTTTGCTTTTGTGCGCTTACAGAGTGGGGCTCAGATCCTACTCCTGCTCTGTCACTAGTCATCTTGGCCTAGTGACTTGACCTGTCTGTGTCTCCATTTCCCTACTTGCAAAATGGGGCGAACTTAGCTCATATGGTTATGAGGACTGAGGTAATATTTATTAAGTGCCTGGTTATAGTAGGACTACGTGAATTCTTGTTCATTACAAATAGACAATCTCCCTCCCATTCTGGAAAGGGTCTACCCTTTCCAGAAAAAGCATTCATAGGAGCACACACACATTTGCGTTTTATTTCAAGGACTTTGTGGACATTCCAAAATGTCCTTCATAGGCCCTGGAGTAAGGGACCATCTATAAACTCCTGATTTAAAACAAACCAGCAAGCAACCAAATGCACAGCTATCAAGTCGATTCCAACCCATAGCAAACCTGCAGGACAGAGGAGAACTGTCCCTGTGGTTTTCGGAGACGGTAACTCTTTACCAGAGCAGAAAGTCTCCTCTTTCTCCCTATCTCCTGATTAAGAAGCCTTCATTCTTTCCAGCATTCCAGAGAGCCCAGATCAGTTCTGGAGAGATAACAGGACAAGGAGCTAGGTAGATGGTACTGTTTGAAGGAGGAAGAACACAACTCTTGGGATCCGGAGTGGGTGGGAGGGGCTCAGCAAACCATTGACCTGCTTCCCATTTTGTCCCAGGCCCACCTAGAACCACGGATCGTTGACACTTTGGCAAGTTCCATCAGCGCCGAGCTGAAGTTTTCTTTACTGATGTCATTATTAATCGTTTGATAAATATATTATGTAAGACTACTTATTGAGCAGTGTGGTGTGAGATGGTCATTGCTCAAGTAAACACACTTGGGATGTGCCAAATATAAAGTGTTTTCATTCATTTTGTTGGTTATGTAGTAAAATCTGAAAGTACAGTTCTTGGAAGAGCGCCTGTTGTCACAAGCCCCAGAGAGCCACGATAATAACAGAAAAGTATTGTTTTGTTTAGGGTTCCCATATAAGAGTGCCGAGCCATGGCTGCTGGTTTTTAAGCATCTCTCTATGGGACAGTCATCCAAGCCTGAAGAAGACTGCCACCAGTTTACAACAAACTTCCATTGGTTCTAAAAGATTTATGCAAAAGGGGCTAACCATAGCCATTTTCATTTTCATTTCACTGTCTTTTGAACATTTTCTTGTGATTTAGGTGAAAGTTTACTGAGCACATGTGTTTCCCATTCAACAATTTCTACACATTTTGTTTTGAGACGCTGGTTGTAATCCCGACAATGTAACATCACTCTTCCCACCTCCTCCTGGGTTCCCTGTTTCCATTCACCCTTTTCCCTCTCCCTCTTGCCGTCAGAACTTTCTTTTAGGGCAAATGCTACCCTTTTGATCTCCCATGGCTGATTGTTCTGAGGAGCATAAGCCTCGCCTTTTTTGATCCACTCGTAGAAGATAAAGCCTTTCCCTTTCCTGTCCAATTTGAGAGTGATGGAGCCCTGGTGGCATTGTTGGTAAAGCATTGAGTCAGGTCTTCAAATCCACCAGCTGCTCCAAGGCAGTCTGTGTGTGTGTGTGGGGGGGGAATGTGACTATTTTCTCCTGTAAAGATTTACAGCCTTGGAAACCCTAGATAGGGCTACTATGAGTCAGAATTGATGGAATGACAAGGGGTTTGGGTTGGGGTTTGTTTGTTTTGTTTCTGTTGAAAGTAAACACTTGCTAGTATTAACCTCAGTCACAGGTTTAAGAAAACCATCTTGCATGTTACGTCTACATCTGCTACAGTGTCAAATAGCAGGCAGGAAAAAATAGAGAGAACTGCAGAAACACCCCACCATGACTTCAAATGACTTGCATGCAGGTGGTTTATTTGAGAGGTGATCCTGGGAGTGAGGGACTGGGGAGAGGGCCTTCCGGAAAGAGGACAAGTCAACAAAGATTGTGTCGGTGAGGTCATTGCTGAGGGAAATGGTGGCTTGGCATTGAATTTTTTAAAGTTGTTTTTTATGTGTATTTGAGTGGACATTTTAGCACACGGTTTTCATATCTGTTAAGTCCTTAATCCACAACGATTGACCGCGGTAACTTACTGCAAACTTTAAATTCTGAAGGATCCTCATTCAAGAAACATTCTTTCAAATCATTCCTCTGTATAATCCGTAGATCATTTTGCCTCTTTGCTCATAGAGTTGTTCCCTGCTCTGCTGTGTATAGTAAAAGGACCTGATCCCTTGTGATGTTGCCCATATTCCCTTGCCAACTGGGAGTCCTTGAGTGGAGCAGATGGTTCACTTGCTCTAAGGTGCTAACTGAAAGGTTGGAGGTTTGATTCCACCCAGCGGTGCTTTGGAAGAAAGGCTTGGAGATCTAGTTCTGAAAACCACCATTGAAAGCCCTGTAGAGCACAGTGCCACTGATTCTCAACGGTGGGAGATCAGAGGGCAGAAGGAAGCGAGAAGTCATGGTCTTTCTCTTCCTCTCTGCTTTGGCGACTGTCTCTAATAATGGCGGTGTCACCTCCATGATTCTAATTCTATGTACACCTCTCCCTCTAGGTCTCGCTTCCTACCGTAAACACAAGGCTTTGTTCCTTGGACTCTGGTAGCATCACTTCCTCCCTGGGTTCCTTCAGCCTTAGAAGTAGCAGTCACTTTCTACTGATGCTGAGCTCTGACTTGCTTCACCTTCCTGGGATTGCTCTTTCAGCTCTATCAATATCTGAACTATTTCCCTGAAGTAAATTCCTTCTTTTGAATGACCTTTCATGGGTTCTCCTTTCTTGACTGACCCATGACTGACATCAACTCCTTAATGGTTTCATCAATCAATCAAAACCTATTTTGAACCTCTCCCAGATACAAGGCACTGGACATGGATTCCTGGATAATCATGAATGAATCATCAAACAGCTCAGCATTTAGTTGGGAAAATAAGATGTACAGCTGAAAAGTTAAATAAGAATTCCCAACAGTCAAGTGAATGGTGTAGTTCAAGTATACTTGAAGTTGTAAAGAGAGTGCTATCTCCATTGGTTTCTTCGGTCAGGACAGGTTTTAAAGGGCCAGAGAACTGACATAAACTTGCCCTCTCCTAAAACTTCCAATTTTGTAAGGCAGGGTGAAAACTGAGAATTCTATTTGCAAGCTCATGATTTTTAAATGTCGGTAAGTAATTCAAACAATCAGAGATACCCATGTGAGTCCCCCGGTGTGGGTAGGATAAAATTTGTCCAGATTAATTTGGATTGTGTGCATTTGGTAGATAAGTTGTCGTATTAGAGGAGAACTTGGATGCAAAGGACACTAATATTCCTTCCAATTAGAAGATTCTGAGGCTGTGATACTTTATAATTGACAATAAGAGACCATCAGACTCTGGCTAGGAAACGAGCAGTGGGAATTGAAAGACTATAACAGATGAAGATGATTAAAAAACACAAGGGGGATTCAAAAAGTCTATGAAAAATGGAATTTAAAGTTCCATTGAGATTTTCTATAAACATTTTGAAGTCCTACATATTAGTAATAATAATATCCCACATTTCTCCACTGGTTTGTGGTCTATAGACTTAATCATTGAAAGCAGACTAAAGTAGAGGTACCAAGGTTAGATTTTGCCTGGGGTTCAAATCCCAGCTCTACAATGGATTTCCTATGATCTTGATCAAGGCACTCAATCTCACCCAGTCTATGTTCTTGTGCACTAAAAGGGAAAGGATGCCAATTTCACTTATCTCATAGAATTGTTGATTGATTAAATAATAAAATACAGAATAATGCCCCTTCCCAAAGATGTCCGCATCCTAATTCCTGGAACCTGTACATAGGTTACCTTACATGGAAAAGGGAACTTTGCAAATGTATTTAAGTAACAGTCTTTGGGATGAAGAGGATCATCCAGATGGGCCCAACCAATATTATAACTTGAGTCCTTAAACAGGGACTCAAAGAAAGGGGTGCGGCAAAAGGGTACCTTGTGAGGACTTTCCCAACCCACTGGTGCTGGTTTTGAATAGGGTGGAAGGGGACCATGAGCTAGAATCTGGAAACAGCCCTCCATTGATAGCCAGCAAGAAAACAGGGACTTCCGTCTTGCAAGGACCTCCAATATCCCAATAACCCCAATAGGCCAGAAATCAATTCTCCCCTAGAGCTTCTAGAAAGGAAAGTAGCCCATGGACAAATTGATTTTAATCTGATGAAAACAGATACTGGACTTCAGAGCCACAGAACTCTCAGATAACAAACATGTGTTGTTTTAAGCCATGAAGTTTATGACACTTTGTTACAACGATAATAGAAATTGTGTGCATCACACACTTCCTCCACCCCCACTATCGTGACCCTAATTCTACCCTACAAATCTGGCTAGACCAGAGCATGTACATGGGTACAGATAAGAGCTGGAAACACAGGGAATCCAGGACAGATAAGCTCCTCGGACCAATATTGAGAGTAGCCATACTAGGAGGGGAAGGGGAAGGTGGGGGGAGAAAGAGGGAAGCAATCACAATGACCTACCTATAACCCCCTCCCCAGGGGATGGACAACAGACAAGGGGATAAAGGGAGACATCAGACAGTGCAAGATATGAAAAATTAATATTTATAAATTATCAAGGGTTCACGAGTGAGGGAGGGAGGGGAAAAATGAGGAGTTTATACCAAGGGCTCAAGTGGAAAGAAAATGCTTTGACAACAATGATGGCAACATATGTACAAATGGGCTTGACACAATGGATGGATGGATGGATTGTGATAAGAGTTGTACGAGCCCCCAATAAAAAGATTAAAAAAGAAAAGAAATTGTGAACACGAAAGTTTTCAGCTTAATTTACTTGGCTAGTGTTGCCAGCAACACTATTGAATTCAAGGCCCCAGCAAGTGTGGGGATGATTGGGGTTGATGGAGGGTTGAGGTCTTGGATAAATTGCTTTGGAGAGGCAAAGGCATGCCAGCATTCACAGGCTAGTGCTTAGACCACACTTGGCCTTGCAGGATGGGAATTTGGGAGGTGGAAATAGCTTTGAAAGAATGTCCCAGGGAGAAGATAGGGAAAGAGACTCCATCAATTTCTTGAAAATTCCTCTGGCTCTCCTTGGCTCCTATCCCAAGCTCGTGTATGCCAAGTCATGCGCATCACAATTGGAATATATGGACTTTGTTTTGAAAAAAAAAAATCACCAGGAAGTCATCGTGAATAAATGTTACAGAAAGATCACAGTCATTTTATTTATTGACTTAAACCAAGACTTCAATAAATGGATAATGCTTTCAGATTTGTTCATTGTACGTTTCCAAAGGAAAATCTGAACATTTTAAATGCTTTCCCTTTCTTTGTTTATGGGGTTTTTTTAACAATGGAAATGATTTATCTCCCAAGAGTGGCATGGAGCTCAAATATATGACTCATTGGAAATGACGACCACCTCGTTAGTTGCAACAAATGGGAAGTTAGGAAAGAGCCCAAGAGAAACATAGACCAGGTCTCAGGAAAATGTAAAGCCTCTGGGGACATCTCACTATTGGACCAGGATGAGTGATGTGTGGAGCATCATCATGAGAGAGAGAAGAGGTGAATAAACTGTTAGTCACTGAGCAATTAGCCCCTGAAAAATACCTATAGAAAAAAAGAAAAAGCAGGTGATAACAATTTAAAAGTCTCTAGCTTTTATTTGTCAAATCCCCTCCCTTCTTTCAAGCAGAGTGCTGCCTTGCCTGTTTAGAGGTCAGCTCTGCCTGTGGGCTGATCTGCACTTGTCCTTGATCTACATTTTGATCAGGTTTTTCACTCTTGATTGTGAGTCTGTGCATCTCAAACTTGACTACTTAGAGATAGTGGACCAATTCTGTGGGTTTCCCAGGAAGCTTCCTTCTCTGCTCTGGCCCTTGGTCATCCTTGAGTTGTCCGTTTCCTCTAGTACCAAACAAAGGGTTGAAATTCTATTAAGTCCCTCGCCCTGTGAGTACATAGTTCTGGTCAAACGATGTAGCAGTGGAAAAGGTTGGATTACTATGATGAAGCCTAGACAAAATTGTAAAAAAAAAAAAATTGTATTCACTTCTATTGCTCTCCAACATCACTCTCTCCATCCTCCTTCGCTGGTCCTCAACTTTTCCCCAGTGCCTTCGTGTTTCTCCCTGCTTATATCCTGCTGTGGCACCTCACCTGCACCGCTCAGACTGGGTCCTTCTCAGAGTGAACCATATTAAGTACTCCTTCATATTCTTCCACATGATCTAGTCTTTCCTGGATGGCCAGAGGAATTTACCTAAAGCCTGCTAAAGTATGAATAACCGATTTCCCCTCCGTGCTTGCAAGAGTATTTTTAGAATTAAACTCCCGTTAACAGATTATTTCATTGGCAGAAAGTTAAGGGACAGAGACCTAGAAAAAAAAGCAATCCCAATGAAATTAGGGCCTCGTTAGAGAACGTGAGTACACCGTCAAGTCTGCATTCCAGCAGAACCAGGATGCGAATGAACCATCATTTCAGCTACAGTGAACCCTCGTTTATCACGGTTAATCGGTTCTAGACCCTACCGTGATAAATGAAATTCCGCGAAGTAGGATTCCTTATTTGTAAATCAAATATTTTCGTAGCTAGAACATAGAAAACATGAAAAAACACCCTTTAGTCACCATTACACTCGTATTACCCAATTTATTAAACGAAAAAGGGAAAATACAGTAAAACATTTTGGACGTTATAATTATCATTTATTATTTATTATATTATTTAGGGCATCAAGCGTGTACAGTATGAGCCAATCAGTGGCAGTAATGACAGAGCATGCGCTGTTACGCAAAAACCGCGATAGAGTGAAGCCGCGGAAGTCGAAGCGCGAAGTGGCGAGGGTTCACTGTATTATGTTTCTCCGTGAACATTTTGTGCTTTCAACATACTTCTCCCTTCCTCGTAATTATATCTCCAGAAATCACCGTGGAAACAACTATTCCTTTGTAATTAAAAAAAATTAAAGTTTGTAGGATAATACTCATCATGGGAGAGGGTTTGGGGAAGTAACACTCAGGCACTGGAAAAGGTAGTATAAAATGCTTGATGTTTTCTGTTAAGCAATTTGGCGATCAAAATTCATGGAGTTTCTGAAGGACATAATCAAATATGTATGTAAACATATAGCCAGAGGAATTTATTGTAGAATTGTTTATAATCATACAAATAGCATACACCAACATGCCTATCCAAAGGGAATGTGTTGTATAAATTAATGGTGCATCTGCTCAATGAAATGCTCCGCAGCCATCACAAATGATGTTGTAGGAAACAGTGGAATGATCTAGAACAAAGTTCAGGATATACTGTCATGAGAAAAATCAAGTTATGAGTAGTTTGTGATGATGATTTTAGACACACACACATATACACACACACACACACACACACATGCAGAAATAACTCAGTAACTCTTTAGTTTACACATCCAGAGGGGTTTGATCAAGTTTAAATTATAAGAATGGAAGATTTGTGATTTCATACGTGGAAAACCTGTGGTAAAAAGCATACTTAGTGGAAGCTTAATGTATGCAGGTCACACACTTTGTTCTTTTACAAATTCTAATGAACATATTAGGAGCCCTAGTGGCACAGTGGTTAAGCATTTGACTGCTAATGGAATGGTAGGTGGTTCAAACTCACCAGCAGCTCCAAGGAAGAAAGATGCGCGCAACCGCTTCCAGAAAGATTTGCAGCCTTGGAAATCCAATGGCCAGTTCTACTCTATCCTGTAGGGTCGCTGTGAGTCCGAATCAACTACATTGTAATGGGTTGGGGTTGTTTTGATTTAATGAGCATATTAGCCAATAACGGAGGCTCTTTGTCATCATTCTTTAGTTCAAAATGTACTAAACTGTTATATAATAAATGGGAAGAGCACCTACAACAGTTAACGATTTTAAAGATGGGATTCACCCAAAGTGAAAACCCAAACACGTGGCCGTTGAGTCAATTTCAACTGATAGTGACCCTATAGGACAACGTAGACCTGTTCCCACAAGCTTTTCAAGGTTAAAGCCTTTACAAAAACAGACAGCAGCATCTTTCTCCCACGGACCTTTCTGTTAGCAGTCAAGTACTCCAATCACTATGTTACCCATACTCCCTCTGGCTTTACCATGAAACCCAAACCCATTGCCATGGACTTAATTCCAACAGTGACCCACTACAACAGAATAGAACTGCCCCACATGTGTACACGTCTGTAATCTGTATGGCGACAGACAGCCTCATCTGCTGCTTGTGGAGCAGTTGGTGAGTTCCAACCATCAACCTTTTCTTTAGTGACCTAGTGTTTAACCACTGTGCCACCAGGATGCCTATGGCTTCACCAGATATGTCATCATAGAGAAATTAAAAGGACAGATTACCGTATATACTCAAGTATAAACAGAGTTTTTCAGCACATTTTTAATGCAGTTTTTGTGGTAAAATTAGGTGCCTCGGCTGATACTTGGGTCAGCTTATACTCGAGTATATACGGTAACTAACTTGCTGAAAATAAGATTAAGTTAGCATACTGCCCTCTTCTGGTAGTTATTTGCAGCTCATGTTATAGTCACTGGCAGTGAAAACTTTGTGTTACAGGCCCTGGAGTTGGCCCCTAGCCAATGGCAACTCCATATACAAGGAAACAAAGTGCTGCCCTTTTCTGCACCATCCCTATGATGGGCCTGTCTTCCTAGTGCGTCTTAGTCTCTGAGCTCCACTGAAACTTGTTCAGCCTCATAGCAGCACACAAGCCTGAGGTGCATTGGCCAGGAATGGAGCCCTCGTATCCTGCATGGGAGGCAAGAATGCTACCCAGGCCTCTTAATAAAGACGTAGAGCTTACTGTTTTGTACACCAATGAATTTATTGATCCCATTTAACTAAACAAATCACTTTTTTTTTCCTCAACAGAAAATGCTAATTCCAGTTTGCCATCGCCATCTGGTAAGACTGTTCTTTCATGATTTGGGGAATTTTAGGAAAATATTCTTCTTTACAAAGTCTCTATGAAATATGGCCAATGGTCAGGTAGAACACAGTCCTTTCCTCCGTGGAACTTAGTTGAACTACTCGATGTCACAGTATGCCGTATACCTGGGAAATCAGTAGTGTTCATACACAAGATGACAGACATTATGATCCTGCACATGTGGGCAAGGAGCCCTAGCGGCGGCTCTCTGATTCAGCACTTGTATGCTAACTGAAAGGCTGGCTGTTTGGACCTACCTGGAGGCTCCAAGGGAGAAAGACCTCATGATCTTCCCCCCGGGGGAAACCCTATTGGGCAGTTCTGCTCTGTCACACAGGATTGCTCCGAGTCAGAATTGATTCAAAAGCACCTAACAGCATTGACCCATTGTGGGCAAAACTTCCGGTAGATTGTGCCTTTTACAAGTTATTTTTAGGGTTCCACTTCACAAGTGTCCTAAAGTGTCTCAAGAATATAAACATGCCAAGTGCCTTGTGAAGAGCACTGGTCGGGGGTAGTGGCTACAACTTGGACTGCTAACATCAAGGCCAACAGTTTGAAACCACCATCTATTCCTCGGGAGGAAGATGGACCTTTCTACCCCTGCAAAGAATTACAGTCTGGGAAACTCACAGGGGGCATTTCTGCACTGTCCTATAGGTCACTATGAGTCAGTATAGGCTCGATGGCAGTGAGTTTGGCTTTTGCCTTATGTGCTATTTTTCAAATGACTTCCAAGGGCTTAGCACTCAGGAGAATCCAGGGTTGTGGAAAGGCAGGTCAATAAAGAGCCGCCTATAACTAGGACCGGTAATGCAAGAACCAGGCCAGAAGCCCCATTTGAGGCTGCTAACTGGAAGGGAATGGGACCTTAGGGAGGAAGTGGCCCAGTTTTGTTATTGATGAGACAATGCAGCCTGGGGTGATTGAATGACTTGTCACACAGCTTTTTACCCCATACTGCAGTGACAGCACATAGCTTATCTGACTCCTAATTCTGTATTTCTGGGATGCCAGATATTCCAGAACAGTCTTTTCTCATAACGAGTGAATCAAGTCACGACCCATCCACTAACCACAACAAAAAACCTCACTGTCATCCAATCAATAAAACTCATAGTGACTCTATAGGACAGGGTAGAACGGCCCTTGTGGATTTTAGTGACTATAAATCTTTATGGGAGTAGAAAGCCTCATCTTTCTCCCATGGAGTGGCTGGTGGTTTTGAATTCCTGATCTTGCAGTTAGCAGCCCAATACATAACCACTATGCTACCAGAGTTCCTACTACACCATCATCATCATTATATAAAAATGAACGTCAACTGCTATTCTTTCATTTATTTAAATCAAATGAATAACAAAAATAATTACTGTATGTGTACGTACCATGAGTCTAGAAGTTTTCAGATACCTTCCCTTCACCTCTCAACATAAGAATCATTTTAGTCAAATTACCGATGAAGAAGCTGTGGTTCACAGAATATGAACCTTGCCCATGGTCACACATTCTTTGGAGCCAAACTGCTTGTGTTTAAATATGGCCACGCTCCTCCATCCCCATTGCTGGCAGTGAGATTTTGAATACGTGCCTTAACCTTACACTGATTCAGTTTCCTCAGCTGTAAACTGGGAGAGAGTAACAATGCCTGCTTCATTAAGTGTAAACCCTTAATAAATAGGAGGATATAGTAGGCTCCGTGTTGGGCCGCTAACTACAAGGTCAGCATTTGAACCCATCAGCTGTTCTGTAGGAGAAAGATGAGACTTTCTGCTTTTGTAAAGATTTGCAGCCTACTCTGCAGGGTAGCTCTACTCTGTCCTGTGGTTGCGATGAGCCAGAATTAATGGAATTTTTTATGATGAATATGATGAATTAACACCCCTGTGGCTCAATATGGGAGCAGTAACACAAGGGAGGTACACCCACCTTAGACTAATCACCATTTGAGGTTGAATGGGCAGCATTCAGAAGGGCCAGGAAAGGAGAAAAGGAAATGGGAAACACAGGAGGGGATCAATAATAATCCACTGAGGCCATGGCAATGGATGAGTTGAAACAAAAGGAAGACAAGCTGCTGAATGTCAGACTGATCTGCTCTGTAAGCCTTCACCCAATTTACAATAAAAGGTGGTTGTTGTTTTTTAATCTTATTACTTAAGTAATGGAAAAGAACCAAACCCTGGACGGCAAAGTACCAACCTCTCTGTCTGTCTCTGTCTCTGTCTCACGCAGACACACACACCAGTTCTTAAGCTTCGGCGATAAAATGAACCTTTGTATTTGTCTGGAGCCGTCCTGGTGGCATAGCGCTCAAGCGCTTGGCTGCTTACATAAAGGTCGCGGCTTCAAACCAGCCTCAGGACCTGTATGGGACAGTCCAACTCTGCCCCACAGCTTCACGAGGAGTCAGAATTGACTTAACAGTCATGGACGGCCTTGGTCTGCCCGCAGAATAGCCTCAGCAGACTCGACCATCGTGCTAGATTAGCAAGATTTCATCCGCATCAAATGAGGAATGGATCTTGGGATACACCCTGCCTTGGGTCCCAGCCTAGCAGCTAGGTGCTCTGGGTTTGTGCAGTGCAGAGTGGACAGTAAGGGCCGTGTGTTTACAGGCCTCGGACCAACATCACCACCCGTCAACACCGGGAAGAAGTGTTGTTGTTCGGAGGGGCTGTTGCGTCAACTTTGACTCAGAGCAAGCCCGTGGGACACAGGAGAGCTGCCCCGTAGGATTTCCCAGGCTTGGCCAGAACAGATCACCAAGTCCTTCTCCCTTGGAGCTGTTGGGTGGGTTTGACCTGCCCACTTTCTGGTTAGCAGCCAACACGTTTAACTGTTGTGCCCCCAGGATTCCTTTGGGGAAGAATGAACAGTCATGGATGGTTTTTTTTTAATGCTTTGTCCAATGAGGAAGGAATATCATAGCCACACTTCAAATCAGATTGCTCAGGGAAGGTTTTATTTCTCAAGAAATATCTTGGATTTTTTAAGCATAAATGTAGTAAATGACAAAATATGGAAGCAATAATGTAGGACAGACAGGGTGTGTGCGTTTCAGCCAACGCATGAGCCGCCTGAAACAGACAAGCTAGCCAAGCGCTTGACGCACCCAAATTTTGTCCTGACCAGCAGCAAGCCAAGCGCTCCCTGCTGCAAGACTTGTTTCAGTGGTAGAAATGTTTGTATTTGCTTTTCCCATTTGGGGGTCAAGGTCAAGCCATTGGTTCTTTTTAATATTTAAACACACCAAATGTGTGCAGCATCTGACCTCTGTGTAAGTGGAGTCACTCTGCAGAAAATTTATAACTTGATTGATTGTCTTAATAGCCGTCAAATTTGAAAATAACATACCAGGAAATTGTGTTAGGGAGTAGAGTTTAGGAGGTCAAGATTTTTTTTTTTTAATTCTCATGTTCACTATGGGAAATGTTGCCAGGTTTCAGCATAACAGAATGGAGCCAATATGTCAATCATGACTGTAGCCTAGAAAATCAGTAAAAATGTGAAATGTTTCTAGAATGTTCTGCTTGAAAAAATAATTGCAAAATCCCATTTCTTATATTTATTTCTTAATGTTTTATAAGTACCAGTCGACTTTGTAAAGAAGCCCTGCTAGTGTAGTGGGTTTCGAGTTGGGCTGCTAACAGCAAGGTCAGCAGTTCGAGCTGTGCAGGACAAAGATGAGGCTGTCTACTCCCAGAAAGACTGACAGCCGTACAAAACCTAAGGGGCAGTTCTACTCTGTCTGGCAGGGTCATTATGAACCGGGATCAACTCAATGGCAGTGAATATGTAGGGGGGGGCGGATTTTGTTTTGGTTTTGATAGTAGACTTTGTAATCATAGCTTTCCATGTCTTCATCTAAAATGAGACCATGGTATTTGTTTGGTCTCTTGGGTTTTCTCTACAATTTGAGTAGATGTAGATCCACTGAGTGGTGATGGGACGTACAGATATAACCAAATAGTATACTGTGGTCAGCACATTTTTCTTTCATTCTGTTTTGCTTTTACCCCCACATATAAATATTCTAACTCCTTCAAATGCAATAAATAATGATTTTAAAGCATTCATTAAAAACATTTGTTTCTTCCTGCAGCTGAATCACCTCGGATCAGGTTTATCCCCATCTCCAATGGTACTCCAGGCAAGATTTTGAAAAAGTTTAAGCCTAGATTTAGCTCAATTTGTTAAGTTTTGGATTTAATTATATCTTTGTATTATTTGTCTCTTCGATGCTGAAAGAGGTTGAAACCACAAGTCTCAATGGTAAGAATGACTTTTTCTGAAGCAAATGAAAAGTAATAGCCCTCACTACGAATATAAATATCAAAAATGATATTGAAGGTTTTCATTTCTAAATTATATGAGTCTATTAAGTAGCTTCAATACCTTACCCCCAAGCAAAGCCTCCTCCTCCCAATAAGCAAACCAACAAACGGTTAATTGAATTATGGGACCTAAGTCAAGTTGACTATGACAAATGGACAGACTAGACTGCCCCGTCCAGGTTTCTAGGCTGTAATCCTTACAGAAGCAGACTGCCTCATCTTCCTCCTGTAGAACAGAACACCTACTGGATTCTACCAGTCAACCTTTCTCTTAGCCACCAAGCACTTAAGCACTGTGCCACCAGGGCCCTTGGTCCACCTTGGAAACAAACAAACAAACAAACAAAAAAAAAAACCCACTGCCATGCTATTGATTGTGACTGAGAGTGACCCTACATAGGGTTTCTGAGACCTTAGATCTTTACAGGATCAGATGGCCTCATCATTCTCCCAAGAAGTGGTTAGTGGGTTTGAACCACTAACCTTGTGATGAGCAGCCCTAACACAGCCATGGAAAACTACCTAAAATTTCTGGTAACAGGATCACATTTTTGTTCTCACAGAGGGAGACCAGCCCTCCACCATTAACTGTTCTAGAGAAGAAAAGAAACGAAAATATTTAGTTTCTTTTAGTACTCGTTTCGAGTACCCCATCTCACTAGGTCTCTAACACAGTGCCAGCAAGTTTTATAGAAGAGTTGTTTAAATGTGAAAAGTACATCCAGTGACTCCCACACGTTTTCTCTTGGGTTTGGAGAGACAGCGCGTTCAAAGACAGTCCGTTTACAGATGGTTTTATCAGTTTTTAAATCAGATGAAATGAAGACAAAACAAGTGGGCTCCTCTTTGCGCCAGAGAAAAGGGTGATTGTGGAGGGCAGCACATTCTGTTCCTCCCCTCTGTGGGTAAACAGCCTTCCATGGCACCGCGGTCAAACCCTGCTGCTCTTCACAACCGTTTGAAATGATTGTTGATAGAAGTTTAAGGAGTTCGAACTTTTGGTGCTCGGATGGGTGGAGGGAGGGACCCAAAACAGAATTTTAAGGAGTTCGAACTTTTGGTGCTCGGATGGGTGGAGGGAGGGACCCAAAACTGTGCCCAAAAAATGACAACAGAATAGTAATTGGTTAAATTTGAAAGTCCTATAATCAATTACTTGGTTAACACTACATTTAAACAAATCATAAAGAAAACCCAAGAGACCAAACAAATATAACTGTTTCATTTTACAGATGAAGAAACAGAGACCTAACAAAGCCTGTTAGAGCCTGCTAGTACCGTAGTTAAATTAAAGTCGAACCATGTTCATGCTGGCTTGGGAGCTAAACAAATTCTAGACGGATTTTCATGTAAAGAATGATAACAGCAGGCTTAAAATTGAACTTCAAGTTAAACAAGGTGAAACTGGGGACTCCAAGTTGACACGATAATTACTTAACAATTGCTTGAAAAGGTAAACATGTACTAAGCATATAACGCTAGTGTATTGAAGCTAGTATTAACGATGGGGTTTTCTATTCCCATAAAGAGCTACAGTCTTGGAAACCCACAGGGAAAGTTCAACTCTATTCTATAGGGTCACTATGCGTCGCCATCAATGGCAGGGAGAGAGTGAGTTTTTCAGGACTCTCATTATAATAGATGCCACAAAGGAATAAAATGTGCAGTAGCATAAAAGGAGTTACTCAACTCCAGTAAAGGTAAGAGCATTGCTATATGTTAGAGTCCCTGGACAGTTAATATGCTCTGCTGGTAACCAAAAGAAGTTTAGCGGTTCAAACCCACCCAGAGAGGTGCCTCTGAAGAAAGGCCTAGTGATCTACGACAGAAAACGCCTCAGAATTTAAAACTCAACTGCCATCAAGTTGATTTCGATGACTAGTGCCCCTAGAAGACAGAGCACAACTGCACCTGTGAGTTTCTGAGACTGCAACTCTTTTCGGGAGTAGAAAGCTTCCTCGTTTTCCCACAGAGCAACTGCTGGTTTCCAACCGCGGACCTTGGAGTCAACAGCTCCACGCATAGCTCACTACACCGCCAGGGCCATTGACAACTCTATGGAGCACAGAAGTCAACTCTGATGCACCTGGGGTCACCAGGAATGGAAGTTGACTCCATGGCCACTGGCTTTTGGCTATGTGTTGGACACATAACGTTAGTCCAGGAAACGAGTTTTGAGTGAATGAACCTGTGCAGGACTCAACCTGGGGCTGGAGGGAGGAGGGTGGTAAGAGGATGGGCAGCAAATACCTTGAATAGGATCAGTGGGCTTTGGGGGAGGAATGAAAATAAAAGAAAGAAAGCCGTTCACTCTCTGAAAGTCTCCTCAATTTCAGGCAAAATAAAATGGTTAAAGTGTCCGGGAGGACACACATTTGCAAACCATGCCCAGAGTTATGCTAATTTTTGTTATTTTATTTCAGATGCCACTTCCAGTATATTAACCACTTTAAACAAAACAGGTAATATTATGTTCTTTCTAAACCGAATCCTATGGTTCTGCAGCTTCTTGAGTTCCGTGTAGACGTGTGCGCTCTATTAGGCTACCACAGTGTTTCTTTCTCACCTGGTCCACCTCCCGGTGCCTTCAACTCCACTGGTGATTTTACTACCCTTTTGCCCACAGGGTCGCTGTGCATCAGAATGCACTCCGTAGATTTGGGGTTTTGTTTTACAATGACATTGAGCCATAGTTCAGGTATCACCATGTCCCCAAATTTCCAAACTGTTGTGGCTAAGAGTACACCGGTTACAACAATGTGCTATTTGTTGATTTTAGTTAGGCCATTTAAGAGAGAGAGAAAAAGAACATATTAGAAAAATGCATAGGAGAAAATGGAGGTCTTTAACTAAACATTTTATATATTTCCAGTTAGTGTGATATAATTGTGGAGCCCTGTGGCTCCATTTAAGCGCTTAGCTGCTAACTCAAAGATCGGCAGTTCAAATCCACCCAGAAGTGCCTCAGGAGACAGACCTGGCGATCTGCTCCCATACAGATTACAGCCTAGGAAACTGGTGTAGCAGTTCTTCTCTGTCACACGGGCTCATTATAAGCTGGATGGCACCCGGCAATTATCTATCTTTCTATCCTCTCAAAAATAGCCATAGTGTACATAGATTTTTTTTATATCTTTCCTTTTTGACTAAATAAAATCCCAAACCCAAAACTACGGCTATGGATTTCATTCTGATTCTTATCACCCCTGTGTCGGGTTTATCTTTATGAGCTAAATCTTTGTGAGAGTAGACAACCTTATCTTTATCCTGCAGAGCAGCTAGTGGGCTTGAATCACCAACCTTGGGGTTAGCAGATCAATGCCTATTTACTATATATACTCTAGGATAAGCTGAGTTTTTTTTCAGCACATTTTTTATGATGAAAAAGGCCCCCAGTTTTGTAGGGTAAAATTAGGTGCCTCGGCTTATACTCGAGTATATACGGTAACTCAATATTATATCAAAATATTTTCTAGAGCCCTATACTATTAATGATGAAAATATTCCATTGCGTGCCCTATGTAAACATTAAGGTTGTTTCTAATTTTTTATAGAAATTGTGGCAGTGAACATCTTGGTACCAGCATCTTTGCATTTGTCCCCAATTTCTTTAGAATGCCCTCCAAAGATTGGACTTAATGGGGCAGGATAGTGAGTATTTTAAGGTCCCTAATACCTACTGCTCAATTGCCTTCTCAGAAGGTTGTATCCAGTAACATTGCTGTCAGCAAGAGAGGAGAGTATCTTTGTCATCTGACCTTTTTTGAGATGACATCACTACATCATATATCATTTAATGTTTCACATTCTAAGGCTTAGATTGTATTTTTTCACTTTGTGATTATTAGTAAGGTCAAACATCCCCTCACCGAAAGCACTGGTATTTCTAGAACCAGAAGTTCATTTCATAGCTGTTTCCTCTGGAAAGGAAACTATTTATGGAAATGAATTATACAAGTCTATTTTTTTTATCTGCGTTGTAATGCAAAACGCTCTCAGTCTCTCTAAGAAATTACCACTCATCATTGCTATGGGTCACACGTTGAAATAGAACATTTCAATCATATCCACACAAATGAGACCTCTGAAGCTGTCAGTATAATAACATCGTCATTCTGAAATGAGGCTCTAAGCTCGGAGAGTTGTCTCTTCTTCAGAATTTGCCAGTTCATCCTAGGAGATAGTACCAAATCTGTGACCAGAACGTGGCCCTTTCTAATTGCTCTTCCTTACAGCAATGCTATCTGAGCCCTATTATCTGGAGAGTGAATCCTGAGCTCTAGCTTCAAAGGGTGTTGGGAAGATAGGGTTTGCTTCATCAGAGCATGATAGTATTTACCTGTAAGACATTGCATTTGACCAGTGCTTGTGTGTGACTGTACTTAAATGGTCCTGACTTGGCAGTCATTTGATCCATCCCTGCAATGCAATGGGGTTGACACTATCTTAGCTTCTAATAGAAATAACAGGGCACTTTGTTGATTGTGGACTATTGTAGCAATTATGTAGACCCTATGCTTCCTGTTTTCTATTCTGTTGTTACTCTCAGTCACCTGCTCTTTGCAAAGCTATCCCTTGAAGGTCCTGATGGTGACTTAATTATACATATCTGAAGGCTAAGTCCACATTCTTTTGTCTAGCAGTGGCCCTTGGAAACAGAAATAGAATTATACAAGCAATGGGATGTGTAATAGGTGTGATGTAACTGGGTAGACATGGGAATCCAGTTCCTAGACTGACTCCAGTGCTAATGCTCCATGATCTGCATATGTGGTTCCTGTTCATTCTGCTCCTGGGATGACGTAGCGGTGCCAACCATGCGATTTTCTCATAGCTTCACCAAAATACTACTCATGGAAAATGGTTTTTTCCCATCCCCCCCAAAAGGCAACAATTCTGCTCTAATATTTAAATTGCTTCTTTGCAGACAAAGCTAAAATCACTATAGTAAAAACCTTCAATACATCAGGTATGACTTATTATCAATATCAAGACTTTCTTTTTTATAACTCGTGTAAAATTAAACAAGCGGCTGGTGTTTGTTTTCTTTTCCTTGTCGTTAAAAAATTAAAACCTTTTCCTAATGAATAGATATTTTTATGGACCGGGTGCCTGGAGTTGTACTAAGCGTTTGGGGCTTACCCTCAAGAATTTTCTAGTCGATGGGAGGAGACAAGACAAGCAATCATAATAATTTGAGCCATATGCATACAAAGACAATTATTATATGAGTGTTTTTTAAAGGCCCGGGAGATGGAAAGGTTGGTACTAATGAGCCTGTCGATAAGGCACAATTAATGAAGAAAATATTTTTGGAGCAGTGAATCTCCAACTCTGTTTAAAATCAAAAGGAATATATTTAGAAGCGTCTAGTGCAAGTCTAGGCACACAACGTACATGATTAACAAAGACTTTTGGTTGATTTAAAGATGGAGTTGCCAGACTTTGACTCACAGGCTAAATCTGAACCACCATCTTGTTCTTGTAAATTTATTGAAACACAACTGTACCCATTTTTTTTACATGTGAATAGTAGAGTTGAGTAGTTGTGACAGAGGCCTAAAATTCTTATCCTCTGCACCTTTACAGAATAAGTTTTGTGAAAGAATGTCCTGTGGCCATGTACTTGGGGTAAATTGTAGATAATGACCTAGCATTAGTGAGGGGGGAGGCAGGGGAATCCTCAGGATGAATGAGCAGCGCAAAGACACACTTCACTAGAAATGAAGGTGCAGCTACAGTTCAGAGAAAGATGAGAGATGATAGAATGACAAGCTTAGAAAACAGTAGATTGATGATTGTAAAGCACATTGGAAACATCACTACTCACTGTCTATATATTCTACAATATTTACGTAATGTATATTTTAATAGTAAATTATTTATATGATTATATTTTAAATGAAATATTTCTCTTTTGGTGTGGATAGCATTGGTGTGGAACAATACAGAAATCTACATGTCAGGTAACTTTTGGCATCTAAATTCAGTTTGCTCAAAGAATCACAACCCTTAGCTAAAGAACTGGTGTCTACATACCACAAATCAATTAAAATCATTCTGCATAAGCCACATTACACACACTGACTCAAATTCAATTTTGTGTCGGTCCAGACTCCTTTCCCTATAGAGAGGAACTAAGGACTCATAATAATGGGCCATGGAAATGAAATAGCATTGCGTCCATAATTCTGACCAAATCTGAGCAACAAGGAGACCAAAATGTTCCTGAATATAACCGCCGTATTTCCTTGGTGGTTTGCTCTATGCATTTTTTATGGGCTTCTTCGGCTTTGCCAGAAGGATGACATGAACAAAGGGAAGATTCTTAGAGCAGTAAACCTTAAGTTCTTTTTGACTCAGAGAAGCTTTTTTCACCAACCGAGCAAGAGTCTCTCCCTTGCTTCTCTGTATGACGTGTTTTGTTCTAACATGGCTCGTTTCCTCTCCCATTCTTCTCCGTCTCCTTTGTATCTTTGTATGGGCTCTCCTTCCGGCCTTCACTCCATCCTGAGCTTATTTAACCTCTCATCTACTAGCCTCTATCACCGGGAGGCACTTTAGAAGACAGGCCTGGGAATCAGCCTGGAAAACCCCATGGAGCAGTTCTACGCTGCACACACAGGGGCTCCGTCTAGTGAAATCAACTTGATGTCGACTAACCACAGAATCACCCACTAGATTGTAAGCTCCTTGAGGGCAGGGTCTGTATTTGGAAACTCCCAAAGTCAGTAGACTATAGGAGGTGCTCATCAAAAAAATTTTTAAATCATGTAGTTTCTGCTCATGTGAAGTGATATGCTGACATTAGTGTTAATTTAAATAAAAAGTATATGCATAAGGAATTAGGACAATATTAGCATGTTCATGGACTCACCTACTAGGAACAGAATGAAGAGCTATAATTAAGGCCTATTCTACTTAAAGTTATTCTTCTTGATTTCCATTCATGGTCCCTTTATAGTGGGCAGGAGGCAGATTAATTGGAAATGGGACAAAGACATTTTAGGAAGGAGTTGGGGATCAGAACACCTATTGCCTAAAGAATCATAAAGAATTAAGCTCCATGGCTGGCCAACTAATAAGTGAAAACTCTCTCACACCTTTTGTTTTTGTGGAATTCAGTCAGCCCACTTTTGCTTATCATATTTTCAGCCCACATTTGATGCCTAAGTTTCTGAATTCTCTTGACATGGTCATATATGTGCAAGTGTTGACATGTTTAACTGGCTTGGTCGTGGGTGTTGTTGTTTTTCCAGGAGTCAAACCCCAGAGGGATCTCTACAATCTGTCATCAATTTGCAACAATTCAGGTTAGTACTTGTGTACTACATGTTACTGGATTTATTAGCTCCCTAGAGAAAAACGCTTTATCTTTCCCATATTGAGTGTGTGATCTGTGCCTCTGATCTGGCTACTAAGTCCCTAATGAAAAGATAAGCAAATTTTAGATCTAGCTAAAAGTATTTTCCCAATTGTCTAGTAAGGGGATAAATGAATTTTAATGTGAGACACTAAATATTTTTCACTATACCTTTATATCCATAGCTAATATACCCTTAGTTATTAATTTGAATTAATTCATGCAAAAATAAGATTTGTAAGGATAATCATAGTGAACAAAAGTCACTTCTTATATAACCTAAATCCCTCAAACTTTTCACAAGACCTTAAGTAATATAGCTTAGAAACTGGATGTTGTCTTTGGGTAAGAATGAAAGGAATCACTTTGCTAGAAGATTGAAATCTCACATACACCTAGTTGAATTGAATGTGATTCCAGTGGCGAACATAGTGTATTTCACCACCACCAACTAAGACTGTCCACTCTTATAAAAAAAAATTGAGATTGAAATCTCTTGAGAACATACTGGTTTTGAAACGGGAATATTTTCCCTTGAGCTATGAGCCAGGAGGAATGCAATGACCATGTTTCTCACATTGGTTTTGCTCTCTGGGCTCCCTTCCTTGTTAAAACAAAATGGAAGCAAGGGTGAAAAACTGGAAAACATGGGATAGCAGGTCAAAACTGGAGCAAGGGATGATGGGAAGGAAGACGACGATAACCAGGTGTTTTATAGTATGAACGACTTAGTCTGACTTCAGTAATGTAAGAAAATCATTTTAGGAATGTTTTCCTCTTATTCTATTTAGTTTGACAGTTTAACAGTGTTTAATACTTTGTTTGAAAAACATAGGTAACTATTTCAAGTAAAATACGTTAAAGTTGGATCATTTAGATGACAAGAAAAGTCCTACTTGAAAGAATGTTCCATAAACACTTCCTATTTGTGTGGACGTAAGACGGAAGAATATGAGCTTTCGGCTGTTATTATGTTCCAGGTAGACTATCATAGGGAAATATTAGCTGGTTTTGATTTTTTTTAAAAATTGGACTGCATTTCATTTTCATATATTGTATAATTCTTCTTCCTTCTCCTTCTTCTCTTACCCTTAGCTTTACTGAATTCCACATAATTGCATTATTTTTGTGCCTCACCTATGTTTGGAGTTGGTGATTAATGTCTAGTTCAGTGTTGTGTCTACACAACGTGTGATAATTATTTGAAACTTGAACATTTTGGTTAAGAAAAAGAATCAACCCCACTGGTCATCTTGAAGACCAGATGCCAGAAAACTGGTTGGAGTAATGTTTTCCCCAATTAAGTGACTGAATTGACCGTTTGTTTTCATGTCTGGTGAAAACATACTCATCGAGGAACCAACTAACTCCTTTGGCACTAGAAATTCCACCCTACCCTGCCAGAAACTAGAAACCTCCACTTCTTGCAGGTTCCATTCTGGGCTCATTACGGGAATTGAAGGCTGGCAAAGCAACTGGGAGCTGACCAAATTAACAAGAGTTGGGCTGAGGGTCAAACAGTGGTGACTGGTTGCTCTGCTACTGCTGTGCTTCCAGTGTGTTTAAGAGACTCAACTCGTGTTCAACAAGACTGATGAATGAACTTGGAAAACGGGAAGGGTGAAGGAGAAAAGGTGTAGGTGCTAACATGCACATTCACTTGCTCACACACTAAATACGTTTCAAAAAGCTGATAGATTTTTCACTTGGATAAGTCATTCTAGGCAGATGTGGCCCTATGGGCTACACATTAAGCTGCAAAACACAAGGTCAGCAATTCAAACCCACCAGCAGCTTCATGGGAGAAAGCTGAGGCTGACTGCTTCCATGAAGAATTAGAGTTTTGGAAACTCACAGAGGGTAGTTCTACTCTGTCCTGTAGAGCCGTTATGAGTCAGAATCAGCTCGATGACAGTGAGTTTGGATTTTGGTTTTGGTTACTTTTAATAAAATTAAGTATTATGTGGAAATTCGGTATCTTTATGTAGACATTGAGGTCTCCAATAGAAAAGTTGCTGCAATGATAGCTCATGTTAATCGCTGGTCTAGTGGCCTTTATTACATGGAAGTGGGCCATGAGGTACAGCCCAATTGTTGTGCTTTGGGTACAGTGAAAGAAGATCAAATAAGGAGACCGCCAGTTCTCTAGCTCAAGGATGGGCTGACTACAGCTCAAACTACAACCTGCCGCTGGCTTTTTAAAGTAAAGTACTATTAGGACACACCTTACCCTATTCGGTCACTTATTGTCTGTCTCTGCTTGTGCAGAATTGAGTAGTTGCCATAGAGACCATATGGCTGCAAGATCTCACATATTTATTATGTAGTTCTTGACAGACAATGTTGGCTCTAGCTTATAGGACACCTTTGCCCAAGGCTCAGGAGGCCAATCTTTGGTCCCTGTGGTTTATGAAGCATACACTACCTTTCTGTTGAGGGCTTTCGATTTTATCTGCTTCTACAATGAGTCATAGCCCCTGAGAGTGGTCAATGCACAAACAGGCAGATGAAAATTGAGTTCAGTAATTCCAAAAGTGAGCATAGAGAGAAGAGAGTTTTCTGTTGTTTCTGAAGTAAAATCCATAATTAATTGTGCACCTGAACAGAGGATTTGCCTTCCATATTCTTGAGGTTTCGAAGCAAAAATCTCCGGTTTTTTTTCTAGGAAAGATTTGAACTTAGTGGTGCAGCAGTTAAGCACTTTGCCACGAACTGAAAGATTAGTGATTTGACTCCATTAGTCGCTCCCTTGGCAAAAGACAGGGTAGTTCATTCCAGTAAATATAGATGGTCTTGGAAACCCTATAGGGCAGTTCTACTCTACCTACATGGTTGTTATGAGTCGGGATATACCTGAAGGCATTGAGTCTGGCTTGGGTTTATGTAAAAGACAATACCAAATGGCCAGCCGTAAACATATTTTCATAACAGTTGAGAAATGTGTTCCCTCCCTCCTTGTAACAGTAACAACTTAAAATGTTTTTGAGTGAACAGTAGTGAACACGTCTCCCAGTTAGAATCTTTAGGGGAACTAGAGTTCTAATGAGACCGGTGAAAAGATATGAAGGGACTTTAAATTTTTTTAGAAACATTCCGTTACCTTTTCATTCCATTTTTCCACGAACTCTTTGAAGTCCTCTTGTACAGTTGCTTAGCTGTTACATATTTGGGGGAGAATCAACTTAGTAACTCGTCATATGTTCTCATTTTCTAATACTATTAGAATTGTTTTCTAAAATTCAGAGTAAATAATGTTTCATAAGCATTGAGTAACTTACTGATATCCAGTCCCAACCCTCAGCCAAGCACTTTAACCTCTGTGCCATCATGCTTCCACTTAACTTACTGGTAGAAAAAAAGTAAATATGAATAATAACAAAGAATTTAATGAAACCCCAGTGATAAAGTAATTTGATAATCTCTTAAATATGTTGCATGAATCCTTAAACTTTAAGCATAGAAGTCTCAAATTTCTCTTTGAAAATTTGTTTTTAGCAATTTTTAGAGGTGAGATAATGTTTCAATATCCCGAAGAAAGCAATGCTACTCAGGTAGGTTTTAAAGATTTTTCTTATTGCAATCTTGAAAAGTGAATATATGTGTATTTAAAGAATTTTTTCAAGGTTCAAATGATTTTATAGTTGATATATTTACATATATGATCACATGGAAAAATATGAGTACTTTGAAAATCTGATTTTTCTTCCTAATAATTATTGCATGTTGTTAATAATTATATTTCAGTTTTCATTAATTTTGCTGCTGAACAATAATCTTAATATAGTATATGATCTTATTAAATAGTCAAAATTTGAAATTATATTTGAAACTTCTAGCAGCAGGAAAGATAATTCATTGACTCCAAGAATCATCTTCCAAAGTTGATTCTTCCAAAGTTAACCCATAATCTAGTTTGGTTCACCAACCCAGGGACAAGGGAATAACAAGTCAACTAAAATCAATGGAAGGAAGGTCGTAGGATGACTAGTGCAGCTCAATCAAGGGCAATGTAGCAGGGAGAATTTACTAAACCCAAATGAAGGCCGAACATGATGGTGGGACAAGGGGGAAGTAAAAGGAAATAGAGGAAAGAATCAGGAGGCAAGGGACATTTATACAGGCATAAATACAGGCATATGTCAATATATATAATGAGAGGGGAATAGAACTATAGAACTATGAACTCATATCTATATGTTAAGAATTAAGGTTGCAGATGGACATTGGGTTTCAACTCAAGTGCTCCCTTAACACAAGAACACTTTGTTCTAACAATCCAGCATTCTGTGATGCTCACCTTCCTGACACTATCACTGAAGACAAAATGGGTGCATGGGCAAGTGTGGTGAAGAAAGCTGATGGTGCCCGCTATCAAAAGATATAGCGTCTGGGGTCTTAAAGGCTTGAAGATAAACAAGCGGCCATCTAGCTGAGAAGCAACAAAGCCCACATGGAAGAAGCACTCCAGCCTGTGTGATCATGAGGTGTCAATGAGATCAGGTATCAGGCATCTAAGACCCAGAATAAAAACATATCCAAGGTGAATGGAGGCGAGGCACGGAGTGGAGACCCAATGTCCATCTGTAGACAATTGGACATCCCCTCATAGAGGGGCCAGAGGGAAGAGATGAGCCAGTCAGGGTGCAGTAGAGCACCGATGAAACACAACTTTCCTCTAGTTCTTCAATGCTTTCTTCCCCCCACTATCATGACCTCAATTCTACCTTACGAATCAGATTAGACCATAACATGCACACTGCTACAGATAAGAGCCAGAAACGCAGGGAATCCAGGATAGATAAAACCCTTAGGACCAACAAGGAGAGTAGAGATACCAGGTTGATTAGGGGAGGGGGGCGGAGAAAGGAAGAACCAATTCCAAGGATCAACCTAGAACCCCCTTCCAGGGGGACAAATAACAGAAAAGTGGGTGAGGGGCAATGGAGCATGATGTAAGATATGGAAAAAGTAATCTGTAACTTATCAAGGGTTCATGAGAGAGGGCAGGTGGGGAAAGGAGGGGGAGGAAATGGGGAGTGGATATCAGGGGCTCAAGTGGGAAGAGAATGCTTTGAACATGATAGCGGCATATGTGCAAATGTGCTTGACACATTGGAGAAATGTATGGATTGTGTTAAGAGATGTAATGTTTTGAGAATGATGAGGGCAACGAATGTATAAGTGTGCTTTACACAACTGACATATGTATGGATTGTGATAAGAATTGTATGAGCCCCCAATAAAATGATTAAATAAATAAGAAATTTTAAAAATATAACACGAACAGACATATACACACCCATGTTTATTGCAGTAATCTCCATAATAGCAAAAACATGGAAACAACCAAAAACTCTGATCATAGCGGAATGGATAAACCAACTCTGGTACTTTAATATAATGGAATAGTTTGCATCAATTTTTTAAAAACTGACAACTCTCTTAAACAGCATAAGACATGGACAAAAGTAGAGAACACTATGCTTAGCCATTAGTCAATCATATAAAGATAAATATTTAATGGCACCATTATTATAAGGAAAACCAAGAAAAATAAATGTGGTTTATACACCAAAAGATAAGATTTTGAAGGCTACGAGGAGGCCAGGCACAGGGGTGGGAACAGGGAGAGAGGAGGAATAGAAAATTATACCTAAAGGGAGGAAAGAAGGGAGTGAGAAAAAAAAGAAAAAAATCATATTTATGGGAGATTCATGGGATATTATTACTGATTTCATTTATTGAAATGGGCTGTGTAACAAACTGTATGAAATTACTTCTTTAAAAAGTCTAGATGAAATTTTGAAAAAAACAAATGAGAGTGAAGGTTCAAAGCCTTGAAAAAAACAACCTCCAGAGTCCTTACCTCTTAGATCTAAATATTGGTCTGAGTGGGCAAAAAGGGAGGAAAAGTAAAATTGAAATGGGCTTAGCACTTCTAGTGACATACAAGTTCATTTTAAACATAAGGGGGGGGGGAAGTGAAGAACATCTTGTTAGAGAATGGAAACCAAAGCAAAACTAACACCAGTGTTTCTTGTGTGCTTCTAACAGAACCAAGAAATGGCAAACGGCACCTTAAGTGGAGTCCTGTCTCTGAGTGAATTGAAGTGAGTAATCACTTACTGAGCAGTTGTTAAGCTGGCTTTGGAAACTGGAAGTTAGAAAGAGACAGAGACAAAGGTTGTAGAGCTCATGGATTGTTGCGTTTTTTAGCAATCAACAGTTGTCATCTGTCATGAACTAATTTCCCTGTAACAAGCCTCTGGTTTATGCTACAAGATAACATGGTATTTTCATTTGGATTGGTATTTGAGATTCAATATGGTTTGCTTTGATAGCCAGCGTGGTAGAACAAAGAGTTCGAAGAAGAGTTCAAGGTAGGACTCTTAGTAGTTCGCACTTTCGTGAAGCATCAATGATTCAAACATTAGAAAAACGTCCTTGTTAGTAGACCTCGGCTTCCAAAAACCAGCACAGGCAATGAGAGATACATTGCAAATGGATGCCTTGTTAGCTGAAAGGTTGGTGGTTCAAACCCACCCAGCAGCACTGCAAGAGAAAGACGTGGTGCTTTGCTCCTATAAAGATTACAGCCTAGAAAACCCTATGGGACGTTTCTACTCTGTCACATGGAGTTGCTATGAATCAGAGTCAATTCAGTGGCACCCACCACCACCATCAGTTAAACCATTGGACCAGATGTCAGCCAGCAGGTTGATTTAAGCCCAGAACAATCTTACCCTGACTCACACTGGGACAGCGGACATGTTCTCTGTCTTTTCCTCACGGCAAGGAAGCAGCAGCAACAGAGATGATCTCTGAGAACACTGACCAGAAAAGTTTGCCCTGGGTGAAGACTCTGTATGGATCATGCATCCAAGTTAATGTTTGGACCAGGCTGCTCCTCTTGGGTTAGCAACACCTGAGTGGAGCAGAAGGGTACCTGGTAGTTAACGATTCAATAAGTGAGAAGTGGGATTTGGTGCGCATTGTTCATGTCCTTTCTGCCTATGTTTGACTTCTTACTGAAAAGCTAGCCTTTTCTAACGGTTCAGATGTATCTACAACATATAAAAGCAGATGGTAGCAATGTTTCTGAAAGGATTCAGATTTGAATTAGGATGAGTAGGAGGGTTAGCATAAGGTTAGGGCTCATATTATGGTTAGTGTTAACAGTTAGAGTTAGGGTTAGCGTTGGAGTTAGAGGGACCTTTATTTTTAGCGATTGGTTAAAGATAAGGTTTGCACTTAGAGGGTATGATTAGAGCTAAATTAATATTAACTGCTCAAGATAGGTTTAATATTAGGTTTAGGGTTAGGATTGGGTATAGAAATGGTGATGATGCTAGATTCGGGGTTAGGCTTAGGTTTAGGGTAAAACTCACCAAAACCAAACGTCAGTGCTGACTCATATCAACCCTATAGGACAAGGTAGAACTCTCCCTGTGGGTTTCTGAGACTGTAACTGTACAGGAGTAGAAACTTTATCTTTGTCCAGCAGAGAAAACGCTGACCTAGAGTTAAACATATGGTTCAAAAATCAAGTTAGAGTTAGACCTGTGGTTATGGGTATAGATAGGTTTAGGGTATGGGTTAGACTTATAGCTTTCATTAGGTTTAGGGCTAGAATTAGTGTTAAATATATGATTAGGACTCATGTTAGTGTTATTATTAATCCTAGGAAGGGAGGTAGACCTTGAGTTAGGATTAGAGTTAGAGATAGGTTTTAGATTGATTTAGGATTAACTTTAGTATTAATATAAGGGTTAGGGTCCCTATTGGGTCTAGAATTCGGTTTAAATTTGGATTTAGAGCTTATATAAGGGTTAATGTTTGAGTTTGAGTTAAGTTTAGGTTTGGGATTAGGGTTAGGGTTTAGATGAGAAGGTTACCATTATATTTAGGTTAGTTTTAGGATTACTATGTTAGGGCTCAGGTTAAGGTTAGAATTCTGGCTGTGACTCATGTTACTGGATTCCAATCCTAATTCTAACAGTAACCCTAACCATATTCCAAATTTACACCCTAATCCTAATCTTAAAACTAAAAGGACCCCCTTACCCTAATTCATGCATGAAACCTAAACCAAACCCTAACCGTAACCAAAGTAAACTCATTGCCATCAAGCCAATTCTGACTCAGAGTGACCCTGTAGGACAGAGCAGAACTACCCCCAAGGGAGTACAAAACCTAACCTTTTTTTTTTTGGCAGAGCTGCTGGCAGCTTCTAATTGCTGACCTTGCAGTTAGCAATGTGTAACCCACTGTGCCACCAGGGCTCCTTATAACCATAACATAAACCCTAAAAATAACCCTGACCCTAAAGCCAGCCCCATCCCCAAATCTAAACATGTATTAAACATGTACTATGTACTGGACCTTGGGGATACAAGTGGAGATAAACTCAACTGCTGGCGAGATTTTAAAAATCTTTAATTCCCAAGTGCACTCCATAACAATTAAATGAGTTTGGGGCGTGAGACCCAGGCAGTAGTCGTTGTTAATGCTCCACAGGTAGTTTCAGTGTAATGTCAAGTTTGAGGACCAGGAGTCTAGAGCCTGGCGAGGAAGATTTGAGATGTAAACAAATGGTAGCAGTACAGTCTGCTTCCTACAATGAAGGTGTCGTGGACAGGATAGCAATCTGAGATAGAAGAGTTGGAGTGGTTCGGCCCGATGTGAGGGGCCAGAGAAAACTCCAGAAAGAAGGCAGCCTCTGAAGAGTTATAGAATAGTGGCTACTGCTGACTTGGGAAACTAGCTGACCATTGCCATGGGACTTCCTGTCTCCATCCAGTCCCTGGAGCGGCCTAGAACAATGCCCATCCCTTCAAGCAGGATTTCTCAACCATCACTCTATTGACAATTTGGACTAGACAGTTCTCTCTTGGGGGATAGGAAACTGTCCTGTGGGATAGTTATAGGCATCTCTGCATCTACCCAAGGAGCTCGGGTGGTGGAATAATTATGTGTGGAATAATTATGCTAACCACAAGGCCAGCGATTTGAAGCCACCAGATGAGGCTTTCTACTCCGGTCAAGACTTACAGTCTTGGAAACCCAAAGGGGCAGGTGTACCCTGTCCTACAGGGTTGGTATGAATTGGAATTGGCTCGATGACACTGAGTTTGTTTGTTTGTTTTTTGTTAGAATCAACCCACTAAATGCCAACTGAAAGAACCAAACAGGTCTCCAAAATAAACAAACAAACTCATGGCCATTATAGAACAGCTGGTGGTTTCAAACTGTACACCTTGCAGATTGAAACCCAACTGAGAACCACTACATAAATGTTCCCTGGGTCGGGGTTGGGGGAGTGGGAGACACGGGACAGAGTAACCTCGAGTTAAGAACCACTGTTTCAGAGTGAATTATTCTCAGTAGATTCCTTTCATCCTCATGTCATGCAAAGCTCTGTCCCATGGATGAAATACAAGTATTGTGGGAGTCGAGTTGGAGAAGAGGCATAAGAACGATTCCTGAAGGGATGTTGTGAGGGGCAGAACAGCAGGGCCAGATAGATCAGTTGTCCACCAGGTCCTGAGCCCCAGGATGCGGCCTCCGGCTGCAGTAACCTAATGAATAACTAGGTTGTTTCAGCATAATTTTTTTCTCGCTCTTAGCTAGAAGTGATACCACTTCTACCTGGTTAGTTTTCACTTGTTGCATGATAATTAATTTTTCCCACATAGGAATCTCGTGTTCTACCTAGTGTTTCTTCAAAGTGAAGATTGTAAGCAGTAAATACCATGTGCTTAATTTAATTGCTGAAAATCTAATGGTTTAAATTTAGCATCTCTCATGGTCCCCTTAATGTCAATCTCTCACCCTCTTTCTTTTCACAGGCGATCAGAACTCAACAAAACCCTGCAAACCCTAAGTGAGGTAATCAGAGTCCATCTTCTACCTTCTAGTTTCTTTGGGATGAGCAGGGTAGGGGAACATGTAGTTTGGTTTTCCTGGAGAGCTAGGTCTTAAAATTCTGCCTAATCTGTCATATTAAAAAAGAAACAGATGCATTTTATTTAATCACTCCAAACATCACAACTAGGAGTCATTACTGAGTGAACGTTACAGTGAGGTAGCTTCTCCTCAGTGTAAGCCCCCAAATTTCTAAAAACAAGTTCCAGGAAAATGAGCTCCCTTGTATGATACTAAGCTCCCTGTCACTGGAGGTATCCAAGCAGAACTTGTATGATAAAGTTCTGCAGGGCATATAAATTCTGCTTGCATACCTAGGAGCCTGTGGGATTCTTTGATTCTGTGATGCAGGGATTAGCCATGGATCTTGCCTGCCATTTCCAACTGTTAACCTAATTTATGTATTTTTGGGTTGTTATTTCAGACATATTTTATAGTGTGTGCTACAGCGGAGGCCCAAAGGTCAGTCCTTTAGAATGCTTTTATAAATATTATTTTGTATCTATCCTTGGAAAAGGAAGTATTGAGGGTTTTGACTAAGCTTTAAATTAAAAAAACTTTCTTCTAATACATATATATTAGGACATTTATATATGTAAATATGTATATATATTTCCATGGTATTTTAGATTCACATGATTCTATTTTCCAAAGTACTTATAACTCTCTCCCATTCATCCTCCTATTTCTTTCTGAGACAACGAATTGTGGGTTATATTGGCTATTTGCCTCTGGTTCAATGAAGCTAAAGAGCACCTGAGTCCTTAGCCTCGAAGGCCATCAATATGGCGGAAGCATGGCTCGCTCAGACCCAGACTTCTCTGTCTGGGATATAATATGGGTTTGGGAGAAGATGGAGGAAAAGATTGGAAAGGAAGAGAAGCAAAATTTTTAAATGTATGTGGGGGAGATGCAGTTTGTCCATCAATTATTTTGGCTTCTGCAGATCATCCCTTTAAGCCATGGTCATTGTCTGTGCTGGCTGCACAAAGCAATGGCTTAAAGGGTGATGATCCCATTGCCTGGACTAGGACAGTCCCCGTGAAGGCCTAGAAAATTACTGTCTCTACTCATTGGTACAAACAATAGCAAATTTCTATGAAAAGTATGTATTGAAGCCTGATCCACTAATTAGCAGTATGGGCACTTCCTGTCAATTACCTTCTTTTCCTTATTTGCAACATCAATTTTTCTTTTCACCTACATCAAAGGCAACATAGAGGGAGAAACACAGAGAATGTGTTCAGTCCCTGGGAGAGACTTGATCTCATTTTCTGGTCATCTAGATTGAACTGACGGATTCTAAGCTTTCAAGACCTTGAGATAATAAGTTAGGTTGGTTTTGAAAGGACTCCCAGGGTGGAAATTCAAACCGTTTACAGACACCAGGCAAGCTTGTCAAGATGCTTGTCTTTGCAGGCAACTGTCCTTCCTGCCCTTTTCATCGAAGAGGTAAAACCTAGGTGCTGGTTTACCACCTTTGTGAGCAGGAACCTCTCTAGAAATAAATAAATAAACCCACATACATACACATAGATATGGTTATAGATATAGATCTAAATACAGCTACCAATACAGCTATCCATACAGATACAAATATAAATATACCTACAGTTACCAATACAGATATATGCAGATAAAGATATAGCTATGTAGATAACTATATGTCTTAGGAGGCTTCTGGCAAACTTTAGACCATTCTATGGGGGAAGTTTCCCAGGTCATCAGGATGATATTGCAACTGAACTGCAGCCATATCCCCCTTTCCCACTCTAGCTTTGAGAAAGCAAATATCTGAACGAGAGGAACTTCAATAAGTTCCTGGACAAACAGACTTCAACGATCTTGGAATTGGTTCCAGAAACTTTTTGCAGCCCCCTTATATGCAGGTTTCCAATTGAGTAGCACACTGGTTTATATATACTTATTTCTCTTTCCAGCACATTAAACTGCACATTCACAATAAAGCTGAATGAGACTCTGGATGTATGTGATGTCATGATAGCTTTAAAAGGCGTAAAGATGCGACAGATGGGTAAGTCGTCTCTTAATTGCTGTGTTCATTCACACGTGGCTTTGAGCATGTTTTTCATTGAAAGTATAACTAATATTTTTATGCCTGTTAGGGTTTTCTGATTGGGCTCTTTTTTCCTTGGGCAATTTTTCCAACCCCTTAAATCCAAGTTGACTCAACAGCAATGGGTTTGTTATTGGCGTTTTTCTTTTTGGTTTGGAAGGTGATTTTCCCACCCCCACCCCCTCCACTTTGCAATAGACCATTTGCCATTGAGTTCCTTCTGACAGATGGCGACTCCGTCCATGTGGGTCAGAGTAGAACTGTGCTCTGGAGGGTTTTCGATGGCTGATTTCTGGAAAGTAAGATCATCAGGCCTTTCTTCTGAGGCACTTCTGGGTGAACTCACGTGTCTAAATTTCAGTGAACAACCGAACACATTGACCATGTGCACCACCCAGGGACACCTGGGTAAAGGTTAAGTGGATTGTACTTGAAAAGATGAAAGGAGGGTGGGGGGAAAGGCAACAGCTACTCTAGTGAGAGAGAATTCTATTTGGACAGTCCAATGGATTGCTACTAGGATATATTTACATCTACATTCCTCTTCGGAGTTACTGAGCATTGATTGGTATTGGATGCATATGAAAGGGAAAAAAGTATTCATTCAACACTTTTGAGCCCTTACTCCATGTGTATACTTGTCAATAAAATGACACCCAACCTGCTTCACCTGTCATTTAGACAAATGGTCTTTCAAATGCAGCCTTTGTAAGAAGTGTATCACTTGATGGCTCTGAGTCTCTATCTTGACTTATTCCTGACCTTGCACTTCTTCTTTTTCTTTTGTCCCCTCCAGAACAGTGCTGTTGTTCTACCAGAACCCTCTGCCCCTCATCCCCGGAAGAGTTAGAAAAACTACAGTGGTATGTAGCAAACATCCGGACCCCATTTCCTTATAAAGCAACATTTAATCACCTTACTGACTAAGAATTTGTGGAATTTTAGGAGAAAGGAAGAAGAACTTTCAATTTTAGAGAAAGTGCACAGTTTTCTGTTGTCCAAAGTTTCCCTTTGGGCCAGTGCCATAGACCGGTGGTTCTCCAGCTTGGCCACACATGGGGCCACCTGGGATCTGTACAGATCTGATCCCCCACAGTCTTACCAACAGAAAGTGTTGTCATATGTGTGCAGATTTGCCCATCTGGTGGGCAAGAAATGGTGTTGTTTACAGTTACAGTTCTCTTATTAAGAATTTGCTTGAACCTTTATTCATGTATTTGATGGCCATTTTTATATCTCTTTTTTGTCATATCTTTTCCTCACTTTTCTGTTGTATTTTTGGTCAATTTCTAAGCATACTTTTATGTTGTAAGCACTGTGCCTGTGGTGTCTGTTTTGAATGCTTCTTCCCATTTGTCCATTGTCTTTTGACTTGATGTTTGTGTCGTAAAATATATCAGTCTTTTTCTTGACGGTAAGTTTTGAGACATAGTTAGGAAGTCTAGTCCTCTACCAAATTATAAAGAACCAGACTTTCTCTCTCTCTTGTTTAATACTTGCCTGGTTTTACTTTTTACACTTAGAGCCTTAATTCATATGGAGTTTATTCTTGTGTGTGGTGTGAGGTGTGGATCTAATTTTCTCTTTTCCCAAGTGTCTACCCAGTAGTCTTTGCATCATTTATTTAAAAGATCAATTTGTTACAAGGGATTTGAGATGCCACCTCTGCCATATATAAAGCTGTCATATGTATTTGGGTCTAGTTCTGGACTTAAGAGATTAAAATTGGAGAAAGCTGACAGAGGGCTACACTGGAACTTTCTGTACTATTTTTTGCAGTGTTTTTCTAAGTCTAAAGTTAGTTCAAAATATAGAGTTAAGAAAATACAGCTGCCTATCAGCGATTCTAATTTAATTGGTCTGGGGTAGGGCCTAGGCATTGAGACATTTAACAGCCCCATCCCCCACCCATCAACCATAACCAGGTGATTCTAATGTACAACCATAGCTAGAATCACTACCGAAAAAGTATCACCTAAATGGGAATAAGGAGCCCTGGTGTTGGAGTAATGCATTACACGTTACTCATTGGCCTGCCAACCCCAAGGTCAGCAGTGTGAAACCACCAACCGCTCCAAGGGAGAAAGATAAAGCTTTCTGTTTCCATAAAGGACTACAGGGGGAGGAGCCCTGGTGGGTAGTGGTTACATGTTGGGCTTCCGGGCACAGGATTGGCAGTTCAAAACCACCAGCAGCTCCTTGGAAGAGACTAGGCTTCCTACTCCCATAAAGAGTTAGTCTCAGAAACCCACAAGGGGTCACTATGAGTCAGCATTGACTCAATGGCAGTGAGTTTTTGTTTGTTTTTGGAAAGGGTTACTGTCTTGGAAACCCACAGGGGCAGGTCTGCCTTGTCCTGTAGGGTCACTATGAGTCAGAATTGACTCAATGGCAGTGGATTTTTGAGAAATGGAGAGAAGCTGGGTGAGGGATGATCCCAATAGCAGATGACTACAAAAATTATATTATCACTGGTGTGAACACAGGCATGCAAACATGTACATAGAAAAATGGCAAGTAAATGAATGGAATATTCACAAAGGGTCAAAATGATTGGCTTGCCTACAGACATTAGGGGCAATATTGTCTGTTTTGAGCCATGTAGCATTTTATGTATGCATCTACAATCAGAGGAAATTTGTATTTCCAAAAAAAGGGAGGGGATAGGCTTTGCAAATTTGAATCTTGAAAGCTAAGTTTAGTCTGTCTACCCTGTGTGGGCCATGTTTCCTGGATGTATTAAAACACTAAGCCTGGAGGAATTGCTTTCAGAGGAGCCCTGGTGGCATAGTTAGCTAAGCAACAGGTTGCTAACCACAAGGTCAGCAGTTCAAATCCACCAACCTCTTGGAGGGTGAAAGATGAGGCTTTCTGCTCCCATCAAGATGTCCCGCCTCAGGAACTCAGAGGGATAGTTCCGTTTTGTTCTCTAGAGTCCCAATGAGTCAGAATCAACCCAATGGCAACGAGTTTGGGCACTATTGTTAGGTGCTGTGAAGTCCATTTTCAACTCGTAGCAATCAATCCATTTGAAGGCCCAACTCTCTATGGGAGGGGTCAGCAAACTGCAGCTCTCGGGCCATACGCGGCTCTTTCAGTCTGTACACGTAGCGCTGAAGTCAAACTAGAAACTATTTAAGGATATTGTTCACAAAATGGTGAATCCATTTGTTTGTAAAAAAAATATATAGTTATGGCTCTCAAATAATCTTTAAATTGTTGTGAGGGACTGAATTGGCTCTTCCATCTGCAAAATATGCCGTCCCCTGGTCTAGACCAGAGGGGTGAGAGACTGCACTTTTGGGATCATCCGGGGAATTTCAAATGCATAGACACCCTAGGACCCAGCCTCTAAGTCTGTTGTCATTGATGTAGAGTGCAAGCTTGGTTTTGCTTGTGGTAAAATATATATTTATCTAGCAAAACACAGGCCATTTCACCCCTTTACGGTGTATAGAGCTCTAGCACAAATTGTGCTCACTTTGTTGGGCAGCCACTGTCATTCCTGCTTCCCAAAGTATTTGTCACCCTGCACAGAAGCAAAGTGCCTCTGAAGCAGCCACTCCCCCTTTCTCCCCGGAGACCATGAAGTCCACCCCCACCCCCGCCCCAGTCACCTCTGGTGTCTGCTCACTTGCTTCTCCTAGATGCCATCCACTGGGCACTGGGATTTCTTAAAACTCCAGGTGACTCCAATGTGCAGCCAACCAACCATGGAGCACCATTGGACTAGAATCAGATGATCAGGGCCTTTTTCAAAAATGTGGTGAAATAAGAACACTTGCCATTCTCACCATTTTTAAGTATACAATTTCGTGGTAGTAATTACATTCACCATGTTGCACAATCACAGTTTGGACATTTTTTTCATCATCCCAAACAGGCATAGCTCCCCGCTCCTTTTCCCTCGGGGTCTTTTTGCTACACTGGCTCTTAATACTGACTGTACACTAGAACCAGCTCGGGCACATTTGAAAAAATACTGGTGTGTCAAAGTGGCCTCTGGGGTACTGGAAATGCTCCCAGATGAGATCTGGGTGGGAATTACACAGAGGCAGACACAGATTGACATGTATTGGGCTCCCAATGGAAGGCCAGTGTGCTTTCAGATGTGTGTGTATCTGTGAACTGTGCTTCAGGAAGGAAGAAAATGCTGATGCCGACACCCCACGATTCTGTGGGCTTGGAGGGGAAGGCCGTTGGTATACTAAGTCATCATCTGGAACGAGATCCATCCAAGTCTCTTCTAGGGAACCATATGTTGCCCCTTCTAGTTACCCCCCCTTCCCCAAGACGAGCAGCTCTTGTACCAGATAGTAGATGAATCGCTTCCAACTTTTGGTGCCATGAAAAGCACTGGAGAGTTTAGAAAAGACCTAGGAATGCCATCTCCACCCCGAGGCCAACTGAATCAGAAGCTGAGGAGTAGGCTACCCCAGTCTGAAATTTCAGACATAAGGATATTTTACCTTATCCTCGGTGAATAGATACACAGCAAAGCCAACGCCATCCAAACGTTTCCAGAAATAATGATCACGATGAATGTAATGTTGGTACATTCCTCACTGAGTCAACATTCCTGTGATTTCTGCCCTAGTGGCTTTATTCCCATTGGCTTAAGTTCCCTGCGCCCCGCCCCCTGCCTTTTTTTAAAATTGGGATTAATACCTATATCGAATCATTCCATTGTTCAGTCACATCCAGCAGAATTGTACATTTGCGACAGTGTCAGTTTCCAAACATTCTTTTTCTATATGGTCTGCTTGGCATCATCACCCCTTTACCCTGTCCACCACCTCCGTGTCCCCCTCCCGCCAAAACCCTTATTCCACTTGCTGACTCGATAGGTTCATCAGTCCTGGTTTTCATACCCCCCAACATGAAAAACCATATGCTGCAACTTCAAGAGGGTGACTGACCCCGAATGACACAACACTCCTGAGGTACCACCCCCCCATATGTACAATCAAAAACCATACAAAACAATACAACCCCCCAATACATAAGATTTTGGAAACGGAATCAGGTCTAGCATGTATCCTAGGGGGAATCTGCTGACCAGTTCTAACGGTTCAAGTCCGGCTTCTGCCTTTGACCTTCTATAGTCAACTCACCAATGCACTCCATTTAGCGACCTCTTTCCTTCTATCTCTCAACTGTGGATGGAGGGCCTTCATCAGAGCAGTCTGGTCTTTGGAATAGCTGTTGTCCTTGTGGTTCACATAGTTTGATTTTGTTCTGAAGACGGCTTTCTTGAGCTATATTCACGCAGCATAAAATCCGCTCCTTTACAGTATGCAAGTGAGCGGTTTGAGCGTATTCACCATCCGCACAGGCCATTTCCGGCCATTTTCATCACCTCGAGAAGAGAGTCATCCCCTTCAGCCATCACTCCTCCATCCTCCCTGCGCCTGGAACCCCCAGCCTTAAACCATTACTGATTTCCTTTGTGTCTGTTTTTTATTTTTGAAAAGTTCCTCTGGATAATTCTCGAACATAGCCAGGGTTGGGTACCACTGGCCTGAAGCAACATTGAGGGCACAGCCATCCAAGAGCCTGTGTTTAGATAAAGACTTTGGAACATATTCCTTTCTTCTTTGTGAGTGATTGGAGGAAGGAATATGAAGTTGAAGAGCCTGAGATGAGTCACGTTCTTAAAAAGAGATGCTGGCTTAGCCTCCCTTTGACCCCAGCTTGATTTGGTTTCTCAATGAACAAACAGATCCTTGTCACTTACCATCTGCCTGGTAAATACTATGCTGGGCTAGCACAATCCATCCAGTCCTCATGTGTCCTCGTGGGTAGGTTGCAAAGATAGGTCATTACGTGAAAATCGACATATGTGAAAACAGAGGATGACCACAGCAGATCATAGTACCTGGGATGACTGCATCATCACAAAGCTGCTGAATTACATCATCATGTAACTGGGGGTGGGGTGGATCACATCATCACACAGCTGGCAAACAACTGAGATTCTGACCCAGCCATCTTGCCACATAACTTTGAACATCCTAGCCAGCGTTCTTCTTACCTTGCACTTCGGTGGTGTTGGTTTTCAATGCCCAGAGTAGCTGGGAAGTAGATTTTCTATTATTGTAAAGGTGAAATGTCAGACCATTAGGTGGTGAGAAGTAGGTGTATAAAACTGATGAAGGCAGATTTCTCATATATGGAAACCTGTTGGCTCACAATGTCTTTAAAAACGCTATCGCCGCCGCCACCATGCCCCAGGAGCACAGGGAAATCTCAAATGTTTGAATCTCAAATGTTAAGTGATAAGCCTCAGAACAGCAGTGTGAGCTTGTGCAGCCGAACTCCAGAATTCATAAAGCTACCCACCGTCTGACTGAGTCCTCTTCCAGAGAGCAGGCGGTGGAAGTGGAGGGGCCATAGAGGTGCCCGGATGGCATGGGATGGCGGGGGCTGAGAGGAGCAGGTTCCCAAGGATGCCACATCACCGTGGGTGAGTCAGATGACCGCCAGAGGAAGAGGAAGTCTCTCCGCAGCTCACTAGTGACTCCTGCCTCTCTGCTTCTCTTTCAGTGATCTGCAGGAGCCCATCCTGTGTGTGGATGGCCCTCCGTTTTCTTCGGCCAGCAAACCTCTCCCAGTTGCTCCTCAGACCACAATTCTCTCCCAGGTGGCCCATGCCTTGTCTTTTGCTCAGCCTTTAGATCATCCAGCCATGCCCCAGAACGCCCCTTTGCCCACCAGAGAAATTCACCTTCTCTCTCATCAGCCCTCAGCGACAATAGCTCCCATTTCTACTAATGCCATGAGACCCCACACTGACGCCATCTCCTCCTCGAAAACCCAGCCCAGCCTTCCTTCCACTCCTCAGCCTGTGAGATCCTCACTTGCTGCTGCGACCACAGCTGCTCCTCAGAATGATATCACAACCAGCTCAGCCTTTAAGACAGGTGCGTATGAGAAGCCATGCCCCACCTCCACGCCCCGTTTGTTGTCATTGTGGCTACTGAGATGCAGCCACCAGCCTGCCAAACCAAGGTATCTGGATCTAAGTTGAGCATTCCTTGACTTTGAGAGCTTTCCTTGAGAAATTCATAGGAGATAGAGACGACTAAGTTCAAACAGTTTGACCTAGACAGTGGAGCAATAGCTCTTAGAGGCAAGTATAGATCTCATTTTATTGAGATGGATACTTTCTGGGTTCCTGTTTCCTACAAAGGAACCTGGGTGCCGCAGTGGGTTAAGCATTGCCCTGCTAACCGCAAGGTGAGCAGTTCAAACCCACCAGCCACCCCCAAGAGAAAGATGACACAGTTGGCTCCTGTAAAGAAACCCAACGGAGTAGTTCTACACTGTCCCATAGGGTTACTCTGAATCAGAATCGACTTGATGGCGGTGAGTGAGTTCTCCTACAAAAGAGTGTTGAGTCCCTTTTTAACAATCCGAACACTTCGAACTATTAAACAGAGGAGTTCCACTTAGCCAGAAGGCCCAAAGGTGAAAAAAATGATTTTCTTGAAGATCAGCCAGTCATTGAGTGGCAGCGGTGGGACTGAGGAGGGGAGAAATTTCCAGAAGCCCTGGGTTTGGATCTGCATTCACCCTCCCAAACGATGTGATCTCAGATGAGCCATTTAACTCCTCAGATTCAGCCTGCTCTGTTTCATGGCTGAAATAATTTCACGAAGTGCACTCGATTGAGAAAGATGGTGTATGTGACAAGGCTTAGCCACGAAAGTGACATTTTCACAAAGCAGGCTTCATGGGAAAGAGATAAAGGGCCGAGAGAGTGAGGCAAATAATTCTCTGTGTATTCTCTGGAGTTTCAATTCTGAGAATGAGAAGCAATTCCACTACTGACATTGGGAAGGTGGGAGGCAAAGTCAACGATGGGCCTCATCTCCCATGGTGCCAACACCCCCAGGAGCTTTGGAGCTTCTGCCAAATGACTCTGGATTTGCCCAGCTTTCTCTTAAGTCATTTTGTTGTAGAAATGTGGGCATTTTAAAGCCAAATTGTGAATTCATGCGAACATTGGTTCAGTGAAGGTTCAATAGCAGATGAAGAAGAAAGGAGAATTAAAGTGTGATCGTGGACTTAAGATGCCCACCTTGCCCCAAGCTATTGCCTGACAGTCAAGCTAACATGCTACACAAAAAAATTATCCACGTGACCTCCTGCACCTGGGACTTTAGTTTCAGCCAGTGAGGCAACAGATGCCAGCTGACATACACATAAAAAAAAGATGTGCATTGTGGTGTTACTTGGTAGCTAAAAAGTAAATCAAATGTAATGGTTTTGCAAGGAGTCATGATTAAGTGAGATACTACCCCTCAACCTCCATTGGCCATTGCACAACTGTGGGAGTAATTACACAAGAACAACTAGCTCTCCCACTCTGTTGTTAACTGTGAACATGCATGGATAAGGATAGAAGGAAATATGCGAGTACAATGTTAAAATGATGGAATTAAGGGACTTCTGTTGCCTTTGGAAAAGACATATTTCCAGTATTGTTCCCCAAACAGAAGCACTATTAAAATCAGACTTTCGGTGAATTCTCACGAGCTGCTTGTTGGATGATTTCTTTTGTCCCTAAAAAAGCACCTAGTTGATGAGAAATACAACCTTCCTCTAGTTCCTAAAGGTTTCCTCCCCGCTCCCACTACCATGACTCGAATTCTATCTTGCAAGACTGGTTAGACCAGAGGAGGTACACTGGTACAGATAGGAACTGAAAATACAGGGAATCCAGGACGGATGAGCCCTATAGGACCAGTGGTGTGAGTGGCAAAACAGGGAGGGTAAAGGGAGAATGGGTAGGAAAGAGGGAACCGATTGCATGGAACTGTGTGTGACCTCCTCCCTGGGGGACAGACAACCAAAAAGTGGATGAAGGGAGACGTCGGACAGGGCAAGATATGACAAAATACCCATTTATAAACTATCAAGGGCTCATGCGGGAGGGGGGAGGGGGGAGGGAGGGGAAAAATGAGGACCTAATGTCGGGGGTTTAAATGGAGATAAAATGTTTTGATAAACGATGTACAAATGCGCTTTACACAATTGATGTGTGTATGGATTGGGATAACAGTTGTATGAGCCCCTAATAAAATGTTAAAAAAAAAAAGCACCTAGTGGCCCACATTAAATCCTGTACACAGGATTCCAGTAGATGTCCAAGAAGGATTCCAAAAGTTCAAAACCTTTTTTTCATTTTAATTCCATCGTCCACAGATTTTGAAGCCCCCTTCATGTTCAAATGCCCACATGAAAACCAGGGTTGGGAGCCCTTGACAGCAATGGTGTTGGTGGTTTCTCAGGCGCCGTCACGCACCACTTTCAGCTGTGAAAATCAGTGATGCTCAAGCCCTACACTCCCACTTGGTTTCATTTTTCTCTAATCGAAGCCGAAGAGAGTAGTAAGTGGCAAATGATATCCATATATGAGGAGAGAGAGAGAAAGGGAGAGGGTCAAGTTTATTTAAGTACAATTTACATATAACAAATTCATCCTTGGCATGGGTCAAGGAGGCTGGAGAAACACAATCATGTGACTAGCCATCATCACAATCAAGCTAGATAACACGCCACTACTCCCAAAACTTCCTTGTATCCCTCTGTTCTTTGAGCCTCGCTTTCTCCACTTCAAGTAATGCATAGGTGATTCGGTGCTTCACCCACGTTGTCTACTGTATCAGGAATAAACTCACTTTCATAGCTGAATAATAGTGCTTTGTATGGATGTACCCCAGTTTATTTATCTGTTCTCCATTTAATGAAGTGGTTCTCAACCTGTGGGTCCCGACCACTTTGGGGGTTGAATGACCCTTTCACAGGGGTCACCCAGTTCCTAACAGTAGCAAAATGATAGTTATGAAGTAGCAACAAAAATAATTTTATTTTGGGGGGTCAGCACAACATAAGGAACTGTATGAAAGGGTCGCGACATTAGGAAGTTTGAGAACCACTGATTTAATGGATATGGGTGCTGTGTCCAGTTTGGGGCTATCAAAGCGACCCAACCCAACCCTACCCATTGCCATCGAGTAGATTCCAGTTCATAGTCACCCCTATACAAGGTTTCTGAGACTAAATCTTTACCAGAGCAGACAGTCTGATCATTCTCCCCTCCCAGTGGCTCCTGGGTTTGAACCACTGACCTTTCAGTTAGTAACCCAACACCTAACCCAAAGCACCACCAGGGCTCCTTAGGAAAAGAAAATGCCCTCCCTGTAGGAGCTCTACTGGTTTAGGGGTTACCCATTGGGCTGCTAACCTAGAATACAGTTCGAGATCACCAGCCGCTCCAAGGGAGAAAGAGGCTTTTTGCTTCCCTTACCGTCTTGGAAACCCACAAGAGTAATTCTACCCTGACCTATAGGGTCCCTATGAGTCTGAATCAACCGGATGGCGGTGAGATATAAGCATTCACAAGGAAACCTTCAGCTTTAGTTATTATTTTTTTAATTTCTCTCTGGCAAATACCTAGAAATGAGTTGGATCGTCGATGTATGTTTACTTTGATTAGTGGCATTTCCTTTCTGTGCTCCGAATGTGATTGGGCTCTTTGTTATAGACATTCTCACCATCAGCAACTTCCAGGCCACAGAACTTGAGAAACAGGTGTGCCAGATGGAGAAGATTTTGTCCTTCGGCAGCTTGGCACCTAACCTCGCGGGAGAAATGGTCACCCAAGTCAGCAACCTCCTTCACTCCCCACAGGCCTTGCTGGCCCCTCTGGCTCAAAGGTATGGCTTGGTAACCTGGTGGGGAGATGGGAGGAGGCCTGTTAATGATATAGGGGCTTCTTGCAGGATTCCCGACAGCCCAGTCATTTCCTCCAAAGAAAGGCAGGGTGGTTCGGTGGGTAGTGGCATTTTTGTCTTCCGTGCAAGAGACTTGAGTTTGATTCCTAGCTTCGGCAGCTCATGCGCAGCTACCACCCATCTACCAGGGGAGTATTGCATGTTGTTATGATGATTCACAGTCAATAAAAACCAAGACTCCAAGTTACAACCGATCCTGGAGATGGTACAGGGCGGGACAGAATTTTATTCTATTGTGTATGGGGTTGTCATGTCTGGGAACCAAATTGATGGCAGCTAACAACAGCTTTTCTCCCAAGTGCTTGGTGCCCCATGGCTTCTCAAGTTCCTGCTCTCTGTTCTGCCTAGCTCAGGGGGGCAGGGAAGAGGGGGAGCGCTGAGGGAACTGCCCCTATCTTGACAGATTGCTGAAAGTGGTGGCTGACATTGGCTTACAACTGAATTTTTCAAGCAAGACCATAAGTTTCACCTCCCCTTCTTTGGCTCTGGCCGTGATGAACGTGAATGCCAGTAATTTCAACGCAACTACCTTTGCAGCAGAAGACGCTGAAAATATTCAGGTACCCTGTAATTTATTGTGGAGGACTCGCTTCTCCTGGGTAATTGTCATCTCGGTTGCACTTCATGATCGAGTCAATTGCTGCTTCGAGTTTGGAGTGCTATTGAAAATATGAAACATCTGGAACGAGGAAGCACTGCAGACTCCGAAGAGAGGGAGCTTGAGCTAGACGAGTGTTTCCCAAAAGTGGACGACCGCGCCCCCTGGTGGGAATTGCTGGAACGACCCAGCAGGGAGGAATTGCAAAACAATACCTACACTTGATCCTCATACAAAACTTAATTGCCAGGAGGGCACTGAGAAATTTTTTTTCCTGAAAAGGGGGGTGGACAGGCCAAATAAGTTTGGGAGCCTATAATTCTAGATGATCCTTTTTGTGGCCAGTGCTAATGCTTCAGCAGCTGGGTTATGGAAGTTTGGGAGTGGTGTTCATGGGGAGGTGGAATCCTATACAACTGGAAAAATGGACATCGGCTACCTATCAACCCATTTGAATAGTTCAACAAGTGTGGTGGCTGCTCTAGGGAATCTTGGTGGGACAAAGGGTTCAGCACTTGGCTGCCAACTGAAAGGTTGGTGAGAGCAAGACCAGGTGACTTGTTCTTAGAAAGATGACAACCTAGAAAATCCTGTGGGATCCATCCATTGTACGTTGTCATAGGGGTCACCACGAGTCAGAAATGAATGCGCCAGCACCGAGCGACAGCAACAATAACATGTAGCTAGTACACAGCGTATGCTGGTGCGGAAGAGCCATCTTGCTTCTAGCATTTTCTATCCAGAGAGCCTGGTGGCTGGAAATGGCCAAGTAAAACCACAAGTCTTGCTTCTTACAGGCTTATAGTCTTCCCTTACAGGTTTAGTGCATGTGAGTCTATGAAGACTTTACCCTACACGGGTCACCAACTTGGTGTGTCTGCTGCAGTGCTCTCCTCAGGGGTCTACAATGATCCTACCCTTTTTGATGGTTTTTGTATAACCTTAGAATACTTTCTGTCCTGCCTGGAGGCCTCATTTCCATTCTAATTGAGGAGTTCAAGGCGGTTCCTGGGACAAAGACTTGGCAAGCTATTGCTGAGGAAATCTGACACGGAAACCCCCCTGAAGCAAAGCTTTACACATGAGCTCTCCGGGAGCTGGAGTCCACTCAGTGGCAACGGTTGAGTGGTTGTTTTCTGTTCTCCTTAATAGTTTTATTGGGATATAATTTATATAATAGTTCGATCCTATTAAGATGAAAAGATATGGTGTTACACTGTAGTCTACCTCCAGCTGTTGTTTTCTTTCATTGCTGCAACTGCCGTAGAACCCACTTTACCAGGAGGCCCCCACAGACCAAATACCCTTACAGGGTGCTGTGTGCTCACGAGCGCAGGAATGGTTGCATTTTCTATCTTTCCATTATGCCAGCTCCCAAGAGATCTCTTACCAGTTCACTTGGTTGCCAGGTTTCTCTGGAAAGGCCGCATCCTGAGAGCAGCGTTGGCATGATCTCTCTCCCCTCCTCGCTGCTGTGCAATTTGCCACAGGATGATGTGGCGCTGGCTTCCAGAGTTCAGTTCAACTTCTTCAAAACGCCTGCCCTATTTCAGGTAAAGCGGGCCGCTGCTGTCGTGTGTGTGTGTGTGTGTGTGTGTGTGTGTGTGTGTGTGTGTGTGTTGGGGGTGAGGAGGATGTTTCATTGATGTACTGGGGGTGGGGTGTTTCTTTGAATCATCCATTATTCTTCAGCCCAACAAGTTGCTTCAGAATTGCAATTTATTTTTAAACACTGGGCCTTTGGGGGAGGAGGCTGTGGTCCCATTCTTGACATGTACAAACCACGATCAAGTGCCAAATGCAATGGGAAACACTCCTAGTCATCCACTCCCGGAATCCTCCCAGCAACCCCGGGAGAGTGGAACAATTATTAGCCCAACTTTACAGGTGGGGAAATGGAGGCCCAAGAGAGGCTCAGTTCCTAGCTCGGGAGCCCTCAGCTTCACTGGTTGAATGTTTGGTCCCCATTATACATTCACAAGGGTCCCAGTGTATCTGTCTGTGCAGTCAGATTCAGTATTCGGAGCATTGTACAGTGACATGAGGGGGGCCTTGTGGCACGGCAGTTAAGCACTCAGCTGCTCACTGCAAAGTTAGTGGCTCAAACTCACCCAATGGCTCTCAGGGAGAAAATGAGGCAGCCTGCTTCTGTAACAGCCTTGTAAACCCTGTGGGGGCAGTTCTGCTCTGTCCTCCGGGGTCTCTATGAGTCGGAATTGACTCCAAAGCAGTGGATCGGGGTGCTTCAGTGAAATGAGGTGTGCTTCTAATTGTGGGAGATCCGGAGAGAGGCCTGACCTTCCATTTCTCACCGAGGAGGTCAAGGAGAGAATGTAGACTCCTAGGCCCTCGGGAGTATTTTCAAAGTCTAAACTTCTTTGATGGGATCTCATTTCCCCTTGCCATCTTGTTGCTTCTTTGGCGTTCTAGGACCCTGACCTTCAGAACCTCTCTCTGATCAGCCACATCATATCCTCAAGTGTTGCTAACCTGACTGTCACAAACTTGACAAGGAACGTGACCGTTGCATTAAAGCACATCACCCCGAATAAGGTGAGCAGAGGCTGGTTCGAACTCTCCCCTTCCATGCCGTAGACTCAGTTTGAGGCTAGCCAAGTGTCTGCCAATGCAGGTTTGCTTGTTGCTAGGAAGCTGCACAAGTTTCAGCTGAGCTTCCAGGCTAAAATGGACTAGGAAGACAGGTGTGGAAATCTACTTCTGAAAATCAGTCATTGAAAGCCCATCTACAACCCACCCGAGGTTGGCACAGAGCTGGACTGCCTTGTGTGCTGTAAAGCGAAGAGCCACCATGAGTTAGGGGCCAACTTGATGGCAGCAAACCACAACCGTAACTGGCCACCTCCTTTCCAAGAAGAGACGGTGCGGGTGCACACTCTCATCCACTGCTGAATTCAGTGTGTGCAGTAGCAGCTCTGATTCTCCTCTCCAATGAGAAGACATCACTCAGCTCAGTTCACACCGAGAAGCATTGATGATCTCGCTTCGCAAAGTGCGATCCCTGGACCAGCAGCATCTGCATCCCCGAGAGCTTGTTACAAATGCTGAGTGGTAGGCCCCACCCCAAACCTAGTGAGTCTGAACCTGCATTTTAACAAGGACCCAGGTGCTTCTGATGCCCTTTGGGGAGTTTAAAAAGAACTGACCTGTGTAGGGCTCACTTGCTTTGGGGTAGAAGATATGTTCTCATATAAAATAGGAAGTGTGCTTCCAAAACCAAGCATAATACGCTGAACTAAAACGATCCTGGTTTCCTATTTTCAGCCCAGTAAATTAATTGCTGCTCATTTATATTTCTATTGCAGAAAGATTTGCCAGTGATCTGTGTATTCTGGGACGTGAGCCGAAATGGTAGGTTCCGGTCACGCCCTTTTCGAAGTCTTGAGTGGGCAAAGGGAAGAAGCAAGAGGGAGTTGGTGGGAAGGTGGGTGGAGAGGCTCATTGGCACCCTGGCCTTGTTGACAGGACAGATATTCTTTTTGATGCCAACAGGTGGCAAAGGAGGCTGGTCACCCAATGGCTGCTCTGTCCAAGTGAAGACCCTGAACGAAACCATCTGTACCTGCAACCACCTTACAAGCTTTGGCGTCCTATTGGTAGGGTACCAGAGGGTAGGGGTGGTGCAGTGGTAGAATTCTCACTTTCCATGTGAGTGACCCGAGTTCAATTCCCCATCCAGGTACCTTATGTGCATTCACCACCTGTCTGCCAGTGACAGCTGGTGTGTTGCTAGAAAGGGCTGGCGAATGACTTCTAAAAATCAGCCCGTGAAAAAAAATCCCATGGCTCTTTTAAAACTGATGATGGCACTATATGTACAAATGTGTTTGATACAATTGATGTATGATTTGTTATACGAGCTGTATGAGCCCCAATAAACTGATTTCTTGATAATTAAAGAAAGAAAGGAGAAAAGCCCATGGATCACAATGGTCCAATCGTTGTGCATGGGATTGCCGTAAATCAGGGGTGAACTCAGCAGCTAAAATGGGAAAAGTGGCCTTCGATTCTTTGTCTGAGGGGTAACAAGACATCATATACCACGATGTTCCATATGATGAGTGATTTTGACATGTCAGCCGAGACCATGATCTTGTGACAATGCAGCCAATGAAATTCTTCTTCTAATACACAAATAGGAAAGGAAAATGTTTGTACATGGAATACAAGTGTTGTTGTTTACATGTTATTTTTCTCTTTCAGTTGTTCTCTTTCAATCAGGAGGGCTCTTAAACTCAGACTAAAAGAGGCAATAACAGTTCTTTAGTTTTCGGTGCCCTTTAAAATTCACAAAACATTTAGCCAAACACTCTTATTTCACCTTCTCAGGAGTCCTAAAAGATAGGTAGAGTGGGAGGTTGTGATTAGCATTTTGGTGAAGGCAGAAGACTCATTTGTTAAAGTAATTATCCACATAGAGCTAAGACATTGAAGAGCCAGGAGTGAAATTCGAGTCTT
>NW_022103951.1:9260686-9302603 GCF_000313985.2 Echinops telfairi
GGTCGTGACCCACAGGTTAAGAACCGCTGCTTTAGGCCCTTAGCTCCAGTGCCTTTCCAAGGCCCCAGCACACAGTGGTTAAATCCACAGGCTCTGGAAATCCGCTAAACCCAAATTTGAATCCTGGCTCCTCCACTTCTTAGCTGTGTGACCTTGGAAAAGTTACTTCACCTCTCTGGACTTCAGTGTCTTTATCATTAGCTGATGAGAATAAATGGGCCTGCCTCATAGATTGGTTGAACAGACTACGCCTGGGTATCTAGAACACTCGATAGATGTGAATCATGGTTTTGTTTTTATTTTATTTTAAAAGATGTGTTCGTTTTGTTTTCTAGGACCTATCGCGACTATCCTTACAACCGGCTCAGATGATGGCTCTGACGTTTATCACCTATATCGGTTGTGGGCTTTCGTCCATTTTTCTGTCCGTTACTCTTGTGACATACATAGCCTTTGAGTGAGTGCACACAACTGGAAACATATTCTGGAAAGCCTCGCCTTCAATTCCAAAACGCATTGTTAATGAATTGCTTCCCTTGGCCTACCCTACCCTGTATAACCCTCTATCGAGAAATGTCAGGAGAGGTTCTCACTCGTCTGGGAGCTCACTGAAGGGCAGGTCCTTGGCTGTTGTTGTTTTCATGAGAATATAGTTCACATATCATACAATTCAATAGTGCAATCATATCAAGAAGAGTGATACAATCATCACCACTTCTGTTTGGGAACATTTGCTTTGTTCCTGTACTCATCATTATTTACTGTCCATTTCCCCCCAGCCTTTCCTGCCATACCCCACAGAACTATAGATTTACCTATTCTAGATTTTATATACAGAAAAACATTTTTTAAAACTAATAAGAATAACAAAGTAAAACAGAGAAAAACCTCATTAGAAGAGAAAGCAAAAAATATTAAAAACTAGAACATGTGTTAATGGCTCATAAGGGCGATCGAATGATAGGGCGCTAAATTTTAATACTGCATCAACCACAATCTACTTTTGCAGTGCATTCTGCATGGTAGCAATGTTATTCCCATCCCTGGCCCATGGTCAGAGGGGATTCATCAGGGACTTAATCCACCTGTATTTCCCCTTCTTTAAAAAAACAAAACAAAACTGAAACAGCTTTAAAATGGGTCAAAGGGGACATCAAATGATAAGATATCATATTTTGACCTAACTAGTCTGTGACAGTTGACTTTACATTGCTCTCTGATAACAGGGCTATTCACATTCCTCAACTGAGTGGAGGGGACTCACCCAAGGCTGAACCCATGTGTAAGACCTCGATTTTAGTTGCCTTTGTGCCCTAGAACAATCCCTGGTTCCTAGTAGACATTGAATATGAAATGAAAGATGGATACAGACCCGGAAATGTCTGAACCTGAAATCGACCGTACTATCATGCACAGCTAAAGAACCATAATTCATCAAAGAAGTTTCCAAATTTTTCCAAGCACACATGAAAGATCTAATCTATCAGTGGTACCAGGATGAAGAGGAACAAAGGATGTAAAAATCCTCAAGAGTGTGGCTTTGTTGGTCACAACAGAGTGACATTCCAAGTAACAGTATCTCTTTCATGGCTTAGCAGAAATGATCCTTTCAGTCACTATTGGGGAAGAGTTTCTGAAAATTCTGTTGGAAAAGAAAAGAGTGAGCCGTTTATAACATGAACTAAATGGAACAAGCTGTAAGTTCTGGAATTTAGGTTTGGGGGCTCTGATAAGGAAGTGCACAAATGTCATGTCAATGCCAAATTTCAGCTCCAGCTGTGACTACAGGTCTACTTGTTGGCCTGTGGAAATATTAGCGAGACTAAATTCCCCTAAGGCCAGCCATTACCAGGGAGGATTTCATCAGATCTAATTTCACAGACATAAACATGTACATGTTACAGACGAGCTGTGTTTTCCTATGCCTCTTACATTTAGCTATACTTTAAACTGCTTCTCTCCATGATCTCATTTTAACTAATAGCACAAGATAATAGGGCAATCTGGCTATATTTGGAAGGCCCGAATATTGCAGCAGAAATGTTTCTAGAAGTCGTTTGGGAGAAATCGAGTGGGTGAGCAGTGGATTCCACTGCAAACTATTTAAAAGGATGGGTCAACAGTCAGCAGGTCAAAGGTCCCAGTGAGAAAGGAATGCCCATTTCCCATACAGTCATCACAGCTCAGCTTGCCTTTGTGGTGGTGGTGGTGGTGGTGGTTTGCCTTTGCCTTTCCCCCTCCACACCCCCTGCCACACTGGAAAAGAGGAAAAGGGTGCATTTAGATATTAGCCCAATAGGAAAAATTAATTGCTTAGAATTCTGAGACACTCTGACAGATGTGCTCTTATAAAGGTTGGCAGAATGTCATGCTAATTCTCTTCTTGTCCATTCCTTGTAGAAAGATCCGGAGGGATTACCCTTCCAAAATTCTCATCCAGCTGTGCGCTGCTTTGCTCCTACTGAACCTGGTGTTCCTGCTGGACTCATGGGTTGCGCTGTACAGCAGGCGCAACCTCTGCATCTCGGTGGCTGTGTTCCTTCATTATTTCCTCTTGGTCTCGTTCACATGGATGGGTCTGGAAGCTTTCCACATGTACCTGGCCCTTGTCAAAGTGTTTAATACTTATATCCGAAAATACATCCTTAAATTCTGCGTCATTGGCTGGGGTAGGTATCTTTTTGCTTGCACTCGGTCTGGAATTTTTGTGCCTTTTTTTTCCTCCGGTGTTTTGACTTTTATTTAATCAAGGAGAGACTATGAAGCAAGTCACACCTGGACAGTAACTAAACCAGCTTGAGCCTCCTTACAGGCTGACCTGCTCCAAGAGTAAGCTTGTCCTGTCTTTCTAGATTATACAGGGCTTCTTAAACTTTCCTCACCTGTGACCCCCTTTGTCTGATTCATTTGCAACATGGGCAAGTGCTGCCAGCAGCACCCCAGATTCATGACACTTTTGATTTTGAATTTACTGCGATGCCCACATTCAGTTACTCGGCCCACGGTGAGGAAGCTTTGTTCTAGAACACTCGAGCATAACACTCTTCTAGAGGCATGGATCCTCTCTGTAGTTCCAGATTGTCACATAGAAGGGACTCAATACATTGAAAAAGTTACGTTGGTGATCACGAGGCGAAACGCTTAGTCCCAGGCTCCTAGTGAGCCTCAGTCTGTCCCTCCCAGAGATCACCTGCCTGCATGATGAGACCAGAGTGAGGGAAAGCCCGTATAAAGCCTAACCTAATGCCTCTGCCACACTGGCACCGCATTTCCGATCACATGACCCATTAGCAGTGGGTCACAATGTCTTATGTTCTCCTAAGATCATGAAGGTTTCTTACTTCTTCCATTTGACTTGACTTATCCTTGACTAAAGTTAACTCAATCTCTGCTTGGATACTTCCATTGTTGGTGAGCTCATCGCCTCACAAGGCAGCTAATAACCATTTCCTAAAGTCCCACCGTTCATTAAGTCCAGGCTGCACACTCTCTTACCCAGGAGTCTTAGTTTTGCTCTTTGAGGTGAAATAAAATACACCGATGCTCTTTCGGCCAGAGTCCTTTTGATAGTCCACAAGTAATATACAACATTGTAGGTGATACCCTATTTTGCAAAGGATTTTGACAGAAGTAATCCCACTTAAGACAAGTCAGTGAAGTTAGCATGGCATTTATTACTAACTCCAGGTGAAGGACTGGCTCAAGGTGATGATGTGATTCACGTAGTTTAAAAACAACCAAGTATGGCTTTTTGCCTCCTGTTCAGCACACCTGCCACTGTCCTACAGCCTCCACTGTCCAGGCCCCTTCCTCTCTCCAAATGAGATAGCCCTTCACGTATTTCCCACACAACAGTAATACTGACCCTTCACTACGTCACCCAATGTTTGTGAAGAACAATAATTTGGCTCCACTCATCCCCCAAAGATAAAGCCCTGCTGCTGACATTGGCCATGGAGTCTGTCTGAAAGGGCAAGGGCAAGCTCCCCTGCCTCTATTACTTTTATTTCTAGAAAAGCATCTTGCTTAGGAAATAGCATACACCAATGTCGCTGAAAGAGACAAACACAAAGGAATTCAATGAAATCATATATGTGAGATTGTAAGAAGAAATTGTGTTTGATTCGCTAGCGCCTTGAGATTGGCTGTGTAGATCCGTAAGTGGGCCAGAGGGGTGGGGTGGAGGGCTGAGGACTCCTTCCAGCAAAAGGCATTTTAAGTCTTTTCACTGAGAGTCCTCTTAGCAAAAAATGCCTGAGAGGATTACACTCTAGTTAGTGAGGGGGGAGGGGTTCTTCTCTGGTCTTGCAATTATTCAGGCTAGAAGCCCATAGAGGCTTGGCCTCAAGGCATGGCTTCCAAGGTTGCCCTGAATATAGGTGAGGAAAGAATGCAAGATGTTGCAGGAGGCTTTTATACTTGGAGGTAGAACAGTTCACTATGTCTGTATCCCATTGGCCAAATCTTAGTCATGCGGCCGCATATCCCTAACTGCAAGGGAAGCTGGGAGATGTCCAGCGAAGGTGCCCAGTCTCTCTCCACAAGGAGCTAACCAATCTCTGCCACAGAATGATATCAAATATGATCTCTAGATGTTCTCATTATCTTTGGTTATTAGAACGGTTTGTGACCGGATCTTTCCCATCTCCCAGGACTTCCGGCTGTGATTGTGGCTATTGTCTTGGTGATATCCCCAGATAACTATGGGCTTGGATCCTATGGGAAGTTCCCCAATGGCTCACCTGATGACTTGTGAGTACAAAGCCTCCAAGGAGGAAATGGACTTCCTAATTGATCTAGTGAGTCAGGCTCGCACCGAATAAAGCCCAGTCCACTTCAGAGTCAAATGCAAGGAGATGAGCTAGGTGGAAATGGCACGCTACTACTTACAAACAACAACAAAACCCACTGCCATCAAATCGATCCTGGCTCACAGTGACCCGATAGGACAAAGTGGAACTGACCCTGTGGGTTTCTGGGATGGTAACTCTTGACAGAAGTAGAGAACCCCATCTTTCTCCAGAGGTGGTATCCACACTGAACTGCTGACCTTGCAGTTAGCAGCCTGCCATGTAACATACTAGGCCACCAGGTCTACTTTAAGCATTCCTTTTTAAAAAAAAATAGAAGAAATATTTTAACAGTAGTCTTAGAAGCTTCGGCTAAAAAATAAATGGAAGTTACCTGATATTTATAAAGACACGGAATAGTTACTAGGGTTTACAGGAGTCAAATCATGAATGCCTAAAAATATATATTATTTAATGACTTTCAATCACCAAGTACCCTAAATAAAGGCTCTCAGATGGGTTTTTTTTTTCTCCTTCGAGAAATTTTATCCATTAAAGGACAGAAATTTTATCCATTAAAAAGAAAAGAAATTGGAGGCACGGCTTCAGTAAAATGTGATAGATTTGTTGTATCACGCCAAATGCTACTTAAATACTGTTATCTGTTCATTTCTTCCCCTGTCCTCGTTCCAGTTGCTGGATCAACAACCATACAGTCTTCTACATTACCGTTGTGGGATACTTCTGTGTGGTATTTCTGCTCAACATCAGCATGTTCATTGTGGTCCTGGTCCAGCTCTGTCGAATTAAAAAGAAGAAGCAACTGGGGGCCCAGCGGAAAACCAGTATTCAAGACCTCAGGAGTGTAGCCGGCCTTACGTTTTTGCTGGGAATTACTTGGGGTTTTGCCTTCTTTGCCTGGGGACCCGTTAACATCACGTTCATGTACCTCTTTTCCATCTTTAATACCTTACAAGGTGAGCTCTCCAGCATTTAATAGGAGCTGAAGGATTCTAGTGATTAGGTGCTGTGTCAAGTTGATTCTGATTCATAGTGACCCCATGTGAACTGCCCCACAGGGTGTTCTTGGCTCTAACCTCTCTTGACTATAACCACCGGACCAGTCTCCCACAGAGCTACTGGGTGGGTTCAAACTACCAACCGTTTGGTTAGCAGTCAAGTGCTTACCCATGGCACCTCAGGGCTCTTTCTTGAGGGTTCTGTGTTGGTTGTTGTTGGGTTCTGACTCATAGCAACCCAATTCACAACAGCATGAATGCTGCTCAGCCGCACACCATCCTCACAGTCATGATTGCATTTGAGCCTATAGTTGCAGCTCCCATGGCAATCCGTCCCACTGAGGGCAGTGCTCTTTGTCACTGCCCCTTCATGTTGCCAAGCATGAAGTCCTTTTCTAAGGACTGGAGCATGCTGGCTATATGTCCTCCAAGACAGATTTGTATGTTCATTTGGAGTGCTTGATACTTTCATGATCTGTGTGAACTCTGCCAAGCCCACTGGCCTAGAGGTCCCCCAGGACTGTGGTCTTCAGCCCTCGAGCCCAGTGACTCCGTCTCCCAAGGCTGTGACTCAGTTTGCATAGCTTTACCTCCTTATGCTCTATTACATACCTACATATATTTGCACACATATGTACACATGGAAATATCCTCTGCCAAACCTCTGCCATTTCGTGCCTAGTTAGCTTACATGTCTGCCTATGGATCCTCTTGCAGAGGATTATTTATTATGACATTTAATGCAGGATTTTGTGCATCGTAGTATTTTCTTTTGCTGCCTTTCATCTTGCGCGCTCCCAGTGTCTTCCTTTGCCTTGGTCATGTTGTTCTGTCCTCCCCGTGATTGCGCACTTACTTTCCTACACCCAAGTTAATGCACGTCTTCTTTCTAGTTAGTGAGTTTCCCTCCCTCCCAGTCCCATGTTATGAGGTGTTTTGCAGATTTATCACCATTCTTTAATGTGTACTATTCTGCTGTGGTTCCGTTTTAATGGCAGCGCTTGAGCAGTAGCAGCTGAGCAGGCTAATAAAACCCACTGCCATCGAGTTGCTTCTGACTCACAGTGACTCTGTAGAACAGGGCAGAACTGCCTCTGTCAGTTTCCAAGATTGTAACTCTTTATGGGAGAGAGAGCCTCATAGTTCTCTCCCAGAGTGGCTGCTGCCTTCAAACTGTGGACCTTATGGTTAGCAGCCTGACCCATAGTCACGAAGCTACCAGGGCTCCTTGAGCAGGCAAATAAGTTTATATTAGAAAATCAATTCACTGTCCCCTGATTTCACATCCTCTGTTGGGGTACCTTTTAATTGTGTTTTCTGCTCTTTCTCCCCATCTTTTCTTCTTATTACTGTTAGTTCCTGGAGTGGCCTCTTGTCATACTGTCAAGCAAGAGATCATTTTGCTGGTTTTGCAAGCAAACCCAACCAGAGATAAAAATTAAATTCATAATTTGGCCATGAGTTCTTATCTTTGGAGGGGGCCAGGTAGTAGGCTTATAGGTAATATGTGGCTGTAAGTTTTTACTTACAACACGATCAGTGTGCCCAGGTCTTATAGCACTGTTCTCATAGGATCGAAAACAAAATCAGAAAAAATCAGCAAATCACTTTTTAGGCTTTCCAGTAAAGGTTTAATAGGCCAACAATGTTGTTGTTGCGCTCCATTGAGCCTGTGCCACTTCATAATGACCCTGGTAGAAAGGGTCAAGTGCCCTCAGAGGGTCTCCTAGGCTCTCGGATTGATCTTCACAGAAGCAAACCGCCACCTCTTTCTCCCCTGGAGCAGCTGGTGGGTTCCCGTAGCCAACCTGACAGCTGCCAAATGTTTAACCATCGTGCCACCATTGTGCACAAACAAACATGGTGCTTCCTTGTGACAACACAAGCATGTGAAATGTAATGCACACTTTCAAAGAAAAAGAAGGTGACTTATAATCACACGAGTCAGAAACATGGAAGGTAGAAGCCAAACCTACCTCCTTTTCTTTATTTCTCTCCAATTTATTATTCTATCCACCCACCCCTGAAAACATCGTCTCATTAGAATGTGAGTATAAAATGGGAACTCAGTGTTTCATCTATATAAAAGAGACGAATGTCTAATTCCTAAGGCCTTGGGATTGAAAATAAGTTGACACAATGGTTGAAACAACAGACTCAAATGTGTTGTTGTTGTTGTTGTTGTTGTTAGCTGCCACTGAGTTGATTTCAACTCAGAGTGATTCTATGTGACAGTGTAAAACTGTCCCCCTGGAGTTTTCTTGGCTGTCATCCATATGGAACTAGATCACTTGGGTGGGTTCAAACCCCCCAGCCTTTGGGTTAGCAGCCTAGCACTTAGCAGTTTATGCCACCAGGGCTCCTTAGACTCAAACATAGCAATGATTGTGAAGAAGGCACCAAGATGGGACAACATTCTGTTCTTTGTATATAAGGTTGCCATGCGTCAGAAGTGAGTCGACAATAACTAACAATGACAATCTGGATCCATTCTGAGGTCAGAATAGTGTATCCTCATTTTTATCTCTTTCCTACATGCTCCTCTTCCCTTAACGCCCCCAAGGGTAGCCTCCTAGAGTAGCCAATAAACACAGAGAGGGTATAGGTAATATGTCAGTCTTTGGGGTGGGCCCATGTAGCCTCCTAAACTTGATGTTTGAAAGTGCGGATAGGAAGTTCAGAAGTGTTGGGGGTCGAGAGAAAATATTCATTGGCAAAAGCCTGGTATAGCGACACAGATGGGACTATGGGAGGAGCCCTGAGGCACAGAGTTGAAGACAGAAGTGGGAGATTGGTGGCGCAACAGTGCCCTCTGTGAGTCTGGAGTATTCATCTCTGTATGCCAAGGTGCCAGTGAGAACTTCTGCAAGCAGGTCTGGGCAGGAGATGGTGGGTGACAGGAGGCACAGGAACAGATTGATGGAGTAGGCTATACCAGGGCAGTTAAGCTCACACAAGGGACATGGCCGTTGGCCTGGACAGGCAGTGAGAAGTGTGTGATGACTGAGGAGATGGCATTTGACAGAACTTGGAGATGGAGAGGGGGCCACCTAGGTCACCTTGGGCTCCTGGGTAGAGGGATGATTTGCATTTCCAAGAGGGGGAATATAAAACAAGGACAGAACATGAGAGGAGAGCTGGTGAAGTTTAAGTTAGGAAGTAGAATGTTACTCCTTTTCTTAAGCGCATGTACACACACACACACACACACACACACACACACACAATGGCATTGAGTTGATGCCAACTCATAGCGACCCTGTAGGACAAAGTAGAACTTCCCCAGGGGGTTTTCAAGACTGTAACTCTTTATGGAAGTAGAAAGCCTCCTCTTTCTCCCAAGGAGAGACTGGTGGTTGCGAACTGCTGACCCTGTGGTTAGCAGCCCAACAAGTAACCACTATGCAACCAGGGCTCCTTCAGTCCTTTTCCAAGTAGGCTTTATCTTACCAAGACAGAGTCCCCCTAGGATGCCTTTCCATAGTAAGCTTTCCCACAGCTTTGGATGTCTTATTCAATTAGCAGGAGTCCTTAGGTAATGCTAGTGTTTAATGTAATCAGCTACTTGCTATCTGAAAGGTTGGAGGTTCAAGTCCACAAAGAGGCACCACACTCAGAAGAGTCTCCAGTGACCTCTTTCTGAAAAATCAACTGGTAGAAACACTGTAGAGTGCAGTTCGATGCTGACACATGAGGAGTCCGAATGATTTATTCCATGTGCAGGAGGGCACTTTGGCCACAGCTGCCACAGAATATTTTGTAAAGTCAGTTCATGGGCATCCAGGTGTAAACTGGGAATTCATTGTGTTATGTTTTTGTTTTGTTTTCCCCCCTTAGGATTTTTCATATTCATCTTTTACTGCGTAGCGAAAGAGAATGTCCGGAAACAGTGGAGGCGCTATCTTTGTTGTGGAAAGCTGCGGCTGGCTGAAAATTCTGGTAAAGAATTACCTTATTTCCCCCCTCTCCTCTTATATCTTAAAGTAAAGGTTATGTGGATCAAGGTCCCAAGCAGTCGTTGCCCAAGGGCCCTCCAATCCAGACCTCTCTGAACGGCACCTTCTCAACAGAAAAGATTGGTTCTGAGCATGATTTCAAAACAAAAATCAAGGGAGCTAGGGAATCTGGGAATCTCAAGAGCAGTAGAGTTAGCAGGACGACTGCTTCTTGCATGAAGCAACAGGGGAATGTTTAGACTCGATTTCCTCTGCGGCTCATGCTTGTCATTTACCCAAATCATTTTGAATATTCACCTGTATGGTGAATATTCACCTGTATGGCTTGTAAAGTCTGGACTCCACAGGTTCTGGGTGCTAGTTGCTTAGTCTATCAGGGGGCAGGACTTTGTGTCTCAGCTTTAGCACATGGTGGGTTCTTCTGAAGTTATTTGCCCTAGTGTCACAAACAGCTCCGTTTTAAGAAAATAGGAAAGAGGAAACCATGTTTGAAAAGTTTAAATTCGTTTTGCATCAATTAAAAAAAATTAAAAGTTGGAGTTGACTTGCTTCTGACCCAAGGGGATCCCATGTGTGTCTGTAGAATTGTGCTCCAGAGGGTTTTTAGGGGTTGCCTGTGTGTGTGTGTGTGTGTGCGCGCGCGCGCGCGCGCAGGTAGCCAGACCTTTCTTCCAAGTGGCTTCAGGGTAGACTCCCAACTTCCAACCTTTCAGTTAGCAGCCACATATAGTAACAGTTTGTCCCACCTAGGGAACTAATTTACATCAGTCCCACATCGCCGTTGCGGGATCTGGGGGAGACAAGAGTCCGCACTCAGAAAGTAAGAGCGCAGAGCTCGGTCCTTTCTGTGGACTGAAGAACCGTCAGTCGTTTTGTGTTCTAAGCCAGGCAGTCAGTGCGTCTGAGTTACTGCCTTATCCAAGGACTTCCTAGACGTAATCCAATTAGCTTAGCTTTTAGTTCCAGGCGCATATACATGGCTTTAAGGAGTGCCGGTGGTGTAGTGGGCTGCTAACCTCAAGGTCAGCAGTTCAGAACCACCAGCTGCTCTGCAGGAGGAAGACAAGGCTTTCTACTCCTGTAAACAATTAAAATGTAAGGAACTGATGGGGCTAACCTGCTCTCTAGGGTCTCTATGAGTGGTATCGACTAGATTTCAGGGAGATATTTTGTGTTTTCAATAGATGGCTTTGTATTCTTTGAAAGGAAAAATGGATAGTTGCCTTCAAGTAAAATACATTTGATCCCACCAGCTTGCAAAATGCATGACTTCTCTGAGGCCTTGGAGTGAGAAAGTAGTTGCTAGAACTTGTTACACTGATCTGTCTCTTGCATTTAAGCTTCAACATACTGCTCTGTTTTTCTGTAATGCTTATTCTGCTATAGACTGGAGTAAAACTGCTACTAATGGTTTAAAGAAGCAGACTGTAAACCAAGGAGTGTCCAGTTCTTCAAATTCCTTACAGTCAAACAGTAACTCCACTAACTCCACCACACTGCTAGTGAATAATGATTGCTCAGTGCACGTAGACGGGAATGGTACGTATGTCTCAATATAGTATGTCTCTAGCGAGTGTTTTGTTTTGTTTTGTTTTGTTTTGTTTTGTTTTGTTTTGTTTTCAAGCAGTTGCCTCCATGAATGACTCCCACCCCCACCCCCCCTCAAAAACCAAGGGAAGCAAATGGAAGCTGAATGGATCACAGCGTGGCTCCTTTCTCAAAGAGAACATGGATTAGTCCAAATGAATGAATTTGTTTCAGAGCAAATACCAGAACAACTTCTTTTTTTTAAGAGTTCCTTTTTTTATGAGGGGACATGATGACGTTCTGCAAGATTTAAATCGAGGTCTGGCCCAAAGGCCTCAGTACTGCGCTGCCTCTCGGACAGCCGTGCCTAACGCGATAAGCGTGTGAGAGGACATTGAGATGAGTCACAGCTAGCATCACGTGCATCTTCGACACGCTTAAGCCTGTCTATTTGTCCCTTGTCATGTCTGTTCATCCTTTCCCTCACTGGTCACAATGCCCCCAATCCCCACGAATAGACATGATTTGTGACCACCTATGTTGGTTGGCATGTAGGTCACTTGCATGTAAAAGAATGGCGGCTGAGCCTTCTTGCTTGAATTCTGACATTTCAAGCTGAACCATTCATGCCTCTCCCCCTACCCTGCCCTCTTTCCTCCAACTGGGGCTGTTGATTGCTCACAAAGCTTCATCATACCTAGCTTTACCTTCTTTTGCTTTTTAATATACCATATATACTCGAGTATAAGCTGACCCAAATATCAGCCGAGGCACCTAATTTTACCACAAAAACTGCATTAAAAAATGTGCTGAGAAACTCAGCTTATACACGAGTATATTCGGTATCTTTTACATTTTCCTAGATTTTTCTATTTTGCTCATTTGCTTTCTCCTTCTCTGGAGAATATAATCATACCTGCCTTTCTTGATTGTATTAGGAGGGTAGTTCTTTTAGTGACTAATTCAAATCAAGCTTCTGAGGTGGTCTAGGCTTCTATCTACCACATCGTCTTCTAATTGCCCAGAGGTGGGAGGGCCTACTGGTCTGTATAAATGTATGAAATATAATAGGCAGCTGTTCAAACAGGCTTTTGTTCTCAACCTCAGCTCTAGGGACATTTGGTCTGGCTAATTCTCTGTTGTGAAGGACTGTCCTGTGCTTTGTAGGATCGTTAGCGATACCCTGGCTTCTACCCACGACCAATTGTTTCTCCTCCCCACCCTCAGTTATGACAACCCAAAATGTCTCCCACTCACACACTGCCAAATAACCCGCCCTAGGCTTTCTGAGACTGTAAATCTTTATGGGAGCAGACAGTTTCATTTGTCTCTTATAGAGGGGCTGGGGGCTCAAACCACCAACCTTGGAGTTAGCAGCCCAATACCTACCCCACAGCACCATGAGGGCTTCTAAGAAAAGTCTCCGAACTCACTGCTATCAAGTGGATTCTGACCCATAGCCAGGATTTCTGAGGCTTTATCAATCTTTATGGGAGCAGGCTTTTTTTTTCCTCATGGCTCATGGGTTTGAACCACAAAGCTTGCAGCTAGCAGGCCAATGTCAATTGTCTAACCCACAGTGCCACTGAGGCTCCTTAAAAATGTCTCCAGACACTGCCAAAATGTCCCCTGTGGGTAAAATTGCCTCTGGTTGAGAACTGCTGTCCTAAAGGACAAGAAGTGGCTGCCACCACAGCCTCGTATTATTATGAGAGATACTAAAGGAAGAGCTTTAAAAAAGCTTCTCTCAGGACTGCAGGCGGCCAAACTAGAGGAGATGGGAATCCAGGCTGGTTAAGGAGCGAATTCAACATAGAGAAACCAGAGGAACAGGGTGGGTCAACAAGAATCCTTGCACTCACAACCTGTTAGCAAGCCCATTGGCCTGGATAAAAAGGCTTTGGGCTTTTAATCCATTAACCAGAGTTGTCTGGATTCTATAAAGAGCTCACAGATGAGGCCTCGCCCACTTGCCTGGACTAATCAGGGTGTTGTCATCCTTCCGGGAGAAGGATTTAATCGAAGTGACACATGTTGACATGCTATTTGATAAAACTTACTTGACACCACGATTTGTGATACGTGGCAATGAGCAGGAGATAGATTTTAGGGCCGCCAAAAGGCCAAATAGCTAATACCATATCCACTGGACATTCTTGGCTCCTTGGTCCCCTTTGAGATGGGTGAGGGCTGGAATAGGGTGATGATAATCTATCCCCCACAAGACTTAGTAATTTCCCCAAAGCAGCTGGAAATGTATTTTGTTTATGATGCTCGTTTAAATATACTGCAGAAACAGGGCCAAAATGACCAAATCAGGAGAGTTGCCTCCAAAAATCATAGGCCCTATTTGAGCTGTGTCAGAAACATTCCATGTTGTTCCGATCACTTGGACGTAACCTTGGACAAAGCATCGAACTTTGAAAAAATCCCTTCAGCATCTCTGCAATGGGGACTCTACAAGTATCCACCCCATAGGGTTATAAGTGAGATCATATATATATAGCATTATAGCATTGAGATATATATATATATATATATAGCATTATAGCATTAAGACAAAGATAAAAAGCTGAATAAGTAGTCCATTTGTTGGTTTATGACTTAACCCTATCCTATAATGGTCAGACAGATATCAATAGGCAGCTGTAGGACGACTGGAGCTGGTGTTGTTGATAGGTGCTACTTATCGTGGACGTTCCTCTTTGTCAGTACCCCGCTACTTTACCAAGCACAATGTCCTTTTCCAGGGACTGACATGTCCAAAGTATATAAGATGAAGTGTCACCATTTTGCCTGTGAGGATCATTCTGGCTATACTTCTGCCAAGACATTTCTGTTTGTCCTTTTGGCAGCCCATGGTACCTTCAATATTCTTTGCCAGCACCATCATTCAAATGCACTGATTCTTCTTCAGTTTTCCTGATTCAATATCCAACTTTCACACGCATAGGAGGCAATGGAAAATACCATGGCTTGGGTCAGGTGCACCCAAGTCCTAAGAATTATATCCCTGTACTTTTCAATACTCTAAAGGAGTCTGGTGCAACAGATGCCGATGGATAAATCTGCTGGAGCTGTGTTTTCCTACAACTTATGGCGTGCTTGGGGTGAAGGAGGCTTAGCGTTATCCCACAGTTGCCCAAGAAGGCCCAGTTCCCCTGGCCTCCTCTCCATTTAGAATTGGTGCTTTCCTCTTGGGGATCAGTCACAGCCTGCTTTAGTCAGTGGGGGCTGGTTTCATCTAGGAAAGAGATGATTTCTTCTTCTCTTGGCTCCTGTAGCTGGTCACTCTAGTTTTATCTCATACAAAGTTTGGTTTGATAGGAATCACCAAGAGCCAAGAACCTTGGAAGGGAGGCTATGCATGAGAACCTTTGCTAACCTGAACCTTTGGGGGACACCAAACGCTTACCTTAGGTTATATTACATCTATGCTACTTCTTAAAGCCAATCTTTGCCCAGTCAGCATTGGCAAATGAACCTTTTCCGAACAAAGTACTGTATATAAGCCAACCCAAATATCAGCTGAGGCACCTAATTTTACCACAAAAGCTGCATTAAAATGTGCTGAAAAAACTCAGCTTATACACGAGTATATATGGTATATTGCCTCCCTAGATGCAGTATCCATTTCATAAGCATGAAACAAAACCAAAACTGCCAGAGTGAACAGGGTTCTGAGCCAATCTCTGATTTGTTTTGATTCCTTGGAGAAAAGTAAACATGACAGTGAATCATAGATCATTTCTAACCAGGTGTGTTTTTAACGCATGCATATTGAAGAATAAAGTGATTTTCAAGTTTAGTTAGTTCCTTACACACACACCCCTCCATGGGTTCCTCATGACACCAATTTGGTTTTACCTTTTACAGGGAATGCTTCTACGGAGAAGAACGGTGTTTCTTTCAGTGTTCAGAATGGAGACGTGTGCCTTCATGATTTCTCTGCGAAACAGCACGTGCTTAATGAGAAAGAAGACCTGTGCAATGGGAAAAACCGTATCGCTCTCAGAAGGACTTCAAAGCGGGGAAGCTTACATTTTATTGAACAAATGTGATCCCTCTTTCTAAAATCAAAGCATGATTCTTGACCATGTGGAAATGACCATTTTTACCTTGTACGCAATGTGAGCTGTAGAAAAACCACCTTCTTTTATACTCAACAACCTTGGGAAGCGCATATGTTCATTGAGGGTAGTTGTCGCTGTGGGAAGACATTACATTGGCAATGTGGGTCCTTATCCTTTGTTTTAAACAACACACCAAGAATAAGATGCATGTAGGGAACAAAGTAGGTAATTGCCAGACACATGTGCCAGAGGCTGAGTTATCTCTGAAAGCATCCTAGAAGCCACCTGTGACTTCAGCCTATTGGTGAGTTTAGTTGTGCACGCTCTTGTTGTATTATGAACTCAAGTCTAGTGACCTACGTGTCCAAAAAACATCTTCTCCCTTAAAAAATATTTATTTTCTACTGGGTAAATTTATTCTTGTATAGAATTGTGGTTGTATTATTTTGTTTAATGTGAGAATTCGGAGAAATTTTCCTGGTTCAGTGAATTCTAAAACCCCATAGGGAGATAACATGGGATGTGAAATACAGAAACTTCACTGACTTTTATTCAAAAGAACATTGCTTGCCAGACTGAACCAGGTCAACAGACAGTGCCCCAATTGGCCCTACGCTGAGTGCTTTCGGATAGTTAGAAAAGATACCCCTAGTGCGTGGACACAGTCCCCAAGGCTGGAGGCTTGCCAAACAGTGGGGCTGGATTTGAGCCCACTGACCCCTTGGGTGTGTATCCTGGTGCAGGGTACAACTGTGTATACCACCCAATATTAGTATCCAGTCCCGACTGCATCCCTTATTACCCTATTAGGGATTTTTGTGCCACAAATTGGCGGGGCAATCTAGCCCCTATGTCAGGAAAATTGTGACAGTGGACGAGATACATACACTGCCACTTCTGAAATTCTCAGTCTCCCAGAAGATGGTAAAAGAGGAAAGTGACTTTTGAAAAGAGATGCATATTAGGGGGGAAATTGTCTCGCTGTTCTTTAAGAGTAAGGCAACTGCATGAGACTTTGTTCGTGGTTAGGCCTGCCACATTTTGGCCTAACCAGAGCTATAATTATTTTGTCCCAAACATGTCAAGTTCGGAAGAGTGTAAGGACCAGAGAGAACAGCTGCCGGGGACAGTGAACTCTCCTACAATGCTGTAGTTTCTATTTGTATCCCACCCTGGTTGCTTCTAGTGACATAGGATCTGTCTCTGAGCACTGCCTCAGTGCATCCTTCTTAGGGACATTTCCAAACCCTTTAGGTCTTTCACTAAGGTTTTCATGCATATACTTCAAATGAATGTTGTAGCCCCAACTAATCATAATCATAACGGACTACATGTCTGTGAGTGCTGATTTACCTTTGCAATCTTTCCCTGAGATTTATTTAATTGTATTTATATGTTAAAATTACCCCCAAATGTTAAAATCGACCGAAAAATGTTTAAAAAAAAAAACTTAACAAAAAAATGGTAAAAAACAAAAAAATCTTAACCAAAAAATGTTAAAAATCAACAAATATCTTAACATTGATAAAAAATGTTACAATCAACCAAATAAATTTGTAGTTGAGTACATTTCATAACTTTCGCAAAGAAAAATTTTTGTGTTTTGTTTCTTGAGCACTGTGGCATGGGGGAAGTAACATCTTATGGGGGAACAGCAGGTACATGTTGAAATTAGCAAAATTTCTGCTTCATGAGACCACTTTCTCCAAGTTGCACTTCCTCAACTTCTACTTCTGGGTCAGCCCTCCTAGTTTGCATTTCTTTGGAGCTAATCTCTCTACCTCCAGCACTGGCTTGCTTGATTGTTTTACAATCTCTGGTCTTTCTTACACTAAATTCTAAAAGAGGAGCAGATGATTTTACTATGTCCTCTTCTGACTCAGTTTTTTCAATTCTGCCTAAAATCTTCTCATTTGCGCCATTCTGCCTGCTTCTCACCTGATTTAAGTTTGCGTATCTTAGATGTTCCTCATTACTTTGCCGGTCCTGTTTCTCTGCTTTCTCTACCTTTGAAAGCAAGGGAGCTTCCTGGGCTTGCTTAATAGCCTCGCTTTTCTTGGAATTCGTTGCCTCTCCTACTTTATCACCTTTAAACCTTCTGAGGCTGCAGTCCCCCTAGGGCATATAGGCTTTGGCCTTGAGGTTTCTTTTAGAATCAGAGGCCTTAGAAAATAAATCAATCCCTGCTTTTTCAGTTTCTCCTAAAATTTCATCACCTAACTCACACTCATTCATAGACACTTTAGCTTGCTTTTCTAGATTAGGATCGCTCACACAAGACTTCTCACTAGACTGATAATCTTCACTCTCTTCCTCCTGCAAAAGTCTTAAAACCATCTTAACTTGAACCCACAGAGACCACGTCTCCATAGGGATACTCTCCCCATCTCTGTGTGCCTTCTTTAAGTTAACAATGACCTCCTCCCGGGTCTCTAGATTGAAAGTTCCTTCCTCCGGGAACCATGGATTATACCTTTTTACTACTTTTAGAAAACAGTGCATCTTTTCCTTCGTTACTTTTACACTCTGTCTTTTCAGTAAGTAGATGAGCTTAGTACCATACGTTTCAGGTTTACTTTTACCTTGCCCCATTGTTCTCTTTAAAATACTCATTCACTATTCCGACTACTTATCCACCAATCCCCACACCGGATCCTCACTTCACACAATTTTCCGATTCAATCTACATTCCGGTGGGGCCATACAATTGTTACACGGGACATATAACTCATTGCCACGCATTGGGTGCCATTTGTGTAGTATTAAATTAAAAAAATAAAGATGCTGATGGAGGGGGGGGACCAGCCCCCACCGCTAATACTCCTATTGCTACTACTCGGATTCATTAATACTACCTCTGGGTTCAGTAATGCACAATTGTACGGTTGAAATATATAAGCATTATATTAAAGTCATTGAGAGCATGAGAGATAATACAATAATACAGTCAGGCATGTTACATAGTACCATTGCTCACCTCAGCCCAGCTTGGTGGTCCACGTGGAGAGAGGAGGAAGGGAAGGAGGGGAAGGGAACAAGGGAGAGGGGGAAGAGTCAGGGAGGTCAGAGTCTGAGAGAGAAGTTAGTCCCTCTATATTGCTGACCCATGCCTATATACCTTTTGGGGGTATGCCAGCCCACTAATTACAGGTAGAGACATATGGCACAGGAAGGGGCTGCACTATAGGCTACACAGTAATGAGAGGATGGGCTAGGGGGTGGTCTCTGGGTTTCTATAGGAACCCTTATCAGTAGGGTGCAAACCCCTCCTACAGGAACCAAGCTAATGGCCTTAGACTCCAGAGAGAGGTAGTCCATTGTCTCCAGCAGCAGGGAGCAGGCCCAGCCCTGCTGTGGGATGAGACAGCAGTCTGGCAGCAAGTACCTGACTTCCCCCCACATCTTTCCATGATTGATTCCTTTAACATGCTGTCACTGACCTCCATGAGGCCTGATCCTGAATGCCCTCCACATTCCTGTTTCCTTAGCATCAAACAGCAGGATTTCAAGATGGTGAGCAAGGCATTGGGGGTGTCTGAGAAGCTTGCAAGGTCAGCAGTTTGAAACTACCAGCTGCTCTGCAGAAGAAAGATGAGGCTTTCTACTCCCGTAAAGAATTACAGATTTGGAAATCCATTGGGGCAGTTCTACCATGTCCTATGGGTTGCTATGAATCAGAATCAATGCAACAGCAGTGAGTTTAAAGTTTGGAGTTAGTATGTGGGAGGCATGAATAGGAAAAGCTGGCCTCACCCCAACTCACTGGCCCTCTACAGTCTTTTCTTCTAAGATCCTCAACCACTACAAAGTCACTGAGTGGTAAAGAAGGTATAAGACACTTAAGTTTTAGGAGTGAGACTTTTTATGTCCTTTACACCCTTCCCCCCACTAATCCTATTGAGTTCTCTTTCCCCCTACATTTATTGATTGTCATTGTTGAGCATATATATAGTACACCAATTCCATCATTTCTACATGTACAATTCAGTGACATTGATTACACTCCTTGAGTTGTGCAACCATGTTCACTGTCCTTTTCTGAGTTATTCCTCCCCCATAAGCTCACTGCCCCCTGAGGTTCCTGCCTAATCTTTTGAGGTGCTGTTGTCACTGTGATTCCATATAGACAGTTCTTAAAAGAGCATAATGCTCAAGGCAGGCATTTTTATTATTTAAACTACTGTTTGGTTTTAAGAGGACTTTAAGGGAATATATATATTGGTTTAAGGTTTCGAAATTATTTTTGTACAATATTTTCTGGGGTGTATTAGGCCAGGTTGACCAGAGAAATAACTCCAGAGACACTAATAAATTTGTAAGAGAGAGCTTTATATAAAAGGGCAATTGTATATTGAGAAAACATCCCAGCCCAGTCCAGATCAAGTCCATATGTCTGATATTAGCCCGTAAGTCTGAAACTAGTCCATAAAGCCCTCTTCAGACTCACACAGTCACATGCAATGATGAAAAATGCAAGAAGATCACAGGCCAGTGGGTGCAAAGTCTTGTGGATCTAATACCGGTAGAAGCATCTCAGTGCTGGCCCGGGTCTCCACATGTCTCCTTCAGCTCTCCAAGTGTGGCTCTTTAACAAGAAGATGAAGTACAAAAAGAGGCTCTCACAGATCTCAGCAAGTCTCTGCGTGACTTATTAACAGGAAGACCAAGGCAGAGAGAGAGAGAGAGAGGAAGTTCCCAGAATCCTTAGGAGAAGGCCATACCCACAAGAAGGCATCATCAGGCTATGACCTGATTGACAAGCTAGACTCCACCCCTACACTTATTTATCAAGTTGACATGAAGTTATGTAACTACCACAGACCACCCCTTGTCAACTTGACACCTTTACACAACTCTTTAGCTAATCATACATATTTTTTAAACAAAACAATAATAAAATCATATCTGTGCCAAACAGGATAAAACTAAAATGCGTATAATTTAAAATGTGCCAGATGTATTTAAATATAATATTCTATAAGTGAACAAAACAAAAATATTCTATACCTAACAATTGCAGTTATGTGAACACCTATACCTTAATCCTATAATCCTATCAACATTTTCCCCTACTCACGAAAGTTGGTAAGTCAGCTACTTCATGCCTTTATCCTCCTCATTTTGAGTATCCAATTTCTATACTGCCCACTTATATCAACCCAGTACTCTGAGATAACAAGTATGTTCTTTGATGTGAAGAATCTTCATTCCAGTTGGAAACTTGTAAGTCTGTATCCATAACCAAAGTCAAATCAGGACAGGCCATCTATAAAGTCAACAGCAATATGCACCATTTTACAACCTCAAAAATCTTTTCATCTGGTCTGGTTCTGGTCAACTCAATGTGGGACATTGCCTCACCTAGCCTCACCAGAGTGCCCATTGGTTGCCTCACCTTTAGACATGGGCCCCATCACAAATTCTCAACAACCCCAGCCCCCTTGGCTAGGTCATGAACTTCAGACCAGTCAATCTGCTCTCGTCTTCTCCTCTAGTCCCTGTGAATCAGGTCCATGGGTGTCTGTGGTCATATTCAACCCGCCTCTTTATGGCTGCATTTCTTCCACTTCCACTAAACAGGAAGATCCAGGTGGTCACCTAGCAGGCATTTCAGGCTGCCTACAGGCTCCCTTTAACATTCAGTCCTAGACAGGAGGGTTCCTTCATGGCTCCAAATTTTCCAGCTTTAGGCCCAAGCTACTAGTTCAAAATTCAAAAAGGCCAAGTTCTATTTATTTTCTTCAGTCTGTTAACAGCAAGCTTTGCCACTCAGCAAGTGTTCTCAAATGCAAATATTCTAAGCACTCACAGCACTGGGTGGGGCTTATCCTTTCAGAGCCTTCTTTGCAGACAGGCTTTCCAAACCCATTTAAAGATCCAATTTAATGTCTAAAGCCAAGTGGGCTTAAAACTCTATTTTCATACTTCCCAATAATTATTTCTATCAATAACAGTAAGCAGAAGAAATCAATATAAACATAGTAGTGTCTGATCCTAAACACCTTCTTAAAACAGTCAAATTCAATCATTATCTAAACTATCTTCTCTAAACTATACTTTCTTAGCTAAACCATTATTTGCAATATAGCCTTAGGCCTCTGATTGTATCAAGCCAGAGTGGGACCTTCTGTCAGCCATTTTGACCTTCTCTCAGCCACTTTGACTAAGCAGCATGATCTCAGAGGAAAAGTTCAGGGGGCTATTTTGTCCCCTAAGCTCAAAATTTACATTAATCACATTCATTTTCACCATTTCAAATGGGAATAACCAACGAAAATAATCAAAACTTTAACTTCCCATGTTCTTTCTAGAAAACAAACAATTAAACTGCATGACTATATATGACCTCCAGCTAGTCAAAGAAGAAAGAGTGCCATGAGGGCAGAGGTCAGACAAGCTTCTACTCTCCATCTTCATGATTCATTTCTCTAGTACCCCACTCCCAAGGTACCATAATGTGTTAGGCCGGGTTGACTAGAGAAACAAATCCAGAGACACTAATATAAGTGTAAGAGAGAACTTTATATAAAAGAGCAATTGCATATTGAGAACATCCTAGCCCAGTCCAGATCAAGTCCATAAGTCAAATATTAGCCCAGAAGTCCAACACTAGTTGGAAATTTTGAAATTATATAACCACCACAAGGGGATCCTCCAGCCTAAGTCTAAGCATTTGGAATTCTGCAGTTTTAATCCATGAGTATTTGAAAAATAGCATTTCCCCTGCTTTGATCAGGATTCTTCAATAGCATCTTTGATCAAAATGTTTAGTGATGTTTGTGTCTTAGGTGGTGATCTTTAAGCCAAACTCTCTTGTCCAAGAGAAAGAGAAGGCTTTCAACTCATATAGAGTTACAGTCTCAGAGACCCACAGGAGCAGTGCTATGCTGTCACTCTAAGTCAGAATCAACTCAATGGCAGTCAGTGAGTAGTTGTTTTTTTAATTTCAGAAAGATGAGCAAGGTAGAGAGAACAAGATGTTCCTGAGAAGCATCCTCCTTTGAATCTAAAACTGGTTCAATAATCTGTGCCTCTAGTATAAGGAGATGGAAGTAGTGCCAATATTAGGAAGCAAGGAATGTTAGAGCCATGGCCCGTGTATGATAAAACAATGTTCCTCAATAAATTGGGAGAGTTTTTGATACACTGTAATCATTAACCCCACAAAGGAACCCTAGTAACTCCAGTTAGCAGCATCAAGCTTATTCTCATTAAGAATGGTGAAGGAGCTTCATTTGAGATATATCTAGTGAGGCTAGATATCTGGGCTATATCTAGTGAGGACATCTAAGAAGCAGCTCCCTTTGCCGAAGGCCACTTCAGCCAATGACTAATCTCCAAATGAATTTGTTTGGTATCATTTTGTCTGCCTAACAATTTTTCCCTCGGTTTTTTGTCTTTAACTAGTTTTATTGGCATATACTTTTCATATCATAACAATTTAATCATTCACTCATATTAAGAACTGGGCAATCATCACCACAATCAATTTCAGAACATTTTCTTCTCATACTCATTGTTGTTTGGTCCCCATCCCCCACCCCCTTCCTACCCTGCCATGCTCCTAGGTAATTATTAATTCAATGACTAACTCTATAGATTTGCCCATTGTGTTAGACCAGGTTGACGAGATAAGCAAATCCAGAGACACTCATGTAAGTGTAAGAGAGAGCTTTAATATAAAAGAGTAATTGTATATTGAGAAAACATCCCAGCCCAGTCCAGATCAAGTCTATAAGTCTGATATGAGCCCATAAATGTGAGGCCAATAATCCATAAATTCCTCTTCAGACTCACACAGTCACATGCAATGATGCAAACTGCAAAAAGACCACAGGCCAGTGGGTGCAAAGTCTTGTGGATCCAGTGCTGGTGGAAGCATCTCCAGTGCTCTCACAGGTCTCAGCGTGGCCCTACGTGGCTTGTCAATATTAAGGTGAAGCAGAGAAAGAAGGAGGCCAGCTTCCAGAGAGCCATTTATCTCAGTCACCCTCCAATCAAGCTGAGACCTGGTTGACAGACTAAACTCCACCCCTTCACTCTTAATACCCTCAAATTGACATGAGATTATGTCACTACCACACCCATCCTGGATTTCAAATACAGAAAATCATACAAAACACAATGTTTTCAGGTCCATTTTGTTTGTCTCTGGTGCCTTAGTGGTTAAGCATTGGGCTGCGATTTGAAAGGTCAGTAATTCAAAATCACAAATTGTTCCTCAGAAAATAGACTGAGGTTTCTACTCATAAAGAGTTACAGTCTTAAAAACCCACAGCGGCAGTTCAACCCTGTCCTGTAGGATGACTATGAGTCTGCATCAACTCACTGGCAGTGAGTCTGCTTTTACAGGGGCTCCAGTTTGTCTTTGTTTCATCTTCTCACCGTGCTGTGAGTTGAAGTTTGAAGGACAAAAAAGAGCTGAGGGAAAAGAGAGAGACTGAAGGGGTGTGTCCTTGTGTGTTGTGGAGTCAATTCCAACTCATGGCGACAAAAAGGGACAGAGTAGAGCAGCCCCCAAAGAACATATTCTTGATGTGAAGAATTATCATCAGTATATTCTTTTGTTTTTTTCTCCTCAGTCTCTAAGATATAGTATCAAGAAATTGGGGCTTTTTTTCTTCTCCCTTCCCAGCCCTGTTGGCGGCTGCTCTTGGTTGGGAGCCGTCCCGCACCTAATACAGGAAGATGGTGGCTGCAAAGAAGACGAAAAAGTCGCTGGGGTTCATCAGTTCGAGGCTCCAACTCATTATAAAAAGTGGGAAGTACATGCTGGGCTACAAGCAGACACTGAAGGAAATAGAAATCCAGTACTACGCCATGTTGGCCAAAACTGGTGTCCATCACTCCAGCGGCCACAATATTGAGTTGGGCACAGCGTGCAGCAAGTACTACAGGGTGTGCACGCTGGCCATCCTGGACCACGGTGATTCTGATATCATTAGAAGCATGCCAGAACAGACTGGTGAAAAAGAAATCCTGCAATATTTTTCTTTAATAAAACTGATCAGAGCTTGTTTTTTTAAAAAAAAGAAATTGGGGAAGATACAAATTAAATATATTCGTTAATCAGATATGACAAATCTTCAAAAAGTTTGTGGGAAAATTGAATGAAATGATCATGGAATTTTCCACAAACTTTTTGAAGTCCTATTATATTTTTTCATAAATATATTGTTCACTATGGAGAAATCTTATTATAGTTGTACCTTCCTCACACACATGAACTCATATGTATATTTTCTATTCTAATGATATTCTCATGAATGCATTTTTGTATTTCCTGGTATTTTCTCTTGTGTTAGTCTGGGTTGAATAGATACACAAATCCAGGGAGACTCATATGTGTAATAGAGAACTTTATACCAAAGAACAATCGTATATTAAGAAAATATCCCAGCCCAGTCCAGATCAAGGCCATAAGTCTGATATTAGCCCATATATCCAATACCAGTCTAAATTCCTCTTCAGACTCATGCAACACATACAATAATACCGAGTGCAGGAGGATCACAGGCCAGGGGGTGGAAAGTCTTATGGATCCAGTGGTGGAAGGACCTTGGTGCTGGTGTGTGTCTCCACGTGGCTCCTCCAGCTCCAAGGCTCTGGCTACCATCAGCATAGCTCCATGTGGCTTGTCAACAGGAATGTCTTGCAGGGAGAAGAAGCAGAGAGAGTCTCCTGCCTCTAGGGAGTAATACAGGAGAGCCCAGATTCCTCTGGAGAAGGCCATGCCCACACAGAGACCTCATTGGCAGTGACTTGATTGACAAGCTAGACTCCACCTGTTCACAAGTTGACAGATTATGTAACTACCACATCTCTTTTTGCCTCTCAGTCTCAAACTAGGAATAGGAAGATGGAATAGAGACAAATTCAGGGTTTCTTAAAATATTGTGAGGAAAAACTAGATTATATTCTATTGATTAAAATTAAATAGTTATATAAAGTAATAAATTTGGCACATTGGCAATTTTCAGTACATCAATTCCAAACTGCCTGTGTCCTTTGAACAAAAAAGGTGGTGTGTTTTTCTTTAGCGTCAAAGACCTGAGCTCTCAAGCAAAACATCTGTTGGTGTTCAGTTGGGACTTTGGCAAGTGGCCTGGGCACAAGACCTCTGACATAACAATGGACAGACCCTCTAGTGCAGATCAGACATATCATCTGTGGTGGTACCCCAGGGCTTAGTGTCAGGCTTTCATCTATATGAAGATCATTAAGTAATCCCTTCAGGTATAAATAACCCCATTCCCTGCCCTATACCATGTCTGATTCTGATAAATATTTGAGAAATGACTTAGAGCTAGATTTCAACTGGGTAACAAGAGCCAGCCTTCTTGGGTAAGGATGACAAGATAGAGGTTTTCTATTTCAAGGACATGACATTATTAAGATATGAGAATGATATTTATATAACATAGCTTCTTAGTCCAAAATTAACCACTGAAACTAACTTGAAACTTGAAAGTTAAAAAGGAACAAACTTATTTCTTGGTTCACATTGCTGTATATTTCATTACGGGCTTTCAAGTTTATGTGGCGCTAGCCATTAGAGCATAGACCAAAACAAAGCCCCAGAATGCACACTGGAAGGAAAACTAAGAATACTTACTGGCTATATATCAGAAGAGATGTGTGTGTGTGTGTGTGTGTGTGTGTGTGTGTGTGTTTTGCACATAGCAGATCTGAAAAAGAATGAGCTCAAGAAACAAAATATTTCTATGCTGGACGGAAATGCCAGGTAATAGGCAAAGATCATCAGATAATTCCACCAAATGAAGAAACACCCAAACAATAATACACAGTAGGCACAATCTCGGCTTTGACATGCAGACAAATACAGGAGAATTGGAAAGAGTTGAATTGAAATTTGCAAATTTGGTCTGACTCCAAATCCTAATCTCTAACCTAAAGAAATTGCTGATGGGATTCAAAGTCCCAGGGGACTCTAATAGGAGGGAGGAGCTGAGCTGATCTTTAAAGATAGGGTTCAGATAGGTAAGGAGAAAGGCCAACTGGGTAAATGCATAAACTGAAAAATGCCCACTGACTCTCGTAGTGACCCTAGAGGACAAGGTAGAATTGTCCCTGTAGGTTTCTGAGACTAACTTTTTACAGGAGTAGAAAGCCAACGTTTTTTCCACAGAGCACCTCAGTGGTTTTGAACTGCTGACCTTGCAGTTGACAGCCCAACAAGTAGCCACTTCACCAGGAAGGCTCCGGCTAAATGCATGTAGACTAGCAAAGAGTTTACAGAAACGATTAGCTTAGTGGTTCAATGGAATTCATATGCTGGGCAATGAATGCAAGATTTTGAACTACAGGTAATTGGCAGCCACCAGAACCTGTAAAGCATTTTAAGTTACAGAGAGGATAGCTTTGGGTCTGCTCTGGGAAGCAACTCCAGATCCCTGCCCCCCGCTGCCCTTTACTCTTCTGGCCTGGCCCCCATTACTCATCAGGTTCATTCCAGGGGAAGGAAGGGGGGCGGAATTCAAGGTCAGGGCTAGACCCAGGCCCCGGGGGTGGGGTGGGGCGCCCACTGGGTCATATGGGGTAGCCTGTTTCTCGGGCCTCGGGTGAACTTGGGAGACCTGCCCCTGGACCTTCTCTAGGCCGCCCAAGGTGGAAGCCTTCCCGCCCTCTTTCTTTGCCCTTGGTTGGACTCTTCAGATCCACCTTAGGCGCCGCTCTGAGTAAGGGGCGGGGCTGGAGGGGTAGCTGTGAAACCCTCTGTGACGTCACTGCGAGGGGCGGGGCCTCAGCGGGCCGCCTACTTATTCTTCCCCTCAGGCCCGGCTCCCCAGTTCCGGTCCCTGCGGGGGCGGGTCCACGGCACCCAGGTACCTGCGGTGGGAGGGCCTGTTTCCTCAGAACCCCGGAGGGTGGACGGTGGGCGGGACAGGAAAAGGAAACTCGGAGGGGCAGCCGGGTGCCTTTCCCTGTGCTGTGGTGTCTGATGCTCCCGCGGGCTGCCCTCCTTTCCTTCCCGCCGGTTCCGCCAGGCGGCGAGGCAGCCGCGGCCCACAGCCCGGTACTTCCAGCTTCTGTCCGGCGACGGGAGAGGCTTTGCCTGAGGCATTCTCGCCTCAAGCCCCCAACCCCGCTGGGGTTCCCTCGAGCTCCGCGGCCTGGTCTAGGCGGGGCCGCCCGAGCGCCAGCCCTCGTCGCCGGCCCCGCGCCTCCCCGCCGAGCGGCGCGCTGGTTGGTTCGCTCTCCGCCGCACTCGGCACGAGCGTTTCAAACCGTCGCGACCTCCTGGGCTCCCACCCCGCCGCCTAACCTACTCTGTGCTGGTCCGAAAACCAGGTCCGCCCTCGGGGGTTCAGCTCTGCGCCGAAGACTGGGCGCCACCGCCTGGGAACATCGGGAAGATGCGGAGCAGAAGCAATTCTGGCGTCCGCCTGGACGGGTATGCGCGGCTAGTGCAGCAAACGATTCTCTGTTACCAGGTAAGGCGGGACTCCCCACTTCAAGGGTAACTCAGTGCCCTCCCCAGGCCTCCGCCCGCCCGAGACCTGTGATCTGGCAGTTAAGAGGTTTCCTCCTAGAATCCAATTCCCACTGACTGGTGGTCACCGCCCACTCCCAGCCAATACACACCCACACAATTTCTCTCCCTTACCGCACTCCACCTGACTCTCCCTCTCTCCTCTTTCTCCTCCCATTCTCTCACTCACACCCACCCCACCCCACCCCACCCCGGATCTTTTTACAAGTCGAGGGATAGACTAGTTAGTGACAGCTCATCGCCAAATGAATTCTTAGACCACTGCTTGAGATTGAGGACCAGAAAGCACTCCTGGGTGCCCTGGATACAAAATAGATCTCTTTGCACAGACTCCGTTTATTCTGGACAAAAGTGACCGTGTATGTAGGTTGGAAAGAGCCTGCTGAAGCATGGATTACAGGATACAGGACTGTAGAGACTAGTGAAGCTGCTTCCTAACATTGGGCGGGCCCACACCTGCTGCCCCCACTCATGAATTACTTTGATAGGAACCACCTGTGAGGACCTGGGGCCCAGGGGCGCTACTCTGGTGGTTATTTTATGGATGAGAACACAAGGCCAAAAAAGTTACGAACCCAGTTCTTTCTGAACCCTAGGCCAAGGGGCCTTGAGAAGGTGCCCGTGTGATCTGATTTATGACTATGGTCACTACTACGGTTTTGTCTTAATGGGTTAAAGGTACGTATGAGTCCATCATGTAAGTCCACTGGACTATTTTTATTCATATGGAGGACAGCAGCTAAGTTGCTTGCCCTCACTCAACAGCAACTATTTATAGGCTCATCAGAGGCCCAGGAAGAAGTGGCATTAAGCCTGCAAGTTGGGAACCATGGTCTCTCCCACGCTGTTGACCATTTTCCCTTCTCAACCAATCCACTTAAACCTGTTTCCTTATTTCAGGAAATACTCGTGGGCTACCTGATATGTACAAGGCAGTCTGAGGTAGTAGGTGTACAAAGAAAAGTTGTGGCATTTTTGGATAGGGTATAAGCCCAGAGGCCCTTGGCACCAGATGTGGCTGACAAATCAGAACCATTTGGAATTTAGAAAGGTCACGTGCATGTACTTTGTAATCTCGATAACTGCAGTAGGGTCTGGGCTGCAGTCCTTAGCATTGAAATAAGAATATTCTCACAGAATGGGAGGCAGACTGAGCATCATTTCACTTCATTGTAGGTCATCTTTTGCCACCCACTAAGTCTGCCTGTCACTTAGGGACACGCTCACTTTCCAGAGCTACTTGGCTTTTGGAATTGTACATGAAGGGTTGGAGTCCTTAGTTTAGGAGCCTTGAAGAAGGACCTCTAACCCAGTTTGGGGATCACAGGGTAGAGGCCTGCAGAGATAATGCTCAAATTGAAAGTGAAGGAGTAGTAGGCAGGCAAATTGATGTGCTTTCTTCCCTTCCTCCAAGGAATTTATTGTGATTATATTTATAAAATATTCTCAAATCCAAGTGGAGAGGCCTTTTCCCTTGTTACTCTGATGGAAAGGGTTATAGAGAGAGTTGATTAAGCTTGATTCCTCTGTCAGACTGGCTTTGTATCCCCAGCTCTGCCTTCTGTGACTTAGGTAACATTTGCTCCACCACTCTAAGCCAGGCCCTCATCTGTAAAATAGGCATAATAATAGCACCTGCCTCCACTGAGTTGGGGACAAAATAGACATGAGGCGGAACTGGTGCCTGGTATGTCGCCTGGCACCTAGCGGGCAAACAGTCAGTAGTGGATGCTTTTGGTGGTATGATGGCTTTGAGATGAGCCACATGTCAGTACCCAGGCCTGGTGGTCCTCACCTGACCACCCATGCTCGTGATACATTTCTGGAAGTTCCTGACCCAGCAACGAGTTACTTTCTGGTCCTGGAACATAATGTCTCTCCATTGGTGAGTACAGTGAGGGTCGGTCTCGAGCACAGAGACCTCATCAGATCCCTAGCTTTTGCTTCAGCCAGAGCCCCACGTGCATCCAGGGTGGGTGGACATCAGAAGTCTTTGTCGAATACTTCCTGCCGGCCTTGAGCCATGCTAATGACTCAATTATTGACCTCAGGAGCAAAAGAACTGCCCTCTTATTTAAGCAAATCTGCAGGGTTGGACTTTCCTCCCCAACATTTTAATGATTAAAAAAAAGTTGTCTGAGCCTATATTTGTATTGACTTTGTGGGTAGTTGGTGAGAACCACTCATGTTTGCTGTGCGCTCCCTTGGTTGCATGGCTATGCTCTTCTGGCTAACCAGAACTCCAAGCAGGGCCCGGCTGGGGAAACCCAAAGGCAGAGTTGGGCTCCTTGCCAAGGTGGGAAGTATCCCCACAACTCTTCACAGGGTGAGCATTAGCCCATTTCAAGCCTGGTCAGTTTCCCTGAGTGATGTTAACCGACTGTCATCGAGCCAGTCCCAACTCCGAGCCCTATAGGACAGGGGAGAACTGCTCCTTTGGATTTCCATGGCTGTGGCCCTTGATGGGAGCAGAAAGCCTCACCTTTGTCCCATGGAGCTGCCCTTTTAGTTTGTCCACTGCTTCCCCCACTAAACCACTAGGGCTCCGTGAGTGATCAGAACATGAGCTGCGTGGATAATTTCCAAAGTTTGGCTCATTGTCCCATCTTCTTTTGTAGAAACATGCAGATGTTTATGAGGCATTCGCCATTGTCAGCTGTTACAAGCACCAGACCTCTGTTTCTGATTCGTTCTTTAATTTGAGACCAACTTATATTAGTTTCACTTGTTAGGAATAATTCAATATTAAACATGTCTTACTCGTAATTTTTCTGTTAGTAAAAGCCTGTTCATATCTGTGAACATGTCAACTAATTTTCTTTTCTTGTATCTGTGAAAGGGAAGACATTTTCCCATTAGTCATTTGCCAGTTATACTTGTTGCCAAATATTACGTGAGTCTTTAAGGCAAATAATGAAAGGGCTGTGTTTCTGAAAAGGGCCTTTTGTAAGTTTGATTTTCGACAGTTACTTTAAGACGCACCATCAACAATTTGCTGAGTTTTTATAACATTTTTAGATTTTGGCCTAGATAAGAAACAATAACTGTACATTTTGTAATGACTGATGGCTTATTAATGAAATTGTTAAGAGTGGTGATTAGATGTGATCAGAAAAAAAAGTAATGACCCCGTGTCCACTGTCACTGCGGATTATTTGTAGTAAAAGGAGATAGCTCAGGACCAGTGCAGTGCTTTTGAGTGACAATTTAAAATGAGAAGAATAGAATAATTAAAAGATGACACGGATTAAATAGTAAAGCAATAAAGGTCGGGAGGTTATTGTTTGTGAGACATTAGTCATTCGATTAAAGGAACTCCTACAGGAAAACACTGATCATGCAAGTGTGGGAGCAGGAATTGCTCGAATCAATCTTTGCATGGGTGGGAGAGGGTATGGTGTGGCATACAAATGCTAAAGTAGCTGGACCCAGGAGAGGAGCGTGGCTTATCCACCAAAACCGGGAGGCAAGTTATACTTTTCTATCCTATCTACTTCCTTAGTGACTGGAGAGGCGAGATCCTCAGTCCAGTGTGCCATTCACTGCTCGCTCATTGCCACTGAGTGGATGCTGACTCATAGCAACCCTAGAGGACAGGGTAGAACTGCCCCTTTTACTTTCTGAGATAAACTGTTTACAGAAGTAGAAAGCCTTATTTTTCTCCCTCAGAGTGCTGGTGGTTTCAAACTGCTGACACTGTGGAGTGCTTTCCAAATCATAACCATGTATGCCATCAGGGTTTCCAGAGTACATGTGGGGAAGTGTTACTGGAGGTTGGAGAAGAGAGGTGAACAAATATGACTACACCCACTCCTCACTTAGAAACATGGGTATTGTCCAAAGACCAGGTTGGTTTTTTTAAATCATTTTATTGGGGGCTTATACAGCGCTTATCACAATCCATACATCCATCCATTGTGTCAAGCACATTTGTACATTTGTTGTCATCATTCTCAAAACATTTTCTTTCTACTTAAGCTTGGTATCGGCTCCTGATTCCCCCATCCTCCCTCCCTCCCTCGTGAACCCTTGATAATTTATAAACTATTATTTTTTCATGTCTTACACTGACCGGTGTCTCCCTTCACCCACTTTTCTATTGTCCATGCCCCAGGGAGGGGGTTATATGTAGATCATTGTGATCGGTTCCCCCTTTCTCCTCCCACCTTCCCCTTACCCTCTTAGTATGGCTACTCATTATCTCATTATTGGTCCTGAGGGGTTTATCTGTCCTGGATTCCCTGTGTTTCCAGCTCTTATCTGTACCCATGTACATTTTCTGGTCTAGCTGGATTTGTAAGGTAGAATTAGGGTCACGATAGTGGGGAGGGGGGAGAAAGCATTAAAGAACTAAAGGAAAGTTTTATGTTTCATCTGTGCTATACTGCACCCTGACTGGATCGTCTCTTCCTTGTGACCCTTCTGTAAGGGGATGTCCAATTGCAAAGACCAGACTGTTAATGAAAAAAAAAAATCAACGGTACGTGAAAATAGAAGCTGACCACATCAGATCACAAAATGGAGAATGAATACATTATTATATAACTGCCAAACCACTGAAAATCATGGCTCAACCAAGTTGACACATAACCTCAACCATTCCCAGCCAGCGTTAATCTCATCTTGGTATTGGCTACTTACTGCCAGCCATGCTTTATTAATGTGCAGAATAATCAGAGTTTTTACATAAGTTAGGATAGATTTAGTCCTTCAGGAGAGTAAGAAAGTGAATGAACTAACGATTTCTAGTCGAATTGTCAGACAGCATTAAACATTACTTTAAAGTGAGTTAAGTCAGCATAGGTCAGTCAACTGCAGTCTACTGTCCAGGGGTACCCTTTGAGTATGGAGAAGAGTCAGATTTTACTAGAGCTGCGATCTACCCAGGAGCCCTGGTGACTCAGTGGTTAAGCATGCTCAGCTGCCAAGCAAAAGGCTGGCAGCATGCACCCACAAGCCACTCTGGATGAAAAAACCTGGCAGTCCATTCCCGTAAAGATTTACTTTCCTGAAAACCCTCTGGTGCAGTTTCATTCTGCCCAATAAGGTCGCTATGCGTTGGAATTGACTTGAAGGCAATGGGCTTGTTTGGGTTGGTTTGGGGGATTTTTCCCAGTATGCACAATGGAATAAGACAAGGGCAGAGGACTACCAGAGCCTCCCTGTCATAATAAACAGTCTTTGATTAAAAATAAAGCAGGATAGCTCCCAACTCCTTTTATAGTCAGTACCCCAAGATACCATCGCCAAATAAGAACTGTGGGAAATAAAATGTGTAGACCACCTTCACTTAAGAATAGTGTTGCAAAAAGGCAAAATATTAATACAATTCCAGTTGTGTGTGTGTGTGTGTGACATGACATGACCAAATGAGGTTTATCTCAGGAACGCAAGGAGAGTCACTAGAAGAAAATATGTAATTTACTGCCTAAGTAAATCAAAGAGTCAAAAACTAGGACAATTTCAATAGTTGTAGGAAGAGCCTTTGATAAAAGTCAGCATCCATTAACAGGAATAAATGAGTATCTTTTAGAAAAGTAAGTATACAAAGGACTTTTGTTAGCTCAATAAAGGGTAATGTTATATATTTTTTTAAAAGCACTTTAGTCCTACATAGTCAAGGAAACATCAAGGATCTCCCAAACACCTCTTCTGTTGTACTTGTTGCCCAATCAGCAGTTAAGAAAAAGAAATGTGGTATAGGATGATCAGTATTGGCAGATACACAACTCACTGCTGTTGAGTCAATGCTGACTCATAGCAACCCTATAAGACAGGTAGTTTCCAAGGCTAACTCTGTACAGGAGTAGAAAACCTCATCTTTCTCCCTTGAAGTGGCTGGTGGTTTTGAACGGCTCAACTTGCTGTTGGCAATCCAACCTGTAACCACTACACCACCAGGGCAGATACAAGTGCCCTAGAAAACCGAAGACTTATTTAAGTTTTCAATTTTTAGAGCAAGTTCACCATGTATAAGAGCCTTTAAATATTTTCATATTTAACTATAGAGATTGAATTTTTTTGAGCCATTACAAAAAAAAAATACTACCAAAAACTAGATTCTACCATTGACAACTTGAAAACAGCGACGGGCCATAGTGGGGAGAGATTTATAGGTGTCTCAAGCTTTGAAGTGAACTCAAAAGATTGGTCTGTGCATTGTCTGAAGTAGATTTCTCTATTTGTATATCTAGGTTCTAATATCCATTGCAATGGCTACACAGAACTCAGACAATATTCATGATTAAAGGGCTTATTAAGAAAGTTAAAGTTTATAATGCAAGTGAGAACTGTGCAGGATAGAGTTGTTCCTCAGGACAAGTTATAAAGTTCTTTCAGGGTTGCTCATAGGTATACTGCTCAGCTGTAATCCTCCACCTGAAGGCCTTCAGCTCCAGCTCAGAGGATCAGCAAATCTGACTCTGATTTAAGTGCCCAAAGACACCCCACTCCAGTATAAGCCTCAACTCAGACACTCAGCTCCACTTCTGTGAGTGAGCAAGCCCAGATTCCCCAATCAGTGCCTAGAGACACCGCATTCTACAAGCCAGCCTCTTGCCCCAAATGGCTCAGCTATACTTGCTCCATGGATTGGGCAGTCCACCACTCTGTTTCATGTTCTGGCTCCTGGTTCTGCTGTTGCTGCTCCTCTGAGGTCACAGCTGTCTTCTGGATCCAGGAGGTTCACTGCTCAGAGATCTTGGGGTCCAGAGGACATGCTCCACTCCTGGCTCTTGCTAGTAATGAGATTTCACCCTCTGTGTCTTTTAGAGGGCTCCTTTTGTACGCAGCAGGGGGGCGCTGTTGGGAATCTGGGTCTCAATTACTCACAGGTGTATCCTATCAGTATCTCCTCACCCCTTTTTCTTACCAGACTCAGGAAAAGGTGGTTTGGTGGGAGTTAGAGATTTTGACTAGAAGACTCACAGTAAATAATGCACTGCCCCTGCAGTCCGCTCATCTAGGCTTTTTCACAGTTAAAGAACTCCAGTCCAGAGAGCCCAAGGGACGTTTTGTCCAGGCTACCCTTCTGAAGAGCTGGCAGCCCTCGGTCTTAATGGGTTCAAGCTGGAGGAGTGGAGAGACACACTTTGGATAGCCCAGAGTACAGTATCCAGTAACATTGCCTGCTTCTTCCTCTGTGTGTTTTAGTAGTGACATTCTTAAAGGATGATTTCTTTAAATGTTCTCCCGATTTCCGGAAGTCCTGTCACTTATATTTAAATGTCACACTATCAATGAGGGAAGTAACTATCCCATCGTTCTCACAACAGATAGGACAACGCAATGTTCCATAAAATGCATTCAGAGAAGTGGTTCTTCCTCAAACGCATTTGTTACCCATGTATGATTTGAAAGCTGAATGCCTTACCCTGCCCTGAGAAAAAAGAAAAATTCTCAGACTCACTACCATTGATTCAGTGCTAATTCATAGCGACACCCTGCTGGTTTTGAACTGCCAGCCATGCAGATCACAGACCAATGCTTAACCACTACACAACCAGGGCTTCATGTTCTGAGAAAAAGGCACACTAAAAAAGTTCCCAGTGCCTCACAGAACCCCCACCTCCAAAGCCCACCAGCAGATACCTGGAGACTCCAGCTGAAGAGGCCATATGCAGAGCCCCGTGGGATGGTTCAGTGCACCCAGTCCAATGCAGTGGACTGTAAGTCAGCCTTAACATTGACAGTTTCTCAGAGACTTCTACAGTTCTCCTGTTCAGACTAAAGTTATATAGTACAGCCCCAGGTAAGTCCTGAGGACCGAGGACTGGACTTCCCATGTTGGCCAGAAAGACCCTACCAGCCCCACTGACTTTGAACATATTCTGTAAGTTTCCACAATGCCAGGCCAAGGTCTAACAGGTCAGTGATCCTGCTACCTTACCATAGGAATGGTTGGGAGAGGCAAAGAATCACAGTCTCTTAGAACAATGGTCAGAAGCCCTGGTGTCATAGTGGTTATGCATCAGCTGCTAACCAGCAGCCCTCTGTGGGACAAAGATAAAGGCTTTCTACTCCCATAAAGAGTCACAGTCTCAGAAACCCACAGGGCCAGTTTTCCCCTGCCCTAAAGTGTCACCATGAGTGGCATTCAACACATGGCATAAGTGTTTGGTTTGAAGGAGAGTAGTAGGGAACCCTGGTGGCACAGTCATTAAGTGGTCAGCTGATACATTAAAGGTGGCCAGTTTGAACCCACCAGCTGCTCCATGGAAGAAAGATGTGGCAGTCTGCTTCTGTAAACACTTTGACCTTGGAAACCCAATGAGATGAGGGAGCTCTACTGTGTTATTTAGGGTTGCTATGAGTCTGAATCAACCCCTCCGCAACAGGTTAGGAGAGCGGTAAAGGTGGAAGCACACTTGATGCCAGCGAAGGGACCCAGTGGGTTTCTGTGAGTTGCAGAGGCTGTAAGGTAAGCCTTGCAGTCTGGGGCAGAGCTGCAATGAAGTGGAGGCCTGGAATGCTTGGCTCCCGCCCAGGTCCAGGTCTTTTTCCTGGAAGCCAGTGGACAGCTGGCAGCCTGTAGTTATTTGTGAACCCAGAGGGAGGGGGCAAACTGTCAAGCAGTGATTTAGAAGAAGACTTCATTTGAAAGGGAGAATGGCCCACCTGTGATCCCCTCAGGTAAAGAATGAGGCTGCTGCACATGAAAGTTTCCATTTACAAGACCATTCTCTGAATGGTTAACCTATCAAATTGTACACCAGCTATCCAGTCACAGGAATAAACAGTCTTACCCAACCAGTCACCTTGGTGACAGGTGCAATCCTTTTAGACAAATGCTAGCATAATTCCCATTTTAAAATGGCCATTACCCTCCCCTGGGGTCCCCTTAATATTTTGAATAATAGTTGCTATAACAAAAATTCTAGTACAACAAATAAATCTGGCCAATTTGTGCCATTTTTCATAGCAGAATTTTTCATCTCCTACTCTTTGCTTTTCCACCATGGTGCTTCGGAGTCCTGTATTTTAGACATTTATCCTAGCCTCTCTTAGGTATTTCATATGCATAATGGTACTGTACTTTTCCTCTCTAGGAAGTGAGCAAGGCAGTGCTAGGCACTGGGTGATTCTTTCCCAAAGGAGAAAGGACTAGGTGTGGTGATGAACCCAGAGACTCTGACCTCTGGCTCTTTTTAGCACAGGAAAAGGAGTAGCTCAAGCTGACTGCCCTGGGCACTGAGGAAGGCTTCACAGAGGAGGGAGTGGGTCCCAGGCCTGGAGGCACAGGAGACTACCCTTAGTTACTTGGGGTTTTCTGCCCCCAAGCCCACCTAAGAGAGAAAGGCAGTTGATGAGGTTGCATGTGGGAGGAAGAGCCAGCCCACAATGGGTCTCATATAACAACCTAGGGGATTTAGACTGTCTGGTAGGCACTAGAGCAGTGGTTCTCAACCTGCAGGTCGCAACCCCTTTTGGGGTCTAACTGCCCTTTCACAGGAGTCGCCCAATTCATAACAATAGCAAAATGATAGTTATGAAGTAATAATGAAAACAGTTTTATGATTGGGGGTCACCACAACATGAGGAGCTGTATTAAAGTGTCACGGTATTAGAATGGTTGAGAACCACTGCACTAGAGAATTCTGAGCCCAGCAACAATAATTTGCTCATTTCTCATCTCTGCTTGGAGTAGCTCTCCTGGTTTCCCCCCTTCTCAATAAAAAAATATTGTGCCTGTCTGCCTTGCTTCTTAAGGGCTTCTTGATGAGGATGATAGGTAACACTCCCCCTCCCCCTGGGCAGCTGTCAGAGAGAACACCTTACTGCTCCCCTATCGTGGAAGGAGGTTCAGGGCACAATCTAGCTTTGGGTGGGGAAAAACTCATGCACATTAGCAGTTGAGCCCAAACTAAAGGAGAAAAGAGATGTCTTCCAGTTTATGTGACAGTGACATTTTGTAATCCAAACCACATAGACTGTGTAAGCCGTCACTGCTGTGTCACCGGAAGGCTGTTGTCTCTGTGAACTCAAGCACACCTGGAGGGGGGTCTCCTTGTGATTTCTTTATCCTGGGTTTGGGTTGACCCAACAGGCCTCAGGGCAGATAAAGGAGTGTATCCTGGCTGTTGCTAGGGAATAGGAATAGTGGTCTTAATAAAGAGCCTCTATAGTCCACTATTGGTAGATGACTTGTACCTTCACCCTGTGAATTCCTAGACTTCAGTTACGATTCACATTAATAGTATTGATTTGTGGTGGTTGACGTGTAGAGTTTCAGTTCTTCCTGTAGAGTGCAGAAATTTGTTAACAGAGAAACTCAAGTATGTGATCACTGCCACCGAGACTCAACAGGATAGAATTGCACCTCTGAGTTTCTGAGACTAACTGGTTACAGGAGTAGAAAGTCCCATCTTTTTCCCTCTAAGCAGCTGATGGTTTTGAACTTTGGACCTTGCGGATTGAAGCCCATCTCATAATCATTACGTCACCAGAGCTCCTCAGACAGTTCCCTTAGATTGGGCCATTTAAAGCTATGCCAGTTTTGTTGTTGTTGCTTAACCTAATAACCTTGGTATCGACACTGTGAAAGCCTCCAACAGAAATTGCTCACAAATCCTCCTATAAATATTTAAGTAATATTGCTTAAGCTGGCAAGGTTGAGATGGTTATAGTATATTTTATCAGATGCACATTTCTTTGCACATTTTTAAGGAAAATTCCTCAGGTGTGGGTTTATGTGTCACTTTCCCTAACTTCTCCATTTTTATTAGGACTGGCTTATTTTAGATAACAGGTTTATTGATGTAGACTTCACACACCACACAACTCATCTATTCAAAGTGTATGATTCAGCGGCTTTTGGTCCATTCACAGTGTAATGCACCCACACCTTTACTTTGCTCCCGAACTTTTCTATCATCCCCAAAGGATTTTCTGTGCCCCTAGGGGCTGCCCCCTATTCTCCCCTCCCCCCAGCCACCAATTCACTCTGTGTTGCTGTGCATTTGCCTATTCTGGAGCTTGCGTGCTAGTGGGATCGCATGTATGTTTGACTTCTTTCACTCAGTAGAACGTTTTCAGGATTCATCCATGCTGTAGCATGTATCAGGACTTCAGCCCTTTGTGTGGGTAAACAGTATCCCATTGTGTGGGTATAGCCCAGTTTGTTTATCTGTTCATCAGTTGATGGGCAATTGGGTAACTTCCACATTTTGGCTGTTATGAATAATCTGTGAAGATCCGTGTCCACGTTTTTTGAGTGCAGGCCTGGCTTTCTTGTGACTCAGCGGTCATTTGAAGTAAGTACAGGTGACATCATAGGTCAGTAGGACTCCCAGATGTCCTCTTGCTCAGCACCTGAGTTTTAGGCATTTAAAGTATCTAGTGTACAGGTGGGCAGCTAAAGCCTGGATTAGGTAAATGCCTCCCTGGCCCACAAGCCCAAGTGGTACGGTGAGGCCCAAGAAGATCTAAAGCCCTGGATGCAGACAGCTGGCATAAGCACCTTGCAGCCTTTTTCTCTCGGCTGCTGCTGCTTTTCTGTCACCTGCAACAGTGTGATCCTCGTCTGGAGCGAAAGAGTGAGATCATGAGAGTAGATGGTTCCTTAGAGATTTTCAAGTGCAGTAGTCTTGCTCTACAGGTAAGGAAACGGAGTCCTAGAAAAGCAATGCGACTTCTTGCCCAAGATCACACTCTTTGCGGCAGAGCAAGGACTGGAACCCCAATTTCCTTAGTCCTTTCCCAACCCCACCCTCCCCCGCCTCTCACCCTTCCCCCAAGGCAAGCATTCACTGCCCAGGGCCTGTGGGAATTGGGCTAACAAGTCCTCACATGTCCTTCTTGGATAGAATCCTGTCACGGGACTGCTCTCAGCCAGCCAGGAACAGAAGGACGCCTGGGTGCGGGACAACATCTACAGTATCCTGGCCGTGTGGGGCCTGGGAATGGCCTACCGCAAGAATGCCGACCGGGACGAGGACAAGGCCAAGGCCTATGAGCTGGAACAGGTAATGGGGGCTGATGCCTGGGTCTGTCTTGGCTGTTCAACATTAGAAGTCGGCATGGAAGTAGCTGTGGGCCCATGAGGTGTCAGCCTCTGCTTTGTGTCTGGGAACACAGTCTCCGCCTCTCAGTTGTCTCTCTCTCAGAATCTGCCCATCAACAAAACCACCATAATCACACGGGCTAAGAAGGTAGCCATCCAAACTTCTAACCCCCAGATATCTGTTTGCCTAACCAGCTATACATCTCTCATATAGCCTTTATCACTTTTATACATTTTCTAGACAAGCTATCCTAAACAAAGATGATTCTAAAATGTTGCCTGTTTTAGCCATCTTTAGTTGAACAATTTAGTGACATGAATTATATTCAGTAGGTGTGTGCATGAAGACACACACATAGTTTTACATCACCCCAAATAGAAACTTAATATCCCTGTAGCAGTAACCCCTGCTAGACCCTTTCCTAGCCCCTGGTAATCACTAATACATTTTGGTCTCTAAAAATTGGCATATTCTAGATTGATATCCAACATAGCAGGAAGTGGGACAGTGTAATATTCAACTTTTGTGTCTCACTGATTTCACTCAGCATTACTATTTTCAAGATTCATCTCTATGGTACCATGTATCGGCATTTCATTTCTGTCAATGGCTGATTATCTCATAGTATTATGTACCACAGTTTATTTATCCATTCCTCTGCTGATGGGTACTGACTGGGGTTTTTGCCACCGTTTGGCTATTGTGAATAATGTTACAGTGAACATTGGTTTATGTATATAAGGGCTGCACAAAGTTCGTAGAAAAATTCCATCCCATTTTGTCACAGACTTTTCAGAGCTCTCCAGTATCTCTTGGGGTCCCTGTTTTCATGTCTCTTAGGGTGAAATTACTGGATCGTATGGCAATTCTGTGTTTAACTCTGGGGAATTGCCAAGCAGTTTTCCACAGCGACTGGGCCATTTTTACATTCCCATCTCCAATGGTCAATTAAAATTTTTTTTCCAATGGGCAATTTTATCTCAAAGGACTCATAGATGAGCCTCCAAAAAAGATATTGAGATGGCCAATAACCATGTGAAAAGATGCTCAATATCATTTAGTTGTTAGGGGAATGCAAATCTAAACCACGATGAGATACTGCTTCACTTCCACTAGGATGGCTGTTCCGAGCAAAACAAAAAACAACCGGATAGGTGTGGGAATGCAGAGAAGTAGAACGCTTGGGCTTGAACAGCACAGCTGCCCAATGTGTCAGACTTCCCCAGGCACTGTAGGACATTCAGTATTCAGGCCCCTGCTCATGAAATGCCAGCTGCTGCCTCAACTCCTTGCCATCGGTACAAGCAGAACACCCCCACGCCCACATTTCTAGATGCTCCCCCGCCCCAGTGCTTGTTCGTAATGGAAAAAGACTTGTCTGTTTGAGGAGACTTTGTTTATGCTAGCGACTATAGGCAGTGTTAATTATAACAATGCTACATAACTCATAATTCTGAGGTAACGTTTTCTGCTCTGAAAGTATATGTCCCCAGTGTCAAGCTCTAGAATATTAGGATTTTAAAGGTAGAAGGATCTAAAAGCTTGATTCATTCCAGACTTCCCTGGCAATGAACTTTCATAGCCCTTCATGACATCTTCCCTTACAAGCTGTGTACATTCTGTGAGGGGAGGCTTTCAGCAAAACTGCTTTGACCCAATCTCCTCCTCTCCAGGTCCTCATGAAGTAGTCTTACAGTAGTTTTGATCAAACATATAAAGAATAGTGTCTTAGGCCAGGTTGACTAGAGAAACAAATCCAGTGACTCTCAGATGTGTAGGAAAGAGTTTTATATCAAGAAGTAATTGTATATCAGGAAAACACCCCATCTCACTCAAGTCCAGAAGTAAGATACTAGAGCATAATCCTTCTTCAGACGCATACGAAGCCACATGCAATGACGCACAATGTAGGAACATCACTGACTAGTGGGTGCAAAACTGTGTGGATCCCATGGCGGTGGAAGCATCTTCAGGGCTCTGGCAGCAACCAGGGTCCACCAGCAGGAAGGTGAAGGCAGGGAGAGAAGTGGGGCGGG
>NW_022103951.1:9302703-9325583 GCF_000313985.2 Echinops telfairi
GGGGGGGGGCGGATTCCCAGGGCCCTCCTTAGGAGAAAGGCTACACCTACTAGGAGGCACAGGTTGAATACCACCCGTACACTTTGGTATATCTTCAAGTGGACATGAAACTATGTAAGTACCACAAATAGTCTTTAAATGGGCCTGAGTTGTGGAGGAAGTGAGGGGCGCAGCACAGTATCTCGCTTAAGAGCCTGAAGCCTACAGTCAGACCTTCTGCATGCCTGCATGCCTGCTGGCATGGCTTTGCTCCACCCCTTGCCAGCTGTGACTTTAACAGTGTTACTTCATCTCTCTCCGCCTTAGGTTCCTCATCTACAAAGTGGGGCAAGAGTAACCCCCACCTCTTAAGGTTGTTGAAAGAATTAGAGCTAATCCAGATTAAGTGCTTTGGCCACTGCCTGGACATTGTGTCTAATAGATTAATCAATATTATTTTTGATTCTTTGGTGTTAGTGAATTACAATATTCAGTAACATTGGCTACCACTTGGCGTTTTGTCTAAATTTTCCTGACTAGTCCACTAACCATGTCACAATTGGCTACATTGGCAAAGCATCATTACTTTGGGGCAGGCGTGGTGTGGTAGACTTAATGCATGCTTAGAGCAGTGAAAATAAATTACTAAGAACGGTGGCATAATGCTCCAGGGGCCTGGGCTTAGAAAAACCTTGTTGCTAAAATGGCCGTGAGTCATATTTCAGTGTCGGAAGACACCATCTGGTCCAACCCCTCTATTTGAGATTAAGCCACTTGGTAAAGATTTTTTCCTTCTCTGTGATGGAGTAAAGAGGTGGAAATGGCAGCAACCCGGATACGCCGGGGAGCTGCCTTTTCCGGAGGTGTCCGGGCAGCACTGACCCTAACTGAGCCCCCTTTACTCCACAGAACGTGGTGAAACTGATGCGAGGACTTCTCCAGTGCATGATGAGACAGGTAGGCGCAAAACAACCCACGCCCTCAGATCATTGGTGTGGGTGTTTCGTGTCCTTGGAATCACGACAGCTTCAGATCTTAAAGCCTTTTGAACTTCTTCTCAGATGATGAGACATTGAAAAAAACTTTGCTTAGTTTCTCTTTCTAAGGGGACCTTCAGTAGTTTCATTATATGACCAGGACCACAAGGAGCCCAGGTGGAGCCGTGGTTCAGCAGCTCCCTGAAAGGTCAGCAGTTCAAACCACGCGCTGCCTAACAGGAGAAAGATGAGGCTTTCTGCCCCTGTGAAGATTGTTGACAGCCATGGAAACCCACAGGGGCAGTTGTAGTCAGTCCTAGACGGTCACGACGAGTCAAGTCAACAGCAGTGGGGGTGGTATTTTGAATAGATAGAGGACTACAGCCGGAAAGGCCGTTGTCTCTAAGAATTTCTTTGCAAGAGATTAATAAGGAAAACAACTTTTTTAAAGCCACTCCTAGAAGAGCAAGGGCTTCTAGTATATTCTAGTGTATAAAAGAGTGTAAAATATATTAATCATTTTATTGGGGGTTCATACAACTCTTACCACAATCCATACACACATTCATTGTGTCAAGCACATTTGTACATTTGTTGCCATTGTCATTCTCAATGCATTTTTTTTCTACTTAAGCCCTTGGTATCAGCTCCTCATTTTCCCCCTCCTTCCCTCCCCTCCCCTTCCTAATTTCGAAATTATTAAATTATTTTCATGTCTTACACTGTCCGATGTCTCCCTTCACCCACTTGTCTGTTCTCCGTCCCCCAGGGAGGGGGTTATACATAGATCATGGTGATCAGTTCTCCTTTTCTCCTCCACCTTCCCCTTCCCCTCCTGGTACGGCTACTCTCATTATTGGTCCTGAGGGGTTTATCTATCCTGGATTCCCTGTTTCCAGCTCTGATCTGTACCCGTTTACATCCTCTAGTCTAGCCAGATTTGTAAAGTAGAATTGAGATCATGATAGTGAGGTGGAGGAAACATTAAAAAACTAGAGGAAAGCTGTATGTTTCATCGTTGCTACACTGCACCCTGCTGGCTCGTCTTCTCCCTGCTACCCTTCCGTAAGGGGATGTCCAGTTGCCTAAGATGGGCTTTGGGTCTCCACTCCGGACTCCTCTTCATTCACAATGATATGATTTTTTGTTCTTTGAAGCCATATACCTGATCCTATTCACACCTCGTGATCACACAGGCTGGTGTGCTTCTCAGCTAGATGGTCGCTTGTTTATCTTCAAGTCTTTAAGGTCCCAGCTGCTATTTCTTTTGAGAGCCGGTACCATCAGCTTTCTTCACCACATTTGCTTATGCACCCACTTTGTCTTCCACCCATTTTGTCTTCAGTGATCATGTCGGGAAGGTGAGCATCATGGAATGCCAGTTTAGTAGAACAGGGTGTTCTTGTATTGAGGCAGTACTTGAGTAGAGGCCCAATGTCCATCTGCTACCTTAATACTAAACCTATAAATATATGCACAAAGATCTATTTCCCCATCATCATATATATATTTACATATGTACATGCCTGTATTGAGACCTCTATAAATGCCCTTTGCCTCCTAGTTCTTTCCCCTATTTCCTTTTACTTTCCTCTTGTCCCACTATCATGCTCAGCCTTCATTTGGGTTTCAGTAATTCCTCTCAGTTACATTGCCCTTGATCAAGCCCTACGCCTCCTCCTACACCCTCCTCACCATCAATTTTGGATCCCTTGTTGTTCCCTTGCCCCTGGGTTAGTTAACATCCACTTCCTCTCCCCACCTCCGCCTCTCCCATGCCCCCCCCCAACTATCAGTCCCATTGTTTTTTCCTCCAGATTGTTTATCCCACCTATCTTATCTAGATAGACCTGCAGAGATAACAATATGCACCAAAAATATGACAGAGCATAATAAAGCAACAAAAGAAAATAACAACAACAAAAAAAGAAAAGCCTGTAAATAGTTCAAGGTCTGTTTGTTAACCTTTAAGAGTGTTTTCTGGTCGAGTCTGATGGGGTGCCACACCCTGGCCCCAAAGTCTATTTTTGGTATTCCCTGTGGACTTCGTTGCTCTGTTCCCCTTGTTGTTCCGTTGCACACCCTTAGTGTTTCACCTCAGTGTGGTGGGGTCAGATTGAGCATAATTCCCGCATGGTGTCTCCAGTGTTATCCCCCGTAGCGCTATGGGTCAGTGAGGGACGTCGTGTCTCACAGTGAGGCTGGCCCTATGATCCTCTCTGTGCTTTGGCTGCTCTGAGCAGGAATATCATGCTCAGGGCTTGGTGGGCCAGATTGTGCTCCACTCCCGTCATTTGCTCCCGTGTGCTCTGGTCAAACATGTCCCTCTCCCTGAGCTGTAGCTTCAGTGCTGTCCTCTGAAGTGAATTCTCCTGTGGGGTGGGGGTGCTGTCCACGTAGTTGGGATTGGGCCGGCCCCTCTGACCTCTCTATTGGTTCCCTGCTTCATGCCGGTATGTTGCTTTCATGTCTTGGAGCACCAGGTTGAAATCTGATCCCTCCTCCCTGTGGAGATATAAACGATAAACCCTCCCTTTTCATTTGAAACTTTGACACTATGATTCTCTGGTCTTTTTAATGAGAGGCAGATACAATTCATGAAACACATATTACAGATAGGAGCCCTGGTGGTGTAGTGGAGTTGGCATTGGGCTACTAACCAAAAGATCAGCAGTTCAAAGCCACCAGCTGCTCTGAGGGAAAAAGATGGGACTTTCTGCTTCTGTAAAGATTCAGAATCAATTTGATGGCAGTGAGTTTGAGGGGCTTTGTCTTTGTTTTTCAGTACTGTAGACAGAACATTAAATAGGATCTGCCCAAGTTCAAAACCACAGTCCCATCCTCAATCAGCTGCCCCCTAGTTTTCAAAGGCATAGTTGCTCTTCTCCTTTCATCATCAGGAACCAAGAAGCTGACATTGAAATAGGTCCTCTTCCTTCCTTCTCTCTCTGATTCTACTTGGGTCTGTGGGTTTGTCTGTTCGAGATCTCACATCTGTGGGATTGCAAAATATTTACTCTTTTATGTCTGACTTATGTTAATATAATGTTTTCAAGGTCCATCCATGTCCCTCTCTCCCTTCTCTCATTGAGTGCCTAGCGTGCATCACAGCTGGTGATACAGAGACAAGGAAGCCCTTGAGCCTGACCCTCACCTTATAGCGCTTGTTAAAATCCGAGTGGGCTGGGACATTTCTAGTAGGTGGGCAGAGCTCACGCACAAACACTAGCTGCTCCCTGCCCCTCTGGTTCCCAGAGGCTTGATGCTGGTATTGGAGCCTTCGTTAATGGGAACTCACTTGCCTTCTGCCTCAGGTGGACAAGGTGGAGAAGTTCAAGAAATCTCAGAGTACCAAGGACAGCCTGCATGCCAAGTACAACACAGCTACCTGCAGCACTGTGGTGGGCGATGACCAGTGGGGTCACCTCCAGGTCGACGCCACGTCCCTCTTCCTCCTCTTCCTAGCTCAGATGACAGCCTCAGGTGAGTAATCCTTTGTGCAGGGCAGGACAATCCAGAACAGAGCTTGGGTGCATATCGAATAGTGTTCATTTTTATTTTTTTAAAAACATTTTGTGAACTATTCTATGCCAATAGACCTTGGTGAAACTATGGTCCTGATCCCCAGGCCCAGTGAGTCATTCCTTCAAGGAGTGCATGACTCAGTGTATAAAACCAGTTGTTTACAGAAAACAGAAGCCAGCTCCTTTATCCTAGAGCTGGTATTTGGCTCTCTGACAGTGTGTGCCAAAGACACTTGCGGGTCAAGGGCTGTTGCGACAGCTCTGCCAGCTGCTCTCTGCTGATCCCACCCTTATGGGGCCTCTCACCGAGTTACTGGAGCCACCTCAGCGAAACGTCGCACCTTCTCCACTGCAGCAGCCCCTCTCCTCAGCGCTTCTCCTCACTCTCCGGGCCACCTTCCTCTGGACAGGCCCTGTCTACCCACATTACCTTCAAACAACGTCATTTCCAGAGCTTGGCTGTGCGGTCATAGTGGTCTGGCCAGCCTGTCATGCCTGGGCTGTGAGTTGGCTGGCAACTTCCAGACCATCTGTGTTGTTCCCGTAGAAGCCACAGCTGCTAGCTTTGATGGCAGCCTGGCTAGCAGGTCATATAACCACCAGGCTGTGGCCCTTTGTCACACATCAAGACACAGTTGGCTATGAATATTCCTATGAAGGGCGGTCACCTCACTGCTGCGTCCAAGTTCTTCGCACCTCTGCAGTAACTGACCTGCTGCTCCTGAGTTCCAGGTTCCCATTGATTTCAGACTCTAAGACTATCATAAATCCCCAAGTCACCTCATTATGGCTAGATGAATAAACTGGGTTTATAAAAATCCCCTTTGGTTAAGAAAGTTATGAGCTTTCTATAGACCTTTTAGAAAATAGAAAAGAGAAAAAAAAAAGTCCCACTGCCAATTTTCATTTGAATGTTGTTCCTTCAAGTCTTTTTTTTGGTAGCATTTTTATTTATATATTTAAAGCCATCTTGTTTCCATAAGCCTAGTCTGCCTAAGACATAGCATATTATAATGTAGGCATTTCCTCTTTGACCTTGCAAAGCTCTTCATAAACATAATGTTAATGACTATCAATGAATCTCACTATAACTCATTCAGGTATTCCTTTATTCCTATGGATTTACTTTCCTGATGTTATAACTGCTGTTGCGATACCAACATTGATCAATTCTGCTTAATTTCTTCTGATACACTTGACTCAAAGACTATTTGTACATGATGCCAAATTGTCTTAATCTTTTACTAATTAGACTCCCCTTCCAAAAACCCAAACCAAACACTCTGCTATATAGTCCATTCCAATAGGATAGCTCAGTGGTTATGCGCTGGCCTGCTAACCTGCAAATCAGCACTTTGAAACGACCAGCTGCTCTGTGGAAGGAAGACGAGGCTTTCTACTCCTGTAAAGAGTTATTGTCTCAGAAACTGACAGGGGCAGTTTTATCCTGCCCCATAGAGTTGCTGTGACAAAACACCCCTTAGCAATGTTAAGGTGCATGCTTTACTAGATTCATACTTTTAAAATATGCCACAACTACCTGTACCTTGAAGGACACCGGCACAAAGCCAGCTCTTGATGTAGATGTGACTCCTGGGCACGTTCTGGGAAGGGGGCTTCTTAGAGGGGAGTTGAGCTGTCTTCTAGAGGTGGGAGCTATCCTTTCTCAGCCATCAGGAACAGCACCCACTCTCTGACTTGCTGAAGGATAGCGTCAATAGACTTTCTCTGAGCAGACCCAACAGGCTCCCCACTTCCTTTGTCAGCCAGTATCTACTCCCGTGCACTAACAAAAACAGTTACTCCTCTCTCCTTCTCTTCTCTCCTTTCTCTCCCCTCTCTTGTTCCTTTTCCTTCCGAGATTGAACCATTATGACCTATTTCAGACTTAATGTTTGACGCCTCAGTAGGGAAAGTGAAATGAGGATCAAAGCATTCCAAGTGTGAGATGCGGACTCTGCCTCATCCTCACTGTATGTGTTTCTTTCCCAGGCTTACGCATTATTTTCACCCTGGATGAGGTGGCCTTCATACAGAATCTGGTGTTTTACATCGAAGCTGCCTATAAAGTTGCTGTAAGTTGTTCCCACCGTGCATCTCCATCCTGGCCTTCCTTGCAAGCAGCTTCAAGTGCTTTTGTTCCTTTAAGTGGAAATCATGATCTTAAAAAAACAAAAGCACTAAGGACACATAGAGCGGGGGCTTCCAAAAGTTTGTAGAAAAATGGAGTTCAAAGAAAATGGAATTTCCACAAACTTCTGGACATCCCTAGTATACCAAGTCCGCTGTGTGGACGGTTCAAAGCCAGTGCCTCCCCAGCGGCTTGCGCACACCATGGCAGAGCAGTGTTCTCGCAATCCCTTTCAACTTTGGCTCCAGTTACTCGCTGAGCTTCTCTCCCTCCGCCCCAGCAGGGCTTAAATGGTTCAATTGGCTTCAACTACATATAACCCCATTGCTGGAGTTTCTTTACTCCATCTTACAATTTGATATACATTTAAAGGGATTCGCTAAATAGAGGGGCAGCTATTTCATTTTAAGATAAATGAAAGATCATTTCCTACAAGTCTGGAGATCCATACCAATTAATAACTTTCTGGAGAAAGAAATTTGAGTTTGTTTTTTTTTGCATGGCTTTTGTTCCACCGAAGTTTTATTTCCCAAATTCTGCCCAGAGGTCAAATCAACTGAAGTTGATGAGACAAAACCATGGATTTGGGGGCCTTTGAGATGAGGCCACCAGTTTCACATCAGGGAGTTGTTTGTTTTTCCCACCCCTCATTCCTCACCTGCCTTTTTCATCCACTCTGATTACTGCCTTCCTCTCCCCCAGGATTATGGAATGTGGGAACGTGGCGATAAGACGAACCAGGGCATACCGGAATTGAATGCAAGCTCTGTGGGCATGGCCAAGGTGACAGCCACCCGTGTGTTCTTTGGGGGTTGCTTTTTTACTGCGTTGCTGTGAGTCGCTTGATGAGCACTCTGGATTTAATCTGACTAGAAGTTTTCAAGGGAGCCCTGCTGGCATAGTGGGTTACGTACACATTGGGCTTTGTTACGAAACCACCAGCCTCTCAAGGGAAAAAGATGAGGCTTTCTACCCCCGTCAAGAGTGACAGTCTCATAAGCCCACAGGGGCAGTTCTGCTCTGCCCTATAGAGTCGCCATGACTCAGCTTACTCGACGGCAGTGAGTTTTGAGTTTGAGCACATTTTTCAAAAGTGAGCTGCAAGTGAGCACCTGCTGAGACTCATAGGTAAAACGACCCCAGCTGAAATCGCCCCGGCTAACCATTGCTCTCATCCGAGGGTCATGGAGGTTCTCCCCATTGTTTTAGACGCGGGATGTCTTATCGGTTATGTCTGGGTCCTAAATGGGGCGGAAGACTAGGCCCACTTGGTAGTTTGGGGCGGGCAAGTAACGTAAATGTGTGAAGCCTGCAGATCTATACAATACTGGGGACCGTGGAACTTCCTGTGAAAGTATTCCAATGTTTAAAAGACTCTCCGCCCAAACAAAACTCACCTGTGGGGCTGATGGAGCCTGAGAGCCCAGGCTGGGCTGTCCTGCTGTCCTCCCTCCCTCCTCCCTTCCTCCTCAAGGTTGACATCTATTTTAGGACAGAGTAAGGGCCACAGAGCTAGAATCTTTAAAAGACACACACACACACACACACACACACACACACGACCTGTAAATGTGCTGTATTTAGGGAAACTGACTGCAAACATCCTTATTGCTGACAGAATGAACTTTCTGAAGCACCAGATATGCGACTGTGAGGCTTGAATGGCTACAATAGGGGAAAGAACAGCTGACCCCGACCTTAGCCACATGCACATATGGTGCTGTGAACTTGTTCCTATTTCATTCTTTGGTCAAATAGACATTCTGTTGTGGGAAATGGTTTTCTATTTCTCTGCTTTGTTCCTGCAGTGAGCAGCAGCCTTCAGCACTGCTTCCTAGCCACTGCAAACAGTATTTCTTAATGAAGGCGTGCAGACGTGGGAGGGCATATGCACTGGAAAGGAAAAGTAACTTGTACCTGTGCTTGTAGGCAGCGCTTGAGGCAATTGATGAACTGGACCTTTTTGGAGCTCACGGAGGACGCAAGTCAGTGATCCATGTCCTGCCAGATGAGGTTGAGCACTGCCAGGTAAAAGATGTTTTAGTCCAGCCATAACCCATTACCCTAGAGTCGATTCCAATGCATAGTGACCCTGTAGCACAGAGGAGAACTGCTCCATTAAGGTTTCCTAGGCTGTAAGCTCTGTGGAAGCCGTTCATCCAGCTCTCGCCCATGCAGCAACAATGGGAGGGCTCAACCCACCACCAGCCTTTCAGTCAGCAGCTGAGAGCTTACTCCCTACACCACCAGGGCTCCCTGTTCCAGAGACGAGAGAAGTGGCCTCATCCAGTCATCCTAGATCCGATCCCCCGCCTGTCTACCTTGATGGCACATGGCTTCTTTAAGCCTCAGTTTCCTCATCCATAAGATGGACAGACACTGGTTCCCTTGGCTATAGGGCCAGTGGGGAGGGGAGAGGGTGAAACGGGTTGGAGAGATGAGATGGGTGAGAGAAATGGCAAATTAATAGCGCTTCTATGAAATGCAGACAAGAGAATAGAATGATTTGGTCCAGATTGGGGGGGGGGGCGACTCTATTAAGCACTCACCAATTGCGTAATTTATCACTGTGCCAGGACTGTGCTAGACCCAAAGAGGTCAAATACATCAAAAGCTTGCAACAGAAAACACTTGCCGTGAATGTGCATGCCTGTCTCCAGAAAGAAAAGGCCTAGAAAAGAGTGAGAAGCAAAGACGTGGGCTTGGGGGCCAGTGAACTGCAGAAAAAGCAATCTTAATCATGCCACTTTCTCCATCCCCCCTAGCCCACTTAATCTGGTCCTTCTTGACCATGTAGTTAAATAGAGTCAGGCGGTGTGTGTGTTCATAGATGTGCTGTCTAGTGGAAGTTGCATGAACTCTGTAGCCAGTGGACCTGGGTATTTCCTGGTGTCTCTGTCCGCCAGCCTGCCAATAGGTAGTCCTGGGGGAGGTCCCTAAAGTCCTTTCCTAAAGGCCACCGTCTGTGGCGGGCCTGGAAGGAAAGGAGAAGATGGAGTTCCCAGCACAGGGAACTCCCTGATCCCTTACTTCTCCCCAAGAAGCGGGAGTCATTGGCCCATCAGGCAAGGCCTTGCAGAGCTTTGTGGTTAAGACCAAGCTCTGCTTCCAATTGGCAGCTGCGTCTGACTGAGTCCTGGGCTCTGGGTTCTGTATCTCACTGTCCATGCCACCGGTGAAAGACACCTCTGGTTTCCTTTCAGTCCATCCTCTTCTCCATGCTGCCAAGAGCCTCGACGTCGAAAGAGATTGATGCGGGCCTGCTTTCCATTATTTCTTTCCCAGCCTTCGCAGTGGAAGATGTCAACCTAGTGAATGTGACCAAAAATGAAATTATCACCAAGCTCCAGGTAAGTGCCTGTCATGCCGGCACCTTTTTTGCCCATGCTAAGTGCTGCTTGCCCAGGGTGACATGCAGCCTGGTGCCTGGTCTTGCTTCTCCATTTCTCAGAGGTCTCCAAGTGGGGAAGTGACTTGAGTCTGTTCCTAACTCGCTGCGAGCAAACTTCCGTGAGCACTATTGACCCTTATTTCTCACTCAAACATAAGAACAATCGGGAGGAGGGGACAGGATTTGGTAGTATTTCGTTCTGTTGTCCATAAAAACATTATGAGTCGGAACTGACTCAGTGGCCCCTCACGACCACCACCACCACCACCACCAATGGGGCAGAGCTGCTTAACCTTTTAGAGGTCACAGACACACACCCCTTTAAGAAATTTTTTTTTAATCATTTTATTGGGGCTCATACAATTCATCACAACCCAGACATACATCAATTGTGTAAATCATACATACATTTGTTGCCCTCATTCTCAAAATTCGCTTTCCTCTTGGGTTCCTGGAATTAGCTCATTTTCCTTTTTCCCCCTCCCCCTCCCTCCCCACTCCAGCCCTCCCTCATGACTCTTAATAATTTATAAATTATGATTATATCTTACACTGCCCAGCATCTCCCTTCACCCACCCTTCTGTTGCCCATCCCCCAGAGAGGAGGTTATATGTAGATCCTTGTGATCGATTCCCCCTTTCTAAGCCCCCTTCCCTCCCGGTATTGCCACTGTCACCGCTGGTCCTGAGGGGTTCATCTGTCCTAGATTCCCTGTGTTTCCAGTTCCCATCTGTACCGCTATGCATCCTCTGGTTTAATCAGGTTTTCAAGGTAGAATTGGGATCATGGTAGTTGTGGGGAGGAAGCGTTTAAGAACTAGAGGAAAGTTGTGAGTTTCATTGTTGCTATACTGCACCCTGAGTGACTCATCTCCTCCCCACTACCCCTTTGCAAGATATGTCCAGTTGTCCACAGATGAGCATTGGGTCCCCCCATCACACGCCACCCTCATTCATGATGATATGATTTTTTTTCTCCCCCGTCTTTGGTGCTTGTAGCCTGGTCCCTTCAGCCCTTCATGATCACACATGTTGGTGTGCTGCTTCCGTGTGGGCTTTATGGCTTCTGGGCTAGATGGCTGCTTGTTTATTTTCAAGCCTTTAAGTCCCCAGGCGCTATAGGTCTCGATTGCTGGGCACCATCAGCCTTCGTCACCACATTTACTTATGCACACATTCGTCTTCAGCGTTTATGTGGGGAAGGTGGTCACACAATGATGGTTTTTGTTCTTTGGTGTTTGCTACCTGATTCCTTCAACACTTCGTGTTCACACAGGCTTGTGTGCTGCTTTCTCTCTGGGCTTTGTTGTTTCTGAGCTAGATGGCCACTTGTTTGCCGAGACTTTCTTGGAAGCAATGGAATTGATGACAGAAAACACACACCGATAGTCTCAAACTTTCTACCTAACGGAGGGGGGCTTGGGGGTACCAGAGTGAAATGAAGGTTAACAACTCTGCCCTGCAATGAAATGTAGTAACTGACATAAGCCCAATCTCAGCATGTTATTTATTTATTTATTTATTTTTAATCATTTTATTAGGGGCTCATACAACTCTTATCACAATCCATACACACATCAATTTTGTAAAGCGCATTTGTACATTCATTGCCCTCATCATTCTCAAAACATTTCCTCTCCACTTAAACCCCCGGCATTAGGTCCTCATTTTTCCCCTCCCTACCTGCTCCCCCCTCCCTCATGAGCCCTTGATAATTTATAAATTGTTATTTTGTCATATCTTGCCCTGTCCGACGTCTCCCTTCACCCACTTTTCTGTTGTCTGTCCCCCAGGGAGGAGGTCACATATAGTTCCTTGTAATCGGTTCCCTTTTTCCTACCCACTCTCTCTCTACCCTCCCTGTTTCGCCACTCACATCACTGGTCCTGTAGGGCTGAGCATGTTATTAAAAACTCCAGTCAACTGAAAATACAGGTCAAAATGAACAAAGACTGTAGGTTTCCTCAGCTGAAGTTTGATTCTGTGAAAGTCGCTTTCACACCTGAGGACCAAAGGGTTAAAGGATCACCAGTCACACCCCAAGAAAAAGGCAGAAGTTCCAATCAGAAGTCTACAGAGAAAAAAGACAAAAGAAACTTCAGTAGCAAGTTAGTGCAGGCAGGGAGTTAATACCAGGAGCAAAGCCTTTCCCAGCCGAGCCTCCTGCTACTAGGAGCGCTGTTGCCCCTACCACCACCACCACAGCCCTGTCAGCTGCAGCAGCCTCAACACACTAAAGAAACTGGAGAGTGGACCCCTAAAGCTGTGAAGCCAGCTGCGACCCAGGGCTTAAGGGTCAGTTTAAGAAACTGCTACCTCTATTCATTCGTAACGTTCAGTAAAACTGAAGAGAAACATGGGGAGCCTTTGTCTGGGAAACTGGCAGAGAAGATTTTCCTTCTCTCCCTGTCAAGTCCCAACAGGGTGCTGCTGACTGGCACAGAGACTCCGTTACATCCTGGGCCTGATGTCAGAGGCCCGGGAAGGTCTAAGAAAGCCAATCCTCGTATTAGCCTTGGTGGTTTCTGCCTGAGTTTCTCCATTGTGCTCACAGCCCTAAGGCTAATGGACTGTACTGATCAAATCTGAATTTACTGTGCTTAGGCTTGAAAAGAACTCTTTGTTCTGATTGCAAAACACCACAAAGAAAAAAAACATCCAGTACAAATTTTATTATGAAAGAGGAAAGAGGGCGGAGGGCTGACTAGCATTAAAATAAAAATGCTGCTGCTTCCTCTGATGCGTAATGAATCCATTTTCTTCCTTTATCATCAGGGCCGTTTTGGATGCTGCCGTTTCCTTCGAGATGGTTATAAAACCCCGAGAGAGGTTGTATTCAAAAATTGCTTCTTATGATCCATTGACTGCTTCATACCTACATTGCCACGATTTTGGTCTCCCTTTATTGATGATAGCGATGTGCTGGGGTATTAGAAAGGGGTGCATTAATCTTGGAGTCAGCAAGCCTGGAGTTAGGCAGTAAAATACGCGTGACAAGTGAGCTTGTCAGAAGGACAGGGAGCTAGGAGTAGACAAGAGTAATCAGTTCTTTGCCATCATGACCAGTATAATGAGATCAGTAAAGCCGACTGCCCAACACTCTGGGAGGCAAATTCCTACTTATGGGTCAGAGACACAGGACGCCTTAATTTAACAAGCTACCAAGGAGTCATGTATATTCCAGATTAACCTTGCTGAAATATATCTGTGGAAAACTGCCAATCTAATGTCTCCCCATTATAGTAAAAATAAATAAACCCACTGCCATCTTGTCAATTCCAGCACATAGGTACCCTATATAGGGAAACGGGAGCAGACTGCCTCCTCTTTCTCCTGCAGGGTGCCTGGTGGATCTGAACCATCTGCCTTGTGATTAGCTGCGCAATGCCTAAGCCATAGTAGAATCCTCCTAATCATGACCGATTTCAAGACTGCCTTGGAGTAGATGAGGCAGAGAGAGCCAGTTGGGGTACTGTGGTGTTGTGGATGCAGTCTGCTACTGCCTTGTAGAGCATGTATGTTTGATTTGATTCCAGGACCCAACTCGATTGCATTATGATCCTGCAGAACTCAAGCTCTTTGAAAACATCGAATGTGAGTGGCCTGTGTTCTGGACATATTTCATAATTGATGGAGTCTTCAATGGGGATGCCGTTCAGGTGAGGAAACGGTGGATGTTGTGTTGATAATTAGCATGTTCATTCTACTGGTGTATTAATTATTATTAAAACATAGATTTTTTCAAAACTGCGTGTAGGCCTTTGATTCTGTTACCATTTAACAAACTATCCTCAAACTTAAGCAACAACTATTCTACTCATTTGCTCATGATTCTGCAATTTGGGCTCGGCTTTTGTCAACTCGGGTGATGGCTCTTTGGAGCTGGGGGATCCCCTTCCAAGATGGCCTTGCTTACATGGCTGGCCAGTTGGTGTTAACTGTTGACTGGAAGCTCAGCTGGGAAGTTGAATGGGGCTTTGGTTGTTTTCTCTTATAGCCACTCCACATGGCTCTCTCTGGCTTCTTACAGCATGGCTGTCCCTGGCAGTTAGCTGTTTACATGGCCCATTTCTCTCCCCAGAGCACAAAGATACAAAGTGCCAAGTGCTCTTAAGGCTTGGGCCCAGACCAAGAAGACTCATTTAGTTCCTATTCTGTTGTTTAAAGCAAGTCACTGAGTCATACCATATTCAAGGAGAGGGAGTATACAAGGGCAGTGGTGCATTGAGGACCACCAAAGAATGGCTGCTGCTTTTCTGATCAGCCAGTGGATTTTGCTGTCCTTAAGAAACAAAACCCCAAACCCACTGCCATCAAGTCAATTCTGACTCATAGCAATCTAATACAGGCTGTAAAGGTCCAAGGCTGTAATCATTATGAGAACAGATAGTCTTGTGTTTCTTACTCAGAGTGGCTGGTGGGTTTGAACCACCAACCTTAGTTAGCAGTTAGCAGTCTACCACTTACCCAACTCTAGTTTATAGGTGCACGTGGCTAACATCTTATGTAATGTAGTGACCTCCTAACTGGTCTAGCTTCTGGCTTTGTTCCCCACTGCTTCCATTCTTGACACCTAGGCTACAGTGATGTGATCAAAAGGCAAATTTCCTTGCTTAAAAGTCTTGAATTGGCTTCCTGGTTGCTATGGGGATGGACTCCTCTTTGTTTTCTAGTTGGTTTTCACCACGTTCTTACCATGTCTTCCTTGAGTCCTGTATTCCAAGCACACTCAATTCTTTCATTTTTTGACCAGACCGACACCTTTCTCTCTCTCTCCCTCTCCCTCCCCCTCCCTCCCCCTCCCCCTCCTCAAATGCCTAGAACATTCATTCCAACTCCAACCACCCCTCTCTTCTTCACTTGGTTCATTGTAAATGCTGCTGCTTTTAAGAGACCGCCTCTTTGCCTCAAAGCTGGACCTGGTGCTCCTTTTAGATGCTCCCATAGCATCCCTAATAGCACAAAACCTACTGCCTTTCATTTCCCACCTACCTGGCAAAGGAACCCAGGAAGTGTACAATCTACTGGATGAGACGAAGTTAAGAAAAGTTAGTTCAGAGTGAAATGTTTAGCTTATGGATTAAAAAAGGCTCTGGAAAGAAAGCTGATGCATGATATAGACCTGAGTAATCTGGGGATTCTGAGGAAGAAACGGCTCTTGGATGACAGAACCTTGTGTCCCTGTCCCCAACAGCCTGGCAGGCAGGGCTGAGCTTAAACACACCCACCCAGGAAATGGGCACTTGAATGAGTTTAGCTCTCAAGAATGCTCACTGTCCTCATGAGTTTGTCTTCCTGCATTTTGAGCTGAAGATATTTGTGCAGTCTTCGTGCCAGCTCCCAGTTCTAATTTATTTGTTGTCAAATGCTGCACTGCAGTTTGGTTCCAGCATTAACAAGGTCTCTTTCATTCCCCATTGTGTGGGGCGATTTCCCAGGTCCAAGAGTACCGAGAGGCCCTGGAAGGAATATTAATCAGAGGCACGAATGGGATTCACCTGTTGCCAGAACTGTATGCCATCCCACCGGATAAGGTAAACCCCATGGCCCAGAGCCCTTTGCACTACTTTCCAGGACGAAAGCAGTTAGTGATTAGCCACTTGGTATTTTTCTCCACCTTTTAGGCCTAACTCACACTTTCCCCAAGGACAGGTGTGTTGGACTTTGGAAAAATACCTGGGGCATGCTGGAACATGGGTTATCAGCTGAGGCTCTGCAGTGGCTGGACCACCCTGAGAGCACAGAGCACGGCTGTGTACCCTGTTCTGACACCCCTCCACTGCCACGAATTCAATTCCTATGCATGGTAACTCCATAGAACTGCCCCATAGAGTTTCCAATGCTGCCACTGAAGCAGACAGCCTCATCTTTCTCATGGAGAGCAGTTGGTGGGTTTGAACCAGTTGCCTTTTGGTTAGTAGCCAGATGCTTAACCCACACTGCTACCAGGGCTCTTTGGTTCTACACAGGGAGAGAAAATGATTCCCTGAGATTGTTTCATAGTACCCAGCTTCCTAAATTGGATCCCAGGGGACAAATATCTTCATGGGGAAAAGATCTCCCTGTGACTGCCTAATGCTTCCAAGACATGCACACCACAAGGATGCTGCCTCCTCAGGTGGTCCGAGCTCTTCGCAATGTCCTTGTTGCGTTTATGGGGAGGCAAAGGCCCATCAGAGAGCAGCGTCATCTCCATCATCGAGAAGCTCCAGGACCCCCTCGTCCCCACAGCCCTACACTGCTGCTTAATGACAGGACCTCTCCAGGAGAACATCCATGCCATGGGCGCTGTCACGGGGCTTCCACAAGCAGGGCCAAGGGGGGGCATCCCTTTCCTTCTGCAGGGAACGGACATGATAAGTGAGGCTGGTGGTACCTCTGCATTGTTGTTGGCTTTAGTTCACATAGAAGGAATGGTGATGTGCTAGAAAATTGACCCAGTTAATCCAATGAGAATGTCGAAGAAAGGAGTTTAATTAGAGTGAGAAGTAGAATTTTCTGCTACTAAAAACTAAGCCAAACTCACTGCCATGGTATCGATTCTGACTTATCATGACCCTATAGGATAGGGTAGAACTGCCTCTGTGTTTTGAAGACTGTCAATGCTATAGGAGTAGAAAGCCTCATCTTTCTCCTGGCAGAGCAGCCCAGCACTTAACAACTATCCCACCAAAGCTCTCCTGCTGCTAGGAACCTTCAAAATGCTCTGGTGGCGCTGTCGTCACACGCTTAAGCATGAACTGAAGGATCATTTCTTTGAACCCGCCAGCCACTCTGTAGGAAAAAGCAATGGCAGTCTCACAGCTGGGGAAACTCTATGGGGCAGTTCTGTTCAGTTCTACAGGGTCCCTATGGATCAGAATCAACTCCACAGCAACTTTTGCTGTGTGGTTTTTAAACCAAAGTTATTTAGGAGTATTTCATTCTTTTGAAGGCACCCTCGTGGTGTCGCGGGTTAGGCGTTGGGCTGCTAACTAAAAAGTCTGCAGTTCAAACCCACCAACTGCTCCTGGGGAGAGAAAGACGAGGCTGGCTGCTCCCAGAAAGATCCGCATTCTCAGAAACCCTAGGGAGCAGCTCAACTCTCTGCAACAGGGTTGTTCTGAGTAGGAATCAATTTGGTGGCCATGGCTGGGGTGGCTCTTCAGAGCTTAGAGCTGGACGCCTGGCCTGCTGTCACTCCCAGACTCCCTAGGTTGCCTTGGAGGCCACTGCATATTCTGGGTGGTCTCACACAGCCCCACCAGCCCTGGACCCCTAGCCCTGGGCTCGGGAAGCTTCAGGTCACCCTCACCCGAGCAGGCACAGATGAGCTTGCCTGTCCCACCCCTCTCAGGACTGCATTCGGTTCTAGGGTCAAGAGTTAAGAAATGGTGTTCATCAGTTATGGAACAGCACAGGCCGCGGAGCCATGGGGATTGACTTTTCTCTAAAGCCCATAAGCTTCGATTTCCTTTCCTCTATATGATGTGTACGTGCTGATGTGAGAGCTGGCTGGGGGCTAGGCGGTTCATGTCTCCTCTCTAGCTGCTCATTGTCTGGAACTGAGTGATCAGAGGTGGCTTGGAAGCTAGAAGCAGAGAAAATCAGAATAGATGGCATTGGGAACATTTCACTGGTTTCGTGGGATAATAGCCATCCCTGTTCTACTAAAAGGTTCCTTTTAATGATCAGAGTAAGTGCTAGGTGTCATAAGCTGTATTTTTTTTTCAGAGAGGCAAGTCTGGCTGCACATATGAAAAAAAAATACTATGCAATTTGCTCTCTCGAGCTCCATTCAAGGAGCCCTGGTCACGTAGTGGTTACGTATTAGGCTGCCAATCTGCCAGGTCAGCAGTTCAAAACCACCAGGCAGTCTGAGGGAGAGAGGCGGGCTTTCTACTCCTGTAAAGAGTTACAGACTCAAAAACTCACAGGGGCAGCAAGTAACTGAGCTCCATTCTGCCCTCCAAGTCTCTCTTGGCTGCTGCCGCACCCTCCTGGTCCAGGCAGCATGCTCATAATTGTGTGTCAGGCTCCGGATTAATGCACTCTGATGTGCAGCTCATTTTGTGTTAGCTGCTTCCAGATGACAGCTGAGAGGTTCCTGCATCATACATCAGAAGCTTCAGTCATGTCCCCACCCTACACAGGCCTCTCTGCCACCCTGCCTGAGACTAAGGAAATGTGTCCACCAGAGCTGATGGGGCCACAGAGCTGACCTCCATGCCATCCCATCTTGGTCTCGACCGCCGGCCATCTGGCAGGGAAGAGATGGGGACAGAGCAGTTATTCTAAGCAGGAGGGGTAGGCATGTGGCATGGTGGTGGGTAAAGTGCCAAGCTCCTGTTCTTCACCTCTAGTGCCTATCATTCTAGAGTTCTTAACACTACACATCTTCCTGGTACCTCAACAACACTGTCAAAGCAAGCCTGGAACCTCCCCACCCCACCAGGGCAACAGACCATCACTGGAGCAGTGCCTCCCACAGTCTTATTCCGTTGGGCTTTCTGAATGTTTACTCTAACTACACGCTTTGAAAAGTCTACTCCATTTACTAATAAGACCACTGCTCCACAAGCAGAAACTGAGCCCCATTCAGCATCCACTTTTCCTCAGTGGAGATTAAGATCAAAAGATTAACAACAGCTGGCCAGTTTTAACCAAAAGACTGGAAGTTCAAGTCCACCCTGAGGCCTAGCCATCAAAAGCCCTGAATCAGAGTCCCTTTGAAGGCACGGGCCATAAAAAGCCACAGGCCATCGTGGGTTTCAGAAGAGGGGAGGTCACAGAGTAGCCAACACTGTCCCTTAGAAAACTGTTGGCTGTTTTGATGGGACATAATCTTCCCATTGCTTCAGCTTCTCGAGAACCTGATGGAGAGCCCCTGGTGGCATAGTGGTTCCATGCTGGTCTACTAACTGCAAGGTCAGCAGTTTGAAACCACCAGCAACTCTGCAGTAGAACGATGAGGCCTTCTACTCCCATAGAGAGTAACACCTCCGAAACCCACAGAGGCAGTCCTTCTGTCTTACAGGGTTGCTATGAATCAGAATCCACTCGATAGCAGTGAGTTTGGTTTTTAACAGTTTTATTGGCACTTCATCCGCATATCATACAAGTCAGTTGTTCAGTCATGTCAAGAAGAGTTGTACAATCATAAACCACAATCCATTTTAGAACATTTTCTTCCTTGTACTCATTGTGATTCGTGTAATCATTTTTTAATTGTGGCAAAAATATACACAACAAAACATTCTCTAATTCAACAACTTGTATATGTATAATTCAGAGCCATTCATTATACTCTTCATGTTGTATAACCATTATTGATATCCTTTTCCAAATTATTCCACTACCATCAACATAAACTCAATGCCATCTAAGCAAAAACTTCCTTTATCTGTGGTAACTATAGGTCAAATTTGGTTTTTTAATGGTGTCCGGTATAGTACTTCAATTCCATTTCCTCGGTAAAATAGTGACATCTAGTGATAATTCTCCTCAGAGGCAAGCACAAGTTCATAAACCCCAGGCGATGGACAACTTCACACCATCCAGTGATGCCCTGGTGTGACATTTGTTGTTGTTAGGTGTCATCTAGTGGCATTAGGCCTAGGCTTTATATCATGTGAGCCCAGTTGGCATAGTGGTTCCATGTGGGGCTGCTAACCTCAAGGTTGGTAGTTCAAAACCCTCAGCAGCTCTGTGGGAGAAAGATGAGGCTTTCTACTTCTGGAAAGAGAGTCTGGGAAACCCACAGGGACAGGTTTACCCTGCCCTATAGTGTATCCATGAATCAGAATCAACTCAATGGTAGTAAGTTTGGAGTTAGTATATGGGAAGCCATAGATTCTTTATCCAGAACTGTGCACTATAGAGGCAGACCTCTGTCATCGCTTCTTGCCATGAATCTCTTGTGGGAATGGCACTGGCACAGAGCCAGGCCCATTCCAGCGCTGTCCCCACTGCCTATAGCAGTGTGGTTCCTGTGCCTAGCTCTTAGCCTTCCAGGCTGGCCTCCCAGGACCTCTCACAGAACTGGTCTAGGCGGCTGGAAGTGGGAGAGGACACGTTTGTTAGCCTGATGACAGGCGTTCGGCCTTTTCGTTCAGTGATGTCATGTCCTCTTTACCAGGTCGACGAGGAGTATAAGAACCCTCACACGGTGGACAGAGTGCCTCTAGGGAAGGTGCCCCATCTGTGGGGCCAGTCCTTGTACATCCTCGGCTCACTGCTGGCAGAGGTAAGGAGGCTGCTCGGAAGGACAAGGCGGCTGGCATGCACAGGGCCCTCTGCAGGTGTCTTTTGCATTATCTTACCTTTAAAGTCCACTGGGCTACACCACCCCAGCTCTGACGCCATGGCCAAGGCACTCTCTGCCTTCCTGCCAGTGCTCCTCCTGGCTTGTTACTGGAGCCCCTCTGAGCTGATGGCCAGCAGGCTCCTGGAGGCGTCTTCAGCAAGTCTGTAGCAGATACAGGGTTTGGAAATGGCCTAGATCTGCTTCCAGCAGCCCTAACCCTGCCTTAGGCAGAGGGAATAGAAGGACTCCAAGATCCCATAGGTGAACAGGCAGCTGACAGGGTTTTCTGTGGTGAATTTTGTAATCCATAGTTCCCTCAAACCACCCACAGCACCTTACCCAGAACATCCGGTGCCACCAACTCCTTTTTGTTAAGCACTGACTTACTGCCCCCAGGCTTATGCTTTTGAAATGGCAGTGTTTGAACCAACTCAAACTTCAAGCTGTACTGTTAGGCCTTCACAAGGGACTTTCCCAGCTAAACACCCTAGGGGAGCTATGGCAGAAGAGCCTGGGGCAAGGAGCTGGGCGGGCACTCAGTAGGCATGCAGGCTCTGGAAAGGAGGCCAGAACAGCACTGGGGCAGAAGGCCGCCCTAAAATTCTCACAGTGGAGAGGGGTCCTGCTGTGCTGTGATGGAGCACTCCTTCCATGAGTCTAGCTTGGCTCCCTGGGCGTGTCCTTAGGGGTAGGACAAGTAAGGCAAATGTGTATATATTGCTTGGGAAAGCCAACCCTGCCTCTGACTAGTTCTAGGACCCGGGGCAGGTTGCTTAACTTCTCCGAGCCTCGGTTTCCTCATCTGTGAATGGAAAAGTTTGGCCTGGATCATCTCATAGCTTGCAACACTTGATTTCCTTCTGTATCAGCGAGATGGGAGACAAGAAACTCCACCCAGGTGTTTGGCCTCCCGCTCCAGTGTCAGGCCTTCACCTGGGCCCAGCATCTGACCCAATTCCTCCTCAGGACACCCTGAGCACCATGTTCCTTTCCCTTGGGTCTGGGCCCATTCATCGAAAGTGTGAGAGCCAATGAAAGGATCCACATGGCAAGCAGGCACATGGCAAGCAGGCACAACCTTGTGCCTCGAGATGGTCAGCCATGGGCCAAGCCCCTGCTCTGCTGCTGACCTTGGGCACCTGTGGAACACCACTGAAAGCAGTGCCCACCTCCCGAGGTGGCTCCCCACAGTCCCCAGTAGGCAGTTGGGGCTCCAGCAGTGGTAGGCACCATTGTTAGCACTCATATCAAGTGATGGGGTTGAGTGTCATCACTGAGCCTCCAGAGCTCCTTTCTGGAAGCGTTAGCATGTGCCGCCCGCAGTGGCAGCTGAGAACAGCCCCTGATGCTTCAACCTCGATAAGCAATTGACTTGGAAAAAATAGGAAGGGATGACACGTTACCCGGTGGTAACACTCCTTCCTCTCTTCACAGGGATTCCTGGCCACCGGGGAAATCGATCCCTTAAATCGAAGATTTTCCACTGCCATCAAGCCTGACGTTGTCGTGCAGGGTGTGTGAGCATATTTACTACTCATATTAACTTAGAAAAAGCCATGCTATTTTTCATTCAAATGGTTCCCTGATTGAATTTAAGAAAGCAGCAGAGACCGGTGCACGCTTTAGCATATAGCAGCTCTGTGCCATGCTGTCCATAACTCGGAGGCTCCCAAAGGCAATAATCTTCTTCCCAGCCACAAATTTGATTTCTACAAAGCAATTGTTTTCTAAGCCTTGATCCCATTTGGGGCACAAGTAATTCATTGAGCATCATTTTTCATACCGATTATACTTTGGAAAATAGAACCGGGTCCTGACAGACACGAGAAGGTCGAGTCACACCTTCTGTTCTGATCTCCAGGTCCCCGTTCTCACAGGCCCCCGCCACCCCCCTTCCTCTCCAACCAGCTCCTCCTGAGAGGGCCCAGAGCCAGCTGGGGCTCTGCGGGGCTCTCTGCTGAGTGCCTCATGGCCTTCCTAGGAAGGCACCACAAGGGCACTTGCTGGGAAGCCCTGAAACCTTTTCCTGCTTCTTCGAACTCCTGCACCCCACCTAATGTCACAGCACAGTACACACACACCTGCTCCCCACTAAACGAGACTGGTGGTTTCTGCAGAACAAAACCCATCTCCTTCTGGTAGATTGTATGTTTGGTTGTCGCTGTGCACTTAATGCATGAGAGCAATTATCAACCACATGAGCAATACTGACCTTTGGGGCCACTGCCTCACTGGGCCATACCTGCTCCTGATGCAACAAGGGACTCCAATGAGCGTCACCCAGTCAGTATTGTGCACCAGGCCTCATGAAGTCTACCGCTGTGTCTCGGCGTGCAGATGAAGGGAACCTTGTGATGGCGGCTCTCTTCCACTCTTCTTACAGGCTCAGGGGTGAACTCACTCACTCACGGCCCTGCAGACCCATTTCTGACTTCCACCACCCTTCTTGTCTCCAGTCTCTGTGTTGGCAGAAAACAATCACATCAAGGAGTTGCTGAGGAAGCATGGGATAAACATTCAGAGTATCGCTGACATCCATCCGATTCGCGTCCAGCCTGGCCGGATTCTGAGCCACATATACGCCAAGCTTGGT
>NW_022103951.1:9325756-9356472 GCF_000313985.2 Echinops telfairi
ACACAGCCTGTGGGCATGCCGTTTAGATGGTGCCTAAGCTGTTTTTCTCACGCCCCTTTGGGGGTTGGCAGGTGGGTGGATGAGAACCAGCTCAGCTTCGAAAAAGGAGCGCCCACTTGAAAAGCCACAAGCAGAGCCGTCACTCGCCATATCCATCATTTGTAGCTGAAGTATCAGAAAATGCCTGTTTGCGTATTAAAAACGGGAGGGGGTTCTCTTGAGTTCTGAAAAAAAAAATCTGCCTCTACCATTACGGCTCAGTACTAAGTACATGGACCGTGAATACTTACAAAGGCCTTTTCTCAGTTTTATTCTATACAGATGTCGAAGCAGCTGCTGTTCATACACATGCATAAAAAGAAAACGGTTGGCATTTGTTTCAGCATTCTTATCTTAACTCCATCTTCCAGGCCAACCCACAGATAAAGAATCCCAGCCTTAACACAAGTCGCCTGGGTGAGTTGGTGCCGTATTTACTCCAGCTCCAGTTTCGCTTTGGTTTTCCAATAGGACGCAACAAGACGATGAAGCTGAGCGGGCGGCCATATCGACACATCGGTGTCCTGGGCACCTCAAAGCTCTACGTGATCAGGAACCAAGTCTTTGCTTTCACCCCCCAGGTGAGACGCGTGGGCCCCGAGCAAAACAGCAAGCCTCCCTTTCCCCGGCTCCCTGTGCTTGACCGTGGGAGATGATGCATGCCTGAAGCTCAGCCAGATATGTGCCATGGCATCCATTGCCCAGCACAAGTGTCTGCTCACAGAAGGTGCTCGCTAAATGCTTCCTGGCACGCCCTGCATGGGGCCTTACTTCTAGTCAGGAGTCCTCACTTATGCCCCAGCATGGGCTCAGCACTCACCCCCGGGCCTTGCAGCGGCGGTTTCACGCCTCCTGAGCTCCAGACTCCAGCTCCCTGGCTGAGAGAGGGACTACACAGTTTAGACATCATCTAGAAGTCCTCTTCCAAGTTTTTGTTTTCCAAAACACAAGAGCCTTCCCCATGAAATGCATGCCTAATACTTTTCCTTCATCCGCACAGCCAGAAGGCGGCTTTGTCCCCGTGGAGTGTGGAGTGTAGCTCCCACCCCCCTGGGTCCACAGTGGGCTGCAGGGTCTTAGGGCTCACACTCACACACTGCCATCAAGTGGCTACCGACGCATAGCCAGCCTAAATATAGGACAGAGTAGAACTGCCCCTTGGGGTTTGTGAGATGATAACTTTCCGGCAATAGAAAGCTCATCTTTCTCTCTCAGAGCAGCTGGTGGTTTAGAAGTGCTGACCTTGCAGTTAGCAGTCCAATACATAACCCACTATGCTACCAGGGCTCTTTCAGTTGCAGCCCTAAGTTGTTCTTTTCCATCCTAGCCCATTCTGTTCACCAAAATCTTGTTAGTTATTTTCCCTAGTAATGAATTTCAGTCCCAAGCGGAGCATGGACTAGTCCCGAGGCCCAGAGGACAATTTGATCGTCACCACTATCAGGCAGCAGTACCTTTAGCCCATAATAATGAGGTCATCCATCAGGTAAACAAAGTCTCTATGCTCACCTGCTCCCAGCAGCCTTCTCGCTGAGCCCAGCAGGCTGGCAGGAGGAGGAATTAAGGAGGTATTGATTTGCTGTCAGGGACAGCAGCAGTAGAAAGGAGCGGAGAATAAATCAGGGTCCACAGCTCTGCTTCCACGCTAATGAAGCGGGGGTACCTCCCGTCCACCCATTCGCGAGGCCAGCAGCTCCAGGATGAGGCAGATTAGAGCCACAGCCTGGGCTGACAAGTTGTGCAGTTGCCAGGGAGCTGGGGGGTGGGGTTTGACGGGGGGCCGTGACCTGGCCTGTTTTACCTTTCAGTTTACTGACCAGCACCATTTCTACTTGGCTCTTGACAATGAGATGATCGTGGAGATGCTGCGGATCGAGCTGGCCCACCTATGCACCTGCTGGCGGATGACAGGCCGACCCACGCTCACCTTTCCCATCACCCACACTATGCTCAGTAACTCATCCTTTTCGTCTGGTTGGGTCAGGCCCTGTGTCGAGTTGGGCCCTTTCCAAAGTAGCAACAGCTGCTCCCCTGGGAAGAGCCGTGTGCACTAGGGGGCGTCCCTTAATAGTTGGGTTGCTTATCTTGGGAATCTTCTAAGCCCTAAGTATGTTGGATTGTCTTAAGAAAGACATTTCCATGTATGCCACCACAAAAAAAAAAAAAGTCCCAGATTAAGTAAATAAATCCTTCACTTTTGTTCTCTCCTTCAGCAAACGATGGCTCAGACATTCACGCTGCAGTTCTCTCGACGATTCGGAAACTAGAGGATGGCTACTTTGGAGGAGCAAGGTGATTTGGAATGACCATAGTGACCTTGACCACTTTTCCCCAAGTCTTCCACCTTCTGAGCCCCGTTTTTCCTGTTAATGGTTGAGAGAGTCCTCTCTCAAACAGCGTTGAGTGGGTGTCTGTTACGCTTTCAGATCATCTGAAAGCCAGGTTTCCCTGGCCCCATCCCTCTCCAGCCACCTGGCTGCCAGCTCCACCCATATTCAGGCCCTTGACCTCCAGTTTGTAAAAGTTCCCACCTGGTAGATGACATCAGAATCGGGAGAACTTTTCAAAATGAGTTCTTCCATCAGTTTCTTTCTCATCATGGTAGCAATAACACGGTCGGCTATTTGCTGAGCACTTGGAATGGGTCTCTTACCTTGCCCTCTTCCCTTCTAAGAAGCACTCTGGCCGTCCTTCCTCTGAAACAGATTTTTTGTTGCTCTGACAGTCCATGGCACTTTCAATGTTCTTCACCAGCACCATCATACAAATGCATCCATTCTCCCCTGACCTTTCTTATTCATAAGCCAACGTGCATTTGAGGTGATTGAAAATACCGTGGCTTGAGTCAGACACACCTTAGTCCTCAAAGTGACCTCCTTGCTCTTTAGCACGTTAAAGAGGTCTTGTGCAGCAGATCTGCCCAGTGCAATATTTCACCTGATAATTCTTAAGTCGCTGCTTCCACGAAATGAAATCCTTGACAACTTTGGGAGGAAGAGATTAGTGATTCCTTTAGGCCTTTTAATATGGTATGTGTTTCCACTTTATAGGTCTCTCTTGCATTGTCATTTTGATTCCTTGACTACTTATATGGGGCACACTACAGTCTCACACTAGTGCATTGATTGATTGTAGCAGAAGTGCCGACCCAGTGTGTGTTGAAAAGCTGCTCAGTGATTTTTGTAGCAGAAGTGTGGGCATCCTCCACCTGCATTTCTGAAATGCGTTTCTTGGCAGAGTGCAACTGGGAAGCCTTTCCGAATTTCTTACCACTTCTTTCTTTACGTACCTGACCTTCCTGGACCCCGACTGTGATGAAAAGTTGTTTGACGATGACAGCGACGGCAGTTCAAGCCCCAACAGTGATTCTGATGTAGGATGCTATTTAGAAAACACCTGTAATGAAGGTATGGCTGCGAGTGCTTTTTGTGGTGCTTTCAGCACCTGGCTGCTACTAAAATGAATTCGATGTAAATTTTAAAAGCTAACCTGCACACGAGGCCCTCAAAAGTAGGGCTTTATTAAACCTAGACAGACAGAGGTTTAGGAGCTAGGGCTTTTCACCAAAGAACCAGAAATATACAGCTTGGCTTTTCAAAGGAAATGGTATGTAGAATTATCTAGACTTGATTGTGTATACTAATGATAGAACCTTGTGCATAGTGCATTTCTCAAATAGACAGAACTCTTAGGTTAGCGGGACCGATATTTACTTTTCAATCCTAGTTGAGATTGGGGTTGGGGGTCCCATCATGCTCAGCTCACTCATCATACCAAAAAGGACCAGTCACATCGTCTTATGGACCGGGCAGTTCATCTTCAGATGATACGATGTAAACTCTACACTGACTCCTCCTTTCCTGGGAGGGAGATTTTCCAGACAGAAAACTTACAGGCATAGATATTATCTGTGTAGATCTCTTAGGACATTATTGGGATTTGTGTGAGTGTGCAGATGTCTCAGTATTTGGGCCATCTTCCAGTTGATTGATTTTCATACTGCACAGCCATAGGCTTTTTCTCATTGGCTCTTTGTCTCACCTGTCCAATTACAGACAGCCAAGATGAACTTGACCAGTATATCAGCCACCTGCTACAAAGCACGTCTCTGAAGTGCTATCTGCCCCCTCTTTGTAAGAAGACAGAAGACCGCCATGTTTTCAGTGCCGTCCACTCTACTCGGGACATACTTTCCGTCATGGCAAAAGCAAAGGGTTTGGAAATTCCGTGTATGTCACTAGCACTTCTTTGCTTGTTAAATGAATTTCGTTTATCACAGTAATATATGGACATAATTTTAAAGGTGAAAGGCTCCTAAATGACCACACGCAGAGGTTTCCAGCCTCAGCCCTTCCCACTCCCCCAGGCCACCAGTCACAGAGGCAGCCACTTCCAACACTTTTAGCTATTTCTTTCATTTACGTATCTCCATTTTCCTAAAATTATGGATTATACCACTGCCTGGTAATGCATCAGTTTTATTCCCTCACTGTTGGCTTCCTGTTTTGTGGATGTGGATTGAGTTGTTTTACAACATCAGTCCTCTGCTTCACCTACTCGCCCCTACCAATGTAGCTAAGGAGCCCTGATGACACTGTCCAAGTACACATTGGACTGCCAACCACAAGGTTGGGGATTCAAACTCACCAGTTGCTCTGAGAGAGAAGGGGGAGACTATCTGCTTCCATAAAGATGTACTATATGAGTCCCTATGAGTCAGAATCAACTCGATGGAAATGGGTTTGGTTTTAGGGATTTACCACTCAGTAATTAAATCAGTGTTCATCTTTGCATTATTACATATGTAGAAATATTACTTCCCACTGAGAATTATCGTATACCGATTATATTGCCAGTTTTACTTTGTTTTGTGGGGGGGTTGGTTTTTGTTTTGTTTTGTTTTTTAAATGAACTTGTATGTTACAATAGAATTCAGGTCTGTTTTGGTATTTTTTTGCTTCCGTTGGTATCCACTCAGACCAATGGAGGGTCTTCAAAGTGTTCTCTTTTTTGTTTTTATTTATTAATATTTATACGTATGTATATTTACCACCCCCCCTTTTGTTTGTGGAATATAATACTAAAAAATCGAACCACATTTTTTCCACTTTCAACCCCCCTTCTTCCCTCTGCAGTTTCCTGTCTTGTGAAAACAGATATGTCATTGTTTTTTAAGGTTGCCTTACTTTCTGTCTTTCTGAAATTAATAATTGCCTTTTCTTTTCACTTTGCTTTGCTTTCTTTCTATACCTTCCAATGACTTCACAATACAACATTTCACAAGGTCCGTCATCACAGTGAACCTTGGGGGCCCGTGACTTTTCATAGAGCCTCTTTCTGTTAGGGTGATAGTGCACTAGCCCGGGCACACCTGTCATCCAGGGACTCCTCTGTACGGCCATCTGGACATTGCTTTTGCTTATCTCCTCCGTTGGATTCCCTGTTTCCTGAACTACTTGTCCTCCTTCTCAATTCCTTTGTGTCTGGCGGAGCACGTTCTCGAGGCGTTTCAGTAGGTTAAAGGGTTGTTGTTGAAGCTTCACAGGAAGAGGGCCCAGTGAGGGCGGTGCCTGGTGCGTGGGTACTCGTCCTGGCATCTTCTTTCAGCATCCTGATCAAAAGTCGTTCTCTCCCACTCCTGGGTTTGCTTGCCCCTCTTCTGTCTCCCAGCTCTTCCCCTTCCTGCTTGACTCTCTGGGTCCGTACTCGCTCCTCATAAAGGCCCTCGGGATGCTGTTGTTTTCCAGTTGTTCCCATGGCTCTGCCAACGAGAATTCTGAGTGCCCATCGTAAATCACTGAATCTTGTTGACTCTCCTCAGCCACTGCTCAAGAAGGTAAAGTAGTTGAATATTTTAACATTTATCAAGGGGTCACAAGGGTGGGAGCGGGGAGGGAAGGTCAAAAGAGGAGCTGATACCAAAGGCTTAAATATACTAAATGTTTAGAAAATAATAATGGCAACCTAGGTACAAATATGTGTGATAAATATTGATGTATGATTGTTATAAGATTGTTATAAGATGTATGATTGTTATAAGATGTATGATTGTTACAATGTATGATTGTTATATGCATGATACATATTGATGTATGATTGTTATAAAAGCTATAAGAGCCTCCGTTAAAATGATCTTTTAAAAAGAAGAAATGGTAAGATATTCGATATTGGTGCTTCTAGTCCTAAGAACTTTTGAAAACAGTTGAACTCAAAGGGTCGTGTTTCTTGCGGTAGAATTAGAAGCACTCACTGGATTTTGAGGAGAACCCAACTAGTTTGTCTTTGGGAATCAGGTTTGAGTTTGTGTAGCGGTGCTATTGAGTAAGCTTAGTAAGGTTAGTGTTCAAATCCACTAGCCTCTCAACAGGAGAAAGAGGAGGCTATCGGCTTCTGTAAAGATTGACCGCCTCAGAAACCCTATCCAGGCTCACTATGGGTCAGAATGGAGGTGGCAGTGGATTGGGTTGGTTGGGGACACACTGAATTTGGCACAGACTTTTATGTTTTGGGGCCAGGGAAAGGTTACAGACTGCCATTCCCTCAGAACCTGTGTAGCACGAGAGGAAATAAACTAACCCCCACCTAGCCCAAGAACCAGATCTGTGCTGGCCCGCCCAGGGGGACCACTTGCAAAGTTGTCTGGGTGGGGACGCTGGCGGGGGGGGGTGGGAATGGAGTTTTTTTCCCCCAGTGTTCTATCAGGAAAACAAACAGTGTAAGCTTCCTCAAGAGAATGACATGGCAGAGACTTCTCCATTGGTTCCCTTTATATACTCTGATGCTTTCTCTCACATGAGTAGAAAGATCTAGTTTCTGTTGGAGAAAGTTTCAATTTAACCCCAATTGGTTAAGTTTTCTTAAACCCACCTTACAGTGTGTGTGTGTGTGTGTGTGTGTGTGTGTGTGTCTTGTATTGTTTTCCCTAACACATGGTGCCCAAGTGAAGCATCTGTATCTGTGAAGAAGCGTGCACCCGGGCGTGTAGTCCCCACCACTTCCTCTCCCCCCTCCCCCAAAGGCTACCGCTTTTCGATCACAGAGGTTAGTTTTGCACCCACGTTTTCACTTCTTCAACCCAGTCCCTCACAAATGGCCAACGAAGTGCCTTACTGATCAAAAGTAGTTAAAGCACACAAATAAAAAGGTACCCCGAATTTTCATAAGCACAGTGAGGGATCAGGGTGGGGATTCACTTCTGTATCTTCTGAAAGCCCACGCACTCCTTCTGCCCTCCCCCATGCTACCCTTTTTTGGCTTCCTACGGCCAGACTCCTGAAGGCGAATTCCAATGGCCCTGTGACGACCAGGGTGATGTGGACTGTGAGAAGCTGGTCGAGCAGCTGAAGGATTGCTCCAATCTCCAGGACCAAGCAGACATCTTGTATATGCTGTATATAATCAAGTAAGTCCACAACTCTCATGGTGCCTCAACTCTTCTTTCTCACCTTCCTGATGTCCCAGCACACCGAGGCCCTGCCTTTCTGTTCTCCCCCATCGTGCAGGGCCTCAGAGAACGCAACCCTGAGGTTAGGCTCCAGGCTTGAATAACTCACCTATTCCCAGCCTTCGTGCCAGATCTGTCAGCACCATAATTCTGGGGTTTTCTACTTTCTGACAGGGGTGCCAACTGGGACACCAATCTCTCGGGCCAGCACGGGGTCACGGTGCACACTCTCCTCAGCGAGCTGTATGGCAAAGCCGGCCTGAACCAAGAGTGGGGTTTGATTCGCTACATCTCAGGCCTGCTCAGGAAGAAAGTGGAGGTCCTGGAAGAGGTCAGAGCTGGTGGGCAGGGCTGTCCCAGGGTCTTATGTTTAGCCCAGGCCCTTGTCTCTTGCTAGTCTTCGTTTCTCCTCTTAACTGGGTTTGCATCTAGGCCAGGAGTCAGCAAACTTTTGAGACGGAAGAGCCAGTCCATAAAACAATTAAAAAATTATTCGCCACAAATCTATTTTTACAAACAAATGCAACCACTCTTAAATCTGAATATCCTGTAAATGAAACTATGATAGTTTTATTTTTTCAGTTTGACTTCAGAGCCACATGTACATTATCGAAAGAGCCGCATATAGCTCTCGAGCTGCAGTTTACCGACTCGTGCCCCAGGCAAAGCAGGCCCCTGTCTGATGCCCCCTACTGCCGTGGGAGCGCCTCTGAGAGCACCCACAGCGCAGAGACCACTAGTTCTCCCCTGCCCACCCAGACACTGTTCTGGAAATGTCCACTGCTCCTAGAGAGTGAGGTCTGGAACGTGTATTTTGGAGTCCTTGTGTAACTCACTGGGAACTGGAAGGTGGTCGTTAACCCTTAGTGTTAGTGCCGCACGGTGACCCACCCCTCCTGGGTAAGTACTAAAGAGAGACAGTGAATCTTCCTCCCCCGCCCCCACCCACGGGCCCTGCAGAGCCACACTGGCCACTGGAACCCAGCTCTGGCTTGGGTGGCTGAGTCTGGGGTGTCGAGTTTTCCGTATTGGTCATAAGGTTTGTCGAGGTACCTTTCTGGTCCTATTGGCAGTGACCCTCCTGGCATTTGCGGCCCTGCCTCTCCCCACCCCCCCCAATCCATAGGCCTGCACGGACTTGCTGTCCCACCAGAAGCAGCTCACAGTGGGCCTGCCCCCCGAACCCCGAGAGAAGACCATCTCCGCGTAAGTGGCCGGGCCACAGTCTGGGGGGAGCTGGCCTGGGAGCTGCTCGAGAGGAAAGGGAAAACTGTCTCATGCCTGTGACCCACCTCTCCCTCCTAGGCCACTCCCTCCGGAGGAACTCACAAGACTCATCTATGAAGCCAGTGGGCAGGACATCAGCATCGCCGTCCTCACCCAGGTTAGGGGCTGCCAGGAGAGGTGGGCTTTTCCTTCTGTCCCCAGAACCTGAAGGGCCTAGTGCACACCCTGCCCAGGCTCTAAAGTGCTGTCCCTGCTCTGTGCTGGCATTAGGAGATTGTGGTCTACCTGGCCATGTATGTCAGGGCCCAGCCCAGCCTCTTTGTGGAGATGCTGCGACTCCGGATCGGACTGATCATTCAGGTGATGGCTACAGAGCTGGCAAGGAGCCTGAACTGCTCAGGTGAGAGGCAGGGGACCTGGGCTAGCCTTTTTGTCCAGCAGGTCTGGGATGCTCACTCCACCACTACCTGGGCCTGCCTCTTGGTCCGGCAGGTCTGAGGTGCACACCCTGCCACCCCTCAGTGCTGGGCCACTCTTGCCTGCATGTACACTGCTAGGATGGGTCGCCCACCCAGGTAGTCTCAACCCAGAGCTTCACAGCTTTGGATGTGCTCTTGCTGGACCAGCTTCTCCCACGCTAGTGCCTTGCAGTGCAGAGAACGTGTCCCACGGGAGAGAGATGAGGTTCCAGTCTCAGAAACCCACAGGGGCAGTTCTACTCTATCCTATAGGGTCGCGATGAGTCAGCATTGACTGGATAGCAGTGAGTTTGGTTTTTGTTTTGTTTTGACGGGTGGGGAAGAAGGGCCACTCATTTAAACATATCAATCAAGCGCCAAAGAGAGAGCTGGTGGCATCATGGGTGACACGTTTGGCTGCTTACTACAAGGTGGGCAGTTCAATCCCATGAGCTGCTTCTTGGGAGAAAGATGAGGCCTGATGGAGGGTCTCTCTCAGTCAGAAGGGACTCGGTGACCATGAGTTTGGCTTCTTTTCAGAAGCGAGAGGAAAAGACCTAGTTTAGGATCCATGTGTCAGCAGCAGCGTTTACAAGCACCAAGGAATAGGAGACCCAGCAGCCCACCCCCACCCCCACCCCCCGTTACCCAACTCTCTCCTCATTGGTCACCAACCCTGTGTCCTCGACACTGAACACACATTGCCTTTAGGAGAAGAAGCCTCTGAGAGTTTGATGAACCTGAGTCCTTTTGATATGAAAAGTCTCCTGCACCATATTCTCAGTGGCAAAGAGTTTGGCGTTGAGAGAAGCAGTAAGTAAAAGCAATCTCACTCTGGGGATGGGGGGGCCCCAGGGATTGCCCAAATGACCCCACCTGGCATCACCCCAAGCCATCCTCAATTATGACAGTAATAGAGCTTTGGAGAGGGAATGTATGAAGCTCAGAATCTCTCTGTGACAAGGGTCCCTGGGGGGAGCAAATGGCCATGGCTTCAAGTATTTCAAGGGTTGGTGGTTCGACACCCCCCCCCCAAAGAGACACCTAGGAAGACAGGCCTGGCAATCTGCTTCTGAGAACCCCAGGGAGCAGATCTCTGCAGACGTGGCATCACCCGGAGTTGGAACCAACTTGACAGTAACAACAGCATGAACAAGGGAGTCCCTAGAGTTAAACATTAGGCGACTTCCCCGAAGCTTGGCCTTTGAGTCCACTCTGAGGTGCCTCAGAAGAAAGGCCTGGCAATCTATTCCTGGAAAGTTAGCTGTTACTGTCCTATAGAGAGCACAGTTGTAGTCTGACGGCCATGGGGGGGTCTCCATGAGCTGCAATCAGCTAGTACTGGTGCTTGAACAAGGTGAACAGAGCCTGTGGCCTCCTGTAGGACCCCCTGTGGGAGAACGGGTCTCCACAGTGAGATTGGAGGTGGTGGGCATTACTTGTCCTTGCAGATGTTCAATCTATGTGAAGTAGCAAGTGTGAGCAGGCTTAGAATTGTGATCAGACCTGAATGTCTTTCCCCACCCCACACACACTTCCCCTCCTCCTTCTGCTGTCCCTTTATTGCTGTGCCCTGCCCCCGAGGGCCGCCCAACCCTCTACTCCCCTGCCAGTGTTTCTTTCTCCCTCAACAAACTCCAGTAAAAGAAAAAGGTGATTGTGAGGTCATTAAAGAAGACGACACACTTTGAGAGAAGGAAGGAAATGATTTTTGAAGCGCATATTCACAGCTTTTATGGCCAGTGAGTGTTTGCCTGCTTTTTTGGCCAGTTCACTGTATTAGAAGATCTTTTCTTTTGGTTGAGGAGACACAGCAGAGCATCCACCATTTCTCCACGTGACACTGATGGTGTGCTTCCCTTTGTGTGGCTATCCCCACCCTCCTTGCCCCCATTGTTACTCTCTCATTACTGTAAACCCACTGCCACCGAGGGTCTTGTCTAACCTTTCAAGTTGCCGTTGTCACTTTGATGACGACGGTCCTCCAGGCACACCTTTGCTGACTGCTGAGCCTTTTCTGCATGTGACTTAAGGGACTGTTTGCCCTTTGTGCCTTCTCCTCTGTGTCCCAGCGGCCCATGTTGAGCCAAGCTGTGGAGCAGGTCCCGGTTGGGGTGCTGAAAACAGTGTTGCCAGGGCCACAGAGGCCCCTTCTCTAAGGGAAGTGATTGTTGGTTGGGGTGAGGTTGGGACGTGAATAAAAGGCAGCTCGTCACAGGCAGGCCTGCATTTCCACCGTCAAGGCAGGAACTGCCATTTGTGAAAACCCCTTGTGTGTGTCTCTCCCCCTTCCAGTGCGTCCCATCCACTCCACCACATCCAGCCCTGCCATCTCCATCCATGAGGTGGGGCACACTGGTGTCACCAAACAAGAGAGGAGTGGCATCATCAGGCTGAAGAGTGAGATGAAACAGGTACGCAGGTCTCCTGGCGACGACAGCTCAGGGAGGGAAGGTGTGCCTCCCTGGGCTCAGCATAGGAAGGGACAGAAACCCAGGGCCTGCAATGCCCTGTAGAGGCCACACACTCCCTCATCCCCAGCACCACCTGGGCAGGAAGCACCCTTTTCCAGGTCAGCCTCGTCCTCAACTGCTCTTTCAAGTGGGCCACAGCTGCTAGAAAAGTCACTCATCTCCCACAGAAATAGCAATAGCACATGATGCCCGCTGCTCACCCGCCCTCATCCAGGGGTGGCTTCGGAGTGGGCTTCAGTCCCCAGATTTTCAGTTCCTTTGGACTGAATGGGCCGAATGGCCCAGGCACTGCATCCCAGAACCTGCAGAGAGGAACATGCTCCCATTTTCTCTCATAAGTGGGTCGTGATGACCCACTGGAATGAGTCCCACCGTGCAGCATGGGCAGCGTTGCGCTGAGTCATCCGTACAATGAGCCCCATGGCAGGGATGCCCCGCTCCTGCTGACTCCCTGCTGTGCTCTTATTTGCAGATGACCAGGCGGTTTAGTGCTGATGAACAGGTGAATCCTTTGTGCCTTGTCTAGTCTTTGCGATGGGTACTCCTGAATGTGGACGAGGCTGCGGTGCGAATGCAGGGGAAGTGGCTCTGCCTGGGAGCTGGCTGCGGTGGAGGTGCTGGGACAGGTGACCCCTGGGGCCAGGCATGGAGCTGAACTCAAAAGCAAGAGACCTTGTGCCCCAGACTCTTAAAAATGAGCAAACTCTGGCTTAATGGGATACTTTGAGAGAGGGGTTCAAGTGCCTGCTCAAAACATCAGTTAAAAAAAAAAAGACTGGTTTTTCAGAAGTAGATGGCCAGGCCTTTTTTCTGAGGCACTTTGGGGTAGACTTGAACCTTCAACCATTCAGTGAGCAGTGGAACATGGTAACCATTTGCACTTTCTGGGCACCGCCCCTTCACCCCTACGATTCAAAGAGAAGGAAAGAAATAAAGGAAAGGGAAATCTGACCAGTGATTACATCACTACCAGGCTATTGCTATTCTCCCCAAGGAGCCCAGCTCAACTGCTAACTGAAAGGTTTGGGGTTCAAACCCACCCAGTGGCCCCACGGGAAGATCTGTTCAGCTATTTCCATGCAGAACGTCCCTCACATGGAGTCACTGTCACTCAAAATCTCCACCGCACTCAACAACACCCGCCTTTCTGGTCACTTGGGATTGCAATCTAAGAGGGAAAAACCTGTGGAAGGTGTGGGGCTTTCCTACTACCCCTGTGGCCTGCATCCTCCCTCCCTCCGGAAATTTGTGGTCCCCTTTCTCCAGGTTAACGGCTCCATCCCCAAACAACCATTGGGGACCAGAATATATCCACATGGCCTCTATGCGTTGTTGTGAGGGAAACGTTACCTGATCTCCATTTCAATTTCTCCTCTTCCCAAGCCAGAAACCTATTTTCAGAAACCTGTGCCTTTGCCGGCCACTCGGTGGCACCCTCCCTCCGGTCACCCTCATCCGAGTGACTAGCTGGTGGGGAAGATGGCCGGTTCTTTCCACCTCCATTTCAATGCTGTCTTGGCACCTTCCTTCCATGACGGGCTTAATTGGCCCGGAAAAAGGTTTGTAGTGGGCCGTGTGCATCAAGGAACTATACTGTGATCTGTTCCCAGTGTAAGCGGTTCCATGTCATTTTCCATGTCACGTGTGCACCCAAGTGCTCCTTTGGTAGGGAAGGGAATCTGGATTCTTAGATGAGCTGCTCGTTGGCCAGCAGGCAGCAGCCCGATCTCTCAGTTGTTCGTGGTACGAATTGTCGTGCTAGGCCTGTTAGGGATGTTGGGTTGCTTGCTGTAGATTTTCACAGCCCTTGACAGAAAAGAGTCCCATCTCAGGGTGTGGCTTTGGAAAATAAATTGTGTCCTCACTTGATGAGACACCCTCTATCCTGCTGTCGTTGGACATTAGAAGGGAGACCTCCTGCCAGGTTCTCTTACGGGGGCAGGGAGTTTGCCTGTGGTGCCAGTAAGAACAGCTCCTCTCTTGGGGGACTTTGGCTGCTGCTGCTCCCCCCTCCCTCTGCCTCCCTCTAGTGTTCTTGTCCCTGACTGAGCGGACTCGTTTTGTTTTCTAGTTCTTGTCTGTGGGCCAGGCTATGCCGAACAGCGCACAAGCCTCTAAGTGTGCAGTAAACAATGTCGGGAAGCCCGTCACTGCCTCATTGTCCGTAGGGTCTGGGACCTCTTACTGCCTTTCACTTCCTCCCGCCCCATCGTTCACTTCCCAAGATGTGAGCAGAGATTATGTGTTTTCTTTTGATGTTGACACCTTCCCCAACCTGTAATTTTCAGAAGCATCTAGCAGGTTGGGAGATTCCTGAACTGAGCTTTCTTTTCTGTTAGGAGCCAAGTCTCAATTCTCTGCTTCTGCCGCCTCTCGGCAGGCTCTGGAGGAGTGCTCTCCCTACCAAGTCCTGAACGCTTCTGGAACCTGGGCTGGCTTCCTTTGCCTTGCATGGAACCACAGTGCTGATTGATTTCCCCACTCTATGTCTAGGAGGTGGCCTTCAGGATGGCCTTGGTGGTGGAGGCCCCTGGTCCCAGAGGCCAGTCTGACTCTTCCTCTAGGACCCTTTCAAAATAAGATCCCAACAAAGAGAAATGAGTATACGAAGACGAACCTGTCCCCGGCCCTCCAGGGTGTTGGAAGATGGGGCTCCCTTTTCCCACCTGTACCTTTGAGGTTGCCACATGGAGACATTCCCTTCCCTGTCCAGGGTGTGACAGCAGCTTGATGGCAGTGAGGGTGGGCAGGGAAGCCAGGCCTCCAGCCCCCAATCCTCGAACCTTTCCAGTTGCCTCTAGAGCTGTCTTCCCCTAGGCAGTTTGGGGGTCTCAGAAGATCAGGGCTCAGCTAGCATCCAGCTGGCTGCTCTCCCATCACAGCGCAGGGGCCCCATGTCCCAGGCCGTGGGGTTCCAGGCACCGAGCCTTTAGCTGGCCTGCTCATATCAGCTGCCCCTTACTGAGCCCTCAACACCAGCCAGCACGCTCCCAGAGCATAGAGATCTCCCCCAGTGGATGTTCACAGCATGCGAGCTACCAAACGCCCTCCTGAGGCCCCTACTCAGATGAGACCAAGCCCCAATGAAGCAGCCCAGCAGGGGCTTAACAGATGGGGTCAAGGTTGGCCCTCGGACCATCTCCATCCAGTGCCTGGCCCCACCATGTCCACTCCCTCCCTGTGCTGGCGGGGTCTCTGGGGGCTGAGTGGAGTGTGTGGAAGGGGCATGTTAGCACCCCAGTTAAGGAAAGAGGTCAAACAGAAATGGGCCAGGCCGAGTCCGGGTGCTGCCCCCTCTCAGAGCAGCTCTCCTTGGTGCAGAGCGTTCGACGAGTGCCTGCCGGTGGCCCCCGGCACGGGGACAGTTTGAGGGCCACTTGCTGTCTTGTCTTGCAGAGATCCAGCACCCCCTCCTCACCCACGGGCACTTCATCGACGGACTCAGGAGGGCATCACATTGGCTGGGGGGAGCGGCAGGGCCAGTGGCTGCGCAGGCGGCGGCTGGATGGCGCTATTAACAGAGTCCCCGTGGGCTTCTACCAAAAGGTGTGGACTTTCCTCCAGAAGGTGAGCTTGGTCCCCACACATCCATGTACTCAGGGCGTCGCTGCTGGAAAGCACATGCTTCCAAGGTGCACAGGTCACTCCTTTTCGGGGTGCAATACCAGTCTCTTACCAGAGTTCAGGGTCCGGCAGCTCTGTGTCTTGTGGGATGTTCAACCTCTCTGACCTCTACTCACCAGATGCCAGTAGCACCCCACCCCCCACTTAGATAAAAAGTCTCCAGACATGGCCCCCATGGAGACCCTATGGCTCAGCTGAAGAGAGACCCAGTACTCCTGAAAGCGCAGTGAATGGGACAAGGGGGCAGTGCAGGGGGTGGGGGAATATAGGAAAGTCATGAGATGTACCAGACGGGAAGGCATGAAAACCCTGTGACAGCCAGGTCTGGCATGTCCTCTTGGCCTGGGAACCGGCCAGTGCCCTGCCTTTGGCGCATTTCATTGTCAAGCCCACCCAACAGGCTCCTGTCTAGAGCAGCAGTTCTCAACCTGTGGGTCACAATCCCTTTGGGGGTCAAACAGCCCTTTCACAGGGGTCACCCAATTCATAACTAGCAAAATTACAGTGATGAAGTAGCAATGAAATTTATTTTATGGTTGGGTGGGTCACCACAACATGAGGAACTGTACTGAAGGGTTGCAGCATTATGAAGGTTGAGAACCACTGTTTCTACAAAGTGCGGAGAGAAAGTACTGATGGAATCTTCCCGTCCACCCTGAGTGCCCTCCCCCCACCCTCCCCCCACACACTTTCCCAACTGCCTGGGGGGTGGGTGCAAGTACCAGCAGAAACCCGTGTTGGGGACACAGCCCCAGGCGCCATGATGGAACAAGTAGGGTGGCAAAACAGTGCCCTTGTTCTTCGAGCCCCAGACTCACTGCGGCTTCCAGGACCCACACCAAAACGGCTCGTGGTTCTGGCACGAGGGAAAAGCAACCCCAAATGCAGGCTGCCTGCACCCCCTTCCTGAAGCCACATGGGCTTTACCGTCTCCTAATCTGTGCGGTCTCTGAGCCAGGCCCTGGGCCTCTGCTGGCCTGGGCTCTAAGGGTAGCCTCACAGGCCACCTGCCTCCGGTTCTCAGTCTCTGCTGCTGCTCAGGAGCCAATGACAGCCTGCATGCAAAACGACAACATTACCACTGTGTCCTCAACCGCTCTGGGGACAAAGGCAGTGGCCCTGCTGGGCCAGGGCCTTGATTCAGGGCCAAACCAATTAGACCCCCATAAGCTGTTCCTTGAAAATCTCCCCATTCATCCTGGGGCACCACCCGCTTCCCCTGGGCTGCCCCTGGCTCCCCACCAAGAAACTCTTATTGTGAAGAGGCTGCCTCCCTCCTTGTGCAGCTTGATATTTATACCCACGAGCGGGCGTGTGTGTGCGTCTGTGCACGTGCCGCAGTCCTTTGTGATTGGTGCTTATTATAGAAATCTCCAAAATAGACGCCTGCAAAGGCACAGAGCCTCACTTCAACCAGCAGGAGTCGTGAAAGCCACCCTTTATTATGGCGCCAAAGGGGGGCCTCTCAGCCGCCAGGCCTGGTTGCCAAGTTCAATGCCAAGTGACTGAGGCGCCACACAAGAGGACGCAGCAGCTCCTGAGGGCATTGGTCATGCGAGCTCGGAAAGACCCCTGCTGGTTTCTCCAGAATTGTTCCATCGACAACACAGCCTGTGGGCAGTGAGAACAAGCTGTCTAAAAATAACAGGCAGTCTGGTGTGTTCCAGCCCTCATGCAGGTTTTCTGGCAGAACGACTGGAGGTGTGTGCACGCGTGTACACGTGTGCATGCGCACGCACACGTGCAATTACTGGTCACGTTCTGGTATGTGACAGAAGTGCTCTGTGTGTTCTGCCTGCAGTGCCACGGGCTCTCCATCGATGGCTACGTCCTCCCCTCCTCAGCAACACAAGAGGTACAATGACAAATTGTCAAATGCTGGCTCCGCCTCACTTTACCGTGGGTGCATATAACTCGGGCTCCGGATGGTGGTCTGCAGGTCTGGGATGAGCCCTTTCACCCTTGCGCTCTGCCCATTTCTTGGTGCTAAGAACCTAAGATTTGTCCCACTAGGCACAGACCCCTTAGAGACCCACCTAGAGAACTGAGGGACTCCCCATAGCATACAGGCCTCCCCTGGCCCCATCTCGTTAGCTGCATACAGCTGCCTGCCTTGACTTATTGACTCGGGAGTCAGTCTTTTCAAAACAGATGGTTGTATTTTCACTCTGCCCAAAGGAGCATGCCACAGGGAAGCATGAAGGAGAGTGAGGCATGGTCCCTGATCCCGTTGCCCATATGGGGACCATGCCCCCAGGGCAGGGATTTGCTCCATGGAGTCCCATAAGCACATTGGGGGGGGGGGCCGCAGACTTACTCAGTGAGGTGGCTTGTGTGGGGCACAGAGCAGGGTCCCCTGTGCCTCACTCCTGGCTGTTGCTGGTTGCTTTGCCAGATGACCCCGCATGAGATCAAGTTCGCAGTGCACGTAGAGTCGGTGCTGAATCGAGTGCCCCAGCCTGAGTATCGGCAGCTGCTGGTAGAAGCGATCCTGGTGCTGACGATGCTCTCGGACACAGAGATGACCAGCCTCGGGGGCATAATCCATGTGGACCACATCGTGCAGATGGCCAACCAGCTGTTCATGCAGGACCAGGTGGGTGTCCTGAGGGGAGCCTGTGGGGAGGCTGGGCATCCAATAGGAAAGGGGCAGCAGGAAACATCATCCGAGTTAGTGCAAGCATGGTGGCCCCTTAGGAACACTCTCTCAGAACTTGGGGAGACGCCTAGGCCAGTTGCCAAGGAGCTTTTACTCCAAACAGCCCCACAAGCTCCATCCGGGCCCCTGGCCAAGTCCCCACCCTGTCCCCACAGTTCCCTCCTCACAGAGAGGCGGCCAGCCCCTGCTCATTGGTCCCTTTCCTCCTTCCTGCTGCAGATGGCCACTTGTGGCCTGGACACCCTGGAGAAAGACCAAGCCACAGGGATCTGCCACTTATTTTACGACAGCGCACCCAGCGGGGCCTATGGGACCATGACCTATCTGACGAAAGCAGTCACCTCACATTTGCAGGAGTTGCTGCCCAACTCGGGGTGCCAGATGCAGTAGCTCTCCGCTGTAAGAGGGACTGTGCTCTAAATCTGTCACAAGTCCCCTAGCCTCATCAGGAACTTTGTTTCCCAAGACCCCCCCCCCTGTGTGCAGCCATAAAGGAATGTCCCCTCAGAGAGACCCACAGCGAAGAGTTCTGAAGCCCGTGTCTGCGAGCTCTGGATGAAGCTGCCACGCCCTGCGCTTCTCCGGGGTCCTCTGCTCAGCAGTTGGGCATGTGGACTCAGAGGAGGAACTGGTAATTGGTCTCTTTTGAGTGCAGGGTGAAGTGCGAAGGCAGCTTCAATTGGCCCTCTCAGATTTCCAGAAATAGGTTAGATGAGCTAGTGACACATCTTAAAGATGAAAAGGGCCTTCCAGCAGCAGTGGCTCGACACACAGACCTGGGGAAAGGGGTGTCTTACAGGAGGCAGTGTGTCTGGACCAAACTGTTTACTGAATAGAACGATTCTTTCTGCGGGGCTTTGGTGGTGTGATGCCTTGCTTTTCTCGCTGGACTAGTGGTTTCATTGGCATGGCTGCCTTCCCATCCCGTAATTCTGTCGTCAAGATTGCGAATGTCACTCCCAGTTACATTGAGCTCCCCGGATTCAAAGGGATTGTCCTGGCCGATCAAAGCCACCACAGCTTCTAGAACCCAACCAAAACGAAAGGGGGCTTTCCCTGAGGGCCCCACTTCAGTGCCTCGCTGCTCGTTGCCCAGGCAGCGTGACCTCTCCTCCCAGCAGGCCTGACGCCACCTCCCAGTGCTCAGGGTGAGCCCATCCTGTCAGGAGAGTGAGCCATCCGCTGCCACGAAAATTAGTGGTGTGTTCCCACTGAAACAATGGCTCCCTGCTATAAATAGAAGGCTGGGGAAAAACGTGTGCTCGACCTCGCCCCAGAAGCACATTCCTTTCAAACCTCTCACGTAGGTGTGGCTGGAGGTGGTGAACCAGCACCAGGAGGAAAGGTTTCTGCAAATGAGCTCGCCCTTTGTGTCTGGTGGGGGTGGTAGGGTGGACTAGTGGCTCTGCCTCTGGGATGGAAACTTGCCTTGGGCAGTTTCCACACACTTGCCATGGAGGGGACGTGCGCTACTGCCCTGAGTGGATGCCACACAGACACGGCAGGAGAGGCCACCTGGGCAGGCTGTCACACAGGCTCGCTCACTCTGTCCCCTCTATCGCTGAAGCCACCGTATTCCCCTTGGCAAGGTCCATCCAGAGTCATTTCCCGACACTGGAATCTCCTTCCATTCTGCCTCCCCTGGTCCCTTCCCGTGACAGTCGGTACATAAAACCCTTCCTCCCGTGACTAGACTGCACCTTCCTTCCCAAACATCTTCAGCCTGCTGCCCGTCTCTGTCAGTGTGTCAGGTGTGAAAATGCAAAGAGAAACGAATAGGGACTCGGCCCTAGGGACTTAACATCCCACTCGCACCCCCCAGTGAGAGGTTGAACTGGGAAGATGGCCGAACCTTCAGGGCATGAGGCACTATCAGAGGGATGGGCCTGGCCCAGAAAGGTGGCCTCTGCCACAGGGATTTGCATTTGTGCAGCAGACTGCAGCGAGCAAGCAGCTCATGGCACATACCTGGCTCCGGGCCACACCCAGGCCCAGAGAAGTGACAAGCCCCTGGGAGAGAAAGCTGCTCTACATTTGACAGCCTGGGGAGGAGGGGGGGGGGCACGTCTATTTTCCTTTGAGGGTTCAGTGATCACCATCACCCAGTTCCTTAGGGGCAGTTGTGTACAAGTGTGTGTGCCCCCCCCCCCCATCCGCCCGTCCTGAGTCAGTCCCCTGACAGACTCCCCGGAGGATCATTTCAGACGCACACAGCCTGTGCTGCCGGCGTTTGGGGAGCAAACTTACAGAGCGCTGCCGGCCCCCAGGTGAGCTCATGAAGCAGTCACCTGCCTGCGGGTGGCTCGAAAGACCCAGCTGCAGCATTGGGCTCGCAGTCGAGCAGCAGCTGGGAGAGGAGCCCTAATGAGCAATTTAGCTGCGCCTCGAGCTTCTCCTTTGAAACCTCTTTAAAACGAAACCCTGAAATAGCACTGCATTTCCACAGGCAGCCAGCTGTCAGCTTCAAAGCCCCGAGCACAGCTTTCTGAGGCTTGAGCCCTTCCGCAAGCAGCTGAGGCCCAGGCCACGAAGAGATGGCTGAGCGAGCGAGGCGCTGGCGGAAGCAGCACCACCACCCTCCCCTGGGAGCCCAGAAACCCGTGCTGACCTTTGCTGGGCCTTGAAGGATTAGAATGTTCTGTCTCAGAGGACAAGTCACTGCCAGGGACGCTCCCTGCTCAGAAGCGGTGAATCCTGGCTCGAGGGCCTGGGGGGCAAGGCATTGGACCTTAGTGTGCTTCAGTTTGTCCATCTGCCAGTGTGCAAGAGGCATAAAGCCCAGCACTGGAACAAGCAAGCCGCACAACAAAGCATCCCTAACTCACCTGCCTCTGGCTGTGGTGGGGTCCTGCTCACAGGGAGGCAGACATGCCCAGTGGCACCCCCAAGGCCAGCAGGCAGGAGAACAGGCACTCTGCCAGGCCCAGAGGCTCCTGGGAACTGACTCTGTCAGGTCCATTGGATAGTCTGCAGCTGTTGGAAGGTGTGAATGAGGGAGATTATGCATGAACTGCCTGGCTGGAGAGAAGTAAATGCTCCCGCTGTCAAAAGTGGGGAGAAGAGTCCAGCTCTCAGGAAGCCGGAGAAGCCTCACCGTTTGTCATTTATTTCTGGACAAGAAGACAGGAGGCTCGCTTGCCCTCGATGTCAGTTACAGCCGAGTCATCTCTGTTCTATTGACTTTGGCGCCAGTCTGACAAAAAGCTTTTGTCTTTTCGGCTGCTTTGTTATCAAAGGGTCCCAAAGCCTCTTACCTTTGCTTTGCTCCACTGTCTTTCAAGGTGACTCTTCTGCTTTTGAAGCCCTTGCCATCTGCTCCGTGTGCCTCGGCACTTTGCAGGATGTGAGCACCATGCTCCCAGATGGTCACCTCCAGGAGCACCTTCTCCCTGAACCCCCTCAGAAATCCATCTGGGGGAAGCCACGGCTTTCAGTTACCCTGAGCATGCTCTGGCCTGAACACCAAGCACCTGAGGGCGAAGGCTCAGTGTTGGATTGATGGTTAGAGAGAGGGGAATGTTCTGTCAGAAAACTGAGGGGCAGTTTAAAGGCAAGGGTGCAGAATTTTGGCCAATGAGTCTCCTTAGAAGGAAGGATTGGAAGCATTGGACTTAGGAACTCTGAAGTCATGTGACATCCACCTGCTCAGCTGCCCTATGTGACTGACAGTTGGATTCACCCGGGACCTGCTCTGAGCCAGTGCTGCTGGGTGCTGAGAAATGGGACTGGTGAGGTGGGTGGGATATTGGGAAGCCCTCAAAGAAAGGGCACCTAAACCCTGGGTTCTGTAGCTCTGGACCAAGTGTCAACCGTCGCCCCAGCGTGGGCCCCACGAGTCTGAGCTGCCTTTGGGACTGGCTCTGCCCTGGTTCGAATCCCTCTCCAAGGCTCAGGCTATCCTTTGCTGTGTGTCACGGTTCTGATCTGCAAGCACCTCAGGCTGGCTGGAATAGAACGATGGCTCTAGAAGAATAACAGGTGAGTCAGTCATGTGGCTGCCAGCAGGGCCAGAGACCCAGGTTGGGGGCTCCCCAGCCAGGACCAATATCCGAAACCACTCCCTAGCCCTGATAAAACCACCGGTGCCTCTGCTCAGTGTTAGATTACCCAACAAGCAAGGTAAGCACGGGCTTACTTGGACCTACTTACTCACCTGTAATGAACAGTTTCATATGTTTTCATCACATTGTTCATTCCAAATGAGTAAGTAAACACAAGCAGGCTCATGCTTCCCTTGCTCACTTGGTACTCTGCCCTTGCAGCAGCTGCCCAGAAACGGAGGACTCCGGGGTCCCTGGCTGGCATGCAAAGCCAGGGCAGATGGCTGGGAGCAGAGAACGCCAGCACCTGAGATGATGGCCCCCTTCCTGAGTTGGGGTGGGCTCCGCTTCGTACAGCAGAGGGGTCCCTCAGACACAGGGCCTGGGTCCGGATGCTGAGTCTCCACTATAGCCAACGAGCCCAGAAAATAAGGGCCTGGGCCCCCAGGACCTGCCTTAGAGAACTGACCGCAGCGCAGCATCCCAGCTCCTTCCCAAGGGACGCTGGTCCCACAGTCCCTCTGGGCTCAGGGTCGATTGGGAACATTTGTGAGTCCCATGAACGGGATCCCCTTGCTCACTCAGCTTCCACAAAGGCCTGGCGAAGGGCCCTGGGGCCAGCCAGTGACCTCAGCCCAGTCCCCTGAGCCTCTTTCTGGACCTAAGTTCAGCTTCCACAAAGGCCTGGCAAAGGGCCCTGGGGCCAGTCAGTGACCCCAGCCCAGTCCCCTGAGCCTCTTTCTGGACCTAAGTAAAGGCCCATCTGGGACAAATTGCAAGTGACTGTCACATCTCTCCTTCAATGTCTTTAACCAGCTGAGGGATTTAAAAATAAAGAATTGGAACAGATTCATGGTCTCAGCCTCACTCCTGACAGTGTAAAGAATGTCATCCAGCTGTCACCCGGGACCAGCCCCTGGCTGCTGGCAAGCCTGCGAGCCCTTCCTCGTCTGAATGAACCTGCTCCTTGAGGAACCTCACCCTCACCCTTGCCCTGCAGAGCCCCCTTCTCTTCCTCGTTCACCGCATGAGACCCTGTAGACGATGGCCTCCCTTCAAGGTCCTGCCACCTGAGTGAGGCAGCTATTCCTTCCAGAAAGCAGCCAAGCCCTCATGCGAAGAGGACTCCTGTAAACTTTCAGCCTGAACCTCAAAGGGTAGTTCTCTGGGGGTCTCTGCCCCTAAATTGGCCAGCCAGTGGTGCTAGAGGGGTGGTTGAGCTTTTGTCTTAGAATCCCCCATAGCTGGGGCCCAGCTGGCTGCTCAGGGCACACACTCCAGCACTGACAGGAGGCAGTGGTAGAGGGCACGGATCATGGGGGCTCCTGGGGTGAGGGTCTGGCCGGAGGGGCAACTTGCCAACACTTGTCATTCAATGCCTCCCCCACCCCAGGGTCAGTCTTTCCAGGGCAGGGGGGTGCAGTGACACTGGCAGGGGTGGGGCCTCCTCCAAGCCTGCCCTTGTGTCTGCTGTGCCACTGTTCCTCTTGGGCCCAGGATGAGGCCCTATGCCCTGGGGCAGGAGCTTCTCACAGACAACAATAACCAGTCCTGGTTGGACCTTCCTCTGGGTGCCGAAGCCAAGTGCCATCCCAGTTGGCCAGAGAAAGCAGAAGACAGCCAATAACTGCTCAGCCAGGCGAAGGGGCAGGGAGGCCCGGGGAGGGACAGTGCAGTTGGCTGCCCAGAGCAGGACTGGGTCAGAGAGCCAGACCATTACTTTCCAGGCTGAGGGAAGAGCCAGGGTCAAGGCGAGGGCAGGGGTGCACCCAGCGAGTGTGAGGGCAATGATACATAATTGACAAGCCTTCCCAAAGCAGGCTCAGGCTTCCCTTGCTCACTGCTTGGAAGGGATGCAGGGAAATGGGGCAGAAGCTCAAGGCCAGGAAGGACTGCTTCACTTGACAGCTGGGAAGGAGTGGTGATGTGTGAGGGCGGAGAGAAGGGAACACATGCCCAAGCCCCAGGCTGCATTTCCTAACAGAGCACCCACCTTGCCCTGCTACTTAGAGCAAGACTCTAGTCACTGGAAACAGGAAAGAGGAAGAGAAAGTAGCCCTGCTCCCCCTTCCCCCTCCCAACACCGGCCTGAACCCTAAGGATTCCTTACAGCCTTACACCTTATTCAAGCCATGGCAGTCTGCTGAGGCACATGGGAGTGGGCATACACATTGTCAGGTGCCACGGAATAGATGCCCACTCAAAATGGACTCCGGCTCAGCAGCACCACATGGTGTTCATTTTGGAAGCAGATCTCCAAGCCTTTCTCCCAGGGGACAACTGAGTGGGTCAAAGCCATCCAACTTTGGGTTCATTCCCCTTCAGTCACCTGGGCTCCTTTGAATGCACATACACATGTGCCCATACATTTGTATGTGTGCCAGTACGCATATATCTACCTGCACCTGCCTATGGACTCTTCCCTCAGTAGATTGGTCTAGGCTCTAGGGTAGTGGTTCTCAACCTGTGGGTCGCGACTCCTTTGGGTGGGGCGGGGGTCGAATGGCCCTTTCACAGGGGTCACCCGATTAATCACATTAGCAAAATGACAGTGATGAAGTAGTGACGCAAATAATTTGATGGTTGGGGGGTCACCACCACACAAGGAACTGTAATGAAAGGGTCGCGGCATGAGGAAGGTTGAGAACCACTGCTCTAGGACTGTCGAAAGGGGTCCCTCTTCAGACCTGTCCATCTGAGCGCTCCCCCGGCCCTTTCCCATCTGCCACCCAGTGGACGCCAGCTGCCCTTGCGGAGGTCCTCCCAGCTCGCAAGTTGGAGCGTGACAAGCGCTAGCTGCAGACTTTGGGGCTGAGGCCTTATAAGGTTCTAAAGGCTTCACTTCTTGCAAGCTTTCACTGCACTGTAAATAGATGTGCTGGGCTGAGTCTTAAATTTGACATGTTTCTTTTTTTAAACTTAAAAAAAAATGTGAGTCACCCACTGGAGGAGGGAGGGGGCCTCCTAGCAAAAGCAGTGGTCAGAGGAACATTCCAGCAAGCTGGGCATCTAAAGGGGTAGGAAGAGCAGAAATACGGAAGGGCTCCAAGAAGCAGGGTCGGGGTACCCAATAAGCAATTTCCCTTTTTTTGTTGCACCACCTTGAGGATGCTGCTTCTAGGTCTGGCTGATCTTTGTGTCTCTCCCAGCTCCAATCCCAGGGCGCCTTCCCCTAACCCCAAAGCTGCTTCTCCCATGTTCACTCCCTGACAGGGAGGGAAGCATGGGTTTACTGGTGCTTTCTAATCTGTGGTGAACAGTTTTGCACCTTTGTCACCACATCATGTGACGAAACCCACATGCAACAGTTCACTACAGATGAGGAAGTTAACACCCAGAAGTCTGCCCCCGCTTACCTTGCTTACTGGGTGATCCACCCCTCAGTGGATGGAGGCAGGCCAAGTGGGTTGCTAGTGGACTATGAGCCCAAGCAGAGTGCCCCATCTCTGGCCCGTTTAGCGACCCAGCACTAAATACACTGTGCCACAAGGGCTGATTTTACAGGGATTCATGGGAGCACGTAGCCCAGCAAAACAAAGGCCCCTGAAAGAGGCTTCCCAAAGGGTTCTCCACCCTGCCCTGGACGCTGGGCTTCATTCTACTCCTCAATGACCAGTGGTCCATGCTCCGGAAACTGCCAAGTTCCACCATACAGAGCATCTGTTTGAATGTGGACGCAAACACCCTAGGGACCTGGACCAAAAGGCCAGTCTCCTGCCAAACCACAACGGAGGCCGCTGTGGGGGCCGAGGCGCCCCATCCGGACTGTCCCAGGCCTTTGGCCTCTCACCAGTGCTCAGGGCAGACTGGGACTGGCTTAGAGCAGCCACTGAGCCAGGAAATGCACGTGGATCGGAGTGCAGCCTAGCTACTTGGACGACAGCTGGGGAACGAGAAAGCCGATTCTCCTCATTTGTCAGACATGGAGGACACGCTTCTGGACAGAAGCTTGGGAGAGCACGAAACACTAAACAGTGGGGGGAGAGCTCCTGGGAGCTAGGACACATTCCATGCATTGTTTTTGTACCAAACAGCCCCAAACAGGACTCTCCCCTTTCTTCAGCCCTCAGCCTCCTGTTTTCCTCGGGGGCCCAATATTACAGAAGTGGGATGTTAGAGGAAAGAGGGTGGGGGCGAGGGGACGCTGCCACAACATGCGGAGGTGTCTGCGTATTCCAGATTTCAAGGAAGCTGGAACTTGTGGAATTACTAGGCATCCACCTTCCAGGCCAACAGCGTTATGGGGAGCTCTGTTAAGAGGCAGAGGAGGGAGGGGGCCTGGAGCTCAGCAGGCTCGCTCTGCTGCCTCCCTGCAGACTGGCCCTGCAGGGGTGCTTTCTGATGGCCTTTCTGCTCCCAGAGCCCTGCCAGAAGGGGAGGCGCTGGCGCCTGCACTCAGGCCAGAAAGTGCTAAGCAGTGTTCGGGCCTGGGGAGGGATCAGCCAGCTCCCACAAGTTTCGGGCACTTTGCCCAGGAGCATACTTTATCAGCGGAATCCCTGTTCTCGAAAAGAACGCCATCATTTTGAGCACTTCTGAAAAGCTTCAGGGGACAGACAGGTCCCTTTCTTCCCTTTGTCTAATCTGCCTTCGGACCTCTGCTGAGGGTTCCCACGTGGCCGAGGCAGACAGTGAGGGAAGGTTAACCCCTGGAAGACCTTGTTTGAATACACCCTTCAGTTGTGTGACCGACCTTCACAGACAAGCCCTTCTTTGTCCTGCAGACAGGCCTGGAGGCCATGGGAACTGCTGGGTTGTGCTTCCCAAGCTATTTGAGTTCAAATCATGTCACCTCGGGGGGTGGGAACAGGCCCTTCAGCCCTCCAGTCCATGACCCATATGATGCTGTCTCCTGGACCGCAGCTCTCCCAAGACCAGCTCGGGTGACGAGTTTGCTGCCCTTCTGTAGCAGAGCAGCTCTGACAACATTCAGCAGGCAGACTCTCTCCAGAAATCAAACCATCAACCCCTGCCATCCCCGTGCCCCCCTGAACAGACCCCTCCTCCACCGGGGGCGGCTGCACAGGGCATTTGCATACACTCTGGGAAGCTGAGTGGATTGCTGCCGTCTTCCTATGTATATTCTGTGTCAGAAATAAAGAATTCGAAAACGGTGAAAGACTAAGATGGAAAAGACCATTCCAGATCAAAAGGGTAGCAGCTTGTGCTTAGCGGCAAAGGCCAGAAAGAAGCAAAGGAGAAATGGAAACAGGAAGCACGGGGGGAAGTACGATGACATGGTGAGCACTGCAGTTGGAGACGTGAAACAAAACGTATGTCAATTGTTAAAAGGCAAACGTATTTGCTCTATAATTCACATCACACACAGACCCACGGAGTGTCTAAGAAGAGCGATTAGAACATCCCGACGTAGATGTACCATCTTTGAATACAATTAAAGACTATGAACGATGCAGAGGAAGGTCTCATAGTAGAAAGAGCAGACTGTGGACAAAGTAGCAGGAAGCAGGCCGGAGTAGCAACAGAACCAGCACACAAGAAGACTGAACCCCACATGTTTATCAGCCAGGTGGCACAGTAAACTAACTACCTCACATAGTGAGGGGTCCCACAGTCACGTGCCTTTGACTAGTCCATAAAACACAAGTAAACACCTTTCTGCTATTCTCTGCATTAAGCCAAGATCCATCTGACATCAACAATGCTCGCCTTCTTTCCAGGTCTTCTGAATTCGGCTTGAATGTATGGCAGTTCTCTGTCAACATATGGCTGTAACTGCTTTTTGAATGTCTTCGGCAAATTTTTAACTTACATGTAATATGAATGAGATTGTTCTATAATTTGTGCATTCTGTTGGGTCTTTCTCTTTGGAATAAACACAAATATGGATCTCTTCCAGTCAGTTGGCCAGGTAGCTGTCGTCTAAATTTCTTGGCATACACTAGTGAGTGCTTCCAGTACTGCATCAGTATGTTGAAACATTTCCGTTGGTATTCCACCAAAACGAGGATACTTGTTTTTCACTAATGCTTTCAGTACAGCTTTGACTTCTTCCTTCAGTATGATTAGTTCCTCTTGAAGTGGCTGAATGTCAAACAGTTCGTTTTGGTACAATGACTCTGTGTATTCCTTCCACCTTCTTTTGATGTTTCCTGCATCATCATCATTCAATATTTTGCTCACTCAATGAAAAGCAAATTCACTGCCATTAAATTGATTCTGACTCACAGCTACCCTACAGGACAGAGTAGAACGTGGGTTTCCAAGACTGTAATCCATTACAGGAAATGCCTCATCTTTCACAGAGCAGGGGATGGTTACTAACTGCTAACCTTGCCATTAGCAGCCCACTAGGTAACCTATGACATCACCAGGGCTCTTGTATTTTGCCCAAAGAATCCTTCAATACTGTAACTCAAAGTTTGATTTTTTTTTTCAGTTCTTTCAGCTTGAAAAGTGTTCTTCGTTTTTTGGTTTTCAAACTCCAGGTCTTTGCATATTTCGTTATAATATTTTACTCATACTCTGCCTTTCTTCTTAAGCTACCTTTGAAATTCACTGTTCAGCTTTTTAATTTTTTTTTATTTTTAGGGGGGATTTTTAAAATTTTAATAAATCATTTTACTGGGGGCTCTTAGGCTTTTTCAATCATCTCCCCCCGACCCCCTCTAGCTTTAATTACTCTATAATCAAGAGCAAGTTTCACAGTCTCTTCTGATTTCCACTTTGGTCTTTTCTTTCTTTCCTGTCTTTTTAATGACCCTTTCCTTTCTTCATGCCCTATGTTCTGTATGTCGCCCCACAACTTATCTGGTGTTCCGGGCATCAAATCTGTTCTTAAAATGTGCTCAAAATTCTGGTGGGGTACACTCCAGGGGTATTTCTGCTCTCATGGACTTGTTCTAAATTTCTTCATGAATTTACATGTCAGAAATGGATGCTCGGTTCCACAGTGGGCCCTCGGCTTTATTTTGGCTGACATTGAGCCTGCCCTTCATTTCATTCCACCAGGCCAACTTTTTTTTTTCATTAAAATAACTCACTACTGAGATCACATTCCTGCTCATGTGAGAGGTCAGTTCTGCCTCTGGCTGTAGTTGGGTTAGTCTGCTGCAGGTTCCAGATCCTGGACACAGTCTCCCTAGCCCCCTTCCCCTCCCCCTCTCTCCAGAACCTCTGGGAAGGTCCCCCAACTCCCCCTCCCTGCCCCCACCAGAGCACAGCTGCTTCTGGAAAACTCCTGGCTGGGGTGGAGCAGTGTCTCTCGGTGTGTTCCCAGGTCTCCCGTGTGATGCAGGAGAACGAATCCAGTCCAGGCAGCTGGAGATCCAGCACGGTCATCATATACATCCGTAAATCACAAGGAAGGATTTCAACAGCTCTGACTCGTGTGAACCAAACATCATGCATCTGTTTCCAAACTACCCTTAGTGCTCTGCTTCCACTTCCACCCTTCTTCCTGAAGGGGCGCCTGGGACTTAGAGGCCACAGTCCCTGAGACCTCTGGGAGCCAGAGGGAGGAAATGGACTCAGTGGTCATTGAGGATGGGGTGGTGGTAGTTAGCCAGGAAGAGTGGGCTATGGAGAGGTGATGACAGAAACCTTCAGAAACCTGACCTCAGTAACCTTTCTATTTTGTTTTATATTGTGAACTTCAATGTAAAGGGTCAGTCCCTCAAAACCAAAAAGATGGAGAGAAGTTATCCAGTGAATATATATAATGCTGCAACACTTGAAGAATAACACCAGGTCCTCTGTGTGAGGAGGCATTTTCGATTCATAGGGAGTACAAATCAACGACAACAACAGAGGAGACAAGTTAATCATACAGGAAAGAACTTCGATGAAAGCAATGAAGGGACAACCTTACTGTGCTGCTAATCTCCTTAATTAATTAAATGGTATGAGAGATGAAGTATATGCCAATACCACATCTAAAAAATCTTACTGTGCTTTAAAGAAATCCTCCAGAAATTAATCTTTTTGAATGCGGTGAGTGTGGAAACTTCCCTGGATCACATCACAGGAGTATCAAAGTCAATGTCACACTGGTACAACCCCTGTCAATGTAAGGAATGCGGAGAGGCCGGCAGTTGTCCCTCTCACTTTTCACCTCCCCCTCAGGTTGCAGTCTCAGAAACTCACAGGGCCAGTTCTACCCTGTCCTATAAGATCGCTATGAGTCGGCATCGACTTGATGGCAGTGGATTTGGTTACTGGTTCTCCTGTAAGAACTCTTAATGGAAATAAACCACACCAATATGTAGGAAGGACTTAAGTTACATGTTACCACCGAAAACTCCTATGAGAACACTGGTTGGGAAATGCTATGAATGTAGTGACCGGGGGAAATATTTCTGCACTCTCATCCTGGAGGCCATGAACATGAATGTAAACAACGTTGTAAAATCTAAAACATGGGAGAAAATCACCATTGAACTGATTCGGAAACATAGTGACTCTACAGGGCAGAGTAGAACTTGCCCCTGTGGGTTGTCAAGGCTGTAAATCTTTATGGGAATAGAAAGCCTCATATTTCTCTCATGGAGTGGCTGTTGTGTTCAAACTGCTGACCTTGTGTTTAACAACTAATGTGGAACTCACTCTGCCACCAGAGCTCTATTTCTTTGGATAAAAACCAAACGCACTGCCATTGAGTCAACTCTGACTCACGGCCACCTTATTGGGCGGGGTAGATCTGGCCCTGTGGGTTTCTTTAGAGAGTGAGGTAGTTAGTTTACTGTGCCAACCTGACCGGTAAACACATGTGGGGTTAAGTGAAGGGCAGAG
>NW_022103951.1:9356753-9361692 GCF_000313985.2 Echinops telfairi
TGTTGGACATATGGGTTAATGTTGGACTTGTGGGCTTGGGCAGCACTGGGTTGGGATGTTTTCTTCATGAGCACTTACCCTTTATATAAAACTCTCTCTCATACATGAGTTTCTGTGGATTTGTTTCTCTAAAGTACCCAGACTAACACAGATAGTTAATTTGATTCCTGTGTATTTCATGTGGCAAAGTCCACATTTATGTTTTTTTAAAAAGGTATTTGTAATGAAGTCATTGTTGGTCTTACAAAATTCCCTCAGTCACTCTTTAATTTCATTTCTATCACCATGGCCATAGTTTTCAGCGATCCTTTGTTTCCAACGTTCACATTCCAATCACTAATAATTACGCATGCATATTTAACCCATTTCAGACTCCCCAAGTCGGTACAATTCTTCTATTGCTTCCTCACTAGGCTGAGTGGTTGGTGAATGTTGTTGGTGCTGTTGAGTCCATTCGGACCCATCGCGACTTTCTGCTCAACAAACGAGACGGCCCCCAGCCTGTGCCATCCTCACGTTTGTTCCTAGGTGGGAGCCCATTGTCGCAGCCATGGTACCAGTCCATCTTGTCCAGAATCCTTTTCTTTTTCACGGCCCCTCCACTTTATCAAGCATGATGTCCTTTCCCTGGACTTGTCCAAAGGACGTGGGACAAAGGCTCATCAGCCTCATTTCTAAGGAGCAGTCTGGCTGTAACCCTTCCAAGACAGATGTGTTGGTTCTCTTGGTATTTTCAAAATTTTTCGCCAGCGCTCTAATTCAATACGTCGATTCTTCTTCAGTCTTCTTATTCAGTGTCCCACTTGCACATGCAGATGAGGGGAGTGAAAATACTATGGCTTGAGTCAGGTGCACTTTATTTAGTCCTCAAAGGAACATCTTTGCTTTTCAACACTTTAAAGGGGTCTTGTGCAACAGATTTACCCAATGCAATGTATCGTTTGATCGCTTGGCTGCTGATTCCATGAGCACGCATGGATCCTAGCAAGACCAAAATTCTTGACAACGTCAAGCTTTTCTCCATTTACCAAGACGTTATGAATTGGTCCAGTTGTGAGGATTTCAGTCTTCTTTACATTGAGTTGCAATCCATGTGGAAGGCTATAATCTTTGGTCTTTCTCACTAAGTGCTCTTCCCTTTCAGCAAGCAAGGTTGTGTCATCTGCACATCTCAGGTGGTTAATAAGCCTTCCTCCAATCCTGATGCCTCATTCTTCTTTATATAATCCATTTTCTCTGATTATTTGCTCAGCATATAGATTGAGTAAGTATATTGAATGAGTACCCTGATGTACACCTTTCCTGAATTTGAACTACGCAGGATTCCATTGTTCTGTTCTTGATCCATGTGCAAGTTCCGCATGAGCACAGCGCAGTGTCCCGGATTTCCCATTCTTCTCAAGGTCCGCACAGCCACACGGAAGCTATCACAATGCAACCCACTGACAGCGAGGGTGGTAGCAACAAGCAACCGGATACATGGTTATAATAAAGCTAATGCACGAAGCACATCTTTTCCCATATGTTTGAAATGAACTTGGATGTCGCTGAGCACTTCAATTTTACTTCTGAAAAAAGTAAAAGTCCACTTCAATTTTACTTTTCCTCCTTTTTCAGCCACTCAGACCAATATTTAGATCCAGGGGGTGAGGACGCTGGAAGGCTTTGTTTTTATCATGGAACAATTTTTATTTCATTTTATTTTTTCCCTATTTGACCTTCTATTTTTTGTCTCCCCTCCACCAATCCCTCCTTCCTTTCCCCACCTCCACCCTTGGTCTCTGTGCAGTAGTCAAAGTCATGTCTTTAGGTATATAAACCAAATTTCTTTTTCTTTGTTTTTGCTTATAACAACGGTGATATTAAATATCTTTGTAAGACTGAGTTTACTAAGCACCATGTTCTCTAGTGTTGTCCATGTTATCACTGCTTTTACTTTCTGTATAAGAGTCCATAGTGCGAATGTACCAGAACTTGTTGGCTCATTCCTCTGTAGAGTTGGGGGGTTTGACTGTTTCCAGGTGTTTTCAATTGTTGCCATTGCTGCACTAAACACAGGTGTACATATCTGTACATGTTATAGTCTTCATGTCTTTAGGGTCTATGCCCAGCAGAGAGATTGCTGAACTCGCAAAGGACTGGGATTTGCATTAGGTTAAGGACATGCATACTGATTGCCATCGTGGTTGTCCAAGCTACCATCCCACCTGCAATGTAAAAGCATTCCTATCTGTCCACCTCCTCTCCAAAATCTGTTATTTTCCATTTTATTGATCGCTGCCAAAAGTGTCAGTGTGAGATGGTATCTCATGGTTGTTTTAATGTGTATTTCTTATATTGCTAATGATCTCAGACATTTCTGCATATGGCTGTTGGCTGCCTGTATGCCATCCTTGGTACATTGTCTATTCATGTCTTGGGCTCATTTTTGATTGGATTATTTGTATTTTTCTTGTTAAGATATGTAATTTTCTATAGATTTTGGAGATTAGCCCTTTATCTGATGTAGTATTCCTGAATATTTTTTCCCAATCTGTGAGTTCTCGGTTTACTCTTTTGTTGTACATGAATGTCATATTCTTACTATATCCAAGTTCTTTTCTCTTCTATAGTGTGGATACTTTTCATTATGTTCAGTAGTGTGTTTTTGCCTTGCATTAGGGTCCTTAAGTTTGTCCCGATGTTTTAGTGATGCATTTCATAATTGTGTGATTTATATTTAGATCTTTGTTTGTTTTTACACATGGGTCTTATTTAATTTTGTTTTTGCATGTGAAGATCCAGTTTTTTCCAGCACCATTTGTTGAAGAGGCTGTCTCTTGCCCAGGTAATCTGTTTTAATTCTTTATCAAAAATTAGGTGTCTCGGCTATCAAAAGATATAGCATCTGGGGTCTTAAAGGCTTGAAGGTAAACAAGCGGCCAACTATCTAGCTCAGAAGGAACAAAGTCCACATGGAAGAAGCACACCAGCCTGTGTGATCACGAGGTGTCAAAGGGAGCAGATATCAGGCAGCAAAGAACAAAAAATCAAATCATTATGAATGAGGGGGAGTGCAGAGTAGGGACCGAAGACCCATCTGTAGGCAACAGGACACCCCTTATGGAAGGGTAGTGGGGAGGAGATGAGCCAGTCAGGATGCAGGGTAGCAAGGATGAAACATACAACTTTCTTCTAGTTCCTAAATGCTTCCTACTCCCCACTATCATGATCCCGATTCTACCTTACAAATTAGGCTAGACCACAGGATGTACACTGGTACAGATAGGAACTGGAAACACAGGGAATCCAGGACAGATGATCCCATCAGGACCAGTGGTGAGAGTGGTGATAACGGGAGGGTCCAGGGAGGGTGGGGTGGAAAGGGGGAACCAATTACAGTGATCTACCTATAACCTCCTCCTGGGGGATGGACAACAGAAAAGTGGGTGAAGGGAGACATCAGACAGTGTAAGATATGACAAAATGATCATTTATAAATTATCAAGGGTTCATGAGGGAGGGAGGAGTGGGGAGGGAGGGGTAAAATTGAGGAGCTGATACCAAGAGCTCAAACAGAAAGCAAATGTTTTGAGAATGATGGTGGCAACAAATGTACAAATGCGCTTGAACACAATGGCTGGATGTATGGATTGTGATAAGAGCTGTACGGGCCCCTAATAAAATGATTACCAAAAATTAGGTGTCTCAGAATTGGGAGTGGGCATGCAGACCCTACCACGGTGCACCAAACCATGAGGACAACATGGCTGCATAGAAGAATGCCTGAAAAGAGAGAGCTACAGGGCTGTCCCCAACCAGGGCCAAACTGACCCCCGTCCCCTAGAGGACAACACTAACCCTACAGGGTGGGGAGAGGGGCCAGCGTGCCACATCCAAACAGACGCAGACCAAGAAGGAAGAAGAGAAAGAGACAGCTGGACTGGACTCCACGCTGGCACACCAGACCCAGAGGAGGATGATGTCCCTGCGGAGAGGTGGTAGGACACTAAGGGGACTGTGCAGCTGACAACAGCTCGTGTCATGTTGTCCCCTTACTTGAGTAGACTGCGACCGAGGGCAATTCTGGGGTCACATGGCGGGGAGGTAGTGCCATCTGAACCCCCCACAGTGGGGCGAACCAAGAAGGGAACATAGCAGACCAGCAATGGGAGCAAAGCAAAGCTACAAAGTCCCTGAAGAGCCCCCAGAAATGGTCTCCAGTCTGGGAGGGGCAGCTCCCGGATAGTCATGAAGGCCAGTGAACAGACCTGGAATTTTGTCTATTTCTTCTCTTCTTGTTTTTTTTCTTTCTTTTCTTTTGTCAATCTTTATAATTATTATTATCAGTTTGGGCTATGTCATAGTGTGCCTACCTACATAAGGTAGGCATGGGAAGCAAGCCCGAGGAGAAAGCAGCGGGACCACCACTCCCGGGGAGACCTGCGGGTGAGGGCGGTGGGGGAAGGGGGCGGTGAGCAGGCAGCGCCATAGACAGGAGAACAACTAGGGTATTAGAATCAACAAGGAGGAGACATGGATCGGCGGGGTGGGGGGACAGTTGGAGCAACGGCAAACTAGCTAAGAGGAGGTACCAAGAGGTGGAAATAAGGGGAAAGTGGTGCTGGGGCAGGAGGAAGGTAAAAGGAAACAGAGGAAAGACCTAGGAAGTAAGACAATGGATAGAGGTATAAGCATAGGTATGGACATATGTAAATACATTAATCTTCAAAAATAGAGGTATTGACCTATGTACATATATTTTTATGGCAATATACCTAGGCAGTGGGCAGACTTCAGGCCTCTGCTCATACCCTCCCTCAATAGAAGAACATTTTGTCCTAACAAATCAGAAGTCTGAGATGCTCACCCTCCCGACATAATTGCTCAAGACAAAATGGGTGCATAAGAAAATGTGAAGGTGGATGGTGCCCAGCTATTAAAAGATATAGCATCTGTG
>NW_022103951.1:9362116-9403892 GCF_000313985.2 Echinops telfairi
CAGAACAATCCCCCAACAGATGGGCCACAAGGAAGGGATCAATCAGGGTGCAGTAAAGCATCGATGAAACACACAATATTCCTCTGGTTCCATGAGGCTTCCTCACCCCCCACTATCATGACCCCAGTGCTGCCTCTCAATTCAGACTAGACTGGAGCATGTACACAGGTATAGATAAGGGATGGGGGTTGACGACACATGGAATTCAGGAACAGGAGTGGGAATAGCGATGCCAAAAGGGTAGGGGGAAGAGGAAGGGAGAAAGGGAGCCCTGATCGCAATGACTGACACATCACCATACACCCTGTCCAGGGGAAAGAACAACAGAAAACATGGGGGAAGGGAGACAGTGTGAGAGATGAAAATAACAACAATTTATAATCTATCAAGGGGTTATAAGGGTTGGAGGGGGAGAGAAAAAAAGATAGGAGCTGATATCAAGGGCTCAATAGAAAATAAATGTCTAGAAAAGAATGAAGGCAACATATGTACAAATTTGCCTGATGCAACTGATGTATGGATTGTAACAAGAGTTGTAAGAGTCCCCAATAAAATGATCTTTTAATAAAAAAATGTTATAGGCCCTGTCCTAATATTGTCATTTGTGTAAATACTGTCATGTTTACACAAACTGTACAAAAATTGAATGCTCTCTCAAAACAGACTTGATTTTTATACCACTATCTATGCTTTTGTCATTATACTCGGTGTATAAGTTATGTGGAATATTCTGCCCAACTGTTTCAACAAAAGATAAAATTAGGAATTAAGATTTCTCTCTTCCCTTATACTAAGACATAGGCTTGTTTTTCTGACCCTTGCTTGTGTCTAAAATTCTTTATAAACAACAAAAGATAATACCACAATAAAGACAACTGCAGTGTATAATCTGAATAAAAGAAAAACCAATATAAAAAATTAGGTGTCTACAGGTACATGGTTGTATTTCTGGGGCTTCAATTCTAATCCATTGGTCTTCATATCTGTTGTAGTACCAGTACCAGGCTGTTTTGATTACCATGACTATACAGATGTTAAGGTCTGAGAGTGAAAGGCCTATGTGTTAGTCTGGGTAGACTAGAGAAACAAATTTATAGAGACACTCATATGTGAAAGAGATTTATATACAAGAGCAATTCAACATTGAGAAAACATCCCAGCCCAGTTCAGATCAAGTCCATAAGTCCGACATTAGCCCATATGTCCAATACTAATCTATAAAGTCCTCTTCAGACTCATGAAACACATACAACGATGCCGAATGTAGAAGATCACAGGCCAGTGGGTAGAAAGTGTTTGGATCCAGTGTCATTGGAAACATCTCAGTGCTGGCAGGGGTTTCTGCATCAGGGTGGGTCTATGTGTCTTGTCAGCTGCTCTGTCTCCCAGGGTGTGTGTAGAGTCTCCCACCTCCAAGGAGGAAATACCAGATTTCCCAGCATTCTCAGGAGAAGGCCAGGCCCATACGGAGGCCTCATTGGCTATGATCCGCTTGACAGACTAGACTCCACCCCTTCACTCTCAAATTGACAATTATATAACTACCACAGCCTACTTTGTTTTATTTTTCAGTAGTGTTTTATTTATCCTAAGTTTCTTTCTTTCCATAGAAACTTGGTAATTAGTATGTCCATTTCTTTGAAAAATCGTGGTGGCATTTGGATCAGACTTGCATTGACCTTGTAATATAATCTTCATAATATTGACATGTTTGCAATATTAATCTGCATATCCAGGAACATGGTAAGGTGTTCCATTTGTGGAAGTCCCTTTCAGTTTCTTGAAGGAGTATTTTGTAGTCTTCCTTGCATAATTATTTGGGTTTTCTGTTGAGATTAATCCTGAAATATTTTCTTTTGTGTAATATTGTAAATGACATTGCTCTTTTGGTATCTTTTTCAGTATCATTCTTAATATACAAGAATCCAACTGATTTCTGTTTGTCCATCTTATAACCTGTTACACTTCCACATTTTTCAGTTAGTTCAAGCAACTCTTTAATGGAATCTTTGAGGTTTTCTATATCTGTATAAGATTATGTCACCTGTAAATAAAGATATTTTTATTTCTTCTGTGCCTGTGTGGATATCTTTAATTTCTTTTTGATGTCTTATGGGTCTAGCTAAAACTTCCAGAACTATATTAAATAAAAGTGTTGATAAAAGGCAACCTTGCCTAGTTTCTGCTTGAAGAAGAAATTAGTTCAATTTCTCTCCATTTGTGAGATGCAGACTTATTAGTTTTGCATATATAGCTTTTATTATGTTGATAAATTTCTCTTCTATACCTGTTTTGTTGAGTGTTTTTATCAGGAACTGATGTTGAATTTTATCAAAGGTCTTTTCTGAATTGATATAATCATAAGGTTATTCTCCTTTATTTTATGTGATGAATTACATAGATTGTTTTCCTAATATTAAACCATCTTTGCATATTTGGTATCAATCCCACTTGATTCTAATGTATTATATTTTTTATGCTTAGTTGAATCCTGTTGGCTAGTATTTTATTGACGATCTTGGCATCTATATTCATTAGATATATTGATTGGAATGTAGTTTTCAATTTTGGTGATTCATGTGTCAGGGTTATGGTTGCCTCATAAGGTTTGATCGTATATTGTCCATTTGTATAATTGTGGAATTGTTTATATGAAATTGGTCTTAAGTCTTCTCTAAATATTTGATAGAATTCCCCAGTAAAACCATCTGGTCTCAGACTTTTTTATTTAGGGAGATTTTTTTTTTTTAATGACTAGACTTATTTCTTCTCATGTTATAGGTTTATTGAGATAGTCATCATTCTGTGGCAATTTAGGTAAAAAATGCATTTCTAGGAATTAATCCACTTCTAGATTTTCAAATTTGTTGTAAACAGTTTTTCATAATACCGTGTGATTGTATTTTTTAATCTCATTTAATTCTGTTGTAATACATCCATTTAATTTCTTATTTGTAGAAGTTTTTTTCATTCTTTGCCTTTGTTAAGTTTGTCATTGGTTTATAAATTTTGTTAATTTTTTCAAAGAACCAATTTTTCATCTTACTGATTTTCTATAGTTTTCAAATTTTCTGATTCTTTATTTCCTCCTTAATCTTTATTATTTTCTTCTAGTATCTGATGGTTTATTTTGCTGCATTTTTTTATTGTGATAGTTGATGTGTTTACTTTAATTCTTTCTGCCTTAATGATGTGGGCAGATATTACTCTAAACTGTCTTCTGAGTACTACTGCTTTTTCTGTGCCCCAAAGGTTTTGATATGTTGTATTTTCATTCTCATCTGTTGCAAGGAATCTTTTGATTGTGATATTTCTTCAATTACCCAGCGGTTCTTGAGTAAAGTCTTATTCAATTTCCATATATTTGGGTTGTTTTAGAGTTGATCATTCTATAGTTGATGTCTAATTTTACAGTGTTATGATCTGAAAAGATGGCTTGTATTATACTTTTTTTATTTTACTGATGTTTGCTTTAGGCCCTAAAACATGATATCTTCTAGAATAGATTCCATGGGTGATAGAGAAGAAAGTAAAATGAATTATATATATATATTATGAGATCTAGTTGATTGTGTTAATGTTTTTGTATCTTTGTTGATTTTCTTTCTAGTTGGTTGATCTTTAGCTGAAAGTGATATATTAAAGTCTCCTAGTATATTATGATGTTTGTGTCTTCATTTCTATAAGAATTTGATTAATGTATTTTGATGGTGGTGTAGTGGTTTCCATTCGGCTGTGATCTACATGGTGGGTAGTTCAAAACCATCAGCCGCTTCCGTGGGAGAAAGACTGGGCTTTCTATTCATAAACAGTTATAGTCATAAACAGTTACAATCTCAGAAACCCACAAGGGGGTCACTGTGAGTCAGTGTTGACTCAATGGCAGTGAGTTTGAATTTTCACTTGGTGTGTATGTTTATTATGTTTATGGTTTCTTGTTCAATTAAAACTTTCATAATTATATAGTGACCTTCTTTGTCTCTCATTATACCACTAACTTTGATCTCCATTTTGTCTGTGATTAATATTGCTACTCCAGCTTTTTGACCAGTTAGCTTGATATTTTTTCCCAACCTTTGATTTTTCATCTACGTTTATCTACATATTTAAGGTGGATTTCTTGTAAGCAGCATATTAAAGGTTCATTTTAAAAATCTGTTCTATTAGTCTCTGTCTTTTAACTGGTGAATTCAGTCCATTTACATTCAGTGTGACACATTCGCTATTGACACAGCGACCGCAACAATCAGCTCAGCATAGGAACAATTGTGGGGATGGCATAAGACCAGGTAGTATTTCATTCAGTTGTACATAGGGCCACTAGGCATTGGAGCCAACTCAATGGCACCTAAAAACAACAATATCTAGTATTGTTATGATATATATTGTTTTGTTGATGTCATTTGGCTATATCTTTTTTTAGTTTTCATGATAATTTTTCATGTTGTGTTCCTGTAGTTATATAGTTGTCTTCGTGTTATTCTTTGCTTTTTTGTTTTTTCTTATAGTTTGTCTTACATGGTTTTCATCTTGTTTGTTTTGTTGAAGTTTTCATTTTTTTCTTTGTAGGTTATCTTTGTGTATATGTGTGGTTTTCTTTCCCCGTCTCAAAATAGTTTGTTTTATTCTGTGAATGTTTCAGTATCTTCTTGGTTCAAGTATTTATTGTCTGCTCTGTCCCCTCTGCTTTTATTTATTTTATCTTTATAGCAGAATGTTATCTATGGTTACTTGTTTTAATTTATTTAGTTCAATTTCACTTTGAGTATTATTTCAGTAGAATGTTTTCTCCATAATAATTTCTTTTCCAATACTTTAGGTTGTGTGTTGTTTTAGATTTTCTGTTTATAGAATTAGTTTTAATATTTTTATAGAGGTGGTTATATTTATGAATTCCCTTAGTTTTTCATTGTCTATAAATGTTTTTATTTCTCCCTCATATTTGAGGGATACTTTTGCTGGATTTAGATAGAATTCATGGTTGGCAACTTTCTTTCTTTCAGTATTTTGAATAAATCAGTCTTTGAATAAATTACCTTCTTATCTGAATAGTTTTGGTAGAAAATCTGAACTTACTCTGATTGCTTGTCCTTTGTATGTACTTGGGGTTTTTTCGCCCTGCAGCTTTCAGGATTGTTTCTTTATCATTAATATTAGAAAATTTGATTATTATATGTCAAGGTGATTTCCTCTAAGGGTGAATTCTGTTTGGCATCCTGTGGACTTCCTGCATAGTTATTTTATGTTCTGAAATGATGTCAAGGAAGTTATCCCTTAATATTTCATTGACTATGAGGGGGTACCCCCCCCAAAAAGGGAATTACACTGGACAGAGCAGAGCTTTCATAGTATGCATTTTCCTCACCAGGCCAGCATTGAGCAACTTGCTCTGAATTAGTGCACCCAGTGGTGTTACCTGGGAAGAATCTGGTCACAGTGAATTTTTTCATAAAAGTAGTTTCTCACCAACCTTGTTGTTTGTGATGGTCGATTTAACAGAACAGTGTATGGCTGTGAAATTTTGTTTCCTGTTCTGAAAAAATGCCGCAGAAACTGATGTGATATTGAACACAGCTTACAAATACAGTACTATAGGAAAAACTCAAGTGTACGAGTGGTTTTCTCATTTCAAAAAAGGTGAAATGTCCATTGCTGACAAACCTCGTTCTGGACATCCTCAACTTCCCGAATGGACAAACATGTTGACTCATAGTACATTTGGAGTTCGTTCCACCAGGTCAGACTGTTAAACAAGCTTTCTATTTAGAGGTTCTGACAAGATTGCATAACAGTGTGCGACAAAAAAAGGCCTGATTTGTAGCAGATGGGGAACTGGTTTTGCCACCACAACAATACACCTGCTCACACAGCCATCTCAGTGTGCCAGTTTTTGGCAAAAAACATCATGCCTCTCTTGCCCCACACGCCTGACTCACCCGACCTCGCTTCATGCAACTTCTTTTTGTTTCTGCGAATGAAGAGGGACATGACAGGACAGCAATATAAAGTCATAGAAGAGGTAAAGGAAAATACAAAGGAGGTGCTTCTCAGCCTTACAAACAGATGAGCTTGAAAAATGTTTGCAAGAATGGAATGGCAGATTTGACAAATGTATTAAGTGTACATGGAGAGTACTTTGAAGGTGAAAGTTTGTTTTGTAAAAAAATTTAAATACATAGCTTTGAAAAAAATTCCATTTTGAGGGGGCATATGCCCTCATATTTTCTCAGTAGTTGTTATTTCTTCTTTCTATTCTAGGACATTTATCAGGCATACATACATACATACATACATATATAATTTTTTATAGTATTCTTAGTTTATCTTGTTTGGGGGGAGTCATTTTTATAATCCAGTCTTTTTGAAAGATTTTTCTAGAGAGATTCATGTTTGAGATCACTGATTCTTGATTCCAATATTTGTATCTTCTTGTTTTGTTCACTCACAATGTTGTCAAGTTCTAATATTTTGGTGTTTACTTATTGTATTTCTGTTTGAAGTTGTATTATTTCTAATTTTTTATTCCTTTTGTCAGCATCTTCTTTCAAGGCACACCTGAGTTCTTGAATTATGGCACACATCTCCTTTCTATATCTAATTTTTCATTCAGTCACTTAAATTAAATGGACAGCATCACTGTAATCTCCGTTGTGGGAGGATTGGTAGACTTCTCCTCCTTCAGGAACTCCTCCATATCCACATCTGTGTAGTGTGTGGTTACTTTGCTGCTTTCTCTGCTTTCCACAAGTGTGTCGAGATCAACTGCTGCCTCTCAGATGTGGTGTTATTATTAGTTAATTTATTTTATGTTTGTCCCTGAATGCATAGTTATCCTCACACACTTGCTGGGGAACCTGGGTATTTAAGGGTGACCAGGGGATTCCACACTAGCCTAGCCTTAACAGGGGCCAAATTTGGCAAACAATTAAATATGCATTCTGTCAAAGTCGTGGTCTTGAGGCTGGCTCCCAACTCTCCAGGGGATACCTGGCAATTATTGATCAAACCAGCATGTGGAGAGGAGAGAAATGACTAATTTGAACATTCATCAATAGTTGTTTCCATGTTGGGCTATTGTGAAAAGTGAGGAATCACCAAACTGTTTTCTGCAATGGCTCTACCATTTTCCATCCCCACCAGCAATGGATGAGGGTTCCAATTTCTCCACATTCTCAGCAACACCTATTGTTTCCCCTCATTACACCACAGCCAGCCTAGTGGAGATGAGGTGATATTTCATTGTGGTTTTGACTTGCATCTCCGTAACGACTATTGACTTTAAACATTTGTTTCATGTATTTGCTGTCCATTTATATTATTTAATGAAATGTCTATTGATGTTCTTTGCCCATTTTTAATTGAGTTGTCGATGGTACATACACATGATGGAATATCATTCCTGTGTCCTGATGCAACATGGATGAATCTTGAGAACATGGTATTAAGTGAAGTAAGTCAACCACAAAAGGGTAAACATATGAGCCCACTTACATGAAATATCTAGACTAGACGAGTGTAAGCATACCAAAATTCACTAGTGGTGACCAGGGGCAGGTGGGATGGAAGGGACAAGGGGGACTCACAGTTTAGAGGACACTAAACTTCTGATATGGTGGTGAAAATTTTGGAAATGAATACTGGCAACAGTTGAACAACATGAGGAACACAATGTCATTGAATTGTACATTTTGAAATGCCATACCTTTTGTTACATACATATTTAGCACAATAAAAAAGACAAATATTGACAGGGGAGATTAAAATAGAGAGAGATGCTATTTGTAAAAGTCATACTTAAAACATAAAGATATGAAAGGTTGCAAGTAAAAGGATGAAAGATGGCATGTCGGGTAAATGTTACCCTGAAGAGAGCTGGTATTGCTGAATTAATGTCAGCAGAAATTGATTTTAAGACAAAAACACAGAATTGAGGATGGAAAGGGGGGAAGGCACATAATTACAAAAGGTTAATAAGTTCACCAAGAAGAGATTTCCATTTTAAGCATGTGTGGTCCCAATACAAAAACTTCAAAATGTAAAAAACAAACATGGACAGGATAAATCAATGAACTCTATCATCATAGTGGGAGATTCCAACATCTCTTTTGATTACGTTACGGACTGAATTATGCCCCCATCCCAAAATATGTGACTCCTAGCCTGTAGCCTATGGATGAAATCCTCTTTAGAAATTGTTTTCTTTGTTATGTTCATTAGCTGGCACCTGTGTAGAATGGGCTTTTCATCTAATCACTTCTGAGTTATGAAAAGAACTGATTAAACACAGAGTTCCACAGACTTGGGAGAAGATGCTATGTGAGAGTCATTTACAAGCCAAGGAACCAACCTATCAATGCCCAGGACTATTTACAGGAAGGAGTCAACACACCCACAATCTTAGTTTGGCCTTTTAGTCTCTAGAACTGTGAGAAAACCGTTTTCGCTTCGTTAAAGCCTCCCACTTGTATTTCTGTTACAGCAGAACTAGAAAACGGGGATGATTGCTGATAGGTCAAGTAGACCTGTGTATGTGTAATATAGGTGACCTGCACAACACAACAGCCTTTATCGAATGCATGTATAGATAGCTCTCTCCAAATAATGTAAAAATACACGTTCCCAAGAATAGCTGCAGCATTAAAAACGTAATTATATACTGCTCCATCAAGAAAGAACCAACTAATTTTAAAAAGTCAATGTATAGATCTTGGTCTCTGGCATTAAAAAATATCACCATGATACTGTTTGAATTTTAAAAAGCCATTGCTGAATAGCTCATTAGTTACAAAGAACTTATAATGAAAACTTTAAAATAGAATTGAATGAACAGGAAAATATTACCTATCACAGCTTGTAAGTACAATGCATAACCTTAAATGGTATTAGGAGAGAAGAGGGCCTGAGACCAGAAGAGCTACCACAATCAACCATTTTGATCAAGGCCACAATAGATGAATCCTGATACAATGGGGAACTAATATGGAACAGAACTCAAATTCTTAACAAGTCCAGATTTATCGGATTAGTTGACACTGGGTGGCTTCATGAGACTATTCCTCTGAGATACTCATTAAACCTCAAACTGAAACCATCCCTGAGGCCACCTTTTAACTAAACATCAGAGTGATTCATAAACCAAAGAAGATCACCCATGAGTACTGAGCTCTTAAAAAAAATCACCTATATGACACCAAATGGTCAACAATTGCCCTCAAGCAAAGATGAGATGGCAAGAAGGCAGGGAAACTATAGATGACTGGAAACAGAACCACGAGAAAGGAATTCATGGGAATGTTGGACACATTGCGAAAAAATGCAAGTAAAGCCCCTGAATCATCTGAGAACCATATTTGCTGTGTATGCAGTCACCCAAGACACAACAAAATATTATTTTTTAAGAGAGAAGAAAATGTATTATGACTAAAAAGGAGGACATGACTTACAGAAAAACTAGGAAAATACATGAACACTAACAACTATTTGACCAAGTGGCAGTCATTTTGAAAAATTAAGCAAGAGGAGATGTCAACCATATTCAAGGCAATACTATGCCCAAAGGATGGGAAACTATTCTCACAGTGGGCGTGGAAGAAGGATCCAGAAAGAACGGACTATGTGATAACATGCAACCATGTGAATGAATCGGAGCAAGATAGCCCTATGTGCAAAGGGCTAAGTCCAAAATATTCCAAACAAGACATTTGTTTGATAAAAATAAAACAAATCCTTCTAGAAACACACGCGAGGTCCCTAGGTTTGCACTTTCTTGCTAACAACTTACCAGCAACCTGGCAATGTGCTTCCATGAAGATCACAGCCCGGAAAGCCCTATAGAGCAAGTCTACTCCCTTCCATGAGATCACCGTGAGTCACTGTCAACCTGACAGCAACTCGAAGCAACAAGAGCAGGAACATATCCAGATGCGACGAAACTACGCAAAAGCCAAGGGAGACAAATAGCACAGGGGATTCCAGTTCGTGATTCTGTTGGTCGCAGAGATGGGGACCACCTGACCAGATGTAAGTTATTGGTAGGGCCTTGGTGAGTTTGCATATGCTTATTGCAGTATCAAAAATAGATCACTGAATGAGAATTGATACATTTGACTTCTGGTGCTGGCAAAAAAGATCAAAAGTACTGCAGACTGTCAGGAGAACCAACCAACCTGTGCTGGATGACGTGGAAATGAGGATGGCCAGATTTCATCTCACATACTGGCGATACCCCTGGGAAAAGATATCATACTTGGGAAAGTAGAGGGTTCTCAAAAAAGAGGAAGGCTCTGAATGAGGTGGATTGACACAGTAGCTGGAACAATGGACTCAAAGATAACAATTGTGAGGATGCTGTCGGACCAGGCAGTGTTTAGCTCAGTTGTACAGAAGAGTCACTCTGAGTCGGAACCAACTCTGTCACCTAACGATACACACACACACACACACACACACACTCACACAGTATTTAAATATCATTAGTTTTGCTGTTCTAGAGAAGACAGACTAAGATATGGCATGGTACATTTGGCAGAACTATCAGACATAAAGATAAAGTGTCAGTCTTGGACGGTTGCTGTGAAGAGGTATTGAGGTCAACAGTGTAGAGTGCCAGATATGACATAAGAAGGCAGGTCATATTGGCTAACACCGTCATTGCCATCGCCATCAATTTTTGCAGCAGTATCATGGGGGTGGCACTGTCAGATGATTCAGAGAGCTTGTGGAGGTGTTTTTGACTGCTAACGGTCCCTTAGCATTCAGCTCTTTCCCCACTCCTAAAGCAGGCAGAAGCCCTGTTGCTGACCATAACTGGGTCCATATCAAAGCCAACTAGCATCTCAGCTTGAGCCCCCTCTGGCAGGGAGCGGAGTCATGTACCCAGAGCCAGGTTCATTTCTCACCATAGTCCCTGCCCTGCCACTCAGAAATGTCACCCATGGATTCAAATTGGAAGCCAGGTGTCTACTCATCTAGCTTCATCTTGTCTGTCAACAGGCAGCTGGCAACTGAAGGACACCCATCTTGCCTTTCTGAATGGAAAGCACAATGTGCTTCTTTGTGAAGCAGCCGGGTGTCACCTGAGCCCAAAGCTGGTGATCAGTCTGTCCTCTGCCAGCCGATGGCATGTGAGGAGCTCACAGATAACTGGCCTGCAGTGAGCTGGCAGGCTCTGGGCAGGGAGGATCAGGGCACCAGCAGGGGGAGGTGAGAGTCTTCCCTGGCCAGGAGTGCTCCCTTGAGTGTCTTGAAGCTCTGCCCGCCCCGCCCCCTGACCACAGCACACAAGGGCTCTCGGTGGTGTCTTCCCTGATGGTCCTCATCAACTTAAATCAAAACCAAGCCAAACCCACTGCCACTGAGAGGATTCTGACACATGGTGACCCTGTAAGACAGAGTAGAACTACTCCGATAGGATTTGCAAGGGGAATCTATCTTTCTAGAAGTTGACTGTCAGAGCTTTCTCCCGAGGAGCAGCTAGTGGGTGAAATGGCTGCCCTTTGGGGTAGCAGCTGAGTGCTTTAACCACTGCACCACTACAGCTCCTTCCTCATAGAACGTGGACAAGCCAAAAGCATGGGTAGCTGCTACCTGGGAGGGATCCAGAAGTAAACCAGCTGGGGCAGCACCTCTGCTGAGGATCTGGGTCTGTTCTCAGTCCCCCCCTCCTCCCCCACTGCCAGGCCTCGAGAGAGGGCAGGGCTCCAGGACCTCTGCCATGTGCTCTATCAGAAAGTGCTGACATCTGTGACCCTAGTTCACCAACCCTCAAACTTGGCCTTCCTGAAATGTCCATCCTGAATTTCAAATCTCTCAACAGCCATTTAAGCTCTACACTTTGTGAGGCAAAGGGTTTGAGGCACTCCGTGCTAATCAGCAGGTTGGCAGTTCTGAATCCAACCAAGAACACCTCCGGAGAAAGTTCTGGTGCCTGACTTCCCCCCAAAATCCATCTTGAAAACCCCGTGGAGCCCACCCCTACTCTGGCGCACATGGGGTCACCATGGGGCAGAGTCGATCCGCGGGCAAATGGTTTCACTTTTTTCTGTTTTGTTTTTCATCACAATGCCGGCAGCTGAACACCAAGCAGCAAAGAGTGCAGTTTCAGATATGAGAAGGAAAACGGCAGTATTAGGGATGCATCCAGTGAATGGTTCAGCCTTTGAAATTCCGTTGGGACTAGCATGACTTTCACAGGCAAGGACAACCCAACCACCCACCGCCTCTCCTCCTGGCCTGGCCCCTCAGTCACCACGCCTCTCTCAGGGGAAGCTTTCTTCTCCTTATTTGGTAGTTAGGAAAGTTGGGGCTTGGCACACCTCATACATGCTTATATCTTAAAAAGACGACCTGGTGTCACTGCAGCTTAGCTGCTGGGATGCTCATCTCAAGGTCAATGGTTTAAATCCACCAGCTGCCACACAGGAAATAGATGAGGCTATCTGCTGCCATATAGATTTACAGTCTCCGAAATCCTATATAGGGTGGGTGTAGTAGTTATGTGCTGGGCAGTGAACCGCATGGTGGACAGTTCAAAAACACCAGCAGCTCTTCAGGAGAAAGACTGGGCTTTCTCCTCCTGTAGTCTCGGAAACCCACAAGGGGTCGCTATAAGTCGGCATTGTCTCAGTGGCAGTGAGTTTGGCTTCCGGTTCGGTGAGTCAGAATCCACTCACTGGCAATGAGTTTTTATTTGTTTTTTTCATACTAAACAATATTCATTGTTTATCTGGGATTCAAATGTAACTGGGCATGCCCCTCCTTGTCACTGGCGACCCTAAAGCTGGGGGACTAGCTGCTCTCAATAGGTGAAGAACGAGGGAAGGGGGAAGCATGCCAGTGGTGTGACTACAATGGGGAGACATGCGTCATAGGACATTGATGTGCACACAAGGCACATGCACTCAAGCTTTGGGGGAAGGGAGATTATCGCTTTTGTTCTGTAACAAGGATGCCATATCAGTCACCTCCCCAAGGTTGTAAAATAACCAAACCCGCTGCTGACGACTGAGTGGATTCTGACTCATTGCCACCCTAGATTGGCTTTCTGCGACTGTGATCTTTATAGACTGTGATCTTTATAGAAGCACTCAATGTCATCTTTCTCTCACAGTGCAGCTGATTGGCTTGACCCAAGGAACCTGCAGTTAGCTGACCAGTATTTAATCCACTGTGCCACCAGGGCTGCTTGTAACCCGAGTGTTCTCACTGAAACCTCAAAACCAAACCCAAAACCAAACTCGGGGCCATGGGCTCAATGCTCACTCAGAACGACCCTATAGGACAGAGTAGAACTGCGCCTGTGGGTTTACAGGAGCAGAAAGGCAGGATTCAAATGAGGGACACCTTGCGGTCATCAGCCCTACGCATAACCAGGGGCGAAGGGGACCTTTACCATCCAGGATTGTCAGTGGAGGGGAAGGGACAGCCCTTGGGGGAGCCAGGCAGCCTTGGGTTTCCCTCCACCTTTGCTTGAGGGGGCTTTCACGAAATCCTATTCCTTGCTTTCAAGCTGTCGCTCCCAACCCCCGCACTTAGCACCCGGGAATCTCAGCTGAAATCTAGGTGTGAAGGGGAAGTCCCAGAAGCGGTTTTCTGATGGGTGTCAAAGCCTTTGAGAACTGGTTTGAGAAGGCTGTCATCCTTGCTCAAGTCCCCTCAAACAAGGTCCACTGCACCTGGTGTGACCATCGCCGTCAGCCGAGCTCTGTGCCCTCATCCACTCTCCCGCCAGGAGGCTCCTGGAGCGCAGGCCTGGGGAGCCACGTAGGCCCTGGAGGCAGCAGCAAGCGGAAGCTATAATTAAATCAGACTGAACACATTGTTCACCGAACATGAGTCATGGTGGTTAAGTGAATCACGCAGCCTCAACGTTTCCATTTATAATTGCTGCAGTCGGGGGCTTTATCCCTCAATTCAAGATTGTTGGGCTCGGTGAGTCGCCCTTGGGGGTGGGAGGAGAGAAGCCTTAAATCTGAACTCACTTGAGCACCCAGTTGTGCAGCCTGTGTCCGATGACCTAATAAGCAAGGTAAGCATGGGCTTACTTGTACTTATGAACTCATCTTGAGTAAATAATTTCACATCATCTTGCTGCAGCAAAGATTCTGTCTGCTTCTAGGTCTGGCTGGCATCTGCTTCTCTCTCAAACCCACTGCACTTTCCTATAGAATCAAAGCCTCTTTTAAATTTTACTACACCTGACGGGGTGGAGTCCCCAGTAATCAAGGTCATTCATTTTTCTCTACAGATTAGTAAATAAGCACAAATCACCCCATGCTTACCTTGCTTACTGGGTAATCTCCCCCTGTGAATAACCAAGAAGAACTAGCGTGGGATTCAGCGTGCCACCAGTAGGGGGCTCCTCTCCTCCAGAGGAGAAATGCGGACCACCAGGGCAACCCCACTGTTATTAAGGCCTAAACCAAACTGGCTACCATTGAGTCAACTCTGATTTGTAGCGACCCTCGAGGACGAGGACGGGGTAGAACTACCTCTGTGGGGTTCCAAGGCTGTAACCATTTACAGGAGAAAAATGTAAAAGCCTCATCTTTCTCCTGCAGAGTGGTTGGTAGTTTCAAACAGCTGATCTTTCAGTTAGCAGTCCAACAAGTAACCCACTGCACGACCAGGGCTGTTGTTTGTTATTTGAAGCTATCAAGTTAGGCCCTGATGCTTGGAGACCCCAGGCACAATTGAACTAAACCTTCCTGGTCCTGCACCATCCCCCAGTTCAGGTGCAGATTGGACCATTGTGCAAAAGGGCATCTGCAGGGTTTTCTTGTTAGTCAGTCTTAGTCTGGAAACCCCACTGAAACATGTTCAGCATCAGAGCAACACGTAAGCCTCCATTAGCCAACTCCCACAGAATGACTGGGTGGAACCATGCAAATATGGCGTAGAGGACCAAGTTGAGGGTTTGTCGGTTTTGCTATTCCTCTTGTATAAGAGAGCCATCTCAGAAGCAGGAACAGAGAGAATTCCAGAGACCATCACGAAAGAAGAGCTACCAACCAGCAGAGTATGTTGGAAACCCCTGCCAGATGTGGGCTACAGAGGCCACGCTACTCTGAGACCAGAGGCTGAGGCAAGGAGACCATGAGACAGAGCAGTGGGTGGACGTCCTGATCCATGGGGCAGAGGCTGACGACCAGAGAGACTGGGCTGCTAGCTGAGAAGAGGTGTTTCTGTGGACCCATCACTGTCTCCTGAATGTTCTCTGATCCCAATTTGTGGTAACTTGTTAACTTCCCTAATACCAAACCCAACAAACAAAACAACCCAACTCACTGCCACTGAGCTGATTCCAACTTACTATTGATCCCAGCCGCCCATAATTGTGAGTGCTGTCTGTGAATTCTATGTGGCCATTGCAACAAACGATCAAACTCAACACAAATAGTGTCATGGGAAGAAAGGTTGTTGCCAGAATAGGTTAAAGGAAGATGGAAGGGGGAGGCATGTCGGACCTCTGCCTTGTGACACCTGGTCTAAGGCGAGTTTGAAGACAAATTGTCAGTTCTCCCTGATGAAGCCAAAAGAGGTCAGATGCGGCCTCCATGCCGTTTCCTCAAGCACATTGGCTGGAAGCCAGCTGAGGTTTCCCATATGGAAGGCAGGAAGGCAATATTCATACCACTGAACACCCAGTGCTTCTGTGGACTCTTGCTAGAAGCTCAAAAACCTGGAGGTTTGGTGAGAGGAAGAAGGTGGACAGGAAGTTCCAAGAACTTTGTGTAGCTCTGGTTATGGCAGACACTTGGGGGAGGATCATTTTGTGCAATAGGTCACAGCACTCCCTTCATTTCCCTTCACTTCATTCAGTCAAAGTACCAGACGGTGGATAGCAGTGGCCAACAGCAGTCCCAGGAGCCTGGCAGCACAGGCTCAAAACTCTGCCAGTCCACCACCCACCAGCTGTGTCCCTCAGGCAAGGGCCTTCCTCTCTCTTTGGGCTTTTGTGGTCCTATGACCCTAGGAGGGTGGAGCTGCCTTGCTCCCATTGGGTCTCTAGGGAGCTGTTTAATCTTTTCAGACCCAACATGTATGTGGCCTCAGGCGTCCCCAACATTTTCGAATGGGGACCTTCTTCTCATCACCCTGCATACCCTATACTTAGAAAGATTTCATCTATTCAGCTACATGTGAGAAGTAAATTAATTTCTCCTCTTATAATTTATTAATTGGGGATGAACATAATGGCCAAATGAAATGTCTGTTCTGTATGTGACAATTGTGATCCCACGCTGAGGAGCCGGGATTCCTGCCAAAAACAAAGAAATGTGACACTTCAGTTGGCCCAGGTGTCTTCCTAGAGCTCCGTGTACACCCTCTGAAAGACTTTATTAACTGAAAGCATCACAGAGATTTCTGTTACGATGCTGGTCCTCCCAGGGGGTCTGCAGACTCCAGGACAGGGATGGGGCTCTGACCTCACCATGGCAGTCTAAAGCTCCCTAGAATAGAGCTTGGGCAGGGATTCGAGGAGGCATCAGTGGGGATCTAATGGTCTGGGAGATGCTTAGAACACAAGGGTGCACCTCTCTATTGGTGAAACATGCCCCCCAGAAAGACAGGAAGTCCCCCACTCCCCAGGGGTCTTCTGAGGCACAGCAGCAGCAGGCTTGTTATTCTGGCCACACTAGGCCAAGGGAGCCATGTGACAATGAGGATGGAACCTTTTCCACCTATGCTGCTCAGTTCTGACTACAGAGACCCTTAGTGGTGTGGCGCTGAGAGAGTGAGAGACCTGATCCGAAGGGGGTCTGTACGGCAGCAGACAAGCCTAGCTTAACTCTTGATGCTGACAGCTGCCATCCAGCCATAGTAACCCCAGAGTCCCCCAGCTGAGCTCTAAGGTGAAAATAAATGAAATTAATCTAATTTTCTTTCTACCAGCACTTCTCAGACACAAATCCCCTGGGGTCTTTTTACAATATGGATTTTGATCTAGTGTCTCTGGAGAGGGGCCCGAGACTGCATTTCTGGCGAGCCCCCAGTACAACCTATGCTGGTGATTCAGGCAGGAGAAAAAGAGATAGGAAGTGCCCCCACCCCCCCACCCCACCCCTGCACACACACCTCCGTTTCTTTTCTGAAGCCACCATGACTGCAGTACCGGAAAGCAGACAAAACCAAAGCCAGCACAATGGCAAAGCCTCAACCTCAAGTTCACTTATAAATACAAATGCAGCATTGTGGATAAAATATTAGCAATAGACTCCAGGATGGAATCAAAGAATGAAAAAGTGCTTCAATATGAAGATGAAATCTAGCCATGTAAGTACTTATACCAATAAAACGGAGGAAATCATATTCATAGATGCAAAAAGCACCATTTCTAATAAGAACTCAAACTAGGAATGGGTGGACACTCTTTAAACAAAACTCAGGCTATTTATTTAGAACCAGCAACAAATATGGTTTTACAAGTTGAAACACAAAACATTTCATTAAAGTCAAGAAGGAGCCAGGGATATTCACTATCTTATTACTGAACCTTGTTTTAGGGCAGTAGTTGTCAAGCCCAGGTGCCCACTTAGAATCATCTAAGAAGCTTTTTAGAGATATACTAATCAGAATCTTAAGCTTAGGGGCCTAGCATTGGATTATATATTTTTTAACTTCCTGGCTGGTGCTAATAGGTAGCCCTGGGAGAGAACTGCTTTCTTTGAGGCATCAGCAAACGCAACAAAAAGGAAATTAAACAACAACCATGATCATTGGGAAAGGAGTGTTGCTAGATAAAATAAAGAATGCCTAGTGAAATTAGAATTTCACACAAACAATGGATTTTTTAGATCTAAGTATGCCCCCATGCGATATTTAGAGAGTTATTTATCCGAAATTAAAATTTATAGCTCACCTCATTGCATTATGTTTTGCCCTGCACCAATTCCGTGTTTTGCCAAATGAAAGAGCCATGGACACCCTATGTAGAGTGAGTCTATTGGTGCCATTTTCCAACACCACGGGCTCACTTTGTGTCTCTGTGTCATATTTTGGCCACTCTGGCGATATTTCAAACTTTTCCATATTATTGCTTACTTAGCAGACTACAGTATAGTATAAACATAATTTATATATGAACTCAGAAAGCAAAGAAAAATAAGACTCACATTATTACAATATTTGTTTTAGTGTGGTGGTCTGGAACCAAGCTTACTATATCTCTCAAGTATGCCTATGACTGGGCGGTCTGTGTTTCTTTTTGCTAAATCTGGCAACCCTAAAAGAAGAGATATGAACTTGATTGGATTGTTGTTGCTATCATTGCATAAAAGCCTAGAGACCCTATTAAAAACATTTGGAATTCATAGCAATATTTGATAAGAAGGTGGGGTACAAGTCACATGATAACAATCAATAGTTTGGGTTCCTAGAAATGAAAATGAGGAGTTTTCCATATAGAATAGTGGTAACTGTTGTTGCGTTGCTGTTGTTAGGTGCTCGCAGGTTTTCTCTGATTCACAAGACCCCTATGTGTAACAGAATGAAACACTACCCAGTCATATGCCATCCTTACACCTTTTTTTTATGTTTGAACTTGTGTTAGGCTGGGATGACTAGAGAAACACATCCAGAAACACTCATGTATGTATAAGAAAGAGCTCATGTTGAAGAGTAATTGTATATTAAGAAAACATCTGAGCCCAGTCCAGATCAAGTCCATTAAGTCTGAAATTAGCCCATAAGTCCAATAGCAATCCATAAATTCCTTTTCAGACTAACGCAGCACATGTAATGATGCTGAATGCAGGAAGATCACAGGCTGGTGGGTGGAATGTCTGGTGGATCTTTCTCATCTCAGCACTGGCACCGGTCTCCATGTGGCTCAACAGGAAGATAAAGGAGAGAGAGAGAGAGAGACAGAGAGAGACAGAGACAGAGAGAGAGAGAGAGAGAGAGAGAGGAAGTTCCCAGAATCCTCATGAGAAGGCCATGCCCACAAGGAAGCATCATCAGGCTGTGGCCTGGTTAACAGGGTAGACACCACCCCTACACTTATTTATCATGTTGACATGAAATGATGTAACCACCACAGAGCCCATTGTTAACAGTCACTGTATCAATCCATTTCATTGAAACTGTTCCTCTTTTTCACTGACCCTCTACTTTACCAAGCATAATTTTCATCTCCAAGGACTGGGTTCTCCTGATAACATGTTCACAGTATGTGAGACCGAGTTTCCCCATCTCACTTCTAAGGAGCATTCCTGCTGTACTTCCAAGACAGATTGGTTTGTTCTTCTTACAGTTCATGGTACCCTAAATAGTCTTCAACAATGCAGTCATCAAATGCACCAATTCGTCCCTGTTGTCCTTCTTAGGTGTCCAGCTTTCGTAGGCAGATGAGGCGATTGAAAAGAACATGGCTTGGATCAGGCACACCTTTCTCCTGAAGGCAACACCTTTGCTTTCTAACCCTTTAAAGGAATCTTTCATAGCAGCTTTGCCCAAATGCCTGGTCACTTGATTTCTTCACTGTTGCTTCCATGAGCATCGATTGTGGATTTAAGTAAAATTAAATCCTTGCGACTTCGATCTTTTCTTTATTCATCGTGATGCTGTCTGTTGGTCTAGTTGTGCGGATTTTTGTTTTCTTTACCCTGAGTTATAATCCACGTTTCTGGGATTATCTGCTCAAGGTAAAAGGATGCAACACCGACACACACCTTTCACGATTTTAACCACACAGTATTCCCTTGTTCTGTTTAAGCAGCTGCCTCTTGGCCACATGAGCACAGAGAAGTGTTTTGGAATTCCTATTATTGCCAACGTTACCCATAGTTTGTTATGATCCACACAGTCTAATGCCTTTGCATTATCAATAAAACGAGAGTAAACTTCTTTCTGGAATTCTCTCCTTTCAGCCAAGATCCATCTGATATCAGCAATGGTATCCCTCATCATGACTTCTGACTTTGGCTTGAATTTCTGGCTGCTATTTGTCTGTGTACTGTTGCGACTGCTTTTGAATTATCTTTATTAAAAATTACTTGCATGTGATATTAATGATATTGATAATGCAGCATTTTGTTGGGTCATGGTCTTTTAAATGAGCACAAAGATGGGTCTCTACCAATTGGGCAAGCAGGAAGATGCCTTCCAAATTTCTTGGCATAGACAAGTAAGTGCTTCCATTGCTGTGATAGTTTGCTGAAACATTTCCATTGGTGTTCCACCAATTCCTGAAGCCTTGCTTTTTGCTAATGACTTTAGTGCAGCTAGGACTTTTTCCTACGGCACCATCGGTTCTTGCTCATATGCTACTTCTTGAAGTGGTTGATCAATTCTTTTTTGCTATAGTGACTCTATGTATTCCTTCCATCTTGGTTTGATGCTTCATGCAACAAGAGCGTTAAGAGTACTATAAAATGCCGAGGAATAAATGTAATAAGGAGGACATAAGACATATACAAGGCAAACTATAGCACTTTATTAAGAGTCAGTAAAACAGAACATAAACAAATGCAAAGTTATACATTATTCTAAGAAAGAAAGAAAAAACAAGTATTATGGATGTGATTCCAACATATATGCACTAATGGCAGTGAGTTTAATTTTTGGCGACAGAGTGGACCTGTGCTCCATAGAGTTTTCAATGTACGTTGTTTTTTGGAAGTAGGTCTTCCTGTGAGTGTATTAGCCATTTGTACCACCCAGGACTTAATATTAATATTATAAAAGTGTAAATTTTCCAAAAATTCACATAAAATTTTTATTTTATTTCACCCTATTTTCCAACAGGGTTTTTCTTAGAATGGCATAAAATTATCTTAAATTTCATCTCAAAAAAGTAATGTCAGAGAATAACTATGAAAAGAACAGTGAAGTAGGACTTGCCTTAGTAGATATCAAGAAATTCTATAATGTCACTAAAACCCAATCAATGTAACATTGGCATAAATAAAGATGAAAATACTTCCTAGAAATCAGGGCCCAACCCTGATCCTATACCCAGGAAAAATTCAAAGTGGATCAAAGATTTTATTGAAAATGAAAACCAAATATTTCATAGATGGACATATAGGGACCAAGATGTGGGTCTAAGTTTTTGTGAATAGGCTACAAATAAAACAAAAAAATTTACAAATGGCAAAAGACAAAACAGACAAAATAGACCTCATGAGAATGAAATCGTTCTGTTCATCTAAAGACTTTATCCTTTAAAAAATGAAGGCAACCTATGGAATGGGAAAAAAAAAACTTTGGGGAACCATATATCTGATAAAGGTTTAATATGTAAAACTTGGAAAATACTTCTGTAACAGCCAAAAGAGAGCAAAAAGACAAGAATCCTAATTTTGAAATGGATGAGACTTGACATGTTAGAAAAAAGGATAGACAAATGGACAAAAAACACATGAAAAAGGCTCAAAGTCACTGCTGTACTGTGTATCATTGAGTTAATTCCAACACTCAGCAACTCATCAGGTTTCCTATGCCAAAGTCTTTACATGAGCCGAAGTCCCTAAGTGTAAGCTCATGGGTTTGAAACACTGACCTTGTGGTTAGCAACCAAGCTCTTAATTATTGTGCCACCAGGACTCCTTTCAAAGTAACTAGCCATTAGCGAAATACACATCAAAACCACAGTGGGATGCTGTCTCATATTCATAAGAATAGCAATGATCACAAAATTAAAATCTTAGGTGTTGGCAAGGCTGTGGAGAAATAAGATCCTTCGTCCATTACTGGTAAGAATGTAAAACGGTACAACTACTATGGATAACATTTGGCGGGCCTCAAAAAGTTCAACATAGATCTACTATCTGACCCAGGAATCCCAGTCCTAGGTGCAGATCCAAGAAACCTGAAGGCAGTGATGCATACAGAAACAAATAGTTATTGTTACTAGCACTTCAATGCACATATAGCCATAGAACAGAAACAACTTAAATGTCCATCAACAGATGAATGGATAAATAAGATGTGGTACAGACACACAATCGATTCCTAAAACCAAACCCAACCCACTGCCACTGAGTGGATTCCAACGTATAGTAACCTTATGGGGCAGAGTAAACAACTCCTTTGCATTTCTGAGACGATAAATCTTTCTCTTCTGGAGGGGATGCTGGATTTGAACTGCTGACCTTGTGATTAGCAGCCCAACACTTCATCCATGACACTTCTGGTACTCAACCATAAAGAAACATGCCACAACATAGACGAACCTTGAAAATATTATGCTGAGGAAAGTCAGACACAAAAGGACAAACACTGTATGTTCTCACTTATATGAAACAGGCAAATATATAGAAATCAAAAGAAATTAATGGTTACCAGAGGTGGAAGGGAAAGAGAAAGGTTTTTTGTTGTTGTTGTTTCGCTGTACATCATAGGTATGTTAAAGGTGGTGGCGGAGTTTGGAAATAGATAATGAAATAGTTACAGAACTTGGAGAATGTAATCCAGGTACTGAAATGTACATGCATGGGTTGTATGTATATTGCAATAGAAAAGGAATGAAACCATCTAGAAAATGTGGAGCTACGTAGCGGTATGTTTGAGAAATCAATATATTACAAGTGTAGTTGTTCAATTCAGTGCGAAAAGCATGAGCTACTCAATAAATGAGGTTGCCAGGACAGGCTATCTGTCTGGAAAATGTAAAATTAAATCACACATTCCGCTATATAAAAATAAATTCCTGGATGTAAAAGGCTCCAAGGCAAAACATAAAAGCCTTACAAGAAAATCTGAATACCTGTATAATCTAAAGAGGTTGCGAAAACCTTCTGGAAGTCCAGAAGTTATCACAGCAAATACACCTACTTATACTTATCTCCCATCTCATTATTCAACATCTCACATTTCTGACAATTAAAACAAATCTATTATCCAACTATTTTGCATACTAACAAAGTGGCAAGCAAGGCAGCAGTGGTTGTGGATCGTCCCCTCCCTCGAGAAGAGTCTCCAGGCGCCCTTTGGGAAGTTGGACCCTGCTGCCCCTGAGCCCTTGTCGCTCTCTTGTGGGCAGGAGCACTATGTTTATTTGCTACTTAGGGTTGGCCTCCTCTGTGGCCATGGCCTCTGTACAGATGTACAAGCAGCAGAGCCAACAGGTGCTTATTCTTCGGCACTCAGAGGCCCTGTGCTCAAAATTACTGTGGGGTGAAAGGAAGGAAAGAAAGTGGAATTTGAATATTTGGAAGAAACTCAAGTGAGTTCATGACATCCCAAAGTGAGTGAAACTGAGCTTGACGCCTTGGTGGGGCCAGGTGCAGCTGGGAGAGCAGTCAGGCTCCCAGAGCCCTCCCAGAAAACCCGAACCTTTGTGACTCTAGGCCTGGAAGGCAGAGAAGGCTCTGGGATGGAAAACACAGGGCTTGCAAGGGTGGGAATGGAAGCTCGGTGAAGGAAGTGCTGAGCCAGCACAGGAGGAAGGTGAAATGGTTAAGACCAGGCCCTTCAATTACTCAGCCCACCTTTAACCAGCTTTGCCTCCTCCATGCTTTCTGTTGTGCAAAGGAATAATCCATAACTGGACTCGTCACATCAGTGAATCTTAGCTATTATTTCCAGCAGCATATTTTCTAAACCGAAAAATCAAACGAATGGATACTCTAAAAATAGGCACAAAACATTATCCATTTTCACATAATGCTGATTTTTGTATTAATGACCTGGATTTTAGAACCTAACCATGTCAATAAGCAAGAAGTAAGTGTATAGATACATTCATTATTTGAGATCTAGGAAGTTTTGTATGGGAAAAGAATAACATGAACCAGCCAATAGACAACAATACATATGGGCAGAATTTTGTAATGCAGATGACAAAGGATTACTTTCTATAGCATATAGAATATCTTATAAGTTGACAATAATAATAGCCAACAATATAAATACATAACTCACAGAAGAGCAAATTCAAGCACATGAAAAACTACACACTCTCTAGTAGTCAGGAAAATATACATGAAAGCAATAATGAGATATCATCTTAAACCAGGGGTATCAAACTGGTGACCCGTGGGCAGCATGTGTCCCCCAAGGTAATTTTTTGTGGCCCACGATGCTCTGAAATAAAATATAATGAGGGAATTGTGTGTACAGTATTGCCTCGATCTCCCCTAAGCACTATTTTCTTCATAACAATTTTTTCTATTTTCATTTTATTTCAGAGCATCACGGGCCACAAAAACTTACCTCAGGGGCCGCATGTGGCCTGTGGGTCGCCAGTTTGACACCCCTGCTTTAAACCCATCAAATTCACAAAACAGAACTATAACTTCTAGTCAAGATGTGGGAAATGGAATTGTTATACATCACTCATAGTTTTGAGGGAGATATTGAGAAACAGCTGTTAATTTTTAAATACATATAATATTCTAACTAACCATTCAACTTCCGGCAATCTGCCCCATTCATAGAACTTGATTAGTACCCCTTTGCAGGATCAGATATACAATATTTATTGCAGCTTTGTCTTGTTGGTCAAGAACTTTAGTAGGTCAAAAACCTATGAAAAGAAATGAGATGACTGAATAAAGGATGGTCAACTCTAATTAGAGGAGCCCTGGTGGTGTAGTGGTTATGTGTTGGACTGCTTTCCATGTGATCCACAGTTCAAAGCCACCAGCAGCTTCGTGGGAGAAAGACTGGGCTTTCTAATCTTGTAAACAGTTTCTGTCTCAGAAACCCACAGTGGGTCACTATGAGTCAGCATTGACTCAAAGGCAGTGAATTTGTTTTTTGGGGAACTATAAGCACTGAATATGAAACAGCCATAAAAAAGAATAAATTAATGAACAAAATGTTCCTAGTAGCACTGTACATAATAACCTCAAACCAGAAATAACCTCAAACCAGAAATTATCCAAATGACTATTAGTAATAGAGTGGATGAATACATTGTGGTATATTCACACAATGGGATATTATACAGCAATGAAAATGAACAAACCACAGCCACAATATTAGAATATATATCTTCAATCCAGTGAATTATTTAATATGTCTCTTTCAGCCATAGCCTTTGTTACTCCTATCAAATTACCTGTTATTTAGTGGGTCTGGGTAAGAAGGTGAGGAGGATATGGATTGGATCAGATAATTCAGCTACAAGTGCATGTTAACAAGGCTAATTATGACTGCCATCCTGCTGGGTAGTCCTTTGGACTCAAGATCCCTCTGCATTGAACTTCCTTGATCCAGGAGACAGATTTGACACCAGAGAAGTAGCAAAGGAGCAGCAACCGTATAACTGGGAGCCAGAGCATGAGACAGAGTGGTGGACTTCCCAGCCCACAGAGCAAGTCAAGCTGAGTGCTTTGGGGCAGGAGGCTGGCTTATGGAATGGGGTCCTCTGGACACTGAACTGAGTTTGCTGACCCACAGAGGTGGAGCTGAGTACCTTCAGGCTGAGGCTTACAGTGGAGCGACACACCTTTTGGTCATTTATTGGCAGCTCTAAAAGAGGTTTGTAACCTTGCCTCAGCAGGGCAAAGGCCGGGCCAAGAGGCTCAGGGCCAGAGAAAGGCCTGCTTGCAAGTATGGAAGAGAAGAAACTATCTTGACTGAATAACTGTATTCTGAGCATTTCTCCCATGAATTGTAACCTGCTAACTTTCTTAATAAACTCCATAAACATGAGCAGTTTTTGTGAGTTCTGTGTGGCATTGCAATGAATCATCGAACCCAGCTGAAAATTAATTAAGAGCTGTGGGAGACAGAACACTGTGATAAGCCATAAATGTTGTACAAAAGGGTGTTTACTGAATGGTTCGATTTACATAAAACACAAAGCAAACTAAAGAATCTGGTGTTAGGTTATTCTGACTTGCAGGAGATGGGAGGTGAGTGGAAGGGGGCTTGGAGGAGTTCTGTGGGCCCGGTAATGTTCTGTTTCTTTACCTGGGTGCTGGCTGCATAGATGTATTCACTGTGGAAATTCATCAAGCAGCGCCTTCATGAGAAAAAAGGAAAGCTCTAATAGCTTGGAGAGACCTCAAGTAGGATTGAGCAAAGCAGGATGCAGAAAATTGTATGAATGCTAACATGGCATTGAATGAAAAGACCACCTTGATTATATATTTGTGTGTGTGAATATGTGCAAAAATGAGGATACATGAGCATTTAGAAGTCTGTACAGGTTTATAAACAAGATAGAGAAAATTATGGTGGTTCTTAACATGGCTTCCTTAGGTGGAATAACAGAGATGTTGAGAGCCGGACTGCTGCTGGGGCAGGAAAGTCAAAAGGAAAAAGCATGGATAATATGATCGTGTTTGTGTTTAAACAAAAACAACAACACCCTTCAGGACAAAAATTGTTCAGAAATAAATCCTACCAAAGTCTAATAATTGAGACCCAGTATATAGTTTGCACAATTCAAGCACAAAGCACATGGAATACTATGAACATTCACTCAAACTCTAGGTGAAAATATGAAGCCTAACGATTGTTATCAAATAGCAATGGCTACAATACAAAAAGATGTTATCAGATTCTAGCAATATGGTAGACTCAGATAATCTGAAAATCCCTTTATGACCATTACCTATAAATACTGGGTAAAATATATACATGTTTATTTAATATGCATAGCTAGGCTCACAAATAATAAAAGCAACCCCCAGTACCCCAAAGATGAAACAACGCACAGAGGAGGTTTTGGCTTGAGCTACCAACGGGTATTTGTCACAGAACCTAGGGGGTTGGGCTTTCATGGCTACACAGAGATAGGAGAAGAGGCGTTGGGAAGTAGCGAATTGAAGCTGAGAGTTTTGCAGAGAACTATGACCCTCAAAAAAAAACTATTCTATTTATGAAAGGATTTAAAAACAAGGGAGGCCACAGGACACAAGGCATTCCATGGGCGGAAAAACAGAAGCTCCCTGAGAATTCAAATCCACAGGATCACAATTCACGTGGCTTTTACTCTGCCCATATAGTACAGAAAGTCCAGAATAAAAAGTCACATAAGAATTGTTCCTCAAGTAGTGATACCCCTGGGGCACAAGGCAGAAGCAAACCAAATACTTCCCTGAAGTGCCACTTCTCAGCTATCACAGGCTATCACAGAGCAAAATACTAGCCCTACTAATGGAAAGTCACCATTAAATAAAATGAAAAACCCGTGAGTAAACAACCCAGCCTGTGGTACTCTGAATTATGGCTGTTTTAGTCCTAGTCTTTGTAACTTCCACCAAATAATTGGGTGGGACCATGCAAATACAGTGTATGAAGCCCTAACAAGGGGATTGGTCAGTTTTACCATACTGTCTGTTATCAAATGAGCCACCTCCCGGAAATGGGATCTCAAAAGGTCAACAAACAGACTTTGAACTATTTACAGGTTGTTGGGTTTTTTTGTCATTGTTTTTTTGTTGTTATTTTGTTTTGTTGCTTTGTTTTGCTCTGTCTTGTTTTTGTGCATAGTATTATCTCTGCAGGTCTATCTAGATAAGACAGGCTGGATAAACAATCTGGAGGAGAAAACAACAGGATATGGGAATATGGGAGAGGGGGAGATGGGGGAAAGGAAGTGGTGTTCACAAACCCAGGGACAAGGGAACAATGAGTGATCCAAAATCAGTGGCGAGGAGAGTGTAAGAGGACTGGTAGGGCTTGATCAAGGGCAATTTAACCGAGAGGAATTACTGAAACCCAAAGGAAGGCTGAGCATGATAGTGGGACAAGAGGAAAGTAAAAGGAAATACAGGAAAGAACTAGGAGGCAAAGGTCATTTATAGAGATCTAAATACAGGCATGTACATATATATATAACAATAGAGAAATAGATCTATGTACATATATTTATAGGTTTAGTATTAAGGTAACAGATGGACATTGGGCCTCTACTCAAGTAATCCCTCAATGCAAGAACACTTGTTCTATTAACTAGGCATTCCATGATGCTTACCTTCCCAACACAATCACTGAAGACAAAGTGGGTGCATAAGCAAATGTGGTGAAGAAAGCTGCTGGTGCCCTGCTATCAAAAGATAAAGTGTCTGGGGTCTTAAAGGCTTGAAGATAAACAAGCAGCCATCTAGCTGAGAAACAACAAAGCCCACATGGAAGAAGCACACCAGCCTGTGTGATCACGGGGTGTCAATAGGACCAGGTATCAGGCATCAAAGCCCCCAAAAATCATAGCACTGTGAATGAGGGGGAGTGTGGATTGGAGACCCAAAGCCCATCTGTAGGCAACTGGACATTTCCTTACAGAAGGGTCACAGAGAGGAGATGAACCAGTAAGGGTGCAGTATAGCACCAATGAAACATATAACTTTCCTCTAGTTCTTTAATGCTTCCTCCCCACCCCACCCCCAACCCCACTATCATGATCCCAATTCTTGTTACAAATCCGGCTAGACCAGAGGATGTATACCGGTACAAGATAAGAACTGGAAACACAGGGAATTCAGGACAGATGAACCCTTCAGGATCATGAGAGTAGTGATACCAGGAGGGTAACGGGAAGGTTGGGGGAGAAAGGGGGAACCAATCACAATGATCTACATATAATCCCCTCCCTGGGGGACAGAAAACAGAAAAGTGGGTGAAGGGATACATCACTCAGTGTAAGACATGAAAATATAATAATTAATTAATTATCGAGGGTTTGTGAGGGAGGGAGGCTGGGAGAGGGAGGGAGAAAATGAGGAGCTGATACCAAGGGTTCAAGTAGAAAGCAAATGTTTTGAAAATGATGATGGCAACAAATGTACAAATGTGCTTGACACAATGGATAGATGGATTGTGATGAGAGTTGTATGAGCCCCCAATAAAATTATTTTAAAATTAAAAAAAAAAAAGAATGAAGAGCTAGGAATAAAGTGTGTCCTTTACACCCCAAGATAACTGCAACAGAACATCTTCTACCCAGGAAACAGAGGCCTGTGAACCAGATACATAATGGAAAAGTGACAGAAGTAGAAGCAACAGCCCTAAGAACCAAGAGTATGAGACAGAGCAGAGCAACCGGCTTCACAGAGTGAGTGAGGCCGGATGCCTTTGTAGAGTGCACTGCCTCCAGGTACTTAATCTGGGGAGCTAGGTCTGCTGACCCATGGAGCTAGGGTCAATTGCCTTTGGGGTGGGGCTTATGGTAGAATGGCATGCCCTTTGGGCATTCATCAGCAGCACTAAAGTAGCTTTGTAACATTTACCCACACAAGGCAGAGGCCAAGAGGCTATGTAACTGAGAGGTTGAGGAGCAGAGAGAAGCATGCCTGTAGACACAACTAAGTGCTACTGGCCAGAAGAACAGTATCCTGATTATTTCTGATCTTGAATTGCAACCTGTTAACTTCCCTAAGAAACCCCATACTCATAAATATTGTCTGTGTGACCATTGCACAGAATGATTGAACCCATCCAAGAAGTAGTGAGTGAGTGCCCTGGGAGGAATGGTTGCTGTCAGAATTGGAGGAGGCATGCCTAAACTCTGCTTCACAGGAATGGACCAAGGGCTGATTTGATGGTGGTCCTCTTCCTTCTCCCCTGTGAAGTTAGAGGAGGTCAGACGCCATCCCTGCCTGGTCTTGGCACAAGGGACTCCATTTTGAATCCGGCACCTTCTTGGTTCTCAGAACTCACCTCTCATGGGCCTCCCTCACATCGGCCTCCCCTCCCCTCGCTGAAAATCACCAGTTCTGAGAACCAGATATCCCCGAGAAAGAATGTTCTTTGAAGATATGTTTACTTCACCTGCCCCGGTACCTATAGATAAGATTAACGACCACTTCCCTGCATCCCTTGAAGATGTGTTTATTCCACCCATCCCGGACCTAAAGATAAAATTAATGAGCGCTTCCCTTTGAAGCCCCTGTGTGCAGCTGTGCCTGCCACCAGGGGATATAAAAACGCAGCCAGAAATTCCCCTCGCGCGGTTTCATTAGCTCAATACGTGAGTTACTGAACCCGTCCGCAAGCTTCTCAATAAAGCCTGCTTCTAAAACTTTACCAATTGGACCTTTAATTCCACTTTGCGCCCCAAAAACCCTTACAATCCCCTTCCATATTTTTCTACCCCCTGATAAAAAGTCTGCACATACCACAACCATAGCATTGGACCCCCATGAGCTCCAAATATACATGTTGCTGTTGTTAGTTGCTAGGGAGTCTATTCTGACTCAAGGTGATTCATATGTTACACAGAACTGGGGCTCCACAGGGTTTTCTTGGCTATAATCTTAAAGAAAGCAGATCACCAGGCCCCCATTTTTTCCTACAGTGCCACTGGGTGGGTTCAAATCTCCAACCCTTATGTTAACAGCTGAGCCTAAATGTTATGCTACCAAGGAATTTCCAAGTATGCACAAAATTTCAAACCAAACTCACAGTTTATTCTATCTCATAGCAACCGGGGGGGGGGGGGCAGAGTAGGCCTTCCCCATAGGGTTTCCAAGACTAAATCTTTACAGAATCACATGGCCACATCTTCTTCCTCTGGAGTATTTGATGGGTTCAACCCACCACTGTACTACCAAGGCACCCGCAAAACACACACAGTCAGAGAGGGATTATAAAATTAGTACATAAAACATGAAACCTAGAAAAGACGCACTGAAATCCCAAGAATTAGAGCTATATGAAAAAAGGACAGGCATAAGTGAAAAGTCTCAGAAAAAGCCCATAATGTATTTTTCAAATAAATCTTTTACAAAAGATTAAAGGATTGATATGAGAATTTTTTATTTAAAAACATTAAAGAACCCTGATATAATTGGAAATATATATATACTGTGTTCATAGATAAGAAGATCCAATATAATAGTTACAATCTTCTCTAAATCTAGCAATGTAATCCAATTCCCATAAAAATGCAACAGGAAATTTCACTTAATTGACATGCTGATCCTAAAATATGTACAGAATATGTACAGAAGACTAAATAACCAAAGAAAATTTTAAAAAGACAAAAAAGATTGAAGGGGACACATACTACCAGATATCAGGACGATTCTAAGGCTAATATTTAATATAGGAGGTGTTAATATGAGTTGCATTTGATTACTAAGTAAGCAGCTTATAGTGAAGCCCATGTGAAACTTCACTATAGATTAGTAAGTACAAGTAAGCCTGTGCTTACCTTGTTTATTGTGCAATTCACCTTTGAATATAAGGATAGACAAATGAATCAACAGAGATTCTGAAACAGACCCATGTGTGTATGGGAGCTTACTATATGAAAGACATGGCATTAGAAATTGGTAGAAAACAAAACCCTTTATTAACTGGTTCTGGAACAACTGACCATCCACGTTGCAAAAGGTGAAATTAGATCTTCACATCACACCCCAAAATCATTTCCAAGGGATTAACGAACTAAATGCTTTTAAAAAGCAAAATTTATATAAATGCACATCTTTATGATATTCAGGGTTCAAAATGACATTTCTTGTTTTTAGGGAAGGCACAGAAAAGCACCACTTTTAAGGGAAAAGACTGACAAATTTGACAAGTGAAATTCTTAAAACTTCTGCTTGAAAACAAATGCCAGAAATAAAGTGAAAAATCAAGTTGAAGACTGGGAGAAAATATCTGCTTTGTAAATAAGATACAGTAGAACCCTGGACCTCAATGCTAATTTGTTCTAGAACAGTGGTTCTCAATCTTCCTAATGCCGCAACCCTTTAATACAGTTCCTCATGTTGTGGTGACCCCCAATCATAAAATTATTTTCGTTGCTACTTCATAACTGTCATTTTGCTACTATTATGAATCGGGTGACCCCTGTGAAAAGGTTGTTCGACCCCCAAAGGGGTTGTGACCCACAGGTTGAGAACCTCTGTTCTAGACTGTGTCAAGATGCAATGCAGTCGAGTTCTGAATCAATTTTTCCCATAAGAAATAACTGAAAACGGATTAATCTGTTCTCAATCACCAAATTTTACCCTAACCTTGCCTTTTTATACAAAATATTACACAGAAATTTCAAAGTAAATAAGTTCAGAGTTAAATAATATAATTTAAATAAGAAACTCAACATTAAAACAGTTTTTAAGAACCACAGTATGGTCCATACCTTGAGAGTGATGAGGATCTGATCTGTGGACATGGAGGTGGAGAGCAGGAATGGAGAGTCATTGTTGGGAAGGGAATCCCCTTCCATAAAAATCAGCTGGTAGCTGTTTTGCAGTTTGTTCCCTTTTTGCCTTTTTTCACTAGGACCTGGCTGGCTTTCTCTAAAAAAAAAAAAATAATAATCTGTCTAATGTGGCCCGCTGTTGGCATTTAGTAAAAAGGGTTTACTAAATTATCATTAACAATATTGATATCACGGTTAACCAGTTCCTTAGCATGATGATTCTTTTCAAAAAACTCTTTCTTGGGACCTGTTTTTTATCTAAAAACAGTACAGAAAGCCACAAAAACTAAGAAAATTACAGCAAAACGCTTAGAGCACAGCCGCAAAAGGTTTAAATAATGCGTGCTAACAACGCCAACTAACGCCACGTGACCAAAACACGAACTGCTTTTGTTGACAAAAATCACGTGCTTCGGGTCGGATTCCGATGTTTTCTTCAAGCCCCAATGCAAAACTTTCTCCACATTCTGCGTCAAAACCCAATTATGTCGCGTACTGATGTGGTCAAGTACCAGGGTTCAACTGCAAAGGGTTCAGATTAAACAGTTTAAAAGTGGTAGCGTAGCGGGTTAAACACTGGGCTGCTAACCACAGTTGGAAACCATCAGCTTCTCTGGGAGAAAGATGAAGCTTTCCGTTTTCCTAGAGTCACAGTCTCGGAAACCCACAGAGACCATTCTAAGCTGCCCTTTCGGGTTGCAGTGAAGTGAAATCGACTCAATAGCAGGGAGTTTTGATCTTACCAATCAATGAGAAAAAGACAGTCCTTAGAAATGAGGTAGGGAAGGGTCAGGAAGGATGGAGTTTGTGTGAGAAGGGGTCGTATTGACGTGATGAAAATGTTCTAAAACTGATTTTTGGTGATGTTGCATAACTTTGTAAATTTACTAAAAAAAATGAGTTGTACATTTAAAGGGGTGAATTATATCATCCAAAATATGCTTCAGTAAAGCGATTTGAGATACGGAATGAGAGATGGAGATGGAAAGCGGGAGCAAGAATAGCTAAGTAGCAGAGTTGAGTGCTTGAAGGACCAGCTGAGACTAATAACATCAATAACAACGTCTGGACCTGCAGGGATTCGACCTTACTTTCAGCTGGGCAACTTGAAGAGTTGAGCTGAGTCTGTGTCCAATTGACTCAACCTTCAAGCCTGCTCTGACTGTATGTCTCATTTCTAACAACTGAATGTAAACTTGTCCTTGAGACTCTCTTCAGTCCTAACCTAAACAGGTCTCACATTGCTTTGGACAGCACCGCCCAGTGAACTGAGCCTGGAGCCTCGCTTCTATGAATACAGCCCCACTTACTACCACTGCAGACCAGTGAGGGCTCTGACCTTCGCTTTCAAATCCAGAGTTTCCACTTTGCTTCTGGCTCTCCTGATAGGGACAAGCAATGTCTTCCAGCTGCTGTCCATTAACACACTCTTTAATGTGCTTTTCAGGCACTTGTGTCGATTTCCATCTAGTACAATTCTCTTTCTACTCAAAAGATTTCCTTTAACATTTTCTTATTTTTGGTTGGGGTGGTGGTGGTAAGGCAAGTCTGATAATATTGAATTCCCTCCGTTTTTAAGTGTCTGGAAAAGCCTTTATTTCACCTTTTTTGATGCATGTTTTGTGTTTTGATTTCTAGGTTCTCTTTCAGTATGTTAATGAGAGTGAATTTTCACTCTGCTTGATTGCATTATTTCTAATGAGATCTTTTTATCTCCCATATTGCTATTTCGCTTTGAAAACTGTTTACAATTTTTTTAAATGTGTTTTTGGTGAAAGTTTACACAGCAAGTTTCCATTTGACAATTTACACACAAATTGGTTCGTGTCATTAGTTATATTTTTCACAATGTGCCTACATTCTCTGTGTTCTGGTTGTTCCTTTTCTTATACTCTGGTTTCCCTGGCCCATCTTCTCATTGTGCTTTAGAGTAAATGTTGATCTTTTGGTCTCATGCAGATGGCTTTTTTGGGTTGAGCACTAATATTATGGGTGATACCCTTTATTTTGAGACTACTTACCTTTTTGAAAGGAGCTCTAGTGGCATAGTGATTATGTTTTGGGCTGCTAACCATAAGGTCAGCAGTTCAAAACCACCAGCCACTCCTTGGGAGAAAGACAGAGCTTTCTACTCCCATAAAGAGTTACAGTCCCAGAAACTCACAAAAGCAATTTTACCCTTTCCTACAGGTCGCTGTGTGTTGGCATCAGCTCAATGGCAGTGAGGTTTTTGTTGTTGTTGTCTTTTAAAAGATATGGAATTCAGTTATAACTATTTTAAATAATTTATTCACTAATTCTAACATGTGTTAGCTTGGGGTTACTTTCAAATGATGGATTTTTCTCATTGTGGTTAGTATTTGCACTAACCAGGGACTCTAGCTTATACCAACAGATCTGTGAAAGTCATATTATAGCTTTGACTACTCTGTCCATTATGGTAACCACACTCACCTGGTCTTTGGTGATAAAGTCCATCATTTGGCCCCTGTCCCATTATCACCATTGCATTTAGGGATCCTAGTTTGATGGTACCACTTCCTATTGTTGTTTCTGACCTACAGACAAGAGCCACCACAGAGTTCTTCAAGAACACTGGCACTCTCCTCACAAATTTGCTTTTTGAAGCCATGGTGAAAGGTATGTTCTCTGGATACTCCCAATGTGGATAAGTAGATCTCACATTATAAACCCACTCTAACATTTCAGTCTCCCTAAACCATTGGCACTTTCATCTGTACATATACTACGAAGTTCTGGAATTTCCAACTTTGGATCGAAAGTATTGACATAAAGTTAGTCACGGTATTCTTGTGATCTTAAAAAAACAGCAAAACAATTTCAGTTATATCTACAATTATAACCCCTTTTCATTCAGTCATTAATGTTTATTTTTTGTGTTACTTTCTCATTTAATTAAGTTATAATCAGAGACCATAGTCCCTTTGTTGTTGATTACTTGGTATTTGAGATGTTTTGTGGTCTAGTACATTGTCATGGATTGAAGTGTGTCCTCTTCCTCCCAACCAACCCCGCCCCACCCAAATATGTGTCAACTTGGCCTGGTCATGATTCTCAGTGTTAGCTGTTAGGTAATGATGTAATCTTGCCTCATGATGTTAACTGATGTGATCAGCCAATCCGTTGTTAGAGAATTAGGGTGGGATGTAACACTCTTACTCAGGTCACAGCCCAGATCTGATGTAATGGGAGTTTCCCTGTATGATGGCCTGCATTGACTTTGGGATATGGGGTAAAAGGAGAGAGATGCAAGCAGAGAGGAGGGACCTACTATCTGAAGAGCCAGAAATGGAGTGCAGCCATATTTGGACCAATATTACCTGCACTAGGAACATCCTAGACCCAGGGGATGATTGATACAAAGACACGAGGAACAATGGGCCCACAGATGCTGAAAGGAGACAAGGCTCTTCCTCTTAGAGTGTGGACTAACACAGAGAGAAAGCCTTCCCTTATACATTTTTATTGTTAAACCTATCTACTTGTGGTATTTGTTATCACAGTATTAGAGAACTAAGACATACAAGAAGGCTTCAAAGAGTTCATGGGAAAAGGGAATGAAAAGAAAAAAAATTTTCTATGAACTTTTTGAGGTGCTCTCATACATGATCAATTTTTTGAAGTGTTCCACGTGTGCCTGGAAATAATGTGTATTCACTAAAATTAATTGCAGGGCTGTGTGTATGTGTGTGTATTAGATCAGGTGGATAACTTGAGCTGTTCAATCTTCCTTATGCTAATTCTTTATTTACTAATATAAGTACATTTTAAAACCTGATTAATTTTTCCTGGTTGATATGTTAATTTTTCCATTGGAAAATTTAAAGTATCGATGGACCCAGGGAAAATGGCGACGAGTTAAGACTCACCCTTCTGGAGTTCCTGATGCTAGACCAGAAAATTGGGAGGTAAGGTGAAGGAAACTAGGAGGTAACATCCTAAAATTAGAATTAGGGTACTAGGTGCTCTCCTGAACCCCTTTCTTTGTGATTTCCACTCACAAAGTGAACCAAGAATGCTCTAAATCTCTCTAGGTTTGGCAAACTGGGCTTGCAGCCTCCAGCTGAAAAACTCCTCCGCCCTTTCGCTGGGAGTAGCGATTTCTCCAAGCTGACGCCCTAGAGGAGACATATTTTTGATAAAACCTCAAACCCTAGTTTTATTGCTTAGCTCCAAGGAGCACGTAGAAGGGGCCCCTTAACATAGATCAGCATAATAAGAAGCCCACTCTAAGGAATGCCAGAATTTAGCTACAGGGCCTGGAGACTTTTTGCATAACAAAGACCCACTGAAGCAAGTCTAAACTTCTAACAGAACATGGAGCTAGAGCTCAGAGTGAGGGAGACAATTTAGTTTGATTCTATTCTAACAGGCCAGGGAGAAAAAAAGTAAAATCCTTCTCTCAGTGATTCTACACACAGCTGGGGAGGTCCTGCCTGTCCTGGGGCTCTACATGGGGCTGTGGGAACACCCCCTCCTGTGCTATAGTGCTACATACAGCACAAGGCAGGCATACCAGTGAACTCCAGAGCTCAGTACCTCAGTGGGAACTGATGCCTGGCTGCTGTTGCGATCTTGCCTTCAAGAGTAATCCCACCCTGCATCTGTGAAACCTACATCAAGCGGTCACATCACCCGCTACCTTGAGGAAGAGCTGGAACTCCTCTAGCCCCACGGACAGGTGATCAAACTCAGTTATCTCCTTATTTACCACTCTATTTCTTCTTTCTTGATTCGCTCGCCCTTCTATCTTTCCCACCACAGTCGGTCTCAATGAGCTCAAGGGATTTTTTTCTCCTGCTTTTTTCCTTCTTTTTCTCTTTTTCCTCTTCTCTCCCTCTCTTTCCTAGCATAAACCACTACTGACTTCCAGGTCATTACCTTCTGCCTACGCAAACAAACCCAAATAGAAGGGGGAACTCCAGCCTGCCCTCTGTGGGAATGCTGCACACCACACGAGGCAGCTGTGACAGCCATCTACAGTGCACCGCGCTGCTGAAGAAACCTCCATCGGGCCTCTAAGGTAACCTCACCAACTAGGGCAATTCCTCCCAGCACCACTTGGTCCCTGCATTAAAAGGGCACACCAAACTGCCATCATGGGGCAAGGTTTAAACCACTCTGGCCCCACATTCAAGCAATCAGGGATCAGCTATCTGTTTATTCTCTTTCCTCTTCACCTTCACAGCCAGTCTTAGTGAGCACAGTTGAGGTTTTTCCCCTTCTTTCTTTCCTTTTTCTTTCTTCTATCTTTGTTCGCCTCTCCTCTCTCTCTGCTTTTATGATTCTCTCCTCTCCCTCTGTTTCCTTTCACATGCCACTGCTGGTTTCCAGACCCCTACACTCTGCCTAGGGCAACTCTGCACACCCAGTGGGGAGAGCTACAGCCTGCCCACCCCATGAGACAGGGCTACACACAGCATGGCATGGGGTTCAGCTATCTATTTTTAAAATTCTTTCCTTCGCTTTCTTTTTTATTCTTTTTCTTTCTTTCTTTTTGTTCTTTCACTTTTTCTTCTTTTCTCCTCTTCTCCCATCTCTTCTCTCTTTCCTGCCACAGTCTCAGCAAATTAAGTTCTTCTTTTTTGTTGTTTTCTTTTCTTTTTTTACTGTTTACACTTTTGTTTAGTCTGTGCATTTTAATTGTGCGTGTGAATGGGAGTTAGTTTGCTTGGCCTTGTTGCTTTAGTCTTCATTTTCTTTCTCTCTTTTTCTTCTCCTCTCCCTCTTTCTTTTCACAAGCCACTAGCAACGTCCAGGCCACTCCATTCCCCCTAGGGCAGCTCTGAAGGCCCAGCAGGGGGGGGGGTGTCCCACCTACATTTGTTGGCTTTATATGCATCTTGGGAAATCATGCCATTCCTCTTCCATACACCAAGCATCAGGGGATTCTCCCCTTCAAACAGTGGGGGGAACTCCAGCCTAAACACCGAGGCCCTACAAGTGGCTTGGGGGAAACCCCTGCCCACCACTGATGGGCCTCCACACTACAGTATGAACATCTACCCAACCTCCAAGGTGATCTCTCTAACTACTGTAATTCCCCCTGCAGGCTACAGTGCCCTACACCAAGGAGGGTACACCCACACGCCCTCCTTGGCACTCCAGTTGCATAGGGAAATACCACAGGCCACCTGAGGTGCTCCAAGCACTGTGAGGCCTACTTAGAGATCAGCCAGTGAAGTGATGCCCTCGTGGGCCCACTAAAACCCGACCAGCATCACAAAGAGGACTTTCCAACTCACATTCCAAATAATGGAATACTGGACGGCTAGGGTAAGAGTGAAACCACAGGAAGATATAGCAGTATCCTGACCCCTCAGTACAGTTCATAGTAGCACTCGTATGAGTCACCCAAGAGAGAGTCATGTGCTCTTCGAGTCTGGAAGATGGCTCCAGGCTCCTCTAAAACAACATGCATGTAAACAGCAATCAGTCCTAACAGCCTCAATTAAAAAACAGGAGAAACAGAAGACAATGCCGGAAGAAGTCATGAACCTAATGATGTACATATAAGAAGCAGATATTGACCTGCCACAGAAAGAAATTTTCAGAAATTCATACAAAAGACCATCAGTTTTATTTGCCACATTTTTAGGAAAAATGATAAGAACCACATGATAATGTCAATAGATGCAGAAAAAGCATTTGATAACATACAACACGCATTCCTGTTTAATTCCTCAATATTATACAATCTATATATGAAAAAGCAACAGCAAATGTGGCAGTTAATGGAGGAAAGATGAAAACAATTCCACTGAAAAAGGGGACCAGGCGAGGATGTCCCTTGTCCCCACTCCTATTTAACATCGTACTGGAGGTCCTAGCTAACAACATAAGACAAAGAAAAGACATCAAAGGTATTCATCTGGGGAAGGAAGAGGCAAAATTATCATTCACAGATATAATTCTATACATCGAAAATCCCCTAAACTCCACAAGTGGAGTGTTGGAAGCAATAGAGGAATATGGTAGAATGGCAGGATATAAGATCAACAAACAGAAGTCTATCAGACTGCTCTACACATCAGACAAGATCACAGACGAGACGATTAAAAAGGTAGTACCCTTTCCCTATTGGATAAATAGCCAAGCACAAATCGAAATATCTAGGGATATATCTGACTTTTAAAAAAACCAAAAGATTTGTATGAGGAAAATTATAAAACACTACTACAAGAAACCAAGAATGACCTCAACAAATGGAAGAACATCCCATCCTCAAGGATTGGCAGAATCAATATAGTAGAGATGTCAGTTCTGCCCAAGACACTATATAAGCTGAATGCTATCCTGATACAAATACCACCATTCTTCTTCAAAGAATTAGAAAAACTGATTACCAACTTCATATGGAAGGGGAAGAAGCCCATAATTAGTACAGAACTCCTCAAGAAGAAGGACAAAGTAGGAGGGTTTGCTCTACCTGACTTTAACATGTATTATACAGCCACAGTAGTCAAAACAGTGTGGTACTGGTATAACAACAGATATTCAGACCAATGGAAAAAAGCTGAAGACCCAGAAATAAAAACATCAGCATACAGGCAACTGATCTTTGATAAGGGAACAAAAAATATCAAATGGGAAGCAGATGCCCTCTTCAATAAATGGTGCTGAAAAAAATGGATATCTACCTACAGAAAAATGAAGCAAGACCCTTACCTCACTCCATGCACAAGAATCAACTCAAGGTGGATCATGGACCTTGAGATAAAACTACAATTAGGGCCATTAATGAGGGAATTGGGACAAGCCTGAGAACCTTGGCACAGGGGATACATAGGCTATTGGAAAAAGGGAAGGATACAAATACAGAGGACTCACAAATAGACAAGTGGGACATACTGAAGATAAGCCACCTGTGTACATTGAAAGAATTCACCAAGAGAGTAACAAGAGAGCCCACCGACTGGGAAAACATCTTTAGCAATGATGCATCAGACAAAGGCCTTATTACGAAAATCGACAATACTTTGCAAGCTTACCATAAGAGAAAAACTAATTGCCCACTAAGGAGGTGGGCAATGGACCTGAACAGAAGTTTCACAGAGTCTGAAATCTGAATGACCAATAAACATATGAGAAAATGATCCTGATAATTAGCCATAAAAGAAATGCAAATTAAAACAACTATGAGATACCACCTAACATCCTCAAAGATAGCCCAATTCAAAAAATCAGAAAGCAACAAGTGTTGGAGGGACTGTGGTGAGATAGGAACTCTCATCCACTGCTGGTGGACTTGTAGGTATGTACAGCCACTGTGGAAATCAATTTGGTGATTTCTAAAACAGATGGAAATTGAGCTACCATACGACCCAGCAATCCCCCTACTGGGCATATACCCAGAAGAGGCAAGAAACAAACCACCTGTCAGACATCTGTGCTCCAATGTTCATTGCGGCACAGTTCACAATCGCAAAGGTTGGAAACAACCCAAATTTCCATCAACAGGCGAGTGGATTAAAAAACTGTGGTCATACATACAATGGAGTACTATGCATCACTAAAAAGCAGTGATAAACGCGTGAATCCTATCGCCGGATGGGAAGAACTGGAGGAAATTATGCTAAGTGAAGTAAGCCACCCACAAAGGGACAAGTACAACATGAGTCCGGCTGAGGTAAGTTTACATTAAAAAAGAAAAGAAAAGAAAAATGTAAACGGGGCACAGGGGAAAAGCTACTGTATACAAACACTCCAGGGGTGAGGTCCAGGTAATATGGCAGGGTCCAGACCAAATCCAGGGGTACATATGGTAGTCAACTAAAAAAGGAGTGGGGGAAGGAAATGAAAAAAAAAAGAGATGTGTGGCAGGGGAATAGGGGAATGACCCACCCAAAGGGAGGGTATTGTTTGTGTCTCCACAGGGAAAAAGGGATCAGAATTAAATCTGGTGTTCTGGGATGCGAATGCAGCTTGCCAGCATGGAGAAGGGAGTCAGTAGAGGGTCCTTAGGGCTCTGTCCCTATACCAGCTACATGGAAAATCGCCCCTCCCCCCAGAAGAATTTACTTTTGAGGAGGGCACTGAAGCTGCAGCTCAGGGAGAGGGACATGTCTGATCAGAGTACATGGGAGCAAATGAAGGGGGAGGAAGAGAGAGTGGAGCACATCCTGGCCCATGAGACCTGGAGGATGATATCCCCACTCTGAACAGCCAATGCACAGAGTGGACCGTATGGCTAATCCTAGTATGAGACACGATGTCCTTTGCTGACCCATGGCCCTACGGGGGACAACACTGGCCCGGTCTGACCCCGCAACACCAAGGCAAAACACTAAAGGCGTGTAGCACAGCAACGAGGGGAGCAGAAGAGAGAGCTCCCGAGGGAGTGCAAAGGATAGACTTTGGGGCCACAGCGTGGCACCCCATCGGACTTGACTGGAGGACAGGCCTAGCGGTAAAAAATCAGACCTTGATCTATTTACAGGTTTTTCTTTCTTTTTAAAATAAATTTTTTTTCTTTTTAAAAAATAATTTATTCTTCTCTGGGTCATTGGTTTTCTTTTTTGTTGTCATCACTGTTCTCTTTTGTCGCTTTGTCTTGTTATGCCTTGTTTCTTGGTGCATATTATTATCTATGCAGGTCTATCTAGATAAGAGAGGCTGGATGAATAGTCTGGAGGAGAAAACAACGGGACCGATGGTTTTGGGGGGACAGGGGAGAGCGGGAGGCAGGGGAAAGGAGGTGGTGTT
>NW_022103951.1:9405275-9423098 GCF_000313985.2 Echinops telfairi
TGTTTTGAAAATGATGATGGCAACAAATGTACAAATGTGCTTAACACACATTGGATGTATGTATGGATTGTGATAAGAATTGTACGAGCCCCCAATAAAATGATTGAAAAAAATTAAACTATCATTACTAGATGTATATGAGTTTATAATTGTTCTATCTTGCTAATGAATCATTTCTGTATTTTATATATCCTTAATGATAGTCTTTGCTTTAAAGTTCATGCTGTGTGATATTAATATTGCTATGGCTTTGATAATGTTCTTTTCTCCTTGTCCCTTGTTTCTTGTACTTTCTTACAAGTTTACTATAAACTTTAAAAAGATATATTTTTTATTTTATCCTTTATTTCTGGTTTTTGTTGCAGGCAGAATTGGGTTGCAGGATGTCCAATTTGACATATTGGTAGATCTTGATGTGTTCACACTTAAAAATAATATAAAGTATATACTTACCTTTAAACAGAAATATATTATGCTTGATATACCATTAGAATAGCAGAACAAATTGCATGATGTATGCATAAACCAAGCCTCACCTAACCAAATAAAGTGTCAACTCACATTCATTGTTAGGCTCAATCTGAATATTTTCATTGTCCATCCCAAACAGCTAAGGAAAAGAAAAAATGTTCAATCAATATACTCCCATAGATTCCTTCAAGAATCTGCTACAACTCCCATCTCTAAAGAGTTTCTCTGCAGACCAAGAATTACTGGTTTATGGCATCTCAAAAAAATTACAGACAAGACACTGAAATTTTTTCTTGAACTGATAGTTTAATATTCATCTTCCCAACCCTCAGCCATTCACTTGGTTTTCCTGAAGTAATGTGGGACTTAAATCTTTTTTTCCAGTTTACTTCTAGGCTGATCTGGTCTCCTGGTTGGGTGACACAAAACTCAAAACTAGTTGTTGACTGGTAATATGTAGTTTCTTACACTAGAACCAAACTTTGTCAAAGTCATTTAAAATAGTCTTACCAACAATTCACTATGTACTTCACTTCCAACACCCACACTATGCATAGAGCTGTGGAATAAGTTAGGATCTACTCTTCTCGACTCCTGACTATGAATTTTAAGGGGCTGAGGAAAGTTGTGTCAGTGGTCTTAGTGTGTACATGGAGCCTGAGGGAGTTCCTAATTCTTGATGTCTAGTATTTACTTTGTATCAAATTTATGTACTACATGGAAAGCCTTTAAGAACTCGTTAAAATCAATGCTTCCATCCTTGTTTAAGTCCATTTTGTTGGCAAGCTCGTCAACTTGAGAATCATCAATATGAACACTGTAATGAGTTTTGAAAAGTTTCCACATGTCTCGAAATTCCTCCACAGAGATCAAGCCTAGAAGAACATAGGAGAAAGCAGTGAGTGTTCATTTTAAGACCCACCCAAGGGAGGGGTGGGGAAGCCACACTGATCTGATAAACCCAATTAGAAGCTTATCAACATGCCTGCCTATCTAGACTGAAAATATAGAAGAATAAGACCATAAATGTAAGAAAACAATATGCCACTTTCAACTCCCACATGATCCTGAGATTGCTCTAAAGCTGGAATGAGTAAATAGGAAAGGGATAAGAGGTGATTGTGGATTGTGAGACAATGGATGGTATATAAATTTTATGATCTGAATTTTAATGGCAGAGAAAGTAGGGCAGAGAGGAAAGCAACATCCAAGCAGTGGACGAAGGTACCCTGAAACTCAGAGGATGCAAAGAGTGCCTCTGTCTTTTTTATAGGCAATCATTAACTTTCATGTGTTAGATTACTGGAGTGCATGCATGTGCGTGTGTGTGTTTTGATTATCTGATGATTTTTAAAAGTTAGTTTGAAAATGAGTAATTGTGCATCAAAGCCAAGGCCCCCCACCCCCAAAAAAAGAGTTGTCATAGCCCTCACTCCCCAGTACAGAATCAGACCTGAAGGAATTGTTTTTATCACCAGGAATAATTAAGACATATAAACGGACAATGACTTGTTTTTGTTTTATTTCACATCAGTGCTAGTGATTTATAAAAAGAGAGACTCTAGTTTGTCCAGTGGACACTTTTGTAGGACTCTATGGTCTTGAATATAGAGTTTGTGGCCAACCTAAAATAATAGTAATAAATGTGGGTTCATTTTTCCCCAAGTTTACATGAAAGATGAAACAGATGAAAATAGAGTTTAGGTTTCAGACAAACAGATTAACTTTTGCTAATCAAACAAATCACAGTTCATTTACCTGAGTGATCAGTGTCAATAACATTAAATATGATCTTCAGGTCAGATCGGTATCTGCAGAGAGTCTCAATTATAGAAGACTGAACCTAAAAAAAAAAATTTGCTAAGCGGTAAAACATAGAATCAATGGCACAGATCAATTTTAGTAAATGTAGCAAGAGCTCTTTGCCGATATGCTTGATATTACTTAAAAATCTCTGGAGGTAAAACTTCCTGGAGCACAGTTCTACTCTGACACTAGTGGAGTTGCCACCCACTCAATGGCAACTGATATTTTACAAAATAACCACAGCCCACTTTTACTGAGAGCCCTGGTGTGCCGTGGAGAGCTCCATGTCCTCAGCCATAGTGCAGGACTACGGTTACATTCGCTGTTCAGGTTAGAAAACAGAAAGGTAAAAAAACATTTCTAATTTCACTACCTTGCCTAAAGCCAAGACCCATGATTACAGTCATCACATTCAACAGTCTCTACATGAAGTCAAAGCTTTCCTGTATCTAATTGCTCAGTTATTTCCCTTCTCTCTGTTCTTAACATCCCAGCTCCTCCGCAACCCCCCACCCAGCCCCCCTCTCCTTCCCCCTGGGTCCAATGTAAATCATTGCTGGTGAGCTGTTAACTTAAAAAATACAAGCACACCTCATTTGATTGTGCGGAGCCCCACAGATTCTGTTTTCAATGAGTTGGGGGTTTGTGGCAATCCTGCACTGGGCAAGTCTATCCCATTTTCCAACAGCATGTGCTCACTTTGTGTCCTTGTGTCACATTTCGGTCCTTCTCACAAGATTTCAAATTTTTCATAATGCTATTGCACACTTCACAGACTACAATATAGTGTAAACATGATTTTTAATATGCACTGGGAAACCAGGACATTTCCTGTGACTCATTGTATAGCGATCTTCACTTTATTGGGGTGTTCTGTGACCATTTGAATAAGGGATTACAATTTTAATAAGAAGCCTTGGTGGCATATTGGTTACACATTGGGCTCCTAACTACAAGGCGAACAGTTTGAAACCACCAGCTGCTCCTTGGGAGAAAGACAGGTCTTTCAGTGCCCATTAAGAGTTACAGTCTTGGAAACCCACAGGGGCAGCTCTACTCTGTTCTATAGGGTCACTATGAGTCAGCATTGACTAATGGCAGTGAGTTTGGTTTGGTTTGAGAGCACTTTTAAAAAGCATTAAAAATCTTAAATGTGTATTCTCAGTCATGTCAGCAAGTCTTGATTCCCCCAGGTTAGGCGTGGGTATTTTAAAGGGAGTATTGTATAAAAGAATGGATGCTACCCCTTCTCTTCTGCTGGCCAGCACTTAGAATCTCCTATTCGCTGTGGATTCATGTACAGAAGTGTGTTTCTTTTTCCTTTTGTCTACCCTTAGAATGCACAGATCACAATGTACAATCCCCCTTCATGCCTCTCCTAGGACAACCCTATCCATCAGAGAATTCTCCCAAATTTTGAAAGGTCTAAGTGTCTCTTTTAGGATGAAGAATGTTTAGCTCTAGCCAGGGTTTAGCTGGGGTTTATCATACTTACCTCTTTCACAGGTTTTTGAATGAGGACATCTTCAAAGCTAGACATGTAGTTGATCTTTCCATCTTTGTCTGTATTCACCAAATGTGCACTCAGGGATCTCCACGGTAAGTTTAACTCCATAACGCTCTCCATGGAAAAAGCCCACTGGCCCAGAGAAACTTTTCCTACAACAGCAAGCAGGACCCACATCAGTAGTTTATTATTTGATAAAGAAAGGCAGAGCCGATGGACAGCCTGAGGTTTTGAGCCCTGAAGGTCCCACAGGGTCCTCTGATTTGTCCTCTCAAGGCCCCACCGTCTTTTGTGTTGTATAGATTACTCCTTTGTTGTTACTTGTAAGGAATCAGAGTTGGGTGTGAATTTATTTTCTGATTATAGATTTGAAAACACAAAAAGAATATTTTAAAAAATCAAAGATTTATTTTTGTTTTTAATATTTAAGATATTAGTTACCTGTCATTTTCCTATGTAATATCCCTGCCCTTCATAATATTATCAGTAGTTTTTTCGTAGTATAAATATCTTTATTTTTTCTTATTTTCAAAGATATGCTCATTTAAAATAATTTATAATACATAGAAAACAATATTATTGTAACCTGTCCTTTTTCTTTATATAGAAACTTGTGTATTCATATATAAATATATATTATTATCTTTCTTAAAAATATTCATTATACTCTAGAATATGTTTTATATGCTTGTATTGCATATGACAACACATACAGGTATACGCTAATCTGCTTTTTAAACTTATAATAAATTATGGGCATCCACTTATCTTAATAAATACAAATCTACATAATCATTTTAATGGCTAAAAATGACTTCATTATTTCCTTAGGATATTTCCTAGAGATGAAATTGCTGGCTCAAAGGGCATGTAGATTTTTTTAAGGCTGATATATAATGAGAAACTGCTTTCCAGAAAAGTCTATTCATTTACACTCCCATCATCCCATTTCCTCACATATGTAGCAGCTAAGGAGAATAATTTCTCTTTTATATTATTCAAAAAAGTATGACACCTACAGAAAATCTCTCAAAATAAGAAATATGAAACTTGATGAGTTATTACAAGGGAACTCTTGTGTAACCACCAGAGAGTACAAGTAACAGATCACTGCTAGAATCCAAAGGGTCCCCTTATGAACCCTGAAACCCTACCACCTCCTACTGTCCCAAGGACAACCATTTTGCTGACCTCTAACACTATAGTGCCTTTTTGCCCCCTTTGATCTAAATAAAAACAGAATCATAAAGAATCATTTGTGGGGGAGGGGGTTGGCTTTTTTTGCTCAAAATTAGTTCATGAGATGTGGGATAGTGAATGATTCTTCCCCAGGTTGTCTCCCCCAAATATATGCCAGACCTAGGATGCTGCTTGCTAGCATGGGAAGTCAGCTACTTAGAGGTAGTGTCCCTGAGGACATAAGCCATATGGAGCAATCAAACACTATTGTTTATCCCACCATAGGTGGGGCTCACACCCTGCTGATAAAGATAGTGGATTGTTTCCTTGAAGGAGAGCTCAGAGACAAGGTCAAGCCAACTCAAGGACGACCAAGGTTAGGCTGCCATCTTGAATCTAGGATCCGTCCATCTTGCCATATATGTGCCCCTAATCCCTCCCCTTCCTATTGTGTGTACACCCCAAGATCGTCCCCTTCCCTTTGCTTGTGTTGCTTATGGCACAATCCTTTCCTGTTACATATGTGGTTACCTGTAATCAGGGGCTTGCATGTACCTGAAAGATATATATAAGCCTTGGTCAGAAATATATTCACCCCGCCCTTCTCTTTCCTCCTCTCTCTGCACAGACCTGGTTGCTGAGATCATGGCTGTCCTGGAGGTGAGCATGCTACCCTAAAATGTGCCTGACTTTAACTTCTCACCTATCTCTCCTATCTTCTATGACTTTACTATAATCTTTAGATATTATAGCCATACAATTGCGCCTACAGAACACCCCCCCCCCATGATTGTTAGAGGCTGGTTTACGCTAACAATGGGATCTAGCCATGTTGTTCTATTTAATTGAGTTTGTTCATTTTCATTGATGTATAAAATTCCATTGCATAAATATTCACAATTTATAAATGCATCTCAATGTTGAAAGACTTTTGAGTAATCTACCATTCAGTATTATTACAAACAATGCTGCTAAAAACATTTCTGTACTTTCCCTTTTAATGCATAAATCAATCAACATTTCTGTTGGGTAGATACCTAGGAGTGAAATTGATGGATGTTTGTTCAGCTTCAGTTGATACTCCAAATAGTTTTCTAAAGCGGTTGTACCAATTTAGACTTCCATGACCAGTACTTAAGAATTGTAGTTGGTTCACATCTTTGCCAATACTGTATTTGGTATTGGCAGTCTTTTTCATTTCATGTATGTCATAATATTTCATTGTGGATGTAATTTACATTTCCTAGATAATCCAAGTAATGTGCCTTTGCATTTACTGATTATTTGAATATTCTCTATGTGAACTGTGAATTGGCAAAATCTTTTGCCAATTTCTCTGCTGGGTTTTATGTCTTTTGTTATTGATTATTGTTGTTGCGAGGTGCTTTCAAGTCAGTTCCCACTCATAGCAATCCTATGCACAACAGAATGAATGGCTCCTGTGCCATACTAACAATTATTTTTATGTTTCAGCCCATTGTTACAGCCATTATGTCAATCCATCTTGTTATGGGTTTTCCTCTTTTTAGCTACCCTTCTACTTTCTTAAACATGGAGTCCTTTTCCAAGGATTGGACTCTACTGATAATACGTTCAAAGTATGCGGGATGAAGTCTCACCACTCTTGCTTCTGGAAGTCCATGGTAGTTTCAATGTTCTTCACCAACACCATCATTCAAATGCATCAATTCTTCTTCAGTCTTCCTTATTCCATGTCCAACTTTCACATGAGTACGAAGCATTCTCTAAGTGACATCTTTGCTCTTCAACACTTTAAAGGTGTCTTGTGCAGCAGATTTGCCCAATGCAATAAGTCATTTGATTTCCTGACTGCTGTCTCCTTGAGCATTGATTGTGAATCCAAGTAAGATGAAATCCTTGATAACTTCAATCTTTTCTCTGTCATGATGTCATCTATTGGTCCAGTTGTGAGGATTTTTGTTTTCTTTACATTTAGTTGTAATCCATACTAAGATTGCAGTCTTTGATCTTCATCAGCAAATGCTTCAAGTTATCCTTACTCTCAGCAATTGAAGTTGTGTCATCTGCCTATTGCAGGTTATTAATAAGTCTTCTTCTAATCCTGATGGCATATTCTTCTCCATATAATCCAGTGTCTTGGATTATTTGCTTAGTATACAGATTGAATGAGTATAATTAAAGGATACAAGCCTGATACACACCTTTCCTAATTTAAAGCCAAACACTATTCCCATGTTCTGTTTGAATGACTGACTGCCTCTCAACTCATTTACCGGTTCCATATAAACACAATGAAATGTTCTGGAATTCCCATTCTTCTCAATGCTATCCACAGTTTGTTATGCTCTACACAGTTGAATACCTTTCCATAGTTAATAAAGCACAAGTAAACATCTCTCTGGAATTCTTTGCTTTCAGCCATCTGATGTCACTAATGGCATGCCTCATTCTACCTCTTCTTCTGAATCCAGTTTTAATTTCTAGTAGCTTCTTGCTGCAACCATTGTGTAATACTCTTCAGCAAAATTTTACTTGCATGTAATATGAATGATTTTATTCTCTAATTTGCACATTCTGTTGAGTCACCCCCTTTTTTAGAATGGGTGCAAATATGGATCTCTAAATTTTGGGGGGCATAGATAAGTGAATGTTTCAGTACTCCACATTATTCTTTAGTTGATTAGTAGGAATTATTTATATTTTCAGATATGAGCCATTCATCAACTGTGTGCATTGCAAATACCTTCCCTCATTCTGTAGCGTACTTTTTTTCATTCCTTTAATAGTGTAATTTGATAGGCCAAACTCAAATATATTGCCATAGAGTCGATGCTGACTGACTCATAGCAAACCTATAAGACAAGGTAGCACTGCTCCTGTGAGTTTCTGAGACTGTTAACTCTTAACAAGAGTAGAAAGTCCCTTCTTTCTCGCTTGGAGTTGGCTAGTGGTTTCAAACTGCTGACCTTGCAGTTAGCAGCCCAACTCATAACCATTATTCCACCAGGGCTTCTACTATGTCACCAGGATTCCTTAATTTGAAAGGTAGAAGTTCTTAAATTTAGTGTAAATAAAATTAGCCCTCTTTTCTTTATGGCAAGTGCTTTTCTGTTCTACTTAAAAAATCTTTGTCAAGTCCAATTGTATAAATAAATTCTCCTATGTTGTGTTCCAGGATCTTTGTTTCATATTTAGATCTAAAATCCACCTGGAATTTATTCTTGTGTATTCCATGTGCCATTAATTTTCTTCCATTTGGCTCAGCTAGCATCATTTATTGAAGACTGTCCTTTACCCAGGCTTAGCAGTGGCACCTGTGTCCATAGATGCATGAACCTGTTTTAGGATTCTCTATTTGGTTCCATTGATCTATGCGGCGATCCTGTGTCAATTCCATAGTTTTGTCATTACTATACTGTTATAATGTTTTGATATACAATAGGGCAAGTCCTTTCACCTTTTTGTTTTCTTTGAAGAATGTCTTGGGCATTTTGGGATTTTTATATTTTTAATATAAAATTTATATGGAACTTTTCAAGATCTACCATATTACTTGCTGGGATTTTGATGGAGAGAACTTGACAACTTTCCTCCTTATAGCCCCTGGACACAGGAGTATCCACCCATTTATGTCATTTGGCTTTAATTTTTCTTAATCATATTTAATCATTTTCATAAGGAAATCTCATGCACTATATTTTTATAGATATTTTATATCTTTTAAATTCTCATTAACTTATTTAGTTACCAACCCAAAACCAAACCCATTGTCATCAAGTCGATTCTGACTCCTAGCAACCCTGAGGACAGAGTAGAAGTGCCCCATAAGGTTTCCAAGGCTGTAAATCTATTTGGAAGCAGATTGCCACACCTTTCTCCTATGGTGTGTCTGCTGGACTTGAACACCAACTTTTGGGTTAGCAAGCATGTGCTTTCAGCACTGTGTCACCATTGCTGGCATACCAGTTGCAAAGTGATTCCCACTCAGCTCCCAATTAACCCTTCTTTGCCCTACTTTGTGGTACTGGAGCTGGACTCTGAACATTTCCCCTTTGCTGCTGGTATGGTGTTAGGCTTTATCAGTAGAGGGCACAGGAAGAATATTTCCAGGCACAGCAGAAGCAGCAGTTTCTCATTCTGGTTCTGGTATACTTTGCTTATTACTTTGATAACGCAGTGTGAAGGCCAGAGGTGTGAAGAAGATGCAGTGGAGCCCACTCTTCAAGGAGTGTTGTTGACACCACAGTAAGCGACTTCCTTGCCAGTAGTATGTGAGAAACACAATGGCACCCAACCTCTAGAACTTTTGGCACCTCCGTGGGTAGTTTCCTTGCCATCCCTGTATAGGAGACATAGTGGTCACAGCCCCCAGAGAGTTTTGCTGGCACTCCAGTAAGTAGTTCCTTTCTTTCCAGCGCTGGTCCACCAGCTCTACACTTGCTCTGACCTGAGACACCACAGTGAATTTCTGCCCCATGCAGTGGGCCTCAGACACGGAACCTCTCCAATGAGATCTGAATCTCAGCCTGGGGTGAGGGTAGAGGGTTCTTCTAAGTTTCTTCCTTCCTTGGGTACCCTCTCTCAGCCTTTGAGATCGTATTTGCTCACTATATTTGCTATTCCTATATTCTTTAGAGCTCTTATTTATCCTTTTACAGTCACCTTTTACTATTTAAAAATTCTTTATATTAAATTTCCCCTTTCAAATGACTGGTGTAGTTGCTGTGTCCTGAGTAGGTACTAACACACTAATTGTAAGAAAATGCATACAACTTCTGGGTCTTGACATTGCATCCAGCAACTTGCTAAATTCACGTATTAATTCCAATTTTCCCTCTGTGAATTTATTTCAATTTTTATATACTCAATCATATTATTTATACAGAATGACATTTTATTATTTCTTTTCCGAATCTTATTATTATATTTCTCTTTATTGTATTAGTTAATATTCCTAATGCAATGGTGAATAGAAGTATTGATAATTGGCATCTATATTATTTCTTATTGCTACTTTAACAAGTTACAATTAACCTGTGGCTAGAAAAAATTTTATTCTCTCACATTTCTGAAGGTTGTAAGTCTGAAATAGGTTTCACTGGGTTAAAGTCAAGTTTCAAGCAAGACTAACCATTCCCTAAGGAATGGATTCATTTCTCTGCCCCTTTCAGTTTCAAGAGGTTGCTGGTATTTTGGGGCTCATGACTCCTTCCTCCATCTTCAAAGCACATCATCCCAAACTGGTTCCATCATCACATTACCTTCCCGTCTGACTCTGACGTTTCTTGAATCCCTCTTCTAAGACTCCTTGTAATTACATAGGATAATACCAGTGTCAACATCCTTAACTTAGTCATATCCTCAAAGTCCAGTATGCTACATAACACTTACAAGTTCCAGGAATTAGGCTATGGACACATTTGGGGGCTACTATTCAGTCTATCACAAAATCCTTGCTTCATCCCAAAATTTAGAAGGAATGTTTTCAACATTTTTCCCATTAAGTATGCTTTTTATTATAGGCTTTTCTATATATCCTTTATGGGATGATAAAAGTTCATTTCTATTCTTTCTTTCCTAAGTGCTTTCCAAAACCACCAAAGGAGATTTGCTTATTGATTTCTTTAATTTTGCTAAGGTGGACAATTACACTGATAGAGTTCCAAATGTTAAAACAATCTTGTACTCCTAGAAGAAACTAAATTTGGTTTATGAACCAAAAGATTTCATATTAACTCTCTGCTACGTCAATGGGATTTTGTCATATAAATTTATCAGTGAGTTTGTTGTTGTTAGGTGATGTCACGTCAATTCCGACTCATAGCGACCCTACGTACAATTGAGCAAAACATCACCCAGTCCTGCGCCATCCTCACAACAGTTCTTATGTTTGAGCCCATTGTTGCGGCCACTGTGTCAATTGATGTACTGCCCTTCTACTGTCCTTCTCCAGGGACTGGTTTCTCCTGACAACATGCCCAAAGTACATGAGCTGAAGTCTTGCCATCTTTGCCTCTAAGGAATGGGGTTAACTTTTAGTTTTTCTATTCCATAATGTTCTTGTTAGGCTTTGGTATCAAGGTTATGCTGACTTTCTAAAAACAATCTCAGAAGGGTTTCCTTGATTTCTACTCACTGGGAGAGTATGTTTATACGTAGCTGTACCTGTAAGCAAACCCACCGTTGGGGACCACGTTGCTGTCAAACGTCAAACAGGCAGGACTCTAAAATTAATAATAACACTCATAGGGAATGAACTCCTCAGAATAATCAACCATGGGAAAGCAAAACAGGAGTATCTGTCCAAAACCAAAACTCAGAAGGCAAGAAGGGGCAGGCAAGAAGAATGAATGGAATCAGAGGAACCTGAAGAGGAAGCAGGAAGAGTGCTGTAACATTGAAGGAATTTCATCTAATGGCACAAAATAGAACATGTGAAAATTGTTTAATGGAAACCAAAATAGTTTTTTCCTCTTAAATGGAAAAGGCATGCATCCTTTACTGTCCACAGTGTAACTTATGACAAAACTATAATAATTTATGAATTATGAAGGGCTCAGGAGGGAGGGGGGGAGGGAAGGGGAAAATGAGCAAATGATATTGAGGGCTAAAGTAGAGGGCAAATGTTTTGAGATTGATGAGGGCAACAGGTATACATATGTGCTTGACTCAATGGATGTATGTATGGACTGTGATAAGAGTTGTACGAGCCCTCAATAAAACAATTAAAAATAATAATAATGAGGGCAACAAATGTACAAATGTGCTTTATACAATTGATGTATGTATGGATTGTGATGAGTTGTATGAGCCCCCAATAAAATGACTTTAAAAAAAAAAGCATAATAAACGTACTGTCAGTTCCTGGAGAACAACAACAACAACAACAACAAAAAAGGCTCACCGTGAGTCAGAACGGACTCGATGACAAAGAATTTGGGTTTGAATTTTCTGCTCCACCCTTCCAAATGTGGTTTCAAATACCCCTTCAATTGGAGAGGAGATGCAGCCTTAAATGTACCTCACTTCCTATGAGGTTGGCAAATGCGTTGAAATTCTGATTCTTTGAAACCTCACTGTTTCATAACAGGAGGACACTCAAGAGTAGCTGGTCTGACATATTACCAGAACAGAATCTAATTCAGAGGTGTTGCTGTTATTTTTTCCCTTTTTCCAATTATAGAAACTTACAGAAAAGGAGGACTATAACTTCCCCCTCGTGTATTATCAATTACATTGTATTTTTATCTCTATCATTCCTTTCTAATAAAAGTAAAAGAAAAACAACCCTGAAATCTTAAGAAAACTAAAATAGGTAAAATTTGATCAGTATGTTACCTGATATGTGAATAAATGATAAGAACTACATGGTTGTATTACCTGATTTTGTGTGGTCATGTGCTTCAAAAGTGCGAACGAGGTCAGTTTTCCGTGCTATCATTCTCTCTTTTAACATCCTGATGGCACTACCTTCGATAGTATTCACCCTACATCAAGAAAATAACTATTAGGTGAAGGTTACATAATTCATCCTGTTCTGCTGCATTTTAATGGGCTATGTTACCACTTACCAATTTCTACTTTAAATAAATTGCTTAAATTCACACATAACATGTACTGGATGGTGAATCTATGTACATTTAAATATATGTGTGTATTTTGCAAAATTTAAAAAGGATTACCAGTGGGGTTTTATTTTGCATTTCAAAGATGTTCATGAACAATTGATTTTTCAGAATATTCAAGATAACTGAAAATAGAGGAAAATAAAGAGGGGCTTGCTATACAGATACTCAAATTTGTTATACAGTTTAATGAAAAGAGTGTGTATTGACACAAAAGAAGACATTCACATAAGCAGAACATAATATAAATGCCATAAATATTGATGGCTACATATGGCAATGATATATATAATTATATAACATATATATATAATAAAGCATTACAATTCAGTAGAAATAGTGGTAGCAACAATATTCCATCAAACAGTTGTAAAATATATATCCTTAAGCATACAATTGTTGATTATATTCTTCTTATAACTATATATATAAGATTTGTAGTGATAGCTCCTCTTTCATTCTTGCTTTTAGTAATTTCAATCTTCTTTCTTCTTTTCTTGGTCAGCCAAAAAGACATTAAGCAAAAGCTGATAAAATAGATAGCCAAGATGAAAGGGACAAATTGCTAGAAAGATGCAAACTACTGAAACTGATTCAAGAAGAAATAGAAAATCTAAATAGGCTCATAGCAACTAAAACAATTAGATAAATAGAAGGAGGATAAAGAATATGTGGCTAATTGCCTCCATAAACAAGTGCCTCCTTGGCCATGAGACCAGAAAAACTGGATGTAGTGCTTGGCTACCATTCAAAGATTCCATAGAAGAATCCTGATCAAAAGGGGGAATATATAGATTTTCAAATTCTCATAGACTCCAAATATTCTGTAGCTTACAGCCAGATATCGGGCATCCATGTAGAATAAAACTATAACCTCTTGTCTTGAGATAATCCTTAAACCAAAGCCATACCCTGCAGGCTTCTTAAATAAAAGTTTAGCTTAACGAATGAAAAATGTTTCTTGAGCATTATGCTCTTTTAAGAATTATCTACATGGGATTGAACTGACAACAGCAATGAAAACGATAAGATAGGGACCTTAGGTGGTAGTGAATTTATGTTAATGGAGGTAAGTGACATGGAAGGTGAGAATGTTCACACAACTTGAAGATTGTAACCAAAGTCACAAAAAGGTACATGTAAAAACTTTTGAATAAGTGTATGTTTTGCTGTGTATATTTCTCAACAAAAAACAAAATAAATACAATTATATATGTACATACATAGAACATATATCCAAGGTTCATAGAAAATGGGTATTGGTCTATGTACATATATGTTAATACATTAAGGTAGTAGTGGACTTTGGGCCTCTATTCAAGTTTTCTTTCAACACAAGAACACTTTGTTCTAATAATCTGGCACTGTGTGATACTCACCTTCCCTACATGATGGCTGAATATAAAATGGGTGCATAAGCAAATGTGGTGAAGAAAATGGATGGTACCTGGCTATTAAAAGATATACCATCTGGGGTCTTAACGGCTTGAAGTCAGACAAGTGGTCATCTAGCAGGGGAACAGCTAAGCCCACATGGAAGAAACAGCCCAGCCTGTGTGATCACAAGGTATTGATGAGAACAGGTATCAGAAATTCAAACAATCATATTGTTATAAAGGAGAGGGGTCAGAGTGGAGACCCAAAGCCCATCTGTTGATAATTGGACATTCTCTCACAGAGGGGCTACATGCAAGGAATGATATATCCAGGATGCAGTATAGCACTGATGAAACACACAATATTCCTCTAGTTCTCTAATACTTCCTCCCCTCACTATTATGGCCTCAGTTCTACATTAAAAGTTCTGCTAGACCAGTGTTTGTACATTAGGACAGATAAGAGCTTCCGATACATGGAATGCAGGATAGATAAACACCTCCAGAAATAGTAATGGGAGTAATGATTCCATGAGGTTACTGGAAGGGAGGAGGGGAAAAGGGGGAAGGGGGAACTGATAGTACTGATGGCTGTATAATCCCCAGCAAGGGGGATGAATAACAGAATTGAAGGTGAAGGAATACATTGGATGGTGGTGTAAGATATGTAATATGTAATATAATATATTAAGAGTTCAGGAGGGCGGTAGGGTGGGGGGAGGGACAGAATAAAGAGGAGCTGATATCAAAGGACTCAAGAAGAACGATAATGTTTTGGAAATGATGGCTGCATCTGTATAAGTTCACCTGATATAATTGATTTATGGATTGTTATAATATCTGTAAGAGACCCCAATAAAATTATATATATATATATAATTGAATCTTTCCATGAACCTTTTGAAGCCCCCTTGAGTGTATACGTGTGTGTATAGAATAAGTAATCAAAAACCTTCCCAAAAAGAAAAGTTAAGGCCCAAATGGCTTCACTGGTGAATTCAACAAAACGTTTAAGGAAGAATTAATACCAATGCTTCCAAAACTCTTCCCAAAATAAAAGAGGTGGGGATGCTGCCTACCTGATTCTATGAAGCTGATATATTGCCCTGATAATCAAAGACATTACAAGAAAACTACAGAGCAGTATCTCCTGTACACACACACACACACATACACACACCATATATACTAGAGTATAAGTCGACCCGAATATCAGCCGAGGCACCTATTTTTACCACAAAAACTGCATTAAAAATGTGCTGAAAAACTCAGTTTATACTCAAGTATATACGGTACATGCAATAATTCTTTAAAATGCTAGTATTTTTGCATCCAGTTGCATAAAACATCCAGCAACACAAAAAAAATGATTATGTAACATAGTGAAATTACTAGAAAAAGACACAAAACCACATGATCATCTTAATAAATGCAAGGCGGGGGGAGAGGGAGAACTTGACAAAATCCAACACCTTTTCTTGATTAAAAAACACATCACACTAGTAATAGAAGGGAACTTTCTAAATCTGTGAGTATGACCTAATGGGAAATAGGGCCTTCAAAATGCTATTAGCTAGGTTAGCATGAGATCACACTAAAGTAAGGTGGGTTCTAATACTATATGACTGGCATTCATATAAAAAGAGAAGATGCCCAGAGACAGAAATGGAGGGAAAAAACACCATGTGAAACTGCAGCTGCAAGTCAAGGAACTCTTGGAGATTTCAGAAGTTGGTGACAGGTATAGATCCGATTTCTCTTCAAAGTATCACAAGGAATTATTATGGCCAACACTTTGATCTCAGAGCCCCAGGTCCCAGAGCTATATACATGACATACTACATTTACATTCTTATGAGCCATCCTTTTGTGTGCCCCCCCTGCCACCCCCAAAAACTAAGACCAAGTTGGGTGCTGGGGATTAGGGTGCTACTATGACAAACACTTGAACATGTAGAATTGGCTCTGGAATTGGGTAATGTGTAAATGCTGGAAGAGTTTTGGGTTAAATCTAGAGTGCATTCTGACCCATCCAAGGGGAGGGTATTGTTTATATCTCCACAGGGAAATAGGGACCAGATTTCAACCCAGTGCTCCAAGATGTGAATGCAACATGCTAGCATGGAGTAGGAACCAGTGGAGAGGTAGGTGTGAGGGGCCGGCCCCAATCCCAACTACATGGACACCTGATCTTCTCCCCAGAAGAATTTATTTCAGAGGACAGCACTGAATCTGCAGCTCCAGGAGAGGGACATGTCTGATCAGCGTACACGGGAACAAATGAAGGGGGAGGAGGAGAGAGTGGAGCACATCTTGGTTTATCAAGCCTTGAGGACAATATTCCTGCTCATAGCAGCCAATCCACAGAGAAGACCACATGGCCAGCCCCACTATGAGACACGAAATCCTGCACTGACCCATAGCACTACAGGGGACAACACTGGAGACAGAGTGTGGGAATTCCACCAGATATGATCCCACCACACCGAGGCAAAACACTAAGGGCATGGAACAGAACAGCTAGGGGAACAGAGCAACGCAGTCCCCAGGGAATACCAAAAATAGACTTTGGAACCAGGGCTTGGTGCCCAAACAGACTTGACTGGAAACACTCCTAAAGGCCAAAAAATAGTCCTTGAACTAACTACAAGCTTTTCTTTCTTGTTGTTGTGTTGTATTTTGGTTTTTTGTCATTGGCTTTCTGTTGTTTTGTTTTGTTTTATTTTGTTGCTTGGTTTTGCTTTGTCTTATTTTTGTGCATGTTATTATCTCCACAGTCTGCTTAAATAAAACTGGCTGGATGAACAATCTGGAGGAGAAAACAACGGGACTGACAGTTCCGGGGGGACATGGGAGAGGGGGAGGTGAAAGTAAAATAGTGGTGGTAACAAACCCAGGGACAAAGGAACAACAAGTGATCCAAATCGGTGGTGAGGAGGATGTAGGAGGCCTGGTAGGGCGTGACCAAGGGTAATGTAACTGAGATGAATTACTGTAACCTAAAGGAAGGCTGTGCATGATAGTTTGGACAAGAGGAAAGTAAAAGAAAATAGAGGAAAGAGCTAGGAAGTAAAGGGCATTTATAGAAATCTAAATACAGGCATGTACATAGGTAAATATATTTTATGAGGATGTGGAAATAGATCCATGTACATATATGTATAGATTTAATATTAAGGTAGCAGAAGGACATTGGGTCTCCACTCAAGTACTCCCTCAATGCAAGAATACTTTGTTCTATTAAACTGGCATTCCATGATGCTCACCTTTCCAACACAATCGCTGAAGACAAAGCGGGTGCATAAGCAAATGTGGCGAAGAAAGCTGATGGTGCCCAGCTATCAAAAGATATAGCGTCTGGGATGTTAAAGGCTTGAAGGTAAACATGCAGCCATCTAGCTCAGGAGCAACAATGTCCACATGGAAGAAGCATACCAGCCTGCATGCTCATGAGGTGCCAAAGGGATCAGGTATCAGGCATCAAAGAACAAAATATCATATCATTGTATGCTCACCTCCCTGATACGATCCCTGAAGACAGATGGGTGCATAAGCAAATGTGGCAAAGAAAGCTGATGGTGCCCGGCTCTCAAGAGACATAGCATCTGAGGTCTTAAAGGCTTGAAGATAAACAAAATGGCCATCTAGCTCAAAAGCAACAAAGCCCACATGGAAGAAGCACACCAGCCTGTGCGATCACGAGGTGTTGAAGGGATCAGGTATCAGGGATCATCAGAACAAAATTCTTATCATAGTGAATGGGTGGGGCGGGGAGTGCGGAGTGGAGACCCAAAGCCAGTCAGGGTGCAGTGTAGCAATGATGAAACATACAACTTTCCTCTAGTTCCTAAATCCCCCCTCCCCTACCATCATGATC
>NW_022103951.1:9423491-9472445 GCF_000313985.2 Echinops telfairi
CTGATGCCAGGGGCTTAAGTGGAGAGTAAATATTTTGAGAGTGATGAGGGCAATGAATGTACAAATGTGCTTTACACAATTGATGCATGTATGGATTGTGATAAGAGTTGTATGAGCCCCTAATAAAATGATTTTTAAAAACCTAGAGTGTCTTAAAGACATTGTTGGACTGAGTGCTATATATAGCACCTGTGCCTACATACAACACCTGACACATAGTAGGTGCTCAAAAATGCTTTTAAGTGAATCATTGCTCATCTAATTTGCAGATGCAAGGGTAAGAGGTAGGAAGGTCTACCCTAGGCTGTTTGTTTTTAGTTATCTCTAGAGAAAAGAACTACTAAGAAGTAGGAAGAGAGAAAATCATAAATATTTTCTTTATAGATCTTTGGATTGTTTCATTCATTAACAGTTAACACACTAGTTTTATAATAAAAAATTAACATAATGTTACAATAGGGAAAGGGGGAAGATCAGCTATTACTGCCATCACATTGAGAGAGAGATGCAACTATTTGAGGCATAAACATCATGACTATTTTAGGCAGAAACACCTCAAAGCAGAGAAGAAAGAGGCAAGACAAGGTTGGGCTGTTTGGGAAGAAGACAAGGTTGTGGGTTAGAGGGATAAAAGGGATAGGGACCCTCATTTATTTCCATTTAATTAGGGAATGTACCTGGTTGTTAAATTCTTTATCCACCTAAAAAGTTGTACAAGTCAAAAATTGTTCTTTTGAATTTCAAATATGGGCACATTCACTACTTGGTACCTGGAGCCATCTCCATTTTGTTTCTATTAATAAGTAACCATAAGTATCTGCTCGTAGTCTCTAGACTGGCTTTAGTTAGCTACCAGTGCTAGTGCTGGGGCTTCTCCTTAAGGTATACACACCTTTGGTAAAGAGTTCTTGGACATGTTGACTTAGTAACTTGGTATTGGATAAATCGAGGGGCCATACAATGACGAAGTTTGATGTAAGCTCCTCGATTGCTTCCTTCTTCATAATAATTAGACGCAGAAAACACGGTAATAACCTGGTTAAAGAAAAAAGGTTCATGTAATATCAGTTCTCAAAGATCATTCCATAAATTCTTAAAAAGAAAAAATCAAACACATTTTATAACCAAAGAAAATTATCTGTCTTATGTGATTTCCTATTATTCCATCAGAGTAAAACAAGACTTAAAAAAAACCACTGTTATCAATCATTCCATACCCCTAGTGCATGGCCTTGACATCCTGTGCATGAGGGGGCTCCAAAAATTGTGAAAAACTGAAATGAAAAGACCATAAAATTCCATGAACTTTTTGAAGCCCCCTTGAATAATTTTAATTCCATGTCTTAGAATCTTTCTTAATATTTAGTTTTTCAAATTCTAAGTTTCCAAGAGAATAAATGACAATATTTGAGCATTCAAAATGAAACTTGTCCAGTGTCTCTTTTTGTTCCTTTTGCTTTGAGCTGAGTAATTTAGAGAGTTTAGGACCCCTAAAAACCAGTGTTTGAAAGGCAATGAAACAGTGGCCAGAGTAAAGGGCACCGGCCCCACCTTGGGAAGGAACCAACCTTGGGACTCCGGTGAAGTGTGAGATGATACCACTCATTTGTGATGGGAAAGCTAGCTTAGGTCCAGATACGCCACTAAAGACTACCGCTCTTTTCTGTTTATTTATTTTAAAAATTTTGTTATTGTTAAGAATGTGCACAGCAGAACACATATTAATTCAATAATTTTCCCTTGTACAACTCAGTGACATTAATCACATTCTTCAATTTGAATGTTGGACCACTCTCCTTTTCCCAATTGTTCCTTCCCCATTCATATACGCTCACTGACGCCAAATTGCTTATCTAATCTTCGAGCTGCTACCGTCAAGCATATTAATTTACATAGTTCTTAAAAGAACACAGCACTCAAGGCTGATATTCTTTACTAATTAAGCTAAACGATTGTTTGTTTAAAAAAAAAAACTGCAGGGGATACGTCTCGGTTTAAGATTTAAAAATTATCTCTGGTCAATATTTTGGGGATTCATCCAGCCTCCATGGTTCCAGAATGTCTGGAGTCCATGAAAATTTGAAATTCTGTTCAGCACCTTCTCCTTTTTTATCAAAATTTTCCTATAAAACCTTTGATCATAAAAACAACAAAAAAAACCCTTTGATCAAGATAGTTTCCTTATTACAAAGAAACCCTCCCCAATACTTGCCTTACCCATCTCACACATTAATATGAGCCTCAAATGGATGAATAAAATTAAGAAAAGTGATCATGTTAAAATAGAATGGAACACTAAACAATTTTATTTTTATTTAGTCCTGTTTGTTTTTAGACAAAGAATCATCCCAGGCCAATCATCCCAGGAAATCAGTTCCTCAGTCCTTTTCTTTTCTAGTATTATCAGACAAACCTGAAGGAGCTTAGCATCTTACATGTTATTGACTGGCTACACTGACCACTGTGGGCAATTACTGAAGATCACCTACTGTACTCTGCCAGTTGAAGGGATCACCTACTGTGGTAGGTTTCATAATCTGTTGTCAACTTGAGAGAATTAAGAGTGAAGAGGTGGAGTTTAGCGTGTCAATCAGGTCACAGCTTGATGACCTCATTTGGAGGCGCTAAGGAGATAAATAGCTCGCTGGAGGTGGGACACACGCTCACTCCCTGTGAGACATTTCTGACAAGCAGCCACATGAAGCTATCCTGATGCAGCCAAAGTTCTGGGAACTGTCGGAGCCATGTGGAGATGCCTGCCAGCGCTGAGATGCTTATATATACTACTGGATCCATGACTTCCCACCCAATGGCCTGTGATCATCCTGCATACAGCATTATTGTATGTGTTTCATGAGTCTGAAGAGGAATTTATAGATTGGTATCGGACATCTGAGCTAATACTGGACTTATGGTCTTGATCTGAACTGACTTGTTTTCTCAATATTCGATTGCTCTTGTATATTTTAAAGCTCTTTCTTATACACATATGAATGTCCATGAGTGTTTCTCCAGTCTACCTGGACTAACACATCTACTCCACCAGTTGAAGGGGAGTGTGCTTTGTGACTCACCCTGCACAAGTAAAGTGCTAAAGTTGAAAGAAAGGAAATCACTTCACTGATGCCTTTCACTGTTTCTTTGAGGTTAAGTACCTACTTAATCTCACCTTTCTAGAGATTTACTTTACGAATTATAAAGACTGAGTCCTTTCTGTGTATGCAGTTAATTCCAGAACTTTTGTCTCTGGGATAAGGGAAGACCAGAAAAGTATTGTAATGCTAACTTTTTCTCACTGGTACGGGCAGTGGGAGTCCTTCCTACAACTTATGTGAGCCCTGCAGTCTTCTTTTTCTGTGTGGGCACTAGGGAAGATATCTTCCCATGGGCTTCTGGGTCAAACACACTCAGTCAAGAGAAGACTGTGCTTGTGGGAAGAATAACTGTAATAACATAAGCAACAGAGCCAACTTACCTTCCCGTCATGGCAGATTTCATAACCATCTGGTTTACACTCATGAGAACGAACAAGCAACTTCAAATGGTATTTATTAAGAATCTTGGATGTAACATCTGGTCCAAAATAACAGCCTCCTCCTCGGCTTTTGTTTGGGTAGCAGCCTCTTTTGCCTCTGGGGTCACTCCACAGAATGTCCACGAGCTTTGAACAACAAACCAGATTAGGCTGCTGCTATCTAAATTCTAATTTCCATGCTAGAGATATTAACCCAAGTAATCCCAGAGATGAACTATTTCTCCTTCAAAACTGTTTTATACTCATTTCCTCCATGAATCCTTTCCAGAATTCTTTCAATGTCCATAGCCACTCCAACACCTTCCCGGTCATCCCCAATAACCAACTTAGCAACAATACCCAATTTAGCAACAACAATAACTGATGTATCTACGAGAACGAATTTAGCAATGCTTAGTAATCAGGAAGAATCAGCCTTTGCATTTTTCTTCTTTGAAAATCTGCATCACATTTGTTTCACAACTGTTGGAGATATAAAGGTCTTCTCTCGAAAAGACACATGTTCAGAGGAGAAAGCAAGCCTCCACAATGGGTATTATGGGTTGTTATGGATTGAACTGTGTCCCCCAAAAGATATGATATAGCCAGAACTTCTGTACCAGTAAACATGGTATTGTTTGGAAATAGTGCCTTTGAAGATGTTATCAGTTGGGTGGGTCCAAATTTAATCAAACTGGTGTCCTCATAAAAGAGAAAAGTCACAGAGACATGGAGGTATGGTAGTAATGTGGCAAGGGGGGTTACCAAGGATCACAGGCCATTACCAGAAACTAGGAGAGAGGCATGTAGCAAATCCTATCTCAAACCTCAGAAGGAATAAACATGGCTGACACCCTGAATTTGGATTCCTAGCAACAGGAGATTTAAGGTGTGCTGACCCAAGCCATGGTATTTTCGTTCGTTCTTTCTTTTTTGGATTAGTTGTAATGGCATATACTTCACACCATACACTTTAATAATTCAATTATATTAAGATTTGTCCCAATCCTGCCTCTCACTGCAGGCTAGGCCAGAGCCTGTACACAGGTACAGATAAGAGCTCAGGACACATGAAATCCAGGTCTGATAAACACCTCAGGAACAGAAAGGGGAGTCGTGATACTAGGATGGTAGGGGGAAGATGGGGAGTGGAGAGGAGGAAGGGGGAACCGTTCACAATGATCGATAGATAATTCCCACCCCCCTCCCCATGGGGATGAACAACAGAAACCAAGGGGTAAGGGAGACAGCGGTCAGGTAAGATATGAAAATAATAATATTTTATAATTTATCAAGGGGTCACAAGCATGGGAAAGGGGGAGGGAGGGTAAAAAGAGGAGCTGATACCAAGGGCTCAAATAGAATGTAAATGTTTAGAAAATAATGATGGCAATATATGTACAAATATGCTTGCTACAATTGATGTATGGATTGTTATAAGAACTGTAAGAGCCCCCAATAAAATGATCTTTAAAAAAAGATTTGTAGAGTTATCACTACAATCAATTTCAGAATATTTCCTTGTCATATTCATTGTTGTTAGCTCCCCATCTTTCCCTACCATGCCCCTCTAGGCAATTATCAATCCAGTCACTGTCTCTATAGATACACCTATCCTGAGTTTCATATACAGAGAAATCATACAAAACACAAACAGGATGCAAACATACAAACAAAAGCCACAAGAAATATGACTAGATAAAACAGAAAAACCTCAGTAAAAAAAGCAGCAAATATTAAAAATTGAAATAACTTTAAAATGGGTAGAAAGGGAGATCAAATGATAAGGTAACCTAACTGTTGTTATTGTTAGGTACCATTGAGCTGGTTCCAACACTATGCATAACAGAGCAAAACACTGCCCAGTTCTGAGCTATCTTCACAATAGTTTCTATGTTTGAGCCACTGTGTCAATCAATCTCCTTGAGGGCCTTCCTCTTCTCACTGTACCTCCACTTTACTAAGCATGATGTCCTTATCCAGGAACTGGTCTCTCTCCTGACAACATGTCCAAAGTATGTAAAATGAAGTCTCACCATCCTCGCTTCTAAGGAGCACTTTGGTTGTTCTTTCAAGACAGTCAGTTTGTCCTTTTAGCACTCCATGGTACTTTCAATATTCTTCTTCACCACTGCAATTCAAATGCATCTATTTTCCTATGGTCTTCCTTATTCAAAATCCAACTTTCACATGCATACTAGGCAATGGAGAATACCATGCCTTGGGGCAGGTGCACCATAGTCCTCAAAGTAACATTCTTGCTCTTCAATACTCTAAAGAGGTCGTGGGCAGCAGATTTACCCAATGCAACCTCTCTTTGATCTCTTGACTGCTGCTTCCAAGAGTATTAATTGTAGATCCAAGCAAGACAAAATTCTTGATTATTTAAACCTTTTCTCCATTTATCATGATGTTACCTATTGGCTTAGTTGAGAGGATTTTGATCTTCTCTACATTGAGTTGTAATCCATACTGAAGAAGGCTGCAATCCTTCATCTTCATCAGCAGTTGCTTAAAGTCCTCCTCACTTTCAGCAGGCAAAGGTGTGTCAACTGCAGATTGCAGGTTGTTAATAAGCTTTCCTTCAATCCTGATGCCATCTTCTTCTTCTTCTTAGAATACAGCTTCTCTGATGATTTGCTCAGCATACAGATGGAATACGTGTGTGAGCGAATACAACCCTGACACACACCTTTCCAGGTTTTAAACCACGTAAGGGTTTTAAGCCCTTGTTCTGTTTTCATAACTGCCTCTTGATCCATGTACAAGTTCCAAATGAGCACCATGAAGTGTTATGGAATTCCCATTCTTCTCAAGGCTAGCTATAGTTTATTACGATCAACACAGTGGAATGCCTTTGCATAGTCAATAAAACACAAACAAACATCTTTCTGGTAGTCTGCTTTCAGCCAAGATTCATCTGCTATCAGCAATGATATACTTGTTTCATGTCCTCTTCTGAATACACTCTCAAGTTCCCTGTTGATGTACTGGTACAACCGTTGTTGGATGATCTTTAGCAAAAATTTATTTGCATGTGACATCAATGATACTGTTTTATAATTTGAACATTCTGTTGGGTCATCTTTCTTTGGAATGGAGACAAATATGGATCTCTTCCAGTCAGTTGCCACCTAGCTGTCTTCCCAATTTCCTGGCATAGATAAGTAAATATTTCCAGTGCTTCCTAAGACCTTTGAAACATTTCATTTGGTATTTCATTAATTCCTGGAGCCTTCTTTTTGGCTAATGCCTTCATTGCACCTGGAACTTCTTCCTTCACTACCACTGGTTCTTGCTCATATACTACTTCCTAAAATGGTAGAATGCCAAGTAGTTCTTTTTGATGCAATGCCTCTATGTATTCTTTCCATCTCCTTTTGATGTTTCCGGCAGCAGTCAACATTTTCCCCATAGAATCATTCAATATTGCAACTCAAGTCTTGAATTTCTCTTGCGTTCTTCACTTTAACATACGCTGACCATGTTCTTCTTTTATGTTTTTTAACTCTAGATATTTGTACACTTTCTATTCACTTCTTTGACTTTCATTTCTTCCATTTCGTTTAGCTATTCTACGATTAAGAGCAAGTTTTAAAGTCTCTTCTGATATCTGCTTTGCCCGTTTCTTTAAAATTTTTTTGTTTATTTTTTGCCCGTCTCTTTCTTTCCTGTGTTTTTAATAACCTTTTGCTTTCTTCATGAATGATGTTCTTAATGTCCTCCCACAGCTCATCAAGTCTTTTGTTATTAGTGTTCAATGCAGCAAATCTGTTCTTGAGATTTCTTGAAATCCAAGTGACAGAGACTCAAGGTCATATTTTGGCTCTTGTGGACTTGATTTCATTTCCTTCAGTTTAACTTTGAACTTACTTATGAGTAGTTGATGATCTGTTCCACTGTCAGTCCCTGGCCCAGTTTTAGCTGCTGATATTGAGTCTTTCCATCTTTTCATCCCACAGATATGGTCAATGTGATTTCTGTGTGTCCCCTCTGGAGAAGTCTACATGTGTCCACATGCCTTTTGTGTTATAGAAAAAAGGTATTCACTAGGAACAAGTTGTTGGTCTTGCAAAATTCTGTCATGTGATCTCCAGCTTCATTTCTATCACCAAGACCCTATTTTCCAACTACTGTTTCTTCCTCTTTATTTCCAACCTTTGCACTCCAATTGTCAATAGCCAATACACTTTTGATTGTATCTTTGATTAATGTCCAGCTGAAGCCATTGGTAGAAGTCTTCAATTTCTTCATTACTAGCTGTTGTGGTTGACACATAAATTCGAATAATAGTGGTCTTGATTGGATTTTCTTAAAGGCAGATAGATATTGATCTTTATACTGTCTATTTCATTTTTTTGAAGACTTCCAATTTTCCTACATTCATACATGACATACTCCAAGTTCCAATCATTAGCAGGCTTTTGCAACGGTTTCTTCTTACCCTGAATCATTCTCCATAAGCAAATGAAGATCCTGAAGGCTATACTCCCACAGGCTTTCTCCCACTCATGTCCCCATGGTCAACTCTACTCAAGAAATCAGCTCCTCCTTAGTCATATTTCGAGTGCCCTCTTATCCAAGGGGCTCATCCTTTGGCAGTATCTCCTACAATATTCAGCTTCCTTCACTAAGCCTTCAGTATCTGACAGTGTTTTGAAGCTATGCATAAGTTTTTCAGCAGCTACTTCCTCTGAAGGGGGCAGTTGAGTCTTTCTTTGTTGTCTATTCTAGTCTGGGAGCTCTGCTGAAACCTGTTCACTGTGGGTGGCCCTGCTGGCATTTGAAATTCCAGTGACATAGCTTCCAGCATCACAGAAACACACAAGCCACCACAGTCTAACAGACTGACAGACAAGTGGTGGTTAACCTAACTAGATCTTCCATAATTGACTTTACAATGTTCTCTATCTTACAGCAAGGCTATTCACATCCCTCAACTATGGTCAGAGGGAATTTGATGGATGCTTTATCCATGTGGGGACCTTGCAAATGGGACTTGGGCCTCCACTGTCATCCTTAGCCTTTAGTAAACCAGGTGTTCACAATTTAAGCTCTGATATCATTACCTCCTTCGAATTTGGATTTTTTTAAATTTATAGTCCTTAGATCACACAGGCTGATGTGCTTCTTCCATGTGGTTTTAGTTGGTACCTCACTTAGATGGTTGCTTATTTTGAAGACAAACCTTTAAGACCCCAGATGCTATTCTTTAAAAAGAACAGTTTTATTGGCATAAAATTCATATAGCATACAATTCAATAGTTCGATCACATCAAGAAAAATTGTGTAATCATTGGTACGACCAGTTTTAGAACATTTTCTTCATTCTTGTACTTATTGCTATTAGCTCCCCGCCCCCACAATCTTCTGCCATACACCCAAGTCACCATTAATCCAGTTACTGTCTCTATAGATTTTCCTATTCTGAATTTCATACACAGAAAAACAGTTTTTCAAAACTAACAACAATAAGAATGTAAGACAGATTAAAATCTCAATCAAAAAGAAAGGAAAAAATATTACAAACTAGACCAAATTTAAAATGGGTCAAAAGGAAGATCAAATGATAAGGTGTTAAATTTTAACCTAACTGAACCTTTAATAATGAACTTTCCCATGCATTCTGCACGATATCAAGGCTATTCATATCCCTGGTCTATGGTCAGAGGGGATTCACCAGAGGTTTAATCCATGTGTATTTTGCATTCATATTTTCTCCCAATAATTTTATTAAGATATAATTCACATATCATACATTTCCATAGTTCAGCCCGGATTCTATTCTTTCTGACAGCCAGGCACCATCTGGTTTCTTCACCACATTTGGCTATAGCCCCTATATCTTCTGTGATCTCTTCATGAGGGTGAGCATCAAGCAGGACCATGTCATAAGAACTAATTGTTCTTAGATTGGGGATAGAATGAAGTGTGAGCCAAAAAAACCATTCAAATATCTATGGATTATATACATCTCTGGTTCACTTTAGAGACATTATTGTCATTTTATTATAGAGAATATTATAAATCATCCCCCTGGGGCATAATGTAATTCTATTGGTACTGTTATTAACTTAGCCAATGGTATAGAATTTTTTTAAAAAACTGTTGAGAAAAGGAAATTAATACAAGTATAGGCCTTTAAGTCATGTTATTTTCAAATGCCTCGTGTGCATGTGAAAGTTGGCATTGAATACGGAAGAACAAAGAAGAATTGATGCATTTGAATTATGATGCTGGCAAAGAAGATTGAAAGTACAATGGACTGCTAAAAGAACAACAACAAAATTGTTTTGGAAGAAGTACAGCCAGAATGTTCCTTAGAAGCAAGTCTCGTGTAATTTAGACATGCTATCAGGAGAGAGACCAGTCCTTTCAACAGGACATGTTTGTAAACTAGAGTGGCATCAAAAAAGAAGACCCTCCCTTCACAAGATTGATATAGTGGCCTCAACAATGGAACAATCTCTATCTAACAACAATAACAATAACAACAACAACAATGGTCTCAAGAAATGTAAGACAACAAGTTTCTGTTCTTCTAAGCCACCCAATTTGTGATACTTTGTTTATTGTAACCCTAGGAAAATAATTCAGTGTTTTTAATTTGTTTAAGGACTAAGTAGGTCTCAGTTGTGGCTTTGGGCCGTGAATTTTCGACTTGAGGAAACCCTTGCTTTTTCTCATCACAAATACAAACCAAAAAACTAAACGAAACTCACTGCCACTGAGTCAATGCCGACTCATAGTGACCCTATAGGACAGGGTAGAACTGTCCCTATGACTTTCTGAGACTGTCACTCTTTACCGGAGTAGAAAGCCATGCCTTTTTCCCTCAGAGCAGCTGGTGGTTTGGAAGAGTTCATCTCCCTCTTGATACTTCCTGTCACTCTTGAGCTACTTTTCCCTTCACAAAATGAACATAAGCCTTATGTGAAGAGCTGGGATTAAATCCTGCTCTATTATTCACTGGTGGACCAAATAACCTCAAAGAAGTCACCTTATTCTTTGAAGCTTCCATTTTCCCATAAGGTTTTTGTAAATATTACATAGGATGGTAAGTGTCAGAAGGTAAGAGACACTGAACTAATTTTTGTTGGTTCCCTTTGCTTATGTGATAGTGCCTCTTTTCTTTGAACTTTCTGTCATTTGTAAACACATTCAAAAGATGCATTAAAATGAGTTCATCTTACCCAGAATTCTGTCTATTATTAGATACTAAATAGGTTCTGTGATGTTTGAAAATGTTTACTTTGGTCCTGGGGGTTCCTGGGAAGGAAGAGATGAAAAAGGCTTTGAAACATCTCTGCAACTTTTTCTAATTTATTTAATCACAACAGACACAGCCAGGAACCACATGTCTAACTATATCTACACCCACCTATTCTTCCTTCCAAACACACTGCCATCGAGCCGATGCCAAGACATAGTGGCCCTATAGGATAGGACAGATTAGAACTGCCCCTGTGGGTTTCTGAGACTGTAACTCTTTACGGGAGTAGAAAGCCCTGTTGCTTTTTTTTCCTACAGAGTGTCTGGTGGTTTTGAACTCCTGATTTTGCAGAAAATCCAACGTCTTCTCTATGCCACAGAACCTCTCAAAAAAGTTGTCAGTACTTGAATACTACCATTCCTCCCTTCATCAGAGACATCTCTTAAACCTATTCTAGCTAGATTCTCCTTTCCACCACTCTATCAAAACTGCTTTATTCAAGGTCCCCAACTACTAGCTATCAAAATCCTGATAGTCATTTCTCAATCATCATCTTATTTGCCCTTTCAGTAGCATTTAGTACATACACTTTATCATTTCTTTCCCTTTCTAAATTTGGCTTCCAAAACACCATATACTTCTGGTTTCTTTTACTTCATTGGTTATTCCTTGGTTGGTGACTTCTCCTTCTCCTCCTTTCTTCTGATTCCTCAGTTTTAGCAAACCCCTGGGCTCAGTCCTTGGCTCTTTTCTCTTGCTATATTCATTCATCTCACCATGTCTCATGATAATGATTCCCAAATTTATACTTCTGGCTAAGAACTCTCTCCCAATCTCTGGCCTTGCATATCCAACAACTAGTCAATATCGTCCATTGGATGTCTAGTAGACATCTCAGGTTTAACATGTCCCCAAATGAATTTCTGATAATTACCCCCAAAACTGTCTTCAATGATAGTTATGCCATGCTTCCAGAGGCACAGACAAAAAACACTGGAGTCATCCTTGAATTCTCTTTCCTTTATCCCCCACATCAATCAAAGGAATAGAAAACAAATAAATAAACCACACTAAAATATGGTTGCAATTAAAGATCCCAATAAAATGAAAAGATATCCATGTTTATATAATCAAAGATATAATATTGTTGAAGTAGCAGTAGTCCTCAAATTGATCAATATAATTCTTATCAAAATCCCAGCTGCATTTTTGCAGAAATTGACAAGTTGATCCTAAAACTCATATGGAAATTCAAGAGATCTAGATTCCCCAGAAAAAAAATAATAACAACAACAAAGTTGAAAAACTCACATTTCTTGATTTAAAAACTTTATATCATATTAAAGACAGGGCTTTCTACTCCTATAAAGAGTTACAGTCTTGGAAACCCACAGGGGCAGTTCTAACCTGTCCTATAGGGTCACTATGAGTAGGAATTGACTTGATAGAAGTTACTTTGTTTTACTTTGGGTATAGTACCAAGATTGTGCAGTACTGACATTTTCTCTCACTGTCATCAAGAGAAAACCATGTGGGTTTCCAAGACTGTAACTCTTTGTAGGAGTAGAAAGCCTTGTCTTTTCCCTGCAGAGCAGCTGATGGTTTCAAACTTCTGATTTTGTGGTTAGTAATACAACACATAATTACTACTCCACCAGGGCTCCTAGTACTGACATTAGATCATGGTATATAATTGAGAAGCCAGAATTAAACCCTTACATTTACAGTTGATTGATTTTTTTATAAGGGTGGCTGAAAAAAATTAAATTGGGACAACTGGATATCTAAAAGGAAACAAGAAATTTTGATCATGACCTCTTGCCATGCATAGAAATGAACTCAAAATAGTTCCCAGACCTATGTAAGAGAGCTAAGATGATAAAACTCTTAGAAGAAAACAGAGCTGTAAATCTTCAAGACTCAAGTTAGTCTTTTGGTGACTTCTTAAATATGACATCAAAAACACAAGTAACAAAAGGAAAAATAGATAAGATGAAGGAAGTCTGAGTTCATTTATATAATATGTTCAGAACAGACAAATTTGAGGAGACATAAATCAGACTAGTGTTTGTCTAAAGTTTGGGGAGGGGAAAGGTGGGGAGTGATTGCTAATGCATATAAGTCTAGTTTCGGGGTAACAAAAAACATTCTAAAATTAGATTGTGGTGATAGTTGCACAACTGTGAATAAACTAAAAATTATTGGATTATATATACTTCAAATGGGTGAATATATGGTATGTGAATTAGAATTCAATAAAACTGTTAAAATGTACTGACAAATGCAGATACAAATGTTATGGTCTGTTTATAAAGGTAAAACCACTTACTACTTGAATATTGCAAGGAGTGTCCACATTACCACTTTGGTTGGCACTTGGTTTCTATATAACTTTTATTACCTACCTGTTCCCATTCATGTTGTAGTAACTGTTCAGAAAGGATTACACTTGTCCTGCCTTTCCTGCCACCTCCCTTATTTTTCCTTGAGTCAATCATATCTTCTTCATCTGGTGAAATTGGTGGTATCAGCACAGATTTCATCTACAAAACAAACTCATGCATTAGACAAGGCCTATGCTCAATAGGTCACTATGAGTCAAAAACAACTCAATGGCAGTTAAGTGTTTGAGGTAACACAATCAGTTGAATGCAAAAATTTCAATATCAACTGGTATCGTCATTACTGGTATGCCTCCACCCAATGAAAGAAATAGGGTCACCTTTTCCATCTCAGCCACTTTGTTGATCTCATTGATCATTTTTTCACATTAAATTAATTTCATTTTTACATTTTCAACATTGTCTCACAGGGGAAGTTTATTGTTAGAGTTCTAGGGGACCCGAGGGCCACATGTGTAGGCATTAAACATATTCTGAGGCATTATTGCAGGAAATGGAAGATGCTAGGAATGGTGAAAACTACTCTGATTTACTAGCTGTATGTGGGACTAAGAAAATCAACACACTTAAAGAAGTTCAAATATATATCTTTTTTTTTAACACTTTATTAGGGGCTCATACAACTGTTATCCCAATCCATACACACATCAATTGTGTAAAGCGCATTTGTACATAGTTTCTCAAAACATTTTCTCTCCATTTAAACCCCCGACATTAGGTCCTCATTTTTCCCCTACAAATATATATCTTAAGAGGGTTTTTTTTTTTGTTTCGTTATTTTTTTTCCAGGGGAGATGAAAGAAGGTACATTGTGTCCTAAGAAGTTCTTAAAGGGGACACTGGTTGAAAATGTTTGAAATTCTTCAACCTAAACGCAACATGGTTCCCAACCTGATCCTACCAATAATTGATTATTGTTCTCAGTTCCAGTAACAAAGCTGCTGTATATCTTTGGGGAAAAATATCTTTCTGATAGCAAGTCAATTACTATATTCCTGTACATTCTCTCACACAACCTGAAGTTATAATTTTATACTTATTTCTTTATGTATACAAAACTGAATTGGTAAAAGTGCTTCTATTATGTTGGTGGCTATAGTTTCATGGCAGACAATTAGTAGGCACTTCTATTCTTCTGACAACTAGGATGTTGCCTGTACTTTAAAAAATTAAATCAAATCTTATTTTTAGGTATTTTCTCATTGAGTTGGTTGGATCTCAGTTGTCAGCTATTGTTAGAGAATTCACAGTCTACCTTTTCTTTCCCAGCAAAATGTCCTTAGGTATTCAGCAGAGGACAGCATTCTGAAATAATCCTTTGGAGTTAGGTTCACACAACACACTTCTGATGAACACATTGGGCAAGGCCACATGATCTTATGTGTGTGTGGTTCTAAAGTTTTCAAGGCTATGTGGGATCAAGATACTTTGCTCTAGTCTTGCCTTAAGGCATCACATCACCATTTTCTTCTTAAGCCTTACTAGTCATCCTTCCCACAGCCCCTTCTAGGGAACTTGAAGAATAATGAACAACAACCACAAAACCCAAATGCATTTCCATTTAATCTATTCTGACTCATAGCAATCTTCTAGAATAGAGAAGTATTCTCACAGGGTTCCCAGGCCTATATATTTTTATGGAAGCAGCTTTGTTTCTATCACCAAGACCATGTTTTCCAATTGTTCCATCCTCTTTGTTTCCATTTTTTACATTCTAATCTCCAATAATTGTCAATGCATCGTGATTGCATGCTTGCTCTTTTTCTGACTGAAAATATTGGTAGAATTCTTCATTTCTTCATCATTAGCTTTAGTGGTTGGTGCAAATATTTGAGTAATAGTTATATGGATTGAATTTCCTTGAAGGTGGATAGATATTCTCCTATCAGAGACAGCATTGTACTTAATCAAGACATATTTTGAAATGTCCTTTTTGACATCCCCGGCATAGTATATCATATGATTTTCTGATTCAAAATGACCTACATTCATGCTTTTTACATTCCAAGTTCTAATTATTAGATTGTTTTTACAGTTATTTCTTCTCATTTTGAGTTGTGCCCCATCAGCAAATGGAGATCCCCAAGGCTTTACTCCCACAGGCTTTACTCCATTCACATAACCATGGTCAACACTACTTTGAGAGAGCAGCTCTTCTTCAGTCACGTTTCAAGTGTCTTCTGCCCTGAGGGGTCCATCCTCTGGCATTATCTCCGACAATGTTCTGCTTCCATTCATTTGGCCTTCGGTATCTGACAATCTGTCCACACTATGCATGAAGTTTTCAGTGGCTACTTCCTCCAAAGTATGCAGCCAATTCTTCCTTTGTAGTCTATCCTTAGTCTGAAATCTGTTCACTTTGGGTGATCCTGCTGGCATTTGAAATACCATCGACATATCTTCCAGCATTACAGAAACACACAAGCCACCACAGTAAGACAAATTGGCAGACAAGTGGTGGCAATCTCCAACTAAGTATTTACTGAGTCTTAGGGACTGAGTTTATAGACGTGGACTAGAGTAACAGAGGAGACAAGAACCAACACCACCACAAATCCTTAGTTAATTTTGGAAACTATTAGGAAGGATACATACAAGAGGCCCAAGAGCATATAAAAGGGAACTTGATCTAATCTGGAGATTGTGGAAGGTTTTCCTGAGGAGAAATATAGTTAAGTTGAAAGTGAAAGGCTGGGTAGACATTAGCAACACGAGGGCCATGTACAATCATACTCATCTAGCTCTGTAGCTGATCTTGGTCCTTCAGCCACGTGATGCCTCTATGGGGCACAGGCGCCTCTGCTCCCTTTCATCCCTCATTCTAGTCTGGGCGCTCCAGGTTAGCAATGGTAGTGGAAGAAAAGAACTCCACCAAGAAAGCAAGTCACTAAGTGTAGGATCTTTATAGGCACCATACAACCACCTCCCTCAGAGGTTCTATACATGGTTTCCTGCTCAGCTTCTGCTGCATCTAATACGATTTTAAGTCAAATGAAACTCACTGCCATTGAGTCAATTTTGATTCATTCAAAAATGAAAAAAGTCACTGTCATCAAGTGAATTCTGACTCATAGTGGTAGAGGATTCCTAGAGTATATATAACTGTCCCTGTGGGTTCCTGAGACTATAACTTTTCACTGGAGTAGAAAGCCTCATTTCCCATAGACTGGTGGTTTCAAATAGCTGATTTGTGGCTAACGACCCAACATTTAACCCATCACTTCACCAGGATGCCTCCATTTTGACTCATAGTGATCCTATTATAGCTAGCATTTCTAAGGTTATAAATCTCTACAGGAGAAGACAGCTCCATCTTTCTCCTGCAGAGAAACTGGTGGAGTAGAACTGCTGATCTTGTGGTTTCCAGCTCAATGTGTAACTCGCTATGCCACCAGGGCTCTATATTTACTATGATGATTAGACTTTGAATATTTTTTCAATTCCACAGAACCATTTAAAGTAAATTATAAGGGAATATAATATACTTTGCTTATAATATATAAGGGAAATTATACGAATTGAAAAATAAATTAAGAAAAAAAATTTTAAAGAAAAATAAATTAAGATTTTACTTTTTTAAAATATTAGGATTTTCTCACTTTTAGTATGAAATGGCCAAATTACCTCATTCCAATATGAATTTAAAAAATATTTTTCCATGAATAGAAATTAATTAGCCCCTTCTCATGCAATCAGAAATTTTCCTTAAAATTTTTACTAATCTTTTCAGTTACAATAACTATAAAAATGCAAATCAATATATAATAATAAAAGGGGCATACATTCTTGAATACATACATCTCTGAAATAAGATTTATGCAGACATTATTTCTTACTTTTTGTCTTTCTATACGATGGAGTAAATTCAGGTCCGTGGACTCTGACAGACCGCCATGTAAGATCAGAATTTCATTATCAACCACTGTAGCAATTGGGAGCCAGGTGTAGACTTCTTCCAAGATTTTCAAGATTTTTCCTCCATAGAGCTGCAAATAAAAAGCTCAAGCAAGTTTTTTTTTTCTTGATAAGTTCAAGCTTATTGAGAAGTCACAATGTATGGACAAAGGTAACTGTTTCCAAGCCATTCTGTTACCACAAAGTCACTAGCCAACTAGAACTTTTGAAAGAGGGCTATGCTTTAATGGAATGCTCACTTAGCTAGCTACCAATGTTTCATGGCAAGACTAGGTCACTGAATCTGCTTTAGAGTGATCCCTGATTGGCTCTTTATGAGGTCTAGAATCAGGCTACATTAATCCTTTAAAGCGGAAGAGAACCTCAGTAGAAATGAGTATTCATACAGTTTGGTTCTGGGTAGTTCCTGCTATCTGTAACTTCCAGGGAAACCATTTGATTTAACAAACTCTTATTGATAGGGTTTGGAAAGACATACCTCTGCCCTTTAGAAATACCAAACTGAATAGAGGAGATGAGAGATGTACACAAATCACTAAAATAATACTATGATCTAACTGTAACTCTGAATCTAGGACTTTGGGGGGTAAAGAGGATGAGAAAATTAAGCCTTCTGAACATTTAAAGAATATACCATGGAGGTGGCATCTAAATTGGACTCAAGAATAAATAGGATTTATGACTAAGAGATGTGAAAAAGAGTGTTTTGAGTAGAGGTTATAGCTTTAGCAGAAACATGAAGGCCAAGAAGTATAGGTCAAGTACAGAGAACAGTAAGCAGAACATGTTTGCTAGAGCTCAACTGATGCCCCAGAGAGAACAAAGGAAGATAAAATTGAGAAAGCAGTTTGTAGGTCAATTGTATAGGACCTTATGTGTCAGGCTAAACGATTTAAACTTTATTCTGAAATAACATTCTCAAACCTGGCCCAATGCCCTCATTCAATAAACACTTTATACTTTAGTTAATCACAGAAATATCCTTTAAATTTTTTTTAATAAAGGTTTATCTTCACAGTAATAAGAGGTTGCCTGGTGGTTGTAGTTTCGCATTGGACTGCTAAACCAGCACTCACTCCTCAGGGTAAAGATGAGGCTTTCTATTCCTGTAAAGAGCTACAGTCTCAGAAACTCACAGAGACAGGTCTACTGGGTTCCACAGAGTTATCATGAGTCAGAATTGACTCGGTAGCAGTGAGTTTGGTTTTTATTGGTGGAAGGGAGAGTAGAATTGCAGGCCAGGGATGCAAGGGGCTAGGATGTGAGAAACGGATGAGGAGGCAGGTGAAACATCTATAACATGGTTCCTGGGAATTTTCAGAGCTGTTACCTCAATTAAGAGTCCCTCAACTGCTCTAGGGAGGCCATGTGACCATCAGCCTTCTCACTCAATGAATCTGAACTAGATAGTCCCTTCTTATCTCTTGGTCTGGCCTTTAGCATTAAATCATTGTTTTATAATGTCAGTACAGAACCTGACATGTTCTAAAATCAACATTAAACCCACTGTCATTAAGCCAATTCTGACTCATAGTAATTCTATAGAACAGAATAAAACTGCCCCTGTGAGTTATTGAGATCAAGTCTTTACTGAGCAGACAGCCTCATCTTTCTCCCATGGAGCAGCTGGTGGGCTTGACCACCAACCATGCGGTTAGCAGTCTACAGCACCACCAGGACTCTTTTGACATATTCTAGGTTCTTAAAAATATTTGTTGAAAAATATAGAGGTTGTGGTTTGCACATTTTACTAGGGTAACAGTTATTTTGTTTCCATTGCCCCAATACCAAGCGTCTTGGCATAATGTCTTACTAGCCACCCCTTCCCACAACCCCTTCTAGAGAACTTGAAGGATACTAAATAACAAAAATACCCCACAGTTATTTCCATTGCATCTAGTCTAACTCACAGCAACCCTCTAGGATAGAGGAGAATGACTCTTATAGGGTTTCTAAGCCTATACATTTTTATGAAAGCAGACTGCCACATCTTTCTCGCATAGAACGGCCGGTAGATTCAAACTGCTGACCTTCTAGTTAGCTGCCAAGCACTTAACCACTGCACCACCAGGGCTCATAAGGAATACTAAACCATAGTCTTAATCTTATAGATCATCCTTCTCTGTCTGTCTGCACTGGCTCCCAATCTGCCCCACTTTACAAAATGCCTTTCATAAACTTAGAATGGACACTCTCAGTCTTAACTGTCTCCTGCTAACAATGCTACTGTCACAACAGGTGTAAATCAGGAAGTATGGTTACTCCTATAGTTGGAGGTCCTATGGGATGGGAAAGGATGCCTGGCGTCACAGTGGGTTAACTTTGTGGCTGTTAACTGTAAAATTAGTTTGAACAAATCAGGTGCCTGTGAGAGAAAGATGAAGCTGTCTGGTCCTGTAAAGAATAACCTAAGGAGCACTTTTATTCTGCCCTATAGAATTGCAAGGAGTTAGAATTGCCTCGCTAGCACTGGGTGGTCTGGTATGGTAAAATCGAGGTTATAAGATAAGACTTGGAAAACTGCTTTAGCATCTCATGACAGAGCCCTAAAGGCTTAATATGATTGTGTTTGTTGTTGTTAAATTATCTTTAATACAATAACTCATATGTCCTGCAAGTTCTTTAGGATCTGCAGAACCCCCTCTTGGAGCTACAACCAATGCATCTTGTTTCTGAAGGAAGCAGTCCTACTTTCTTTTTCTTCTGAATTTTCACACTTCCTTGCTTTGTTCTTTGGCTAAATAAGGTGCAATAAGATACAATCTTTCTGGAGGGGCAGAAACTTCTAGCTAATATTCATTACAGAAATACTGAGGAATCACAGGGTTGTAATAGAATTTTAGATCCCTCGTCCAAAAGTGCTTCCTTGAAAATGGGTCCCTTTTTTAAGGCCTCCTGTATAGCTGCAGTGGCTATGAGGTTAGTTGTAACAATCGAAGACCATGAACTTAACCTGGCTCTAATATGTTGGCTTGCCATGTGCCTTCTTTTGTATTCTTTTTTAGTGGTGGTATTGATGTTCCTGTGTATAATTATTTTCATTCACATGCATTTGCTCACACTCATTTATACTTGCGTTTTTCTTTCAAATAATACTACTTAGAGCTACCATTTATTTCATGTTGGGGTAATTTTCACAATTAAAAAAATGCATTATTATCATCTCCATTTTACTGAAAAGAAAATTGGGGTTTATGAAGGTGAAATAACTTGTATAAGGTTACGTAAAGTATAACTATGGAGCTAGGATTTGAATTTCATTCTATTCTACAATAAAAAGAACTTATGTGCTTAACTTTTCTCGTGCAAAAAATAAGCTGTTATTATGGTTACCTGCCACTGAGTCAGTCCCTGACTCCTGGGGAACCCATGCACAATGGATTGGAACACTGCCTAGTCCTGCACCATTCCCATGAATGATTCCAGATCAGGCTGTTGTGATGTACAGCGTTTTCATTTGCTGCTTCTTAGAAGTAGACCACCAGACTTTTCTTCCTAGTCTTGGTCTGGAAGCTATGCTGAAGCCTATCCAGCATCATAGCAAAGTGCAGGCTTCAACTGACAGATAGGCAGTGGCTATATATTGGCTGGGAATTGAATCTAAGTCTCTGGTTTGGAAGGAGAAATTTCTATCTCTAAACCACCAATGGCCCCAGCCCCGTGCTAAGAGAATTTTAATCTATTCCATCACAGTTCTCAGTAAGCAAGTAGTGCACTCACTGTTTTGCACCTCTGTCTCTGTGCTAATTTGCGCTGACCCCCTGATCCAGCACAGGTGATTCTGATGTAGTAGCAAACCCCCTTATTTTTAGGCTTTCACTCTTCCACTGAGATCATATATACGATATATTGAAATAATTTAGGGTTTGAGGATATCCCACATTTCCAGAAACCAAAAGAGCTAAGTGTGTTGGATTAAATTCATTAGTTGGAATATTCCTGTGTCTATGCTGAAATTTACATAAAAGTAAAATAAGAAAGGTTTTGTTTCATCCAGAAAGAAAGTACAGGATGCTATCACAGCCAGAGCTTCCTGCTGTGACTTTATCTGTTGGGATGTATTCTGACTATAAACAGCAAAGAGAATACAAAAAAAGACACAAAAACAAAGCAAAACCAAAAAAGGAATATAGAACTTACCTTGTATTTAGTCATAATTTCTTTAGTGAAGCCATACCTAAAAAAGGGAAGAAATTTAAACTATCTAATTAAATATTGGCAACTCCTACATATATGAACAAGGAGAATTGCTGAAATCTCACTATCACAAGTATCAAGAAACTAGACTTTACTTGGAAATGACTGTACATACTCCAGTCTGCCTAGGCATAATGGGCTAGAACAAAACTTCATCGATGACATCATCCTGCACTCAAGGATCTTACAGTGTAGTTAGGGGAAGAAGATATGTAACTTGTAACCATCATGAAACAATTACAAGACAACTTAAGAAACAGGTGATTGGTGCAGGGTGTGTAATTGCTGCAAATATTCATAGAAGTATATTGAAGCAGCTAGGAGAAACTGTGTGGGAGAATGCTTTTCACTTAACATTTCTCAGACATCCTACATTTTACAGTGAATGAATGATCCAAAAAATAAAATAAGACTGAACAACGACAAAGAAAAGCCTAGACGATAGCAAGTTGGTTCTTTATGCTCTCCCTGATACAGTTCATGTAATGGTATTCAAAGTTTTAAATAGTAAGTGTCGGGATTTTCAAAGCCTGAATAGCAGTAGCTAAGGGAGTTTTAATGATGGGAATGTTTTTCAATTACTTTTTTCCTTGACTTAGAATAGTCTGTACTCTTAATATACAACAGCAAAGTTGGGATGCAGAATTCATTCCAGGTTCCCATGGAAGTTCTAGCATGACATTTCTTTGGCATCACATCACATTTTTGGAGATGAATTCAGTCCTGTATTTACCGAAAGCGTCCACATTGTTAAGTCCAAAAGACACTTTTCAATCATCACTTTTGCATCCTCTCTGAACCACTACCGTTGACCTTACAGTCCCTTCCTAAAACCCTTTCTTCTCTCAGATTTTATAACAGCAAACTTTGGACTTTCTTCCTTCCCTTTGAATCTCCTTCATAAGTCTCCTCTTGGTATTTCATCACATATATCCCAGGCGCTCTTTTCCCTTCACTCTGTCCCATGGCAACTTCATCCCTGCCTTAGGTTGCCAGGTGCTATCTAGGTGTCAAAAGCATGAGACACTGCTGCAGGCCACATTTCATTTCTGAGCTTTGGACTTAAACATTCAACTGCCTACTCAATAGTACCCCAAATCAGCTTACCCCCAATTGAACTCATCATCCTCCCTTATCCCAATCTTCTCCTCTTTCCAAGTTCTACATATTAGTAAATGATGCGGCTATACCCCCAAACTCAAGCCAGACACCATCCTTGAGTCCCTCCTCTTCCAAATAACCCATATCATGTACCGAGCTCTACAGCATTCACTGCATAAATTCCTCTTGACTCTATCTACTGATTTGTTTCCCTTACTGCCATGCTAGTTTGACTCCAGCATCTATCTCTTCAACCACTTCCTAACAGTCTCCCTATATCTGTCCCCCCACCCCTTTGTTTTTTAGTTGCCATTGACTCATGGAAACCTCACATGTGTCAGAGTAGAAGTGTGCTCCGGAGGGTTTTTAATGGGTGATTTTTTTTGCGGGGGGTGGAGGGGAGGATTAGACTGCCAGGCCTTTATTCTGCGGCATATCTGGAAGAAGTCAAACTACCAACCTCTTGGTTAGCAGTTAAGCATGCTAACCATTGACAACACCTGGTGAAACACGGATCCCCTTTTAACCCTTTCCTATTCACTCATCCTACTGCATCTTAAAACACAAATATAATTCTCTTCCATGGTAAACATTGACATTAGAATAAAGTTCAAATCCTTTTGGACTTTTGCATAATGCATATGCTTCTTACTGCTTTAGCCCTATGAAATAGTGTTCTACCCCTCATTCTCTGCTTCTGTACTCCTAAGAATTTCTCAAGTCTAAAATTTTGAGCTCTGCATGAGGTTGTCTCCTGGCGATAGGGCATTCTTCCCCATTCCTCCCCATTCCTCCCTTCATAGCCTTCCATATCCTAGTTCATCCTTCAGGTCTCAGGCTAACTCCACACGTTTATGAGGGAATCTTCTGTCACCCTTCAGGCAGGATTGGATCCCCCTTTATAAACTCATCACACTTGAAAAATCTGCTCAGCCCTGCTAGATAGAAACCAGTGAGAGTAGGAGCACTGTCTCTTTCTTTGCCCTTTGCAGGCACTAGATCATCCTGACTGGTTATCTGGCTGAATGACATGTCCACATGGAAGTCCTGAGAGGCGGTACATATAATGAATTTCTCATCATAGTCCTGGAGTTGTTCTTTGCACATTCTTACCATTTGCTCCTACACCTGAAAATTAGAATAGAATCAGAACAAGTACCCAAGTGCCCCAAACCCAAAAGTGACTAGTTATTAAGTTTTGACCAAGGCATCGGAAAGCACACTTTCAATTGCCATAGAGAAAACTGGTTTCTGGTTTTCATCAAATAAGAAGAAAAAAAAAGAAGAAGGGAAAGGGGAATAGTTGTCACTGCCCATGCCTTTCAGCACAAAAAGTCTTACTTTATTTAACCTATTTCTCTTCCTCATATCTCCAGTGAGGCATGTTACAGCTGTTTTCAAGGATGTTTATGGACAACTATACTAGAAGCAATTACTATATCATAAAAATATGTGCACATTGGTGAATATCACAGTATTTGTTTCTGAGACAAATTTGTAGGAAAGTCAAAAGACTAGTCACAGATGATTCATCTAAGCCTGTCATAGAGCTCACCCCCACTCCCAGCCTGACTTTATGCACAGTTTGACCTGGGAAGAGTTGGTATCGGAGGCAAATAATATAATAGATTAGAGAAAATGAGGAAAATAACATTCGTGGAAGAAAAGATAGAAAGGGGGCTTAAAACTGGGGTCATAAGCAGGGGTAGAAATTGAGGTCTTCCTTCACATCTCTCCATTTTCACTTTTCTACCCTGGCCACCAGCTAGAAGTCACATTTTCAGAGGGTGAAATAGACTAGGAAACCTAAAGGCTTGCGTTACCTCAGATTCATCAGAAAGTCTTCATGGTTCCCTCTGTTCAAGTGCAGGTCATTTGGATAGACAAGCAAAGTCACTAGCAGGATCATGAGGATCTCAATGGAATTTTTTCCTCGATCTACAAAATCACCATTGAAAACATAAGGATTTTCCTCTGAAGGAAGACCATTCTGTGGAAGAACAAGAACAAGCAGTCAAAAGAATGTACGTTCAAAGTAAGCCTGTGCAGTTAATACCCTTGAGAGTACGGCGGGAAAATGCTGACTTAGTCCTTCCACTGGTGGATATTCCGGCAAGGAACCTGGGATATGAAGAAGTTGCCTGAGATGGGAAGATTCCAGCGAGGATAGGGGTTGGTCCACCTACTGTGCGTCTTCTTTGAAAGAAGTTGACATATTTATCCTATCAAAAATGCCATCTCTCATCTCATCCTTCTCCTCTGAGGAAAAGAGGGAAACTTCTAACACAGAATTAGAGCAAAGTCTTTCTTTCTAACGGGCCTTGCATTTAGCTTTTCTAGCTTGTGATTCCATTGATTTGCAAACAGGGAATGACACTATATACCTCTCCAGATCAAATGGACATAAAGTACCCGGGAAAGTAAAGTTGCTCTGTAACTGAACTGGGCTGGTGGACCACAAGTCAACACCAGTACAACCATATGAGGCATTTCTAGCTGGTATGCATTGAATGATCACTGACTGGGTCATATTAGCCATTAAATACTTTGAATATCACTCCTGAGAATGAATAATGCTTGTTAAGTGCTATGTGGGCATGAGAAAGAGCTGAGATCAGTACAAAGGTCTGGTGTTTATAACAGCTATAACAACACTACAAATTTGAGGGCAAAATAAACATATATAACATGGTTATATTTTCTTAATGCCATGCCTGATGGGGAAATGGCTTACTGCATTTCTATTGTACACTAAAATAAATACCAGTACTTAAAATATATGTATTACATCATGAACAATTTAAGTACTTACATATTCAAATATGCATTCTCCTTCAAATAAATTACTACCTTCTGGAAATAACTCTAGTTATATTAATCTTTTTCAAGTCATTTTTAATTTCTCTTTTGTTAGTTTTTAAACTAAGAAAATCTAATGATTTTATACTCAAATTTCTATATCTACATGCACATTTAATTTTTGATACCAGTATATTGGAATTAGTTTAAAAATAACAACATAGAAATTCCAAGAACTATACTATGCGATGTAGTTTCTTTTGAGGGCAACTGGAACTCTGAACTTGGACCAGAAGTAAAAAGACCTATAGCTTAGTCAAGCGCTACTTATTGCCCATGTCTCTTTCAGCAAGTTATTTAATCTTTGTGAGATGTAATTTCCTCATCTATGAAATGGGAACAATCACTCCCATATTTACCAAAATAAACAAGACTACTTTGGAACTGAAATGAGACTATTTGTATAAAAGTGAAACTTGTAACACATCATACAAATTAATAGATTAGTTTTACTATAAACTGTGTTACTTTTAAAAAACATTTTATTAGGACCTCTTACAGATATTATTACAATCCATAGTTCCATTAGCTCAAGCTTAATTGTACAATTGCTGCCCCCATCATTTTCAATACATGTTATTTTCTTCTTAAACTCCTTGATATCAGCTCCTCTTTATCCCCTGCCTCCCCAACCCTACTACCCCACTAAACCCTCAGTATATTATATATTATTACTGTTTTCTTTGCCATAGCTTCCACCATCGCATGTATCCAATCACCTAAAATTCTGATGTTCATTCCCTTCTAGTGGGGTTATGCAGTCATCATTGCTGTCAGTCCCTCTGGCCCCATCCTCTTCCCGTATCCTCAGGGATTCACTACTCCTCTTCCTGTTTCTGAGGGGTTTATCCATCTTGAATTTCATGCATAGAAAGATCTTGATTGTACCCATGTACATACACAGGTCTAGCAAGATTAGTGAGGTAAAACTAAGGCCATAATAGTAGGAGGAGGAAATTTTAAAGAATTAGAGGATAGTTGTGTTTCAACAGTGCTCTACTGTACTCTGGATATATCATCCCTTCTGTATGGTCCTTCTGTAAAGAAGGTGGGCTTTGGGTCTCCACCTTGCCTCTGTTCTTTCATATCAGTTTAATTACTTGTTTTTGAACTTCCGATACCTATTCCCTTTGACACCTCATGATCACATCGGGGCATATGGGCAACAAAGCTTCCCTGCTAGATAGCAGCTTGTTTGACTTCAAGCCTTTAAGACCCCAGACACTATATCTTTTAATGGCCGGGCACCATCATAAGCTGTGCTATTTTTAAGATTCCATTATTTTATATTTTCTTATCTACTAATTCACTAACTTATTTAAATTGAGCTTAACAATATGTTAGCTATAAAATATATACTGTTTGTCATCAAAATGTAAGGAATAGAGGGAAGATTATGCTTCTCTAATATTCTTCCTAAGAAACCCTGGTGGCATAGTGGTTACCAGTTGGGTTGCTAACTGAAAGGTCAGCAGTTTGAAACCACCAGGCAACTCCAAGGCAGAGCAATTTTATCTTGTCCTATAGGGTCACTACAAGTCAGTATCAACTTGATGGCAGTGAGGATTTTTTTGGTTGGTTTGGTTGGGTTTTTTTCCTTTGTTTGTTTTGAGAATATGCTTTCTTCCCCTGGCACTCAAATGGCCAGGATGAGTAACTGAAAGTGCCTGAGGGATGTTGAACCTGATAGGTTCTCTATAAAAAACCCCACAAAACTCACTGACATTGAGTAGATGCTGACGCATACTTGATAAGCATTCTTTTTATAACCCCCAGTTGCCATTGACTCATGGCAAACCCTGTGTGTCAGAATAGAAAGATGCTCTATAGGGTTTTCGATGGCTGATTTTTCAGAAGTAGGTTGCTAGGCCTTTTCTCTGAAGCACCACTGGGTGGGCTCTAACCTTTAGGTTAGCAGTTGAACACCTAACCTATTTGTGCTGCCAGATACACCAATACATTCCAAATAACCCACTGCTGGCTAATAGATTCTAATGCTATAGGATAGAGCAGAACTGCCTCTGTGGGTTTCCAAAACTGTACATTTGTATGGGAGCATAAAGCCTCATCTTTCTCCTACAAATCAGCTGGAGGGTTCAAGCTGTTGACCTTTCAATTACTAGACCAGTGGGTAACCCACTGTACCACCAGAGCTCCCTAAAATAGACTAGAATTAACTGAAAGAAGACAGTTTGGGAAATAAATGATTAATTTGGAAGGGCAAGAAGATGAAAAATCTCTCATCTCAAGGAGAAAGGTGGAAATCATGAAGAGACAAGAGACATAACATGCCAATAATAGACATTCCAGAATCAAGGAAAGGGATCTGATAGAAAAGAGGCAACCATTGCATAAATAAAAAAGGCAATTTCCTCTGGTTAAAAAGAGACATCAGCATTGAGTTTTAAGAACTCATGATACTTATGCTCATTGATGGAGAATTTACCTGGTAAAATTCTTATAAGAGGTCAAAGAACAAGTCACAAAGGGAAAAGAATCAGCTTAGCATCTGCAAAAGTGGAAGGTAGAAAATGTCGACAATCAACAAATCAAAGGACTATAAATCAAGAATCCTCTGTTGGCCAAGACATCTCAGGATGACAGAAAACTATTTGCAGGTGTGTATATGCATGTAAATGGGCTAAATTCTCAGACTGCATTATTCGACTAAAATAAAAGACAAATTGTGTTTTGGAGAAATACACATATGAAGAGGAATCCCCAACCCAAATGGAATTTTTTTCAAAGCTATGCATTTAAATTTTCTTTTTTTACAAAACCACCTTATCAATTTCAAAGTACTCTCCATTACACTTAATACATTTGTCAAATATGTGATTCCATTCTTGGAAACAGTTTTCAAATTCATCAGTTTGGATGACTGACAGAACCTCCCTCATTTTTTTTTCTTTATCTCTACTACATTGTCAAATCGCTGTCCTTTCATGTTCCTCTTCATTCGCAGAAACAAAAAGAAGTTGCACAGAACAAGGTCAGGTGAGTAAGGTGTATGGGTCAAGAGAGCCATGCTGTTTATTTCCTCTAAAACTGGGATACTGAGATGGGTGCATGAGCAGGTGCACTGTCGTGGTGGCAAAACCAGTCCCCTGCCTGCCACAAATCAGGCCTTTTTTTGTCACACACCATTACTCAATCTTTTTCAGAACCTCTAAATAGAAAGCTTGATTAACAATCTGACCTGGTGGAACTAACTCCAAATACATTATCCCCCTCACATAAAAAAAAAAAAATTGGTTTTTTGGGGGTACCCCCTTGTACAACAAATAAAAAAGGAGGAGGTTGAAAATAAGGTAAATGCCACACATTGAAAGCAAAAATGGAAATATTAATACTTATATAAGGTATGATTAAGATTAAATATACTAAATAGGGTCACAGAGCAATATCATGCATAATAAAACACACTGCATGCAGATGTATAAGCTTATATGCAATAAATAAAACAAAGTCTTGCTTTGTGTATTTAACTACTATAAATGCAGAAGAAACTGTTTAAAAATACATAGTGAGTTATTCAGATTGTGATGGTTTAATATAATGCTCACTTAGTAAATCATATAGTGTTAGGGTGATTTGTTACATAGCAAAATAAAACTAATAGAAGTAAGAGTTTTTGATAGGAATAATAAATAAGAAATCTATATAAAATTAAGTATATAGTCAATAAATTGATTAATCAACATATGAAAAGTTTTATATTTTACAGACAGAGAATGCAGTTAATTTATCATATCTCTATGGAGCATTTATGGGAATAAATTGGATCAAAGAGGAAATTAAAACCCAAATTTTAAGTTCAATAGAAAGCTCCACTAAATCAAAATTATGAAACATAGCATTTTCAAGTATCTTAATTATTTAAAAAACACACATGAATATTGTATTTATCCTACAAATGAATAAAACAGGAAACAAAAAAGAAAAGATACTGTATATACTCAAGTATAAGCTGAGTTTTTTCAGCACATTTTTTATGCTGAAAAAGCTCCCCAATTTTTTTGTGTTAAAATTGGGTGCCTCGGCTTATACTCGAGTGTATACCGTATATAAATTCAAGGTTTTGTTAAAAATAAAAGTGATAAAAACAGAGAATGAAAAAATGAGTACAATTAAGGGCAATGAATGTAAAAATGTGCTTTACACAATTGATGTATGTATGGATTGTGATAAGAGTTGTATGAGGCCCTAATAAAATGAGTTAAAAAAAGATTAAAGATCGGAAAAAAAGACGTAGAGACACAACACCAAAATCACTGCCATCAAGTCAATTTTGAATCTTAACAATCCTATAGGACTGATCTGCCATCATTTGTTTTCAAGGCTATAAATCATCTTCTCCCCAAGGAGTATCTGGTGCCTTCAAACTGCTGACCTTTTGGTTAGCAACTCAATCCATAACTCATTATAAAACTGTTGTTGTAAGGCGCCTCCAAGTCAGTCTGACTCACAGTGACCTTATGTATAACAGAACAAAACACCACACAGTCCCATACCATCCTCCCAATTGTTCTTATTTTTGTGTCCCTTGCTGTAGCCACTGTGTTAATTCATCTTCTCAAGGGCCTACCTCTTTTTAGCTATCCAAGCAGAAGGTCCTCCAGGGACTGGTCTCTCCTGAAAACACATCGAAAGTACTTGAGATGATCTCTCTCAACCCTTCCCTCTAAGGAGGATTCTGGCTATCCATCGTATAAGACAGATTTGTTTGTTATTCTGGCAGTCCATGGTACTTTCAATATCCTTTGCCAGCAGCATAATTCAAATGCATCCATTCTTCTTTGGTCTTTCTTATTCAATGTACAACCTTCACATGCATAGGAGGTGATTGAAAATACCATGGCTTGGGTTAGGCTTGACTCAGTCCACAAAGTGACATATTTGCTTTTCAATACTTTAAAGAGGTCTTGTGCAGCAGATTCATCCAAATGCATTGCAAAGTTTAATCTCTTGACTGCTACTTCCATGAGCATTGGTTGTGGATCCAAGCAATAGCCTAAAATTTTATTCCTTAGATTTGGATGATAGACTTCTTTTCCACTGTGATGAGTGATGTAATAAAACTTCTCATCTCCAGCTAAACCAAACTTCTTTGTAGGTGAATTCTTCGCTATCTCTGTACTCATATTGTTTCTGCTCCAATATGAGCAAAGAACAATGAGTTTCTTTAGTTAAACCTAATTTTAAGCCAAAAATAATAATAGCTGGGCCATCCATCTACTAAAATACATTTGATATCTAATGGGTTTTGCTCTTTAAAAAAAACCACATCTTCAAAAGTGTAAGATTTTTTAATTTTTTTGTTTGATAAATGATGCACATTTAGTAGGATCTGTCAAATCACAGTCTCGGGCAATGGATGTGATTCTTGGAGAGGAGTCCTCCATATACACTGAACTCCAGGTAGGTGTTGAGCCACTCACAGCAAACAGTTCAAAGGTGGCATGACTTTCTTAGATGTACACGAAAGTTGTTAAGTTCAAAATTATTCATATCATTTTATATAATTTGAGTTCAAACATGTGTTAGTCTTAGAATAACAAAGGAACTGGAAAACAGATGGGAAAATAAAGACCCAAGTCTCCTAGGATATGGGTCTCTAGGATATTTAAGCCTCTGGCTACTGGGATTTCTTTGGATTTTTCCTTCATAGAAGCAAAATCTGTTACTATAATCTTCTTGCAGTTCTAGAAAATAAAAGTCTCTGGCTCATTCTGCAGCTGTTATATAACAAATCATCCATGGCATGGCGTTTAAGTTGGCCGATATAGAAAAATGGGGTGGGGGTGGGGGGTAGGGGAGATAGCCAACCACAGTTAATTCACTATTGAATTGAATATAATTCCTATAATTAAAATTCATCCTCTCAGGCTACATCTTTGGTTGGCCTTGGGCTAACTACAGCCTACACATATTGTACTGTATAAAAGAAAGAACAAAGAATAAATTATCAATCAAAACAGCAATTGAAAGATGCATTTAAAATTTATCTTAATTCAAAGCCTGGTTTCTCTCTTGTGTTGATGGAGAAGTTTTCCTGTCTTCTCATCTATTTCTTACTGAAGCATGTTACAGCAGACATTTGGATGTTATCTCGATGTATTTAGATAATGCCCTGAAATACAATAACCTCTCGACCTCAATTCCATATTATTTTAACTTTTTTTGTGTGCAAAGTCTGTTTTAGAGATCTGTTCTTCTGCTTGTAACATACTGCCTGAATCCCAGAATAGAAAGAATTGACCACTGTGGCAGTGTGAAGTATATCAGTGATAGAGAATAAAGAGAAATGTGGAAGGACCTTCAGAAGTAGAACATTATGGGACGAGTGGAGGAGGAAAGACAAAGAAAGGGAAAACAAGGTGGCCGGACTTCCAATGGATGGCATCCATAGGCTACCTGCAGGGTGATAAGTTAATTAGCTTTCTTCATGTGCATTTTTTTGAACAGCCTGGATGTCTCCACTTACAGACCAATTTAACGAACTAATTTGCCAAGATTTGATTTAAAATTCTAAACTTTCTATTCAATGAGGGAAGCATGTCTTGTAATTTTAACAAGACCGAGTCTCTGAATGAAGTATTTCAAATTGGTCACTCTAATTAGGCAGAAGTGGCTGATTAAAATTAACCTTTTCAGAAACTAAAGCCTAAAACCATGACCCATCTAATGCTATGCAAATTGCTTCACTTGATGATAAAATTATATTGGAAACGATGTAAATTTGAGATGCCCTTTTAGCAAAGGTCTTTTTGTGATAACAGTGTGGTACCTGGGGGAAAGAATTCTTTTCAAACCCAGGTGGGACTGTGAAGTGAAAATGTCTAGTTTTGCATCAAGGTGCTGATTGATACAATTTTAAGACTCGGTAAATATTAAAGAAACTAAGATCTGAAAGCAATCAACAACTATTAAAATGAATTCCAGATGGGTTCAAGCATTTATTGACACTCACTGCAACAAAAGTATATGAGAATGAAATATTTTCTGATCGTCCAAATATTTCCTTTATGATTTAGATACTTACCAAGATGCTTTGAAGAGACTGTTTAAGATGCTGCCTCCTTTCTGAGGTTATGTGCCCCTCCAATGTACTCTTTTGGAGTATTCTGCTATATTGTCTTTTCATTAGTCTGCTTTCCCCACTAAACTGATGTTTTCGGGGCCCAAAACTGTGTCTTAGTCCTATTTTTTTTGCTTAATCATTTTATTGGGGCTCTTACAGCTCTTATCACAAAACATACATCCATCCATTGTGTCAACCACATTTGTACATATGTTGCCATAATCATTTTCAAAATGTCCTAGTCCTATCCTATGGTCAATTCTTAATAGAGTACCTCATTTTGAATAAATGTTTAATAACTATATGTGAGGAGAGGGGGGATAAAAAAATAAATATATGTGACATGAATGAATTTCTTATTCCTATTTATATCTTTCCACAGTTTTTATATGATGCCTTGAACATTTAAGGACCAGATAAAAGGTTATTGGATATGTGAATAATTGAATGAATAAGTGGACAATCATTTTTCCATATAATGAATTATAATGATAAAAATCTTGAAGCAGATCAACAATTTGGATTAAGGAAAATGGTGAGGCAGCTCAGGGGCCTTACATTTATAACTCTTTCTCTCAGGTGATGTCTTTGGTTGGCCTTGGGTTAGCCCCAACCCTATAGTCTATGTATACCACAACTGTATAACAGAATGAACAAAGAAGAAATTATCTAGCTGAAAACTGAAAGATTAATTTAAATTTTGTCTTAATTCAAATCCTGGCTTCTCTTTGGAGTTGATAGAGAGAAATCAATCATAGAACAATATAAAATGTGGTTATTTATAGCTTCAAAAATCTCCAACAGGATTTAGTCTGCCAAACCACTCCTCATAAGTCAAGTTCTGTTTCCCTTCAGCAGATACAATAATAAAATTAAAATAACTCAAAACTTGGTCAGTAGCTCCTTTCAAACAGAATATTGGGAACCGACCATGGTGGACATGACTCCAATCCAAGTACTCTGGGCAGATCAGAGGAAAGAACTTCACACTGGGCGCTGCATGTAATAGGGAATCAACAAACTGATGATGCATTGAGTACAAAATATGACAGTTTGACTCAGAGCCCATCCCAGAAATGCTACAATTTCCTGAAGCAATCATATGACTGCTCAGAGCAGAGCTATGTCCCCTCTGTCATCATTGAGCAGGCAACCTTTGTATGATACACCACAAAGAGAAACACATCACTCCTCCTCACCTTAGGCTCTCTCCTTACTTTTGAGACGTTCTTCCTTTCCTCCTCAACTACTTTGCTGGTTCGTTACCCTTCTCTCAATTATCTTTCTTCTTCCTTTTTTTGTCTTACCCTCCTATACCTAAGATTTGATTATGACACTCATTCATCCTGTGGGCATTGTTTAAATGAACTTTTTAGATCTCTGAATTTTACTTTTTAAAATTATTTTTAAAAATCATTTTATTGGGGACTTGTACAACTCTTATCACAATCCATGCATACATCAATTGTGTCATTTGTACATTTGTTGCTATTATCAATCTCAAAGCATTTTCTTTCTACTTGAGCCCTTGGTATCAGCTTCTCACTTTTTCTCCTCCCTCCTTTCCCCTCCATCTCTCACAAGCCCTTGATAATTTATAAATTATTATTATTTGTTCATGTCTTACACTATCCAATGTCTCCCTTCACCCACTTTTCTGTTGTCTGTCCCCCAGGGAGAAGTTATATGTAGATCATTGTTATTGGTTCCCCCTTGCTCCTCCACTTTCCCCTTCCCCTCCTGGTATCGCTACTTTAATTAAGTTTTAAATGATTTTAGCCATTTTGGTTGGGAGTAATAAAAATGTGCCATCTGATTACAACTTAACAGTGTATAGGCCACATAACTGGAAACTTTCTTGACCATGCAGGCTCATCAAGCTAAGTATATCTCAGACACTTCTGAGATGTCTGCAACTCCTTTTCCTTTACTAAACAGCCCTGGATCACTGAATTTGTCAAATTCATTTTCAATTTCATGCTTATAGTTCTAGATTTCATCTCACTGTGAGGAAAAGCACTCATGTTTCCTTACTGTTACTGTATTTGACTTTTGCCTCTTCCCCTCCTATTCTCTAACCTGCTGAGGGATAGGAAGCCAGACAGATGAGCATATATGAAGCATATAGACAATCAGGCTTTGCAGATTTATGTTCATTGATCTTTGAGTAAAGAATTGATGTGAGTAAAGTTTATTGGCCTAGTCAGAGCCTCCTGTGAGTAAAGTTCATTTGGTTGATAAAAATTATTTCAAGAGTTCACAGACCCTTTTCTGAGTTTGGGACTTGGAGTGTGAGCTTTGGAGAGGTCAAGTACTACTGTTATTTTTATTCACAGAAATATTGTTCCCAGAATAGTTTGTATCATTGGTTTTAGGGCACACGACATTATCATAATTCTGCCTTTAAACTGCAGATAAAAAATAAGACAGAAAAAGGCAAAATGCCAACTTCTATAGGTTAGAGATCAGGATATGGCTGTAGCTTCCTCAAATCTCCGTGTCCTATCCCTTCACTTCGCGGTCTTTAACTTAGTCAACTCATTTAAGTGACTCACCATCGTCTCAAGCTCATCAGGTCATTCTCTCTTCCTGAACACCCTGCACTACATCTTTCCAGTTTCCTAAAATGGAACCTTGCTGTCATCATGGCTCTTTTCTTCCTTCAATTTCCCTCTATCTCAGACAATTTCAAGACTCTGGTGTGGAGGGTTCGTTTTGTCATATTCTCATTCAACCTTACCCAAATTTCAATCATGGCTGTTGTGTACTTCTGTTTCTAAACGTTCCTCTCGCCTCCCTCATTTACTGCAAAGGCTCTCAATCTCTACGTCTTGAGCACTGACATTGGTTAATTCTCAAAATAATCATCTGGCTTTCATTTGAATGCTATATATTCACCTTTAATTCTTTTTATAGTACTTCTTACCACCCACTTCCTCCTGTTCAGTCTTCACATTATTAGCACTTTCCAGTTTTTATATGTTCTATGTGGTTAGGCTGAACAAATTTAAGAACTATGTCAAAATTATCTCTTTTCTCATCTTTCTACTCAATATCTTCAACCAGCTCTTGAGAAATTTTCTTTTCTAAATGACTCAAAAATCATTTTTTCCAATTCAATTTACTCAACTAGCTTTTCCACTCATAAATTTACCCAAACTTCTAGAGAACAAATGACAAGATTTGTTATTGCTACTGTTCTCCATATATCCCTCCCTCTCTCGCCTACTTCATCTGAAGATAATTGTCAACAACAATAGGTCTGTACATTTAATCATTCAGTGTAGAGCTATGTGTTGAGCCAAACAAATCTTATTCCCCAACCGTACAATTCCTTGACTTTGCCTCACCAGGCTGTTCTTCTACTTCTCCCACAGCTTTCCTCTGTGGCCAGTAGAATCCCTAGTGCATGGTAAATACATTTCCTTCTGACTTCTACTCTTTCAGAAAAACTTGCCTCTGAAATATGGGTCTCATTTAAAGACACTGCTTGACTCTTGACTCATGCAGGCCTCTCAAAAGAAAAGACTCATTCTTCCATGGGCCATGTACATTAGGGTCAGGAGAGAAGGAGGGCCCGTCTGCTCCTTAGCACCAGTAATAGACCCAACACTTTGCCACGCTCAGTGCAAAGCCTGTCACCATTCATGTCCATGACCTCTGACTAGACTTCCTTTCTCTCCTCCTTATCCCTAGTCTATGTGGCAAACCCATTTAACACACTTGCTCCAGGTCCTTGACCTCCTCATCTCCATTATTCTCTTTCACTCACTTCAGTCATCCACATTCTAGACTCCATCTTGCACTTTGTCATCCCCTAAAACGACTACTCCTACAACTTCCTACCATTTCTTTTTTTTAATAACTTTTTAGTATGAATTGGGGGAAAGTTTACAGAGCAGATCATCAGTTTTACATTCAACAATTCATACACATTTTTGTTTTCATTGATCCACTGCAATTCTTAAATTTGTTGTTGATGTTAGGTACTGTTGAGTTGATTATGACACATAGCAACGCTATCATACTAAAGCTAAAATTCTGAGTACCCTGTTTACAGAAGGTTATGGATAACATAGCCCCAAATCCATTGGCAGAGCTTTCATTAAGTTGCTTCTTAATGTTAACCAAGGATATAGATCATCTTGGCTTCAGGCAGAGTGCATTAGGAAAGTAGATTACCTCCACCCCTCTCCAGCCACCCTAGAGAGGAGCAATCTCTTAAAGGTTTGCCTGGGTGTGTCCTTGATAGCGATCACCATAATGGGGACAGTACAGGAGGTCACATAGTCATTAGTCATGTCTATACGTCTCATCCTACAGCCTTGGTCAGAAGACCCTGGACCAATCTCATAAGCCCTTCTATCTAACATAATGTGCATGTCCCAATTATGGCCCTGTTCCCGCTTCTGTAGTTCTACCTTAACTGTGATGTACTGATCTGCCACCAGTCATGAATTTGTGACAGTTCCTGTTGTTCCATGCCTTATTTAACCAGTATCCTGACCGAATCTTCAGACACCATCTGACCTTATACTAATGGCCTCCTTCATCACAATGATGTGCCTGTGTCTTTGTGTTGCTTTGTCTCTTTTAAGGTTTAATAAGTGTCCTCCTTTTATTTTCTTTGAACTTAAGGACTCCTTTTGCCATAAAATACTATGTAAAACAGAACAAAACACTGCCTGGTTCTTCACTATCCTCACAATTGTTATGTTAGGAGCCCGTTGCTGCAGCCAGTGAATCAATCCATCTCCTCGAGGGTCTTCTTTTTCAGGGACTGCTCTCTTCTGACAACATGTCTAAAGTATGTTAAACGCAGTCTCACTAGCTTTGCTTCTAAGAAGCATCCTGGCAGTACTTCTTTCAAGATAAAGACTTGTTTTCTAGCAGTCGAAGGCACTTGCAATTTTCTTCACCAATACTATGATTCAAAGGTATCAAATCTTCTCTGGTCTTCCTTATTCATTGTCTAGTATTCACAGGCATATGAGGCAATTGAACGTACCATGGCTTGGGTTAGGGGCACCTTAGTCTTCAAATAAAGTTAAATCTTTCCCTTTTAACACATTAAAGAAGACTTGTGCAGCAGATTCTTCCAAACCAATAATATATCCTTTGATTTTTTTAAAAAAATCGTTTTAATGGGGGCTCTTATAAAATTCCACGCATCAATTGTATTAAGCATATTTGTACATATGTTGCCATCATAATTTTCTAAACATTTACTTATAAGCCCTTGGTAACAGCTTCTCTTTTTTCCCCTCCCTTGTGAACCCTTGATAAATTATGAATTATTGTTGTTTTCTTATCTTATACCGACTGCTTTCTCCCTTCACCCATGTTTCTGCTATTCATCCCCCCTGGGGGTGGGGAGTGATTATGCATCGATCATTGTGATCAGTTCCCTCTTCCTACCCTCCTCCCACCACCTTGACCTTACCCTCCTGGTATCGCTACTCCCATTTCTATTCTTGAAGGGTTTATTGGACCTGGATTCTGAGTGTCTTGAGCTCTTATCTGTACCAGTGTACATGCTCTCGTCTAGCCAGAACTGAAAGTCAGGACTGGGCTTATGATAGTGGGAGGTGAGGAAGCCTCAAAGAATCAAAGGACTATTGTGTTTTTCATGGGTGCTATACTGTGCCTTGGTTGACTCCTCCCTTTCTTGTGACCCTTCTGTGAGGGGACGTCCTATTGGCTACAGATGGGTTTCGGGTCTCTGCTTCCTTCATTTTCAACAATGTGGTTTGTTTGTTTGTTTGTTTGTTTGGGGTCTTCTGGTGTCTGTTACCTGATTCCGTCGACACCTCATGATGGCACAGGCTGTTGTGCTTCTTCCATAAGTGCTTGTCGCTTCTCTGTTAGATGGTTGCTTCAAGCCTTTAAGACCCCAGACATTATGTCTTTTGATGGCTGGGCACCATCAGCTTTTTTCACCACATTTGCTTATGCACCCATTCTGTCTTCAGAGATCCTGTTGGGAAGTGAGCATCACAGAAAGCCAGGTTGTTAGAACAAAGTGTTCTTGCTGTTGTTGGGTCTATAGTCCTCTCTGTGCCTTAGCAGTTCTGTGCAGGGATGTCATTCTCTGGGTTTGGTGTGCCAGTGTGGGGCCTAGTCCTTTACTCTCTCTTTTTCCTTCTTGGTTTGCTTCTGTATGGACGTGGCAGACCAGCCTCTCTCCCCAACCGGTAGGTTTAGTGTTTTCCTCTGTAGCACATACTTCTGGCAGGGGGTTGGGGGGCATCTGTTTGGCTCTGATTGGGGCCAACCTTGTAGACCTCTCTGTTCATGTCCTATTTTCATGAACATTGACTGCGGATCCAAGTAAAACAAAATTCTTAACCATTTCAACCTCTTCTCTCTGTTAAGCATGATGTTCTCTATTGGTCCAGTTGTGAGGATTTTGATTTTCTTTACATTGAGTTTAATCCATACTGAAGGCTGCAGTCTGATTTTTATCACCAAGTGCTTCAAAGTGGCTTTTGCTTTCAGCAAGCAATGAAGCCTGGTGGCATAGTGGTTACAAGTTGGGCTCCCATCCTCAAAGTCCACAGTTCAAAACCACCAGCCACTCCCCAGGAGAAAGATGGGGCTTTCCACTTCTGTCAACAGTGGCAGTCTTGAAAATTCAGTAGCAGTTCTATCCTGTCCTATCAGGTCACTACAAGTCAGCATCAACTTGATGGCAGCTAGTTTTTCAGCAAACGAGTTGTGTCATCTGCATATCACAGATTATTAATGAGACTTCCACTAATCCTAATGCCACATTCTTCCTCACATAGTTCAGCTTTCTTGTTCTTTATCATCACTCTCAGCTCCCTACCAGTAAACTTTCATTGGGACTTCTTGATATAAGTCTACTACCTAGAAGCCTCCTACTTCTTCTGGCCCCACTCCCTGGCTATCATGCTCTATACCCTTGCTCAGGCCTCTTATAATCTCAATAGATTCTACACCTAAATGCCAGCTCCATTCATCCGTGCCTGGTTTGACCTGCCCCATTCAACTTTCATTCTTCCATTCTGAATGAGTGAAATTAAAATCTGTGTAACTGTTACAATTTATTATTTTTAAAAAATGCTTTTGGGTATTCATGTTATTTTATCCACATGACAATCTCTTATGGGACAGAAGCTCAAGATACTATTGCAGAAGGGGGAAAAAGAGATTCAGCGAGTTTATGTTGCTTACAGTCTCAACATATCAAAGAGTGGAAACGATTGACCATCCTAGTTGTCAAAATGAATTCTCTTTCATTTCATCTGAGACACCTATGTTGTGCTCAGTTGTTCCACATGCTATTTGTGGAGATGTCAGGGATGGGTGGGAAAGAAACACGTAAATTAGAATGAGAGATGCAGAAGACGAGCCTAAAGAAATAGTACTGTGAAGGCAGGGGTCATCACAGGATCAGTTTCCTACATGTAGTCTTCCAGAAGCAAATATTCAGGTTACAACTGCTGGCTCACAGACAGCAAGCAAGGAATCCAGTCAGTAAAATGCAGGGAAACTCCATGCTATCCAAACCGCTTTTAGCCCTTGATGCTGATTCCCCCAACTGAAACCCAATAAAGGAAAAATATTCAGAGCACTGGAACAGCCATTGAGCCAAGAGAGGTGAAAGTGGGTACAGAAGAGAACAAGAGAAGGTGAATGTGGAACTTTGCTGTAGGAAATGCCTTCCACACATAATTAGTATGTATTGGAAGAGAGAATTAGTATCGGACATGCTCACTTCTATACAAAACAATAATAAAACAGCACTCTGTGCCATGATGTTATAAAGGCCATAAATACAATCTGGTAGAAATCAAAATGAATACATAGAAAACAATAATACTGAACTAAAACAACTTAAATTTTTAACAATTGTATAAGATGTGTGCAGAAATTAAAAAGATATGACTAATAATCTTTAAGCTTATTGGATCAAAACTGATATATTACATCTGTATATGTACATATCTCTAATACAACTAACCTTGTTATCTATCCTAGGATGGCTCTCTATAATAAAAAAATGTAAATATTTACCTTATAGAAGATCAAAAATAGATCATCCAGTTTCCCATGCAAATCACCTGGAGTACAAAGGAAAATATTAAGTGTTCAGTAGGAAACAAGATGATATGAAATTTTAAAACTGAAACACTGCTGATAGACTCAAATACCCACCCTTCTTAGCACATGTGTTTTTGTTTGTTTTTAAGCCGTGTTGGATTAATAGACCATTTGGCTCCATAGCACTCTTTCCTTTTCTTCCTAAAAGGGAAAGACCATCTTGTACTGCATTTACTTTTTCTCCTCTGCCATTGATATGGGACTTAGTTTATCCTAGGCCAGGCAGTAGATCAAGCTTTTACATAGCATCTTGTTCAATCCTTTAAAACCATCCTATGAGATGGGCATTGTTTTCATCATTCTCATTTTACAAATGCAGTTTAGAGTAGTTAGATAATTTATGCAAAGTTACCCCAATACCAAGAATGTGAGTTGGAATTCAAACCCAACTTTATCTCATTTAAAAAACCTGAACTTCCTGACTTGTTATTCTAAACTTGTATCAATAATCTTTTGAAAAGAAATCAATAGTATTTAGTATATCTATGGGGAGAATTAAGCCTCTACTGTTTTTTTAAATAACTTTTATATATACTACTGAGCTCAAAAGATATGTTGCATTAGGTAAAACTGTTGCATAAGACCTCTGTACAGTATTGGACAGCAAAGATGTTACCTTGAGGACTAAGGAGCGTCTGACCCAAGCCATGGTTTTCTCAATTGCCCCATATGCATGGGGAAGTTGGACATGGAATAAGGAAGACTGAAGAAGAATCAATGCATTTGAATTGTGGTGCTGGAGAAGAATATTGACAGTACCATGGACTGCTAAAAAGACAAACCAATCTGTCTTGAGAGAAGTAAGGCTCTTCAGAGATAAGGATGGCAAGATTTTTTGTTTTATATACTTTGGACATATTTTCAGAAGAGACTAGTCCCTAGAGAAAGATAACATGCTTGGTACGGTGGAGGAACAGTGAAAAGAGGAAGGCCCTTAAGGAGATGGATTGACACAATAACTGTAACAATGGGCTCAAGCATAGGAACACTTGTCAGGATGGCACAGGACCCGGAAGGGTTTCAATATGTTGTGCAGAGGGTTGCTCTGGGTCAGAACCAACTCGATGGTACCTGACAACAACATTGGTTTCATAATGTTCCTCATGTTTTGATGGCAAGTCCATCCATCTCCCACTCTTTTCTCTTTGCTGCATATGCTGAATGAAATTTGTTTGCATCACTATGAAAATAAAACAAAAACCCATGCTCTCAGCGATTAGTCTGCACTACCTATGCTGCAATCTCCAGCAGCTCAGCAGCAATATCTGGTTTCCAAACCCCAGGGCCACAGAGCTGACTCTGTCCTCTAGCAACGCTATAGGTCAGAGTAGAACTGCCCCTGTGGGTTTTTGAGACCTTAGCAGGAGCATACGGCCTCATCTTTCTCCCTCAGAATAGCTAGTGGTTTCGAACAGCTGACCTTGCAGTTAGCAGCTCAATGCATATGTTTCGGTCACCATTAAATGTCCAAATGCCTATCACAGCACCTGGGAAATAGGTGATACTCAATAAATATGTCTTTCATTGCTAAATGTGAAACCATTTAAAGCCATGTTTTAAAAAGATGCTCCAGGAGTAGTTTCTAGAATTTAAAAACTCCAAGTCGATGTCTCATTGTTTTGATGAGGCAGCTACAGGAGATAACAACGAAAGCATGATTTTATAAAATTCAGCCAACTAAGGGAAGTCATATGAACATATGAGTCTATTAATTCAAAAACAAGAGTGCATATTAAAAAAGTCCTCTTTGAACAACTGTTTCTAGGTAATATAAGATCTGCTTATAAATTTGTATTCTCTGTATCTAACTAAATTACCAAATATAACTTAATTTAGAAATACTTTCCCTCAGGTTCTTTCAAACCCCACAGCCAAGATTAACAAGATACACACATGAGACTACTCTGATTACAATGGTATAACAAAAAATGAAAATCTTAAAATGAAAATGGTATAACCAAAAATGAAAATCTAATGATTATTTACAAAATATGATTTTACTATTAAGATTAAGAGCATCTGAAGGGGCTTCAAAAATTTCATGGAAAATTCAATTATCTTTTAATCTTACTTTTTCACAAAGATTTTAGGCCCCTTCATATAAGGTAATTTTAATACATAAATCTCATTGCTTAAATATGCTCTCGCTCTCCAAATATAAGGAAATAAAAATGGAAGTTTATTTTTATTTATCAATCAAGTATATAGTTTTGATTATACTCTCTTCACTGCTGATATAGTACTTCTCCATTGTCTCTTCACACAGATGCAGTAAATTTGATTTCTGTGTGTTTCATCTAGAGAAGTCTACATATATAGTCATTTGTCTTACTATAAAAACATATATTTAAGGCAGAAATCATTAGTTGTGCAAAATTCCATCATATCATCTCCCACTTTATTTTTATCACCAAAGCCATAGTTTCCAACTACTGTTCCTTCCTCTTTGTCTCCAGCTTTGCATTCCAATTGCCAATAATTATCAATGCATCTTGATTGCATGTTTGATCTATTTCAGACTAAAGACTTTAATTGAATTCTTCAATTTCTTCATGATTAGCTTTACTGGTTGGTATGTAAATTTGAATAATAGTTGTATTGACTGGATTTTCTTATATGTTGATAGATATACACCTATCACAGACAGCATTGTACTTCAAGGTAGATCTTGAGATGTCTTTTTTGGTGATGAATGCAATGCCATTCCTCTTGAATCTGTCATTCCCCACATAGTAAACCCTATGATTTTCTGATTCAAAATGACCAATACCAGTCCATTTCAGCTCACTGATACCCAGGCCACTCTTGCTTTTTTATGCACTTCATTTCATTTTTGATGATGCCCAATTTTCCTAGATTCAAACATTGTAAATTCCAAGCTCCAATTATTAATAGATGTTTGCAGTTGTTTCTTCTCATTTTGAATTGTTCCCTATCAGCAAATGAAGGTCCCAAAGGCTTTGCTCCTGAAGGTTTTACTCTATCTATGTCATTATGGTCAACCCTAATTTGAGAAGTCAGCTCTTTCAAAGTCATATTTGGAGTGCCTTCCGACCTGAGGGGTTCATCTTCTGGCACTCTCTCTGACAATGCTCTGGTGTTATTCATGAGATTTTCAGTGCCTCATTTCCCCAAAGTGGACAGCCTGTTCCTTCTTCACAGTCTGTTCTTAGTCTGGATGCTTTGCTGAAACTTGTTCACTTTGGGTGACTCTGCTGCTATTTGAAATAACAGTGACATAGCTTCCAGTATCACGGCAGCACTCAAAACACCTCAGTAAGACAAAGTGACAGGCAAACGGTGCACGATCTGATAAGTACTTTGAATAAAAAGTTCCCACTGCTGAGCTACATCATGTTCTGGGCAGAGATATGGTGGCCTGATCAAGTTGGAATTGAACCATCAAAGACTTTCTTTGTAAGCCCAGGTCAGATAATATCACAGAACATATACTCTGACATCGAGTGCCAATCATCACGATCAGATGCTAGAAATGATAATGGTTTAATTAGATTGTCAAATCCACCTCTACCTGTCAGAGTAAGAAAGGTGCCTGCTAAAAATTGACTTGGAAAATAACAATCGTTGCTTTGTAACCTAAAGGCTTAATTAGAAGCTAACGGGGTTGCTGTTCCTTCCACGCAACCCCTTCTCAGACAGTTGCAAGCATGCTGAGTACCAACTGTGATGAATTTCAATGTGTGCTGTTTCTTGAAGCAATATCCTGCCAGGCTGGGCTATATGATAACAAAATCTCAAATCTTGCTATTTAGAAGAACAAGGAACAGATTTCTGGGACATTACCATTCTTCTAAAAGCTGCAGAGACCAGTTGGAAAAATCTAAAACAATAGCCAAGGGCAGAGAGGAGTTTAATCCCCACACTGTCTTATGCTTTTCTCTTCCCTGCCTAAGTGGTACACAGAGACCCTGCTAGAAAGAGCAACATGGAACTAAGATAATGAGAGCTAGAGGGAGGGCAAAGAACACTTATTCCACCCATGAGGTTTTCCATATTAAAATGCTGTCTGCCTATATAAAAATCCATGAATTCTTTAATTTCCTACATAATTAATTCCTGCCAGCTGGTACGTAAAATAAAGATGGGAACAGTATTATCATTGTACATAACCCGATCAACACCTTTTCCTTACTACAGTTTACTTTTTATAGTTTTCAAGTCAGTCAAATGATGTAAAACCAACAGGCTCCTAGGTATTGATCTGACCACTCAGCTCTGACACTTACCACAGACTGTTATCTCTCTGCTGGGAAAGGTTTTTATATGGGAGACATTCGGCATCTGCATCAAGACTTTCTTGGCTTCAAATAGCACCGCTAAGACATAATGAGCATGAAGTATCTATGAGGGGGAGGCAGAAGAAATAAATATGATGAACTGGGAAGAAAGATATGATTTTGTAGAAAATTGTAACAGTAGAACATTTCAGGTAGCTGTATTTCAGGATAATTTCTAAACCATTCTCAAAGAGATTATTCTAGCACAGTCTCTGACATATCTCAGCCCCTCAAAAGATACATAAAATAAATGGGAGAATTAATGAAGGAACGATTCCTAGGATACAGAGATTCTCTTGTTCTTAATTGGCATTATCAAGCTACAGAACAGCTACGATTGTTCTTGGTCTGACATCCCAAGAGACGAGACAGATTATCCTAAGGAAATCTGTTGCCGAGAAAGAAAAAAGAGAAGGGAAAGAAAACAAAATGAAAGAGAAGTGCAGTCTGCCTAGGAGGTATTGTTTTGTATTAGTTTGCCAACTAAGATGGAAACTAGATGTTGCTTGGCTTAGAGATCTCACAAGGCAACCATACAAGTTCCCAAAGGAGGCCTAAGTCAGGCATCCAGGTGTGGCTCCAACATTTGATATAGAGACTTGGGAATTCACAGACCAACAAGCGCATTTATCTAAAAGTCTCACTAGAAAACATTCCACACCCACATAAAACTTTTGGATTATCTCCTACTTATGAGACTATTCATCTCATTGCTCCTCCAGTTAGAGTGTTGATGAGATCATTGTTTTGTACAGACTTACTCCGAACCTCTTACATGCAGACTTTTCTTAAAGCTAGCATGTCCATCTCTCTTTTTTATTTATAAATTATCCAACTATGTAATCTAAATAAGAAAAATGCTACAGCAGGTACTCATGTAACTATCACGTGGATTTAACAGATGTTGCTACCATGTTAGGGGTCAGGACTCTTTTTGACCTACACGGTCCAACCACATGAGACTATTGAGCACTTGAAATGAGGCTAGTCCAAAGTAGGATGTGCTGTGGGTACAAAGTATGCAGTGAATTTCAAAGACCTTAGTATCCAAAAGAAAGAAGGTCAAATGTCTCAATAATCATTTTGAATAGGATTTCATATTGAAATAGTGGTTTTGATCATTTCATTTATTTCTTTTCAGCTTTTCAATGTAACTATTAGAAAGTTTAAAATTACACATATGAATCACAATACATTTCTATTAGACAGCAATAATTTAGATTACTGAAGACTGAGAGAGGAGTCAGTAATCTCTACATATGGTCCAGATACTGCTCTGGGAATGGATTTAGGGGTAGATGGGACTGTCGGAACAATCTTGTCTCAGAATGTCCTGAAATTTACAGTTCCATAGTTATTAAAATAATAAAATAATTTTCTATCCCAGATCCCCAAAATATCTGATTTAAGATTTGAGAATTTTTGTTATTAAGTCACTAATTTTTTAAAAGACAGTAAACAGAATCTGAAACAATGTGAGTAAAGAAAAGGACCCTTGAGTGGTGATTAATTGGGGAGAGGCTCCTATTTCCTCTCTAATACCTAATGGACTGCTAAGTATTTTCCCCAGAAAACAATCTAATCCACAAACCAAATCAAAACTTGAATGCGAACTTTCCTTTAGCCACATTTAAAAGAAATAGACAAAAGACTTTTGTATAGTGCTATAGTTCAATTTGCACATTTACTATATTGATTCTCAATGCCGGCTTCATGTTATCTTAACTTATTGTCATTTTTCTTGTTCCTGTGTAGTACTAATCAAAGCAATTATTGCTTGAAGATGCCATTTTGCTTGGGTAAGATATTAAAAGAACAAATATTCATTGAGAATATATCACAACAGAAAATTTCTGTGATTAAATAGCTTTTCTGAGTCCTGTTTAGATTGGCTAAAATCTCTTTGCTAATATTAATATTTGCTTATCAGGCAATATTTCAATTCATTTATAATTGCTGTGTTTACAACTATGATACTAAATACTCAAAATAATTAAACCAGATGGTAATGTCTACATTTCTAAATATATTAGACTAAAAATAACAAATAATATGCACATTAAAAAATGTTGAAGAAAGAAAATTGAACTTTAAAGGATATTTCTTTTTTAAAAATTTAACTAGTTTTTAAATGAAACACTTTTTAGTGGAAATAATTATTTCAACAGTAAAATTTTTTTTATAAAAATGGAAAATAAATTTCACTCTTCCTCAGAATTCAGTCCCCCAATCCCTGTTCCTACGAACATTGTTAAGAATGCCTTCAGCAAGTGAGAGAGGGGCCAGACCACATCCCGAAGTGCCCAGCCTTGAGGGCAACATACTGGCATGGAGCAGCGAACTAACAGAGAAGAAGACGGGGCTGAACCCAAGCCAAGCTATGTTGACCCCCTCACGAGAATAATGTAATACAGAGGATAGCACTGAAGACATAGCCTGGAGAGAGTGGCAGGTCTGTCCAGACCACACAAGTCTGAACTAAGAGGGAAAGAGAAAGAGAGAGAACCTCAGCATGGCCCACCAAGCCCAGAGGACGACATACCTTCTCAGAGCAGCCAATGCACAGAGAGGACCTTAGGGCCGGCCCCACCACTAGACATGACATTCCCTCACTGACCCATAGCACTATGGGGACAGCACTGGAGACACTATGTAGTAAGTGTGCCTGGTCTGCTCAACGCACAGTGGGGTGAAACTAGAAGTGAGTGCAACAGGGCAGCAAGGGGAGCAAAGTAACCAAGCCCCAGGAATCTTGAAAATAGACTTCTGACTTGGGGGACAGGGCTTGGCACCTCATCAAACCCGATTGGAAAACACTCATAAGGGTCAGCAGACAGATCTGAAGCTATCTATTGTTTTTTTGGTGTGTGTTTTTTCATTTTTCCTAAGTCTATTTATATAAAATAGGCTGGACAAACAATCCTGAGGAAAAAAACAATGGGACCGGCAGTCCCGGGTGGACATGGGAGAAGATAGGGCGGAGAGGAGGAACAGCAGTGAGCCAACAAACTCAGGGATGAGGGAACAACAAGAGATCTAAAAATGATGGTGAAGAGGCGGGGTCTGATCCAGTGCAATATACCCAAGAGAAATCACTGAGAGCCAGTAGAGGATGACCATGATAGTTGGACAGGAAGAAGGTGGAAGAAAATAGAGGAAGGGAGTTGGAGGCAAAAGATATTTATAGAGGTATAGCTATAGGCATGTATATATGTAAATATATTAATTCATAATGAAAGGGATAGAGGCCAACATACATATATGTATATGTTAAGATAGCAGATGAATTTTTGGTCTCCCTAAACACAAGAACACTTTGTTCTAATAACCTGGCACTCTTTGATACTCACCTTCCTGACATGATCACTGAAAACAAAATGAGCACATAAGCAAATGTAGTGAAGAAAATGGATGGTGCCCTGCTATCAAAAGATATAGTGTTGGGCGTCTTAAAGGCTTAAAGTTAAACAAGTAACCATCTAGCAGAGAAGCAGGTGTCGATGGGATCAGGTATCAAAAGATCCCCAAACAAACAATTATATCGATGTGAATGAGGGGGGTTGGAGTGGAGCCCCAAAGCCCATCTGTAGACAATTGGACATCCCCCACAGAAGGGTTACAAGGAAGGGACAATTCAACCAGGATATTATATAATTGATCAAGGATTCACGAGGGTGAAAGGTTGGGGGAGGGAGGGGAAAAAAGAGGAGCTGATACCAATGGCTCAAGTAGAAAGAAAATGTTTTGAAAATGTTGATGGCATATGTACAAGCATGCTTAATACAATCAAATGATAGATTGTCACAAGATTTGTAAGAGACCCCCAATAAAATTATTTTTTAAAAATGCCTTCAGCATCTCACTGAGTTAGTTAGTTAGTTTATTGTGCCAACCTGGCCGATAAACACATGTGGGGCTAATTGAAGGGCGGAGGGATAAATGGCTCAGTGAGCATTGCCTTTCTAGTTCTCGGGTCACTTGCTTTCTGATGGTTGGACCAGGGTGCAGCTGCCTTAGCCAGTTCCCTTCTTTAGCTTGCAAGGCTCACATCCTGCAAGACATCCCTGAGGAAAAGCCACATGGACCTACCCTGATGCAGCCCTGGGTACTGGAGCCCCTGTGTGGAGATCCCTGCCAGCGCTGAGATGTTTACACATTCACTGACTGGGCTTTCCTCCTGCAGTTGGCATCATTGCGTCTGTTTTGTGAGATGGAGGAGGACTTTGTGGATTGGTGTTGGACAT
>NW_022103951.1:9474351-9475444 GCF_000313985.2 Echinops telfairi
GAAACGATGTACAAATGCGCTTTACACAATTGATGTGTGTATGGATTGGGATAACAGTTGTATGATCCCCTAATAAAATGTTAAAAAAAAAAGAATATATACACTAACATAACTACATATAAATATGCAAACAGATTTCTAAATATACAATCTCTTGGGCAAAATGTGGTCCATCCATACAATGGACAATTATTCAACTACAAAAAGTAATGAAGTATTTATATATGCGACAATATGAATGAACCTGGAAAACATGCCAAATTAAAGAATCTAGATACAAAAGGCCACATACTATATTATTCTACTTACAGGGAATGTCCAGAAGGAAATATTTAGAGATAGAAAGTAGATTTGTGGTTGCCAGATGCTGTAGGGGTGAGGGAGGGAATATTGCAGGAACAAATAATGGGTAAGGGTTTTCTTTTGGGATCATAAAAATGTTTCACAATTAGACCGTGGTGATGGCTGCACAACCTTGAAATATACGATAGAATGATATATTTCAGAATAGTGAATTTTATGGTATATAAATTATATCTCAGAGAAAGAAAGAAGGAAGGAAGGAAGGAAGGAAGGAAGGAAGGAAGGAAGGAAGGAAGGAAAGAAATGGGGAAATGATCAAGAGGAGACTTCTATTTAATGATCAAAGCAAAGCAGATGGCAGCTCACACTGCGAAACTTTCCTGCTATAATTATCATCATTCATTCATTCATTCAACAGATAGTCTTTGAGCACCTAACTATATAGAAAAATCAGAGCAGTATCTGTTCCCACTTGCCTTTTGTTGCTTGAAGCCCTCAATAAGTAAATCAATATCTGTAAATGTGAGAGGAAATTGCAGTCGTGGCCCATTGTAGGACTCTGGGACATTTATCATCTTCACGTAATCCTCTCTATCCTTCTCCTGAGGGTCGTTACGAAAAATTCGAGTTACTAATTCTGGAAAGGGGAAAAAAGGGAGAAAAATCAATGTTCCCATACTTAAAGTTATCAAGTATCTTCAAGATCTTGTTGACACATGATTTTGTTAAATGTTAAGAACATCAAGCTTCTGAGCTAGATGGCCGCTTGTTTACCTTCAAGCTTTTAAGA
>NW_022103951.1:9477299-9494042 GCF_000313985.2 Echinops telfairi
GCAATGAATGTACAAATGCGCTTTACACAATTGATGTATGTATGGATTGTGATAAGAGTTGTATGAGCCCCTAATAAAATGATTTTAAAAAAAGAACATCAAGCTAATGCAAACACAACTATGAGAAATGGTGGGTTCTGAGACCAGGAGGTGCATTCACATAGATTGCCATCATCCCTTGCTGTATTGACATTTTACCAAAGCACTGATTGCATAGTTAGTGGGGAGGAGAAGGAAAAGTACAAGGAAAACTGGTCCATGAAGATTTTTGGATTCTCTGAAGCTCCGATTCAAAAAGTCTTGCCCACTCTTACATCTCAGGTTTCTACAAATTGAGCTGAAAACATAGCAATGGGTTGCATTTGGCTCAAATGCCTGCTGATATTTGCAGGATCTACAGAAAATCAAACTGCAACAGCCATTCAACTTTCCCTGTTAAACACCTCAGAGGTTTTAACTTAGCTGTAATTGATTTCCCTATTCACATAAAAACAAAATTTCTGACATGATTTTCTTTTTTTGTGGTAACAAAGCAGATAAAGTCTAATGATAAATCACAGGTAAATATATAGATATACTCAAAGGGTCTCTCTCTCACAGAGGCATTTCCACAGAATGTCTTGCCTGCATTGCTCATTTGAGGGGGCAGAGGCCCTGAGTCTTCCTTGCTGGCTTGTCTAAGAAACAGAGGGACCCCAAACAGAAAGCTGGCCAATTCAGGTGGAGAAATAGGAAAGGAGATGTAGTAGATTAATGTCAAGGATGACCCCAGTTCTTTATCCCGGCCTCTAGCCAGGCTCTTTTTAAAGTGAGTTTGAAGTGACCTTCATCAAGTGTTTCTTTTCTCTCCCCACGAATCTGAGCAGGGCTTGTAATTTGTGTTGGCCCAAAGAATGTGGTGGGAGTAACATGTACCAGTTCGAAGACTAGGCCTCACGAAGCCTTGCATACTTTCATGCACTATTGTCTTGGAACTGTGATGTCCAGGCTAGCCTACTGAGAGCCAGACACCATGTGCAGCAGAACCAAGTGACCCTACCCAAGACCATCGTAGATCACCAGACAGCAGGACATCCAGGCAAGCCTGCCAAATTGAGCAGATATGTTCAGATAATCTATAGACTTGTGATTTATTATTATATGCAGGAGCCTTGGTAGCACTGTGGTTACAAGCACTAGGCTGATAAAGAGGTGGTAGTATGCTTCTATAAAGATTGACAACCTTGGAAACCATGTGGGGTAGTTCTACTCTATCCTATAGGGTCACTATGAGTTACAATCATCTCAACAACGGTCGGTTTAGCTTTTGGTTTATTAATATATGCCACTGAGGTGTTGTAGTTGTATAATACACAGTTTTATTGTGGTAAGGGAAATTGGACACAGGGAATGATGGACATACTTTTTAACTCCTTATCACCGAATTGCTAGCAAAGACTAATCAAAGTTCTCTGCAAACAGTTTCTGTCTTTTTTTTTTTTTAATAGAGTGGGTGTGTGTGGAAGCTATGATATTAGTAAATATGAACAGAACACATTATTTTGTGATCTAGTTATCAGAGATTGCCATTAAGAACTAGAAAACAAAATCTCTAAAGTAGGCCATGATATTTGGTTGTTTTAAAATGTTTTCTAACTTGTATACCCCCAAATTTGGGGGGAGGTAGTTGAAGATGTTTGGTTGATAGGAAGTTTAATTTAGTTCAATTTAGGTGTAATAATGCCTGCTTTCCATGTTGTCCAGCAGTGGTCATTTTTCTCATTTGGATTTGGTTGGAAATTTAAGAATAGCTCAGTCCCATTTATGTTTGACAACTAGAAATGCAGAGTATCTTCATAAATCTAATTACAGATTTCAATCTTTATGTTCTCCATTCCATCTCCCTGGGCTACTCTTTTTCTTTCCTTGGATAATTTCATCTTATCCTTTAAAATTCAGCAATCCCTGCCCAAGTTGAACCCCAAACTACATCTTTATCCTGGCGTCGCAATGATATGGATAATGAAGAAAGTAGGCACTTATTGAATGCTTACTATGTGCCAGGCACTGTTATATGATATTTGTTGTTGTGGAGTTGGTTCAGACTCATAGTGATTCTGTATATAAAAGAACAAAATGCTGCCTCATCCTGAACCACCCTCATAATCATTGCTATTTTTGAGTCCATTGTTGCAGCCATTCTTTTAATCCATCTATGCTCTTTACATGTTTATATATATATATATATAAACATATATATGTAATGCTCAAGCTATTATATGAAGCAAACATTATTATCTTCTTTCTACAAATGAGCAACATGGGACACAGCATGCAAGTGATAGATATAGACCTCAATCCTAGAAAAGCTGCCTCCAGGGTTCCAATCTTTAATTACTATATAAAAACATGTAACTGTCATATAACACCTTATATGACGGTTACATATAATACCATTATTATAGGAGAATATGTAGCTGTCATATAAAGTATTACTTATATACTTTTAGGTAATTTCTTGAGTGATCCCAACTATGTGAAGTATAAACATAAAATGAAATTTATTTCCCCAGCTATTGCCTTCACTGATGACATTCCCTTTTCTCCTGGCCAGTTGAAACATCAAACCTGTCTCCTCACTTCCAGTTATGAAAAATCAGGCTGGTTATTTAAGAATGAAATAAAATATTGGCTGTTTTTCTTTAAACCAGAAGCTCATACTTCTATTGGCTTGATAAAATAATCCTTGATATATGACATATTTAAATTAGGATGAACTGTACCTTTTTTGGGGGGTGGGGTGGTACATCTTATCTTTAGTATTATGCACTACAAACAATGTTGCAGCAGGTCATTTGCTGATGTTATTCTCAGATGTTCATTTGCAGCTGATCAAGTTTTATGAATTACTGTCCAAAACATTGTCATAAAAATTGTTTTCTAAGTGGGTGAAGGGAGACCTCGGACAGTGTAAGATATGACAAAATAATACTTTATAAATTATCAAGGGTTCAGGAGGGAGGGGGGAGCGGGTAGGGAGGGGGAAAAATGAGGAGATGATGCCAGGGGCTTACGTGGAGAGCAAATGTTTTGAGAACAATGAGGGTAACGAATGTACAGATGTGCTTAACATAACTGATGTATGTATGGATTGTGATAAGAGTTGTATGAGCCCCCAATAAAATGATTAAAAAAATGTTTTCTAAACTAAAGGCTTCGGTTGTTTGAAAATATGGATTCTAATGTTGATCCCTTCGCTAAAGTCAATAGGCAGATTTGAGGAGCAGTGAGATGGTACCATGAAATATATGAAGAATAAAAGAAAAAAACCACATGGAAAGCTCTCAGTAATTAAAAAAATAAAAAATCCACCCTTATTCCCAGAGATAATCTAGAGAAATTAGAGCTTTCCATAAGTGGAGTTATTACTGAAAGTGGCAATTTGCCAACATCATCCAACTCTTTTCCTTGGTCATATTAAATTTTAATGATTTGTGTATTTTTATGTATGTATATATGTGTTAAAATATATCTGTAAATTTATATGTAATATTTCCAACCATCAAAGATAAATATCGGATTTTTTAAGATACTGATAAATAAAAAACAATAATAATGAATACTCAAAAGTTAGAGCTGACTTACAGCAGACATCAGGGACGATCTCTATTCAAAAAAGCACCATTTCCCTACTTGAATTATTAGTCACAACTTACTCAATATGAAATACCAGTCAACATCAAGTTATAATCCTTTAACTGGCTTTGCCACATAAAAAAAGAATAACAGAGAGCCTCTTCCGGTACATAATGCATGTCATGTATAAAAACAATAAAAAGTTTTAACATTCTATTGCATGTACTGCTCTTGTGGAGTATAATTATGATAACTAATAATAACAGTTTAGTGAATACAAACAACATGTAAAGCTTTGTGCAACATGAAATTAAAATTTATCCTTACCTATTTGACTTACCATTCTGTCAGCATGAATCTAAACTAATTAAATATAATACAATCTTGAATTAAACCAAATGATAGCTTTTTGCAAGTTGTTCTAAAGAAAATACCTTTAAAAATACCCCTACACAGTCTTTTCTTTTACCCAGTATGGCCATAAAATCTGGACACGGAAAATTTTTAAGCCCTTAAGTAAAACACACACACACACACACACACACACACACACACACAATTTCTGCCTCTACCACCCACATATCACTTTGAAAACAAGCTTCAGCTATTGCTTGAAAAAGAACAGCAACAATGGAGCTATATATATAATTATTTCATCTCTCACTTATGAATCTGGATCAAAACCATTGGTGTCCTCCCTATATTATACTCAATAGATGCCAAAAATGAAATTTAATAAAATCCAACTGTTTTTTAGGATACTCACTTAATATAATAAAATATTTAAATCAACAATAGGGTGTGTGTGTTTTTTTCATGAAATCCGAAAGAAAGCACGATGTTCACTTTCATTGTTTCACTTTAATATTGTTCTTACATTTCTGGCCAATGCAATAAGATGTGGAACTAAAATAAGAACAGTAACTACTGATAAGCCACTGTATGCAAGTCGATTCTAACAAAAATGACCCTATATAGGGTTTCAGAGACTATACATCTTTTCCTCCCTTGGAGCAGCTGGTGGGTTTGAACCGCTGACCAGGTACCCACAGCGCTATAGGGCTCTTTAACTATTAGATAGAAAGATATAAAAATGAAGTTGCTTGTGGCTAATGCAATTGAATACCTATACTCAAAAAAATATTCAAACCTCCCTGAATTAATAACCAAATTAAATAAAATACAGAACTTAATCATATCGGATTTGGATCCCAGCCTTATCACTAATGAGATGACACCTTTGGTATGTTATCCTTCAAGTGTCAGCCTCCTTATCTGCCAAATGTGATGCTAAAACCCATATCCCATTGATCTGCAATAAACACTAAATGAAGCAACGTATTTAAAGCACTTAAAAGCATGGCACATGCTAACATTTAATAAATATCAACAGTAATGCTATCAGCCATAATACTAATTTTATTAATATTATTTTTCAATAAAACCACAATATGATCCCTACATAGCACAAATGATTTGTGCTTGACTTCTAACCTAAAGATTGAATGCTCAAACCTATCCAGCAGAAGAAAAGCAGGGCAATATGCTTTCATCAAAATTGACCCCCAAACCCTCTACTCTAATTACATGAGTTGGAATCTACTTGAGAACAACTAATAACAACGAAGTACAAGGGTAAGTCAAAGACTATGTCCTACATCCTACTTTGATGAGTAGTGAGTATGGTCTTCAACTCATGAGTAGCCATTTAAGGTATAACTATTAGTCTCTCCCTGCCAGGAGGAAAGAAGAGTGATGGAAATTGAAGATGCCATGGAAACAATTAGTTCAATGGACTAATGGGCCAATTGAACGGCAGTCCCCACAACCTTGAGACCTGGTGCCTGCAACTACTGCTACTTGCTCTGAAAGGGATCACATTAGACGTTCCTAGATAGAGTGGGAGAAAAATATAGAACAAAACTCAAAATCATAAACAATGTCAGGCTTATTGGTCAGATTAAAAACCGGTAGAACTCCTGAAACAGTTGCCCTTAGTCACCCTTCAAGTCTGGAACCCAATTCACTCCTGTGGCTCAATTTTCAGCCAAACAATCAAGAAAGAAGAAAAATGGAAACCAGAAACACAGGGAGGAAGTAGGATGCATGATATTATTACATTGAAGATATTGCAATGAATGAGATGAGACAAAATGTATGAGTTGTTGAATGTAAAAATGATGGTCTACCCTGTAAGCCTTCACTCAATTCATAATTAAAAGTAAAAGAAAGAAAAGTATTGGTACTGGGGTTCCAGTTCATACATGCAAGAATTTATTCCAAACAAAATACATTTAAATATGCCGCTGCAAAAAGGGTATGGCTGCAAACTGTCAGTACTACACTTTTCTTCGTATCGTAAAGGTGCCTTCCAAAAAGCATCCAATCAAAACACTGGCCTTCAAGGTGGGTGTCTGCTCATCCAATTCAAGTCAAGATCAGTTTAGGAAGTTCTAGAGACTGACTTTTGGGATGTCAAAGGGGTAATCTTGATTGAGTTTCTCGAAGGACACAAGATGGTCACTGGAGCTTATTAGGAAGAAGTATTAAGAAAACTGAAAACTGCACTGGCGAGGGGAAAAAGCTAAGAAAGCTGTGCCGAGGAATAGCTTGGAAATACACTTAATCATTTTTTTAAGGTAGTAAGGACTGTTCTAGGTTAATTTCATTGGAAAACTTTACTCCATCCCTGATATTATCCATTCAAACGTTTTTTGTTCTCAAAACTCAAAGAATATCAAAAAGGAATGTGATTTGCGGATACTAAAACTGCTGTTTGGGTGTTGTGCAAATTGAAGAGCACAGTATTCTTCGAGGCAGGGTTAGAGAGAGGGAAACACCGCCTTCAGAAGTGTAAAGACCTTGATGGAGGAGATGTTGAGAAACAGTAGCTTCACATATTGATATTTTTATTTAATAAAGGTTTTTATAATTGGTAGCTGAACTTTTTGACTGTGAGTGGGAACTGACTAGAGGGAACCCTACCAACAACAACCTTTTGAATTACCTCGTTAGCACAGCACAGAATAGACATAATTTTTTTAAATGTGATAAATATTAGTAACATTCAGTGGGATGATCCCCCTGCTGCTGAGTAGATTCTGACTCACAACGTCTCCACAGGAAAGAGCACAGGGTTTCCAAGTCTGTAAATCTCTTTAGAAGCAGACTGCCGCTACTGTCTCCCTTACAATGGTTGGTTCGTTTAAACCACCAACCTTCAGATTAGCAGCTGAGCCATTAACCACTGCATCACCAGGGCTTCCATTTGGAAAAATAATTAATTTACTATAGCAACAAGAAGATGTACTACATGTTCTACAGTTGATGAAATCTTAAACACCTGATTCAGTACACTGGTTTCCATGATCTGGGAAGCAAAATAAGAATAGTCAAAAGAGCGCAATCTCTAATCACTCCCCAGCCCCTCCACTCTTTAAACCTACCTATGCCACTTTGGTAGGGGCTCTGGTGGCATAGTGGTTATGTGCTGGGTTGCTAACTGCAAGGTCAGTAGGTCTAATACACGGCAACTCTGCAGGATAAAATGAGGTTTTCTGTTTGGTAAAGATTTACGGCCCTGGAAACCCACAATGTCACTGGGGGCTTCTACTCTATCCTATACGATCGCTATGAGTAGGAATGAACTTGATGACAGTCAGTTCCGTTTTTGGATATGGCACTTTGGTGGCACTGTCAGGTAAGTGTTGGACTGCTAATCGGCCACTCTTTGGGAGTAAGATTTACAGCCTCAGAAACCATATACAGAGTCACTAGAAGTTGGAATCAACTCGATGGCCTTGGAATTTTGATATAGCAGCTTTGGTTTCAACCTGTGCGTGGAGGCCGAAGTGGAATATATGTGGAATCTAAAGAATTAAAACCACTAATCTGGCACTGATACCTGGGAGTGTTAAATGACCTTTGAGCCTCAAAGAAACCACCCATCACACATCACAGCACTTCAATGAAAACACACCTAGTGAGGGTTGCCTGGAATCCTTCCACCAAAGAACAAGCTTCCCTAACTATCACAAAGCAACCTAAAGTAATAATCTAGAGATCTTTTTCTGTCACCTTACAATAACAGAACCTATGTGATTTTAGGGCTCTATAAGAAAGAGGTTTATGAGAGAATGGACAGCCCAGAAATATACTCTATTATATATTTTATGAGACTGACGCACTGCCTACTGCACTAAGGAGACAGATATATTTTAAATAAATATATTATGAAGGAGGTACTAAAAATCAGGAGGGAAAAAATACACTATCAAATATATTCTGGTGTAGGAAAAGTTGGCTAACTCCTTAGAACTTTTCTTTGTAGCTCTGATTTGTAAATAATTTTCACCCTTTTTGCATGAATATTTTCTTTTCTCATTTAATATACAACATTCAAAGTTGATAAAGTGTTAAAAAATTTAAGTAAAAAAAAACCCATTTCTGAAAATCTAGAAACACAGGCATGGAGATATACCTTTTAAATATTTTAGGGCTTTCTTAGTTTAAAACCAATGGGAAAGAGTTGGTTTTTAAAAAAAAGATGTTTAGACATAATAAGAAAGCTGTTTTAAATAATTAATGGATAAAATTTCCCAAGCTTGATGAATAACATAAACTTGGAAATCCAAGAAGCTCAGCAAACTCTTCAAAAACAAACAAAAATTCACTGTCACTGAGTTGGTTCCAACTCATACTGACCCTATAGGGCAGAGTAGAATGGCTCCTTTGAGTCTGTGAGACTGTAACTCTTTATGAGTAGAAAGTTCCTTCCTTATGCTGCAGAGCACTTGGTGGTTTCAAACTGCTGCTCCTGGGGTTAGGAGCCCAACTCATAACCACTACACCACCAGAGCTCTGTTCAGCAAACCCTAAGCAGGCTACATAAAAATAAAACCTCCCCTAGGCACTATGGAGACAAATGCTTTTCCAAAATTACTTGGATTATGTGGTTTCTTCCCTACTTCCTTCAGGTGGTTCTATTATTCATTTGTAATACACTTAGTTTCACTTTCCATAGTTTGAATTTCATTTTGAGATTGCACACACATATTTTCCAGTTTTAATCATTTAGTTATTTTTATTGTGTATGTAAAATGTTATCAGGATTCCAGAGTCAGACAATACACAAAAGAGATTCATAAAGAAGTGCCATACTTCCTGTTGCCTCATTACTTCGACCTAGTTCCCCTTCCCCCAGTTTTTCTGCCCTCGCTGTACCTATTCTCCGTAGGAAAACAATGTGCTTAGTGTCTGGCTTATCTTTCTTGTATTATTTCTTGTACAAATGAGTAGGAATATGCATATTTTTCATAGCAAGTAAAGATTTCTTAAACAGAATACAGAAAACACCATAAACTAGGAAGAACATCTGTACATCCAAAGATACCATCTAAAGATGGGGTTGTGGGGAGGGAGGAGCCAAAGAGTGTGAGAAGATATTTGCAACATACCTATATAACAAAGATATTTATTGAGAATGCTACAAATGCTACAAAGATATTTATTGAGTATTCCTACAAATTCATGAGAAATAGGCAGATGACCCAATAGAAAAATGGATAAAGGCCTGCTCAGCAATTCAACAAATGGATATCCATGCCAATAAACATGAAAAGGTGAGCTACTTCACTGCTTATCTCTCTGCCATGCAGTTGATGCTGATTTATAGCAACCTTATAAGACAAGGTAGAGCTGAACTTGTGAGTTTCTGAGACTGTAAACTCTTTATGGAGTAGAAAGCCCTGTCTTTCTCCAACAGAGAGGCTGGTGGTTTCAAACTATGGACTTTGCAGTTAACAGCCTAACCTGTAACCACTATACCACCAGGGCTCCTCCCCATTGTTTATCTGTGGAATGTAAATTAAATTAAAAATATGATACCATTACATACCTGCCAGAATGACTAAAATGAAAAAGACTGGCAAGTCCAAGTGTTGTTGAAGATATGGAACAGCTAAAACTTTCATACACTGGTGGGAGTGTAAATTGGCACAACAATTTTGTAGAGCTCAGTATCCAATAAAACTGAATATGTATATCTGATACGCCGGAAATTCCATTCCTGAGTTTTGGGACATGTTTACAATAACAGCCTCCAATGAATCATGCCTCTTTGGGTCCAGATCCCTTCCCAATGTAATGCTGGCACCTTTCCCATCAAGAAATGGATTTTTAACCCTTTTGAATCTGCAGCTAGCCTTGTGCTTTGCTTTGACCAATGGAATATACAACCTCAGTGACTTAAAGAGTTTTTGCAGTTTCTGCCTTCGGCATCTTGGGACCCAGCTGCTGTGTAAAGACACCCTGCTGCACAGACAGGCTACATGAACAGAACTTAGGAGTCCAAGTTGAGACAACATCATTGTTTCAGAAATGTGAGTAAAGACCATTTGGGATCAGTTCAATTGACTCCACATAGGGCAGAAAAAAGCCATCCTGACCAGTCCTGTTCAAATTTCTGACACACAGAATAACAAGCAAGAAAACAGCTCTTGTCTTAACTCACCAAATTCGGTTAACTATGCAGTAATAGATAACTGAGAAATCAGTACACAGCAAAAGAAATGGGTACATGTGTTCATCAGAAAGAACAAGTACAAGAATGTACATAGCAGCACGATTTAAATTGCTCAACTGGAAACAACCCAAATGTCCATTAACAATAGAATGGATAAATGATGGTATCTTTTTAAAATTGGAATACTAATCAGCAACAAGAATGGCCAAATTCTGACAACATGGATGACTCTGACAATTATAAAGTTGAGCCAAAGAAACCAGACTCGAAAGGGCTATATAGCATATGCTTCCAATTATACAAAGAAGTTCAAACACAAGTAAAATAAGCCTAAGTTGTGTTGTGTTGTTATTGTTGTCGGGTGCCAATGAGTCTATTTCAACTCACAGTGACTACAGGTGACAGAGTAAGATTTCCATAAAATATTTTTCTTTAAGATTTTCTAGGTTGAAATCTTTATGGAAAGGAAATCTGGTGGCACTGCTGAGTAATTGTTGGACTTCTAACCTCAAGGTCAGAGGTTCAAACTCACTAACCACTCCATTCGAGAAAGAGAGGCTATTTGCTTCCATAAAGATTTAAAGCCCCAGAAACCCTATACAGGATCACTATGAGTCAGAATAACATCGATGGCAGTGGGTTTTCATCTTCATGGAAGCAGATTACCAGGTCTCTATCCTTCAGAGAAGCTGTTGTTGATAGATGCCATCATGTCAGCTCTGATCCATAGTGACCCTATGCACCACAAAATGAAACACTACACGGTCATGCCCCATCCTCACAATTGTTCCTAGGCCTGACACTGATGCAGCTACTGTATCAATCCATTTTTTTAAGGGCCTTCCTCATTTTTGTTGCCACTCCATTTTACCAAACATGATCTTCTCCAGCGACTGGTCTCTCCTGACAACATGTCCAAAGTATGTAAGAAGTCTTGCCATCCTTGCCTCTAAGGAGTACTCTAGTCTTACTTTTTCTAATACAGATTGGTTTGTCATTTTAGCCATCCATGGTACTTTCAATATTCATTTCCAGCACCACAATTCAAATGCATCGATTATTCTACAGTCTTCTTTATTCAATGTCCAACTTTCACATGCATATGATGCAATAGAGAACACTATGGCTTGAGTCCTTAGTGTTGAACATCTTAGTCCTCAGAATAACATCCTTGTTCTTCAATACTCTAAAGAGGTCTTGTGCATCAGATTTCCTAATGCAATACATCTTTTGATCTCTTGACTACTGCTTCCTTGAGAATTGATTATAGATCCAAGTAAGATAAAATCCTTGACAATTTCAACCTTTTCTCCATTTATCATGATGTTACCTATGATCCAGTTGTGAGGATTTGGGTCGTCCTTACATTGAGTTGTAATCCATACTGAAGGCTATAATTCTTGATCTTCATCAGCAAGTGCTTCAAGTCCTCCTTACTTTCAGCAAGGAAGGTTGTGTCATCTGCATATGTCAGGTTGTTATTAAGCCTTCCTCCAATCCTTATGTCAAACTCTTCTTCATATAATCCAGCTGCTCTGATGATTTGCTCAGCATATAGATTGAACAAGTATGGTGAGAGGATACAACACCGACGTACACCTTTCCTGATTTAAAACCATGCAGCATTCCCTTGTTATGTTCTCGCAACTGCCTCTTCGTGCATGTACAAGTTCTGAATGCGCACAATTGAGTGTTCTGGAATTCCCATTCGTCTCAAGGTTACCAAGAGTTTATTATGGTCCATGCAGTCAAATGTCTTTGCATAGTCAATGAAACACAGGTAAACATCTTTCTAGTATTCTCTGCTTTCAGCCAAGATCCATTTGACATCAGCAATGATATCCCTTGTTCCGCATCCTTTTTTGAATCTGGCCTGAACCTCTGGCAGTTCCCTGTCAAAATATTACTGCAATGATTGTTGGATGATCTAAAGCAAACTTTTGTGTGTGATATCATTCTTTAGTTTGAGCATTCTGTTTGGTCACCTTTCTTTGGAATGGGAACAAATATGGATCTCATCCAGTCAGTTGGCCAAGTTGTTGTCTTCCAAATTTCAGAGCAGTTGGGTGGGTTCATACACTCACCTTTCAGAAGTCAGAGAATTAGATAGGCGAGTGGAGAGGCGCTGGGTAGTGACTAGAAGGGGAAAGGAAAGGGCTTCTGTGGCTAGGATATGACATTTCATCCTTGTTCCCTGGGGACATCACATGACTGTGTTTACTTGGGGAAAATTTGTTGAGCCATACACTTACAACTTGTGTACTTTTCTGTAATGTATGTCATACTCCAAGAAACAGTTTAAATAAAAAGATAAAACCACAATCCCCTTCTTTGGTAAACATCTTTTAAAAAATACTGTTAAGTCATCTGTAGGAATTTTCTATATGTATATTATTTAAAATCTAGAGTCTGAGTAAATAGCTCTGGGCTAGAACCCAGCCATCTGTAGCTATGACACTCCGTAAGTGATTCTGATGCACAGTCTAGATGGAAATATTAGGTCATTAGCAGAAAGAGTGCTGTTTCATTTCATCATTATTATATTTCCACCAAAAATATTCTTGCCAAAAAAATCATGAAGCACAAACAACTATTTTTTCAAATTGCAATTATCTAAAAGAGAGAAAATGGCAATGTACCCACTTCCACCCACTCCCCACGCCTCAGGTTTGGCTATTCCACCATTCAGAAAGCTTCTACAGATCATTAAAAGCTATAATTAGTTTCATGCAAATGCACTTAGCTCAAATCATGCCATTAACACACCATTTTTTCACCACACTGAAGGGCATTTATCATATTATTTAAAATATACTCATTGCAATCCATATTTTTATTAGAGCAAATCAATGGTTGGCTCAAATGAAAGTGAAATACATTTTTAAGTCTAACATCTATCTTGGAGATAACAACAAACAGATCTTCATTTGCTGTAAAAATGTAATTATTTGTGATTAATTAGAATTTAAACCCATTTGTGAACCACATCTATGTTGTCTAACTTGGATTCAGAATGCAGGAGAGAGAGGGAGGGAGGGAGAGAAGAAGGATGGGATGGAGGGAGAGACAGAAAAACAGAAAAAAAAGAGAAAGAGAGAAGGAGGAGGGGGAGGGAGGGAGACAGCCGGGTGATAATGGCCCCAACTGTGTTAAGTGTAACATTCTCCCCATCCCAACCCACCCCCCAATATGCTACATGAAATAGTTGAGAAGTTTTGAGCACAAATGTTTTGTGGATGAGGAATATGATCTTTACTAAGCTACTGTTGTACATTAATACTCTATGGTTTGGAGAAGGTATTCAATAAATGACCGCTAATGCTGGTTTTTTGAAAAGTGCAAATTTAAAAAAATCATTTATTGGGGGTTCTTACAGTTCTTATAACAAGCCATAAATCAATTGTATCAATCACGCTTGTGCACGTTTGGCACGTAGTTGCCATCATCCTTTTCAATGCAGTTTCTTTCTATTTGAGCCCCTGGTATCAGCTCCTCTTTCTTCCCTCCCTTCCTCACCCTCCCAGCCTTGTGAATGCTTGATAAATTATAATTATTATTTCCATATCTTACACTGTCTGCTGTTTCCATTCACCTTGGTTTCTGTTGTTCATCCCCCTGGGTGTGGGGGGCATACTTAAATCACTGCGATCTGATTGGCCCCTTTTTTCTCCCCCTTCTCCCTACCCTCTTGGCATCACTACTTCCATTATTGTTCCTGAGGGGTTTATCTGCCCTGGATTCTGTGTGTAGAGAGTTCATATCTGTACCAATGTACATGCTTTGTAAGGTACATGATTTGTAAGGTAGAACTGGGGTCATGATAGTGGGGCAGGGGTGGGGGAGCATTAAAGAATTAGGAGAATGTTGTGTGTTTCATCAGTGCTATATTGCACCCTGGCTGGCTCATAAATGAAAAGTGAGAACTTTATGCTGCCAGTTTCATCCGCATCATTCAGAAAAGGGAAAGGCTAGTTGCACTGACCTCACCAGTTGTTCAGTGTCACATGGGGAAGCTAGGTGGGTCTTTTCCATTTCCTCGGGTTCTTTAGACTTTTCATCACTTGATGAGGACAGCTTAATGTATAATGACTTTTTTTTCCAAAAGATTGAACATTCCTACTTACCACGTTCTTTCTCATTTGCTTTTGCATAATTTTCCAACATGAAGGTAAAAAAGCTGGATAGCTGAACAAAATACAAATACAGTAATCAGTTAGTGTCCACCTACCAATTACTGTGGCAAATGCTGAGTGATCCCTCCTAGTTCCCTTCACCCACCCACCCCCACCACCAATCTTGGACCAGTTGCTGCTAGTGCTAATGGCTCCCCTCTCCTCTCCTCCAGAGAACTGTTCTTGGAAGTTGGAGACACCCCACCCAGAGTTGTATGGGACATTTGTATCCCCTCCAGGTGACTTCCCATAGCAATGCCTGACAAGGGCAAAGCTGTAACAGCCTAGCTATTCCCCTGCTGCCACTCTATTATCACTCTCAGTGGACTTAGGCTGAAGTCACTCTTCTCCAGAGACCACATTTTTGCCTAACTTCCTGTCCTGCCCTGTCTTGCTTTCTGCATGCCCTTATAGGTTTCCCCTGAGAACTCTCAGACTGTCTCAGACTTCTAGAAAAGTTCTTACAGCAGTGGCTACATTTTGTTCTCTTCTTTTTGAGTTAAGAGATACTCTCTTTTTTAAAATTGTAAATAAGGTGGGAGTTTACATTTGCATCATCCATTTTATATTCAAGAGCTTAAGCTAGTAAACAAATCTCCAATAGTTTACCCTTCATTCACTCCTTGATTTCTCGCCTGTTGCTTTTCCTTTCCTTCCTTGCTCTCCCTGCCTCTAGCCTCAAAAGTCTGTTCCCTTTGATATGAAAGTCTTTTTCTTGTGCGTTTTTAAAAATACTTATTTTCCTTATAACAGTGGTCTCATACAATGGTCTACGGTTCCATTATTGCTTTTCAATGATGCTTACTATTCCATTGTGTATTTGTACCAGACTTTCTTTATGTAGTCTTCTACTGATGGGCATTTAGATTGTTTCCGTTTTCTTGCTATTGTGAACAGGACTCCAAAGAACATGAATGTGCTTGTGCCTGTTCATGTTATGACTCTTACTTCTTTAGGCTATATACACAGGAGATGGATTGCTGGATCCTATGGAATCTCTTTGCTAGTTTTATTGAAATATAATTCACATATCTTATAATAGTTCAATCACCTTTAAAAGATTTTTGCAATTAAAAAATTAATTTAAATGCAATTTAAAACAATCTAAAATGATTCACAACAAGCATTTTAGAACATTTTCTTCTTTCTTGTACTCATTGTTGTTGACTCATTTCCCCCCAACCTCCCCTTAGGAACCTCTATTTCCTAAGCAATTATTAATCCAGTAACTGTCTCTATAGATTCACCTATGCTGTATATTTGATATACAGAAAAGTGTAACAAAACAAAAACAAGAAACAAACAAAAAACTCAACAACAATGAAAAAATTAAAAAGAGAAAAAAAGTTCAATGGAAAGATGACATATAACATATTAAAAACCGGAACAACTTTGAAATGGGCCCAAGGGAGATCAAATGAAAAAGTGTTACATTTTAACTTAACTGCCTCTGCCGTAATTGATTTTTATAATGCTTTCTGTCTGAGAGCAAGGCTATTCCATGCCTGTACAATGGTCAGAGGGGATCCATCAAGATCTTAATTCATGTGGGGACTCTGCCAATGGATTGTGGGCTTTCACTCTCATCCATAACCTTCTGGGAACCAGATAGATGTTCAGAAGATCCTATGGGATTTCTATTCCCAGTTGTTTAAGGTGGCTCCGTATCACTTTCCATCATTGTTGTACATATTTATAGTTCCACCAACAGTGTATGAGGGTTCCAATCTCTCCTCAGCTGCTCCGGCCATTATTATTTTCTGTTTTCTTTTTGTTATTGTTGTTGTTTAACTTGGCAGCCAATGTAGGTGTAAGGTGGTATCTTCTTGTTTTGATTCACATCTCTCAAGTGGCCAGTGATCATGAGCATTTTAAAAGGCTTAAGATATATATGACTTGAAGAGAAACCAGAGTATCGATCATGAGCATTTAAAAAAATACTCTTAAGTGTTGAATATTTGAAAAATAAAGGAAGGAGGAATGTCAAGGGGAAGCCCACGTGCATTCCTCTGACCATCATCTAGGTGCTGCCTCTGTGATCCAATGATCTGTAAAGCCCTGCATTTCTACTACACACCTAACTTCTTGAAGCCTTACCTCCCAGAAGAATGCATACTGAGGGACTTTCTCCATCTGTATGTTTTCTTTAATTGTTGTAAGGTTTGTCAATTAACCATCAATAGACCCCAGACACTATATCTAACTCAGAAGCAACAAAGCCCACATGGAACAACATATCAGCCTGTGTGATCACAAGGTGTCAAACGGATCACTGAAGACAAATGGGTCCATAAGCAAATGTAGCAAAGAAAGCTGATGGTGCCCGGCCATCAAAAAGTATAGCATCTTTGGTCTTAAAGGCTTGAAGGTAATCAAGCGGCCATCAAGCTCAGAAGCAACAAAGCCCACATGGAAGAAGCACACCAGCCTATG
>NW_022103951.1:9494671-9498984 GCF_000313985.2 Echinops telfairi
CTTTACACAATTGATGTGTGTATGGATTGTGATAAGAGTTGTATGAGCCCCTAATAAAATGTTTAAAAAAATTAACCATCAATAGAAACCACAATAAGATACCCCTTTGTACTCACTTCTTGTTTTTTAATCGTTTTATTAGGGGCTCATACAACTCTTATCACGATGCATCAATCGTGTAAAGCACATTTGTACATTCATTGCCCTCATCATTCTCAAAACATTTGCTCTCCACTTAAGGCCCTGGCATCAGCTCCTCATTTTTGACCTTACCTCCTTGCTCCCCCCTCCCTCTGTACTCACTTCTTGCCGTTTGCTGCCTTCCAGTCTGCCTCATAGTGACCCCAGAATAAAATGCTGCCCCATCCCACACTGCCGCCATGGTGGAACGAGGATCAGGCAGTCGTGCTCTATAGACTTTTCATTGTCTAATTTCCACAAGTTCATTGCCCCACCTTTCTTCCTAGTCTGCTTTATCTGTAAGCTCAGCTGAAACCTAACAGACAAGTGGTCTCCTGTGTGGAAGGTGAAAATTCTACCACTGAACCAACAGTGCTTCCATTAGGATAAGCACCCTCATCCTCATCATAAGCGACAGATAATAACAAATGTTGACAAGGTTGTGAAAAAATTCAAATCCTAATACAGTCTGGTGGGAATGTAAAATTGTGCAATTGTTTTGGAAAACAGTTTGGCAGTTTCTCAAAAAGTTAAACACAGAACTCCCTTGTGATCCAGCAATTCCAATCCTAGGTATATATCTAAGAAAATTTAAAGTATGTGTTCACACACACACAATTTTACATAAATGTTTATAGCAAAATTACCCTTAACAGCCCCCAAAATGGATACAACCCAAATGGTTTATTATCTGAGAAAAGGATAAACAAAATGTAGCCTATCCATACAATGGGGTACAATTCATGCTATGACAGAAGAAACTTGAAAACATTATGCTAAGTGAAAGAGACCAGACATAAGCGATTACATGCATACGGTATGACACCATTTATATGAAATATCCAGAAAAGGCAAATCCCGAAAGGCAGAAAAGAGAGGAATAGTTACTTGCGGCTGGGAAAGAAGGAGTGGAGGAAATGACTGAGAATGGGTACAGGGATTTGAGGGTGGGCAACGAAACTATTTAAAATTGATTGTGGTGATAGCTGAAAAACAGTGAATATGCTAATAACAATCGACTTCTACAGAGCATTGTATGGTATGTGAATTATAACAATAAAGCTATAAAAAAGTCAAGAGAGAGGAAAGTCCCAATGGTTTTATGTGTATAAAGTACGTCAATTGAGAGGCTTACTCTGACTTTATATCCACCATGATAATGCCTTGCGTTTCTAACCAGAGGAAAGACTGTTTAAATACGTCTCTGTGACCAGGGGGTGACTGCAGACAGGTTCCCTCTATGACCTAACATTTTTATAGCTGCCAAGAATAAATCTAGCTTTTTCTTTCATTGTTGTTGAAATTTTGTTAATCATCTTTAGAAAGATGATCATATAAAATTAAACATATGATTGAAAAATCTAAAACCAAGATAGAAATAAAATGAAAGTATTTCTTAACACCCCCACCATTCACCAGTTCTATTCCTGTTCTACAAATAATTATGGTGAACAGTTTGCTGTGTTTCTTTTTCCAAACTTTTGCTATGTGTTCTTCTTTTGTATATGATACAACATAAGAGTCTACATACAGGTCTACAAGTTGATTTTCTTCATTCACAATTCTATTGGAAACCTTCCCCAAACCATTTATTATTGAAAAACACCTTTTATGTTAATTAGAATTCAAGTTACATTTATGTATCCTTTTTGGAAGCTTTTAACAGGCCTTCCCCACCACTTACATGTTCTTCTAGAATTCCCAAAGATTTGTTCTTAGGAAATCCTTTCATTTTTCAATTTCATAAAGTATTCTTTCATAAAGTAACAACTTTACTTCCTTTTTGGATACATACTCAAGGACAGAATAAGACCATCTTAATTAGCTAACTAGGCATCTAGGAGTCCCCCTAAAAATGTGAACTTTAGAATTGAGAAATACCATCCTCTCCTCAAATTACATTCACTTTCAATCGGTAGTGCCAAGACAATGTCACTACATCTGCTAATAAAGCCTTATACCAAAGTTTCTCAGCTTAAAATAGACCCAAACATTCATTCTTTTCATAACAATGGGTGAAGGTGGGTGAGGATGGGGCAAAGGGAAACATTTTACCCAAAGAAAAGACAAGCTTGCAAAACGAACCTGCATTTGGCCTTGTTCATTAGCATATTCGATTGACTGGAAGATGGTGAGGGCATAGCGTTGTCTAACCTTCAACCGAGCGCTGTAACTTCGGTACCAATTCTGGATGATCATTGCAGCTCTTATTGCTGCCCACCACAGGATATGAAAATCAGAGAAAAACAATTATACTACAGTATGGACAAAGTAGGTGCTTTTGAAAGATATCAGTCTATTTGGATTCCTAGGTTTAAGAACATGAAAAACTAAAAGCAATGAAACTTTATCTCTAGGGTTTTTATTAAACTCTCCTCAAGTCTCAAGAATTCAGCGAAAAATGATGGCAAAGAATTAGAAGGTCAAATTTTAGAACAGGACTTCCTGAATTTGACTCCTAACTATCCCTTTGGGTAAGTTGTTGTTGAAGCTCTCAAAGCCTCAGATACCTCACCTTTGAAATGGGAGTGATAGCAGTCCCTACATCTGGCACTTTGGTAAATGGAATCCATGTATATTCTATAAAGTAGCAATTCCACTCTTCTATATACAACCCACAGCAATATTCACACAGCACATAAAGGAGCCATGTATGGGAACACCATCTCAATGTTCTTTGTAGCAGTAGAATTTTTGATAGCAATGCAGCCTGTGTGTCCATTGCTGGGAATGAGAATGCATAACTTATGGTGGGTGCACACCATGGATATCATTTTTCCACTGGAAGCAACAGACTAAATGAACCCAAAGCATCATGAATGGGCCTGTAAAACGTACTGCTTCACTTAGATCAGTTAAGAAAAGAAGTTATAGTAGGAATAAAATATGAGGGTAAGCCAAAAAGTATTGCCATAAGGATTCCAGTTCATACATGCATGGGCTTATTCCAAATAAAACATGTTTAAACACGCCTCTGTGACCAGTGGATGACTGCAGACACATTACCTCCATACTACTCTTAAGTTCCTCTCTTGAGAGTGACTTTAAGAAAAGATCCAATCGAAAAAGTGGCTCTGGAAGGCATCTGCTGGGCTAGCTTCATTCAAGGCAGAGAAGTATGTTCAGAACGTGATGGTAACTGTTTTGGAAATTCAAAAGGGGTCTACTTGATAGATTTTCTTGAAGGACACAGGAACGCCACTGGGACTTATTGGGAAGATATCTTAAGAAAATTGAACATTGCCTTAGTGAAGCAAAGGTCAGGAAAGTTGGGCTGATTTTTTTCCCGCCTCAATAATTCACCTGCTCATTTTCTGAGGGTAGCAAGGCCTGCCCTAGGAGAAACCTTGCCCCATTCACCCTACAGGCTGATCTTGCCCTTTCCAACTTCTTTTTTATCTCAAAAATCAGAAAACATTTCAAGAGAATGCAACTCTTGTCCCTCAAGTCTGCCATTGTGATGTGGTGCAAATAGAACAGCTCAAAATTCTTCCAGGAAAGGTTCAAGAATGGAAACATCACTTTTACAAGCGCATAGACCTAGATGGAGGATATGTCGAGGAATAATAGCTTCACATTTGATCTTTTTGCTTAATAAAGGTTTCTATTATTTTACAGCAATTTTTTACTTACCATCACATAGCATAGCATGACACCATTTCATTTAAATTAAATGTATACGTACACAAAACCATGATTTGTATTTCATAAGAATATATACAAATAAAAAGATACATACTGAATGCAATAGATTGGTTATTCATAGTCAGAGGAGAATGAGCATGGGATACATGGGTAAAAAGGAAATAAATGAATGAGCATGAGAAAGGGTCTTTCCCAGACCAGTAATGACAACATACAAAGAACTGATTCTCGCCATCTGTATTTTAGCTTCCATTCATAAAAGACAACTGAATAACAAACACGCTCTGCTTCTGTCTTAGCTATCTAGTGCTGTTACAACAGATACACCACACATGGATGGCTTTAGCAAACAGAAATATATTTTCCCACATTTTAGGAGACTAGAAGTCCGAATTCAGGGCCCCACACTCAGGAAAGGTTTCTATTTGTTGGGACTCAAGGAAGGTTCTTCCTTGTAACTCCTTTTTTTTTTGGCGGGGGGTACCCCC
>NW_022103951.1:9499084-9537232 GCF_000313985.2 Echinops telfairi
GGGGGCACACGATTCAATCCCTAATACCTCTTTACAGAGCTACTTAGAGGACAAGATATTGTTATTGAAGAATTTAGTCCAGTGCTAAATAAAAGGCAACTATGGCAAATGGTTACATGTCAAACTGCTAACCTCAAGGTCAGAAGATCAAAACCAGGAGCCACTCCATGGGAGAAAGCTGAGGTTTTCTACTCCTGTAAAGATTTACAACCTCGGAAACCCACAGGGGTAGTTCTACTCTGTCATATAGGGTCATTATGAGTCTGAATCGACTTGATGAAAGATAGTTTGGTTTTGGGTTTTATAATAATAATTATGGAGCTCTGGTGTTTCCAGGGATTAAGCATTGGGCTGCTAACCACAAATTTGGTGGTTCAAACCCACCAGCAGCTCTGAAGGAGAAAGATGAAGTTGTCTGCTTCCACAAAGATTTACAACCTTGGGGATATCAGTGATGGCTGTACAATGTAAAGAGTATAATCAATGGTACTGAATTACACATGTAGAAGTTGTGGGATTGGAGAATGTTTTGTTGTGTATATTTTTGCCTCAATTAAAAATAATTACATGAATGAGTATAAGGAAAAAGAAAATGTTCTAGAATTGAATGTGGTGATAATTGTACAACTCTTCTTGATATGATTGAAATATATGGCATGCGGATGAACTGCTAACAAAATTGTTATAAAAAAAGGAAAAAATATTTACAATCTTGGAAACCATAGGAAGCAGTTTTACTCTGTCCTATAAGGTTGCTATAAGTTGGGATAGACTTTGTGGTGGAGTGAAATTTCTTAATAAGTTCTTTATACCCCTTTTCTCCATAACTCCCAACATAAAATTAGGTGGAACTTTGCAAATAGGACCTATGTAACAGTAATAGAGGAGATCGGGCAATTTTAGTTACCAACCCCCTAGCCCCCTTGGCTATAAGGATAAGCCATCTTTGAAGCAGGCGAGAAAGAGAGAAGCCCAGGACCATCAGAAGAACATGCTCCAGATCTCTGTCTGGAGTGTCAGAGGCTGAGATCAGAGGTACCAGGGACTGGCACAGGGACTATGGGGCAGAGAAAGAGGAGCAGCCATGATATTATGAGAGTATGAGACAGAGACAGATGGGCTTCCTGACTGTGGTAGTTATATAATTTGTTGTCAACTTGAGACTATTAAGAGTGAAGGGGTAGAGTTTAGCCTCTCAATCAGGTCGCAGTTTGGTGACCTCATTTGGAGGTGCTAAGGAGAAAAATAGCTTGCTAGAGGTGGGATATACACACTCTCCCTACAAGACATTCCTGTGTACAAGTCATATAGAGCTATGCTGAGAGAGCCCTGGAGCTGGTGTGGACACCACACCCACACCAGCACTGAAATGTTTCTACCACTACTGGATCCACAAGACTTTCTACCCACTGGCCTATGAGCTTCCTGCATTCAGCGTCATGGAATGTATTGCTTGAGTCTGAAGAGGAATTGATAGATTGGTATTGGACATATGGGCCAATATTAGACTTATGGACTCGATATGGGCAGGGATGTTTTCTTAATATACAATTACTCTTATATAAAGCTCTTTCTTATACACACATATGAGTGCCTTTGGATTTGTTTCTCTAATCAACCCAGGGTAACACACTGACCCATGGAGGCAGAGGCCAAGAGACCATGTGACTGAGAGGCTGAGGGCCAAAGAGAGATTTGGTTGCTGGCTGAGGAGGTGTTGCTGCGGACCAATAACTGTATCCTTACTGTTTATTGATCCTGACTTGTGGTAACCCTGTTAACATCCCCAATAAACTCCTATAATTCTGAGTGTTGTCTGAGTTCTGTGTGATCATTGTAAAGAATTATTGAATCCAGCATAGAAGTAGCATGCCCTGAGAGGAACAGTTTGTGTTAGAATAGGTAAAGAAGGATGGAGCATGAAGGTATATCTGACCCCAGCTTCTTGACAATAGGGAAGCCAGAGGTGGTCAGATATAGCCCTCCAAGCCATTTACTGCAAACTTAATGGTGGTAAGTTTGGTCTTATAATGATGATTATTATCTTATTTGCGGATTACCCAGGTCCCTCATCTCTTCTGTGGTTGCTAAACTTTGAACCATCCTGTTCTTTCACAGATGTGTCCTGGTGACTTAATGGTTATGCATAGGGATGTGATCCAAAAGGTCAGCAGTTTGAAACCTCCAGCCACTCTGCAGAAGAAAGACAGGGGTTTCTCTAACTCCCATAAAGAGTGAGAGTCTCAGAGCATCATAGGAGCAGTTCTACCCTGTCCTGTAGGCATCGTGTAGGCATCGATTGTGTTCTTTTGGTTATTTCACAGGACTGAAGAAAGGTAGTTCAAACAAAAACCAAACGCACTGCTATGGAGTTGATTCTGACTGACAGTGAGAAGGCTTAAAATATAGTATCTTATGCTTTCCTGAAGGTTAGTTGTTGTTAAGGCACCATCGAGTCAACTCCGATCCACAGCAACCCTATGCAAAACTGAAGGAAACACAGCACAGTCCTGTGCCATCCTTATAATTGTTCTTATGCCTGAGCCCATTGTTGCAGCCACAATGACAATGCATCTCATCAAGGGCCTTCCTCTTCTTCACTGCCCCTCCACTTTACCAAGAACTGTTCCTTCGTTCTGTTTGTACAACTTCCTCTTTATCCATGTACAGGTTCTGTATGACCACAAGTAAGTGTTCTGGGATTCCCATTCTTCTCAAGGCTATTCATAGTTTTCTATGGTTTACAGAGTTGAATGTTGGGTTAGTTTATGTATCTCCTGGGTCTGAACACTCCCTGAAACATAATAGGTGCTCAATAAATATTTATTAACTGAATAAATGAGTGGAGAAGAATTACCATTTACTTAGGACTTTATGTCACGAGTTCATGCTGACTAGTGGCATTCTTTTATGCCTTTTTGTTTTGTTTTATTTCAAGTAAGAGTTTATTTGACAGGTTAAATGAGAAATTTCATATGCAGAATGATTTAACATTTCAAGTCACTGTTTTTGAAATTCTGTTGGCAGAGGACTCCTAAGTAAGCCCCAGGAGGAACAAATATTAAATATCCCTTTAAGGTACCTGGTAGCTAGCTAGAAAAGAGACAGAGACACAAGTGTGATGCAGCTGATTAAAGTGAATGCCAATGAACTGGAAAGAGACTGGTAAAGGCATTAAGCAAGGAGGAAAAAGCTATTTCCCCAGCTGTTATAAGCATGATGAGAATTTGGCATGGCTCAGCTCTGGCCTAGAATCACCGTTTTTGCTTATTTGTTTTTATTTATAGATATTCTGTATCTGCCATCTGCTAGAGTGTGTGGCTGTCCCAGGGAGAATTCCAACTTCATTGGAACACCAGCTCAAAGTACATGCCCAGTGGACATGAGAGGGTCACAAAGTTAACTTTGTAGGCAACAAACAAGGCAAGGATCTAGAAGGCTCGCTTGTCCACAAATTCTGGCATCCCTGCAGAGCAAGGGCAAAATGTAGAGTCCTTATCCCTGTGCCAGCAGTTCTTCAAGCCAGAGCTTTAAACTGGTTTACTCTGGTCAGACCAACTGCCAAGTATATGCCTTTCCACCCCAGATATACCAAAAAGAAGCCACAGTTTAGCAAGATCCTCAGGTGATTCTTATGTATACCAATCTGTCATTTTCCTCAAATGATAAAAGGTAACAATTTTATCATTCTCTACCCTCCTAGCCAGAGGAGAAGGGCAAGAATTAGAAATTATTTCGCTGACATTTTATGCTTACTCACTCATCCACTCTCTCATCCACCAACTCATCCACATAGGTCACTAAAAGTTTGTACCACTGACTTTGTGGTTAGCAGCCACGCACTTAACTACTACACCACAAGTTTCCTCTTAAAAGGAGAAAGTCGTTGTTATTGTTAGGTGCCATTGAGTTGCTCCCAACACATAACAACCCTATGTACAACGGAAAAAAAATACTGCCAGGTCCTGGGTCATCCTCAGATCATTGCCGTGTTCAAGCCACTTTGTCAATTCTGTTGAGTCAATCCTTTTTATGGTTTCCAAGACTGTAACTATCTACAGAAGCACACAGCCTCATTGTTCTCCCTCTGAGAAGCTAGAGGGTTTGAACCACTGACATTGGGTTGGTAACTCAACTATAACACACAGCACCACCGGAGCACCTTTAAAAGAAAAGGACAAGGGTTTTAGGGTAATTAGGCAAGACTGCCTGCCCTAAGTGATAGCCAAGAGAACACAAGAGAAACATAGTAAGGCACAGAGGTCTCAATGAAGACCATGAGATCAGCGAATGAGATGGTCATCACGAAGATTTCAGAGATGAACTGTTCCAGATGAGAATGTTGTTGTAAGGTGGCCATCAAACGGTTTTCCACTCATAATGACTCCATGTGAGAGTGGAACTGGGTTTTCTAGGCTGCAGCCTTTACTGAAGTGAACCACCAGCTCTTTCTCCCGCCGAGCTGCTGGATGAGTTCAAGCCACCAAATTCTACTCTGTCCTACAAGGTAACTATTAGTTGGAAATGATTAGATGGTAGTGATGGGTACACTAAAGAATGTGTAAACTCAGGATGATGCTCGGAATTGGTTCGGAAAATCTTAAGTGAAGAGGAAGTTGGAGGATGGCTGAAGCAAAGAAGAGCTAGAAAATGGTAGTACCAAATGGCATGAACTTAGGTCACAACCACCACAGACTCAGTAAGCATATCTTAGGTTGTATAAGATTAGGCATTTTTTAAAAACCTTTTTATTATGAAATATTTTCAAATGCATGAGGAAATGGTAAGAATAGTACAACTGCTAATATTTTGTCACATATGCATTCTCTCTCTGTATACACACACACACATCATCACCATCATCATCATTACTATTTCTTCAGTTTCCTGTATTCTAAGATAGTTCCTCAGACTTTATCTTTAATGACACCGAACTTTTTGAAGAGCATAGGTGAGTGGTGGTGCAAAATGTCTCTCAGTTTGGATCTGCCTGGTACTTACTCGTGATTAGATTTAGGTAATAGATCTTAGGAGTACTAAGTGATGTGCTGAAAGTAAGGAGGATTTGAAACACTTGCTGATGAAGATCAAGGATTGCAGCCTTCAGTATGGATTACGACTCAATGTAAGGAAGGCCCAAATCCTCACCACTGGACCGATAGGTAACATCACGATAAATGGAGAGATGTTTGCAGTAGTCAAGGATTCTGCCTTGCTTAAATCCATAATCGATGCACATGGAAGCAGCAGTGCGGACATCAAAATATGAGTTGCATTGGATAAATCTGATGCTCAAGACCTCTTTAGAGTACTGAAAAGCAAGGATGTTAGTTTGAGGACTAAAGTATGCCTAATCCAAGCCTCATATGCATGTGAAAGCTGGACATGGGAGAAGGAAGACTGAAGAAGAATTAGTGCATTTGAACAACGGTGCTGGAGAAGAATATTGAAAGTACCATGGACTACCCAAAGTACAAACCGACCTGTCTTGGAAGAAGTAGGGCCAATGTGCTCCTTAGAGGCAAGGATGGAAAGACTTCATCTGACTTACTTTGGACATGTTGTCAGGAGAGACCAGACCCTGGAGACCTGCTTGGTAAAGTGGAGGGGCATGGCCTCCTCCCTGGGGGACGGACAGCGGAGAAGTGGGTGAGGGAGACGTCGGCTGGGGTAAGATATGATCAAATAATAATAATTTATAAATTATCAAGGGGGAAGGGAGAGGGGGGAGCGGGGAGGGAGGGGGAAAATGGGCTGACACCAAGGGCTTGGGTGGAAAGCGGGTATTATGAAAATGATGAAGTCAACATATGTACTAATGTGCTGGATACAAATGATGTATGTACGGATTGTGATGAGTTGTATGAGCCCCTAATAAAATGCTTATTTAATTAAAAAAAGGAAGACTCCAAGGAGATGAATTGACAATCTGGCTGCAACAATGGGTTCACGAATAGGGGTCAAGGATAACGCAGGACCTTGCTGTGTTTTGTTTTGTTGTACATAGGGTTACTATAGGTTGGAACCGACTCGACAGTAACTAACAACAAGTGGTATGTCCTTCTCAGTTCATTGTATCGGAAGTGCATGATGTCAAGTGTTCCAGTGTCCCATTGAGGACGATGTTAACAGTTCATTTGATTGAGGTGCTGTCTACCTGAAATTCTCTACTGCAAAAGTACATTTTTCTCTTTGGAATTAATAAACTATTTGCAGAACCATGCTTTAAGACTATGTATATGTTTATTCTGTTCTCCAAAATATTATTTGGTGATTTTTGTCTAAATCAATGATTTATGTAGTAATTGCAAAAGTGATCTTCCTCTTTCATTGTGTCTACATTTGTTAAAATTAGAATTTTTATATGATCCCATTTAAAGCCCTAAGTTATTCACCAGGACATACGGCCTTATGGAAGGCTTCATAAGTATCAAAATTCTTGGTTATATCACTAATTAAAGGAAACTGTGCCACTTGATCAATAATGACCTTTAATCCTCACTCAGGAAAAAATAAATATTAAATGACTGGACTACAATTTTGTCTTGTTATTAATTAGAAGTCCTGGTGGCACTGTGGTTTTAAATAGTTCACTGCTAATGGAAAGACCAGTATGTCAAACTCACCAGCTAATCTGAGAAAAAAGATGTAGCAGTCAGATCCCTTAAGATTTAGTCTTAGAAACCCTATGAAGCAGTTCTACTCTGTTCTATAAGGTCACTATGAGCTGGAATTGACTCGATGGTTGTGGGTTTAAGATTTTTGTTTGCTGGTACAGATAGGAACTGAAAATACAGGGAATCCAGGGAGGATGAGCCCTACAGGACCAGTGGTGTGAGTGGCGAAACAGGAAGGGTAGAGGGAGAGTGGGTTGGAAAGAGGCCACCAATTACGAGGAACTATATGTGACCTCCTCCCTGGGGGAAGGACAACTGAAAAGTGGGTGAAGGGAGACGTCGGACAGGGCAAGATATGACAAAATAACAATTTATAAACTATCAAGGGCTCATGAGGGAGGGGGGAGCGGTGAGGGAGGGGAAAAAGGAGGACCTAATGCCAGGGGTTTAAGTGGAGAGAAAATGTTTTGAGAATGATGTACAAATGCGCTTTACACAATTGATGTGTGTATGGATTGTGATAAGAGTTGTATGAGCCCCTAATAAAATGATTTTTAAAAAAGAGTTGTATGAGCCCCTAATAAAATGATTTTGAAAAAAGATTTTTGTTTGTTATTAGTTATCAATCTGAGTCATATTGCCACTTTTGTTCATTGGCAGCCAAATATAATAATTAGTTAATTTTTGTCCTTTTCAACTGCTAAAAATATAAAGCCATAATCATACAAGAAAAGTGTTCAGATTATAGGAACTAAGTGGCAGTTAGGACCGAAGCATTACTCTTTCTTACAATGAGTTGAAATATGACTCTCTGTAACAGGATGTACTGACAATTAACAAGGCCCACTTACAAAGCTGACTTCTTTGTTAGTTGCTAGTAAAGTCTGGAAGTTGGATAAAAATATAACTTAAATAGAGAGGAAGATGTCCATGTCCTTTAAGCAATACTTTCTGCCTTCTAAAGGTTCATGATTCTATAGTGGAATCTGAACAACTCCCTGGCAGAATCTCAAAATACTAGAAATTGCATCACATGGCAAGCAAAGAAAAAATATAAATGTATATTTAATCAATTTAAAGAATTTAAAAGTTAGGTTTTTTTACTGCCCATTTATGCAGGCAATAAATGTGTTTGTAGTGCCAATCCTATGCAAACCTTAAAACTAGCACATTATCATATCAGAACGTGAATAACTGAAAATTGATAGAGAAATTATAATTTTAAATGAAGACAGTGTCCTCCCATGACGAAGGAAATTACTTGTTTTATAGGATTCACAATTGATGCCAACTAACCAGGGACTGTGGTATATAGTGTGGGTGAAAGGAAAGATTTAGCAGTCTTGACATATTGCTGACAATTAAAGCAATGAGGAGAAAAAGTGCCACTCAAGGAGAGCGTAGAGTGATAGAATAAGAGGAGGAAGAAGAACCCCAACATTTAAAAGATGGAAGGAAGTAGAGCCTTTGCACACCATTCAAAGACACAGAAAGAAAACCAAGACTGTGCTGTCATTGACCCAAGGGCAATGACTGTCTTATGAAGACAGCATGCAGAAGTGCCAAGTATTGCCAGTAAGTCAAGCAGAGTAAGTACTGAAAATGCACCACTGGACGTCGAGGTCATCCAAGAGCCTGTCAAAATCATTATCTGTAGATTGGGAGACATGAAGAGGTATGAAGTAGTGATGCAAATGCCTCCTTCAGGAGCAAGCTCTGAAGGGGGGGAGGCAGATGGAAGAATCACTGGGAGGGAACAAAAGGACAAGAGAAGATTTTTTTAAGGAAGAAAAAAGTTACAAAAGGCAATTTTGGACAATTGAAATAAAGTTTTAATATGGACTATGCGTTAGGTAATATTAGCTTATCAATGCTACACTTCTTTGATATGATATAGCACTGTAATTATGTAAGTGAATATTCCTCTTTTTAGGAGATGAATGATGAAATATGTAGAGGTTAATATCATAATGTCTGTAATTTACCATTGTGCTCTTCTTTCAACTTCTCTTGTCAGTGTGCAATTTTAAAAATTAGATGCTGGAAGGGAGAAACACAGCAAAATGAAATTTTTAAAAGATATAAGAAATATATAGACAGAGTTATAGATGGTGCCAGAGCCAGAGGTGGAGCTGGAGCTGGAGCTGGAGCTAGAGGGATAGAGATAGAGATAGCTAGATGAAGGCTGTTAAAATAGCTAGCTAGCTAACAAGGGAGTAAGCAAGAGTAGTGTTCTCTCTCTCTCTCCTTCCCTGCCTGACATCAAATCTATTCCAACTCATAGTGACCCAATATGACAGAGTAGAACTGCTCCTGTGGGTTTCCAAGACTATAAATCTTCATAGTAGTAGTAAATCTCATTTTTCTTCTGGGGAGTGGCTGATGGATTCGAATCATCAATGGGGTTCCTCCAGGAGTGGCAGAAGGGGAAAATGCATGTCCTCATCCATATCACATACAGATAACCTTTGAGTCACAAGGGACTTAAAGAGCATCTTACCTGATATCTGAATTTCATTAAGGAGGAAAATGAGGACAGATAGAGCACATTGTGATTTCTACTATATCCTACAGTGTCAATTATAACCAAGAATCCTTCAGAATAATAACAAGAACAGTGCAAAGGTCCTTGAGAAAAATATTTTTAAAGAACTGAAAAAAATAATGGGGAGTAGGGGGTGATGAGTGAGAGATCTCTCAAGCATTTAGGGGGTGAAGAATGAGAGATTTCTCAAGCATTTGTGAACTGCTTATTTGTTAGATTTTCAATCAACTAAAGTAACTGGATGTTTTATCAAGACTCTTACCAAGAATTAAAGAAACACTTGGTTTGCCATTTAGCATTTTTAAATCTTTAAAATAAAAATAGAGAAAAAGTATGTTTTAAAAGAACAATCACCATTAGAGAATTTTTCCATTTGCCATAGCTTATGCATCAAACTTCAGGGCCAATGAAAAGTATAGGCTTTGAAGGCTCCTTAGCACTTAGGGAAATTACAGTCATGCATTTCTAGTCTCAAGGGAAGAAATCAAAGGAAACACATCACTGTGTTTTCAAAGTGCTCCGAGAAAGCCAATTGATTATTAATTCAAAATGCATTGATAAACAATTTAACTATAAAGTGAAGTTCAGGAGAATGAAATGGAAATGTTGTGTTTCTATTATTTGGATACATTTCAGTTTTAAAGTGAGAGTTGCAAACCAATTCAGACTTAGCTCCCTCATCTATGAATGGAGAATAATCAAGATTTCCTCCTAGGATTTTGGTGAGAAGTAGAAATAATAAATGTACAGAGTAGAACTCAATAAATGATAACTCTTATTATTATGTATTAACTTGGGCTCTCCCAAATACATGTTATAAATCCTAACTCCTCTACCTATGGTTGTGATCCCAATTGAAATAGGGTTTTTGGTGATATTAATGAAGACATATGTTTCAAGGAGCTGTGGTAGAGGTGGAGCTCTTGGGTAAGCAGTTCAAGCCCAACAGTCAAGCGATGGGAGTAAATGAGTTTATCTACTTCCATAAAGATTTACAGCCTTGGAAACCCTCTATAGGGCTGTCGGTGACTGTGCCCCTGCTCAAGGATGTATGCTTTGATGGGTAACATCAAATGAAATTTAGACTTTTAAATAATCCATTCAAATCAAGTCACTAAACAAAAAGCAAGCAAATAATAACCAAATGATAATAATAGGTGTTGGAAGGGGGAATGAATTGGTTATTGTGATTGTTAGTATCATCAAGTAAGTTCTGACTATTAATGACACAAATGTACAACAAACTGAAACACTGCCCAGTCCTTTGCCATCTTCACATTGTTGTAGCCACTGTATCAACCTATCTCATTGAGGGTATTTCCTATCTTTCTCTCACCCTCTGCTTTGCACAAGCATGATGTTTTTCTTGGGAGACTGCTTCCTCCTGGTAACAGTATATGAGACAAAACTCTCCAGCCTTCCTTATTCATTATCCAGCTGCCACATACATATGAGGTGACTGAAAATACCATTCCTTGGGTCAAGCACAAGTTGACATCTCAAGTTGACATCTTTGCTTTTTAACACTTTAAAGGGGCCTTTTGTGTCAGTTTTGCCCAATGTACTACATCTTTTGATTGACTGCTGGTTTCATAGGAATTAATATCTAGATTTCTCCTAATTTCTAATAATCTACTAATGTCTAGAGGGGCTACTGCTTACAAAGGAATCAGTAGGCAGGATTGCTCCAATATGTTACCTAATTTTCAACCAGAAATTATGAGACAAAGAAACATAAAATCATGACCACACCCAAAGAAGAACAAGAAAAGAAGGCAAGAGGAATGGTGAGAGGGTAAAGATGTCAGACTTAATAGACGAAGAACTCAATGCAGCCATTATACAGTACTTATTTTCAAATAGCTAAAGGAAACCATGCTTCGAGGAGTAAAAGAAGATATAATGACAACGACACATCACAAATAGAAAATATCAGAAAAGAGATAAATATGTTTAAGAAGAATGAAATAGAGATTCTTAAATTAAAAAGTATAATAACCAAATTGAAAATTTTACCAGAGGAATTCAACAGTAGAGTTAAAGAGGAAGAAAAAAAAGAATCAATCAACTCAAAGATAGATCTAGAGTGATTATGCAATCCAAAGACCAGAGTAAATAAAAGGAATGGAAAAAAATGGACTGTGCCTCTGAGGACTATGGGACATCACTAAACACATGACTATATGTGCAATGGAAACACCAAAAGGAGAGAACAACTAAATGTAAGAAAGACCCAAATCCTCACAAGTGGACCAATAGGCAACATAATGATGAATGGAGAAAAGGTTAAAGTTGTCAAGGACTTTGTCTACTTTAATCCACAATCAATGTTCATGGAAGCAGCAAAGAGATCAAGAGATGTATTGCATTGGGTAAATCTGCTGCACAAGACCTCTTTAGAGTAATGAAGAACAAGGACATTACTTAGAGGTCAAAGGTGTGCCTGACCCAAATCATGTTATTCTCCAGTGCCTCATATGCATGTGAAAGTTGGACACTGAATAAAGAAGACTGTAGAAGAATTGATGCATTTGAATTGTGGTGCTGGAGAAGAATATTGAAAGTACCCTGCACTGGTAAAAGGACAAACCGATCTGTATTGGAAGAAGTAAGACCAGAGTACTCCTTAAAGGCAAGGATGGCAAGACTTCTTAAAAACTTTGGACATATGATCAGGAGAGACCAGTCCTTGGCGGCCATCATGTTTGGTAAAGTGGTAAGGCAGTGGAAAAGAGGAAGGCCCTCAACAAGATGGGTAGACACAGTGGCTGCATCAATTAGCTCAGGCCTAGGAACAATTGTGAGGATGGTGCAGGAACAATTGTGAGGATGATGCAAAGGAGAGTGTTTCCTTCTGTTGTGCATAGGGTCGCTATGGGTCAGAGCTGACTCAATGGTGTCTAACAATAATAGCATACTTCCAAAAAGCTCAATGAACTTCAAGTAAGATAAACACAGGGATGCACACACAGTAAGTTTAATTTTAAAACCATGGCCATTGAGTAAATTCTGATATGTAGCGATCATATATAGGGATTCAGAGGCTTTAAAAATATTGGACAGGGCAAGCTATGACAAAATAATAATTTGTAAATTATCAAGGGTTCATAAGGGAAGGGGGGAGCGGAAGGGAGTGGGAAAATGAGGATCTGATGCCAGGGGCTTAGGTGGAGAGCAAATGTTTTGAGAATGATGAGGGTAATGAATGCACAAATGTGCTTTACACAATTGATGTATGTATGGATTGTAATAAGAGTTGTATGAGTCACTAATAAAGTGATTTTAAAAATACAAAAAAATATATATTTACAGGAGAAGAAAGCCTCATGTTTCTCCCACAGTGTGTTTGAACCAATGGCCTTTTAGTCAGCAATCCAATGCTAACCAAACAGTCCTACCAGGCCTTTTAATAAAATTAATATATGACTTTAAATCAGAAACATTGGAATTCTGAAGGCAGTAGAATAAATGTTTAATGTGCCAAAAGGAAAAAAAAAAACTCAACCAAGAATCTTATATCTATCTTATATCTAGCAAAACTATCTTTCAAAAATTTAAGAGAAATAAAGACTTTACCAAATTAAAACAAAACAAAATATAATTTTTGTCAGCAGACCTACCTTACAATATATACTAAAGGAAATTCTTCAGCTTGAAAATAAATGGACACAAATAGTAATATGAATCCCCCCAAAATTAGATATAACATGAGCAAGGATAACTATGCAATTATGTAAATGTATGTTTCTTGTCCTTTCTTCTCTGCACTGATGAAAAAGCAATTGTATAAAACAAAATATGTGTAACTGAAACATTAGGCATATAAGATATAAAACCTAAACCAAACTCACTGCCATCAAGTCGATGCCAACTTAAAGGACTGTAATACATTGGAGAATAACAACACAAAGAAGGTAATTGTGAGCAAGGCTCTATTGGAGTAAGAAAATCACACCAAGTGGTAACTTGAAACCATATAAATAAGTGAAAAGACCCACCGAATGTAGTAGAATTCAGACCATATATCTGACTAGGGAGGTGCATACAAAATATATGTCTTTCATCACATTAATATAAGCATAGATAACTCAATTAAAAGTAGTCTAAGAATTTGAACAATTTTACAAAGATATATGTTCAATGAACACAAGAAAAAAATGTTCATCCCTAGTCATTAGGGAAATGCAAATAAAAAATACTACAATATTGCACCTCACAACCACTAGGATGGCTATAGTAATAAAATAAAATAACAGATAATAACCAGTGTTGGTGGGGATATGAAGACATTGGACCTCTCATGCACAGCAGGTAGAAATGTAAAATGGTACCACTACTTGGGAAAACAGTTTGAAAGTTCCTCAACATGTTAAATATAGAATTACCATGTTGGTGTGTGCCTTCTTGTCAAGAGTTACCATTAAAACAAAACAAAACAGACAAACAAAAATGTTGTCTTCAAATCTGAATCATATGAACCCTGGAGGAGAAAGCATAACCAAGGCTGCAAGCTTTATAGAAGCAGACTGTCACATCTTTTTCCCAAGGAGGGACTTGGTGGTGTCAAACCACCTACCTTTCGGCTAGTAGTCACCACTATACCTTCTTAAACCTAGATATTAAAAAAAAACATTATTCTTTAAAAGAAAAGATAATGATTCACTTTGCTCCCTGCCCATAAATTACTGCTATGGAATTTGTTCAACTGGTACTTTTGAAAGATTTAATTCATGATGTGCTACCAATTCAAAAGAGTTGATGCTTCTCTGGAGTACTTCCGTACTTTGAGAAAATAGCTTGGTAACTTACCAGCACAAATCAGCTGGGAGGGAGAACAACATTTGATTCCCTAACAGAAACATCCCACACTAATTAGTGTAGAATACTCTGCATCCTAAATGCTTTACCTTAGGCCTGAGTAAACCTCCAAAGCCAAAATATAGAATAGAAATAGTAAAAAATCATTAATAGTTTAGATTACAAAGGACAGAGTCTAAGAGTGAACGATTTACATAATTATCTTAGTTTATTTATTATTTTTAATTTTAATTTACTTGTGGAGATTAGGTCTGTTAAACACTAGGTGAGCTTCAACTGGATTCTAGTAGCTATGAGAACTCCAACACAGAGTAAATATTTAAGCCTCTAATTACACTGGAGGGAGGGAGGGAGGGTCAGAAGCAATATACCTTTTTTTTTGAAACATATAACCCTATAGTCTCCCAACTCTATCTAGAATATTTTAAAACACCAAGCAAATCTCATGAAGTTCTATATTGAATAGTTATAAAATAAATTTGACCATTGACTTATAAAATCTAAAAAAATTCTATGATGCTACTAATAAATGTCACAGTCATGGATATAGTTATTCATAAAAGTCCTGAATAAACAATTATAAAGTTAGTCTTTCTTTCTTTTCTTTTGTCACTGATTTGAAATGAAGGTTTTATATTGGTACATTTTCAAATGAAACAAAATAAAACATAAAATATCTCTTAAATAATACTTTTTGTGCATCATAAATTCAAAGCTACACAGTCATAAAGGTTGTTTATGTCACCCCAAAATTTAACCTCCTGTGGTGATGCTTTGTACAAAGTCACACAGGACAGCTCAAGAACAGTGGGAATAAACAAGGAATGGGGAGGGGGAGAGGAGAAAACTGGCTTTTCATTCCTGGACACAGGCACCTGGTTCCCAGCACGCACCTTTATCAGATCCTCTGGGTTTTTTGGCAATGGAACTTCCACACCCCATGTCTTCAAAAATGGTCTGTGTTCATTCATTCAGGTTCGGATTTCAGAGGCAATTTGAAGAGTACCTCCCTCTATGCTGCAAGGAGCCACTCCTAGTTGATCCACTTCAGTCAGAGACACTAATGAGGAAGACACATAAGGGAGGGAAGGAAATCTCCAGTTAACAACAAGGTATCTAAGGGGCTGCTCATCAGTACTCATTCCATGCTTCTTCTGAATTGCTGTGCATTAAGTGATGTGCAAAGTGATCATCATCTAGTCTGAAGCAATGACAGGGCAGCTATAGATGCTTCTTTGCTACACAGAAATTGCAATGCCCATGACTAGCTCACATCCAGCTTTGTATAAAATGAAGCATTAAAAATTAGAAGAAAAATTGAAAATGGAAGAGCATGCAATTTTCTAATTGAAATGCAGGGAATTGGGAGATCTATAATCTGACCTAATGTAAAACTACAAGTTTTAGGCTCAAGGTAATTAAATCTATCTGAACTTTTAAAAACTCCAACTAGAGACTGTGGAACAAAAACAATACATTTAAAGAATTATGCCAAAATTCAAATCAAAGTGAGTTCATCAACCATATTTCTCAGAATCAGTGGAGGGCACTTGTTAAAAACAATGACATCTCAAGAGCTAACCCCAAATTTAGGAATCATCAACTGTGAATGCATCCTTTGTAGACAGCTCTCCAGACCTTTCCGAGGCCTTTCAACAGTCTACAAGGCCTTCTGATGAGTTAGCCATAGCTTCATTAGCTTCCAGCAAATTTTTAAAAAATCATTTTATTGGGAGCTCTTACAACTTATCACAACAACTTATACACATCCATTGTGTCAAGAACATTTGCACATATGTTGCCATCATCATTCTCAAAACATTCTTTTTCTACTTGAGCCCTTGGTATCAGCTCCTCAGTTTTCTCACAAATTTTTAATAAATGCTTTTCAGTAGTATCCTGATTTGTTGCTATTTGGGGTGGTTTTTATTTGCAATGTACTAAACCAGCCCGATGCAGCACACTATTGTGTTTTTTTTATATTTGTATTTCTTGACACGAACAATGCCAGAGAACTGACAATAGTCCCTCCTGAACATTATTTTTCCATTAGTTCTAACACTAAACGCTTCAACATTTCTTGTGATGATCAGGGCTAGATTCACGGTAGAGTCCCCTTTCACCAAACCTGTTCCAGGAGAACATTGTAGCATTTAATAAAGGAAGAATGAAAATGAGCAAACTTGATGAATTGTGGAAATATTCTAAAATAATAATAATCTTTTTTTTATTTCTAAAACAGCTTTACTATTTGATTACATTTATTGTAGAAAAAGGTGAAGATACAGGAAAATATAAAGAAAACAAAGATTACCCAATGGCCCTCCTTTAAACAGGATAAAAGAGTGTTTATAATTCTTTCTAGTCATTTTGGATGGTTACAGAGATTTTAAAAGCAAAGTTAGCAATGTAAATGCTTACGTATCCTTTCTTTGAAACGTCCTATTAACAGAATGTTTTCTTCAGAACATTAAATATTACGTGGAAATGTGATCTCTCCTTGCTGCTTCGAAACCTCATTAAAGTTAGCCCACCATTCACCTTCAATTGTTAAATATTCAGCTTGTTCAGCTTTTGAACTATTATACTTAAAACTATTGAACATCCTTCTTTGCAAAAAAAATTTCCCCTTATGCATCACTGACAATTTGGAAAAGATAAATTCTTACGAATTATCAGCTCAAAGAGTACATTTTTTAAGCATCTTGATATGTTTTATCTAACTGCTCTCTCTCTCCAGAAATTTGTACCAATTTACAGCCACATCAAGAAATAGCCCAAGAGTCCACCTGCGTCTTTCCAGGCTTAGCAACATGGAAAACTGGGTGTTACCCCTCAAACTCACTCCCCTCCTTTGTTGTTGTTAATCTGACAGGGGAGGGGGGCTGGCACCTCTTGGTGTTTTTTCCTAAAATGTCAGATTCTTTTTTTCTGCATGTCATTTATTTTTCTTGTTTTAAGAAGCATCCTAAGTCTTCTATGAGAAATCTCTAAATGTGCAATTTCTTCTCTTCTCACGTTTTCTAAGCAGGAAGGCCATGGAAACGGCATGTCTTCCATTTTCTTTTAAGTTCAGCAGGAATTCCCAAAGTGAGTAGAATGAGAGAGTCATCTTTTCTTCTGGGCAGGACACCATTTCCACGTCTTGGCAATAAAACGGAGAACTGGGCTGTATTCTTCAGGTTCCGGAGTATTTCCGACCATTCCATGGACCCGAGCTGCAGTATGGCGGTGAGGAGTAAACTCTTGGCTTTGTTGGCATTTTCTTTCAGGGTCTTTAAGACCCTGTCCACGGAAACTGCTTCCTCGTGTTCCTTCCAGCAATTGTAATCGGTTGCCATGGCGATACTGGCATAGCAAATCCCAGCCTCTTTCGCAAGAACCACCTCTGGAACTGTGATCATGTTGATCACATCTGTCCCCCAGGTACGGAACATGAAGCTTTCAGCTCGGGAGCTAAACCGGGGCCCTCGATTGTGACCACTGTCCCCTTCGAGTGACATCGGAGTCCTACCTTCTTGGCAGTTTCCATGAGGACTTCTCTGGTCTTGGGGCAGAATGGCTCTGCCATTGGAATATGGCACACTCCTCGGGCACAGGAATGGCTCCCATTATAGAAGGTCTGAGGCCTCGTGGTGGTCCTGTAGATGAATTGATCGATGACGACGACGTCACCGGGCTGGATTTCCTCTCTCAGGGAGCTGCAGGCTGTGGTCACGATGACATGGGTACAACCCTCCTCCTTCAGAGCCCAGATGTTTGCCTGGTAGTTGACTTTGGAAGGCACAAAGCTGTGCTGCCTCCCGTGCCTTGCAAGAAGGGCACAATCAACGCTCTTTATCTTCCCCAAAATTAAGGCATCGGATGGCTTGCCAAATGGTGTATCCACATATTTTTCGGTTCTTCCTCCTAAAATCTCTGGGTCATCCAGGCCGGTCCCACCAATTATTCCAATCTTCACGGCCGTGGTGGCGGCAGCTAAGGACATGGCTGCAGCAGGCGGAGAACGTCTGCATCCAACTCCAGGGAGCGGCTGCGGAGCGGCCAGCTGAGCAGGCCGAGTACCGAGCGGGTTCAAATGCGGGCGCAGAGTGGCATAATTATCTTAATAGACTTTTTTTCTAAACAGAGCTGAGCCTGATTCTTTTATGTATTGAATTAATTAAGTCACCTAAACTTTGAGCTATTTCTAAATATGATAGGCATTTCTTTCTTGTGTTCCTTATTTAAGTTTTGGAGCAAAAGGTTAACAAGGTCAAGTCAAGAGTTGAATAAGCCTTGTGGGTTTGCACTGGAGACCATCTCCCTCAAAGCATATTTGTTCAGTTAGGTGGTAAATTCACTCAGCACAGCCATACTCTTATTTATGTATAAGGACGTTCTGGGAAACTGTACTCTAAATATTGTGATGAAATTAAGATAGATGATTTGACACCTTGGCATTCCAACTAAGGCTAGAAAACATTTAATAAAATAACAACTTGACTAGGTAACACAGTTTGGCATAATTTTCAAGGACAGAATCACAGACATTTACAAGCAGTTGTTGTTCGGTGCCACCAAGTCGGTTCCGACTCAGAGATCCTATGTACAATGGAACCACACACTGCCTGGCCTCGAGACATTCTCACGATTGCTGTGTTTGAGCCCCTCATCGAAGCTACTGTGTCAATGCAGCTCATGGAGGGTACTACTCTTTTTCACTAACCCTCTATTTTACCAAGCGTGCTATCTTTTTCCAAGAACTAGCCTCTCCTGATAAAGTGTCAAAAGTATATTGAGAGGATGATTCCACATCCTCACTTTTTTTAAAATCATTTTATTGGGGGCTTGTACAGTTCTTATCACAATACATCCATCCATTGTCAAGCACAGTTGTACATTTATTGCCATCATCATTCTCAAAACATTTTCTTTCTACTTGAGCCCTTGATATTAGCTCCTCATTTCCCCCCTCTCTCCCATTCCCCCCTCCCTCATGAACCCTTGATAATTTGTAAATTATTATTTGGTCATATCTTACACTGTCTGACATCTCCCTTCACCCACTTTTCTGTTGTCCACCCCCCAGGGAGGAGGTGATATGTAGATCCTTATAATCGGTTCCCCCTTTCTACCCCACCTTCCTTCCATCCTCCCGGTATCACCATCCTCACCACTGGTCCTGAAGGGATCATCCGTCCTGGATTCCCTGTGTTTCCAGTTCCTATCTGTACCAATGTACATCCTCTGGTCTAGCCAGATTTGTAGGGTAGAACTGGGATCATGATAGTGGGGGGAGGAAGCATTTAAGAACTAGCAGGAAGTTGTATGTTTCATCGATGATACCCTGCACCCTGACTCTGGCTCGTCTCCTCCCCACAACCTGGTGCCCAGCAATCAAAAGATATAGCGTCTGGGCTTGAAGATAAACAAACCGCCATCTAGCTCAGAAGCAACAAAGCCCACATGGAAGAAGCACACCAGCCTGTGTGACCACGAGGTGTTGAAAGGATCACATCCTCACTTCTAAGGAGCAGTTTGGATGTGCTTCCTCCGAGACAGATTTGTTCATTCTTCTGGCAGTCCACAGTATTGTCAATATTCTTCACCAACACCATAATTCAAATGCATCACTTATTTGGTCTTCTTTATTCATTGTCCAATTTTCACATGCATAAGAGGTGATTGGAAATACCATGGCTTTGGTAAGGTGCACCTTAGTCTTCAAAGTAACATACTTACTGCTGTACACTTTAAAGAGGTCTTGTGCAGCAGATTTGCCCAATGCAATCTGAGTTCTTAAAATGAAATCTTCATAATTTAAGTCTTTCCCTTCATTTAGCATGCTGTTGCCTATTGATCCACTTGTGAGGATTTTGGCTTTCTTTACATTTAGTTGCAGTGTTTGGTTTTCATCAGCAAGTTATATGCTGTAAGGATCTTTAAAATGACCCAGAAAGGTCAGTAACTTGTCTAATGTCATATAGAACCAGAGGCTGTCAAATTTTGTTGGAATTATCTGAGGAACTTTTAAAATATCCTAATGCCCAGATTGAACTCCATTTAATCAGATTTTTGAGGGCGGTGTGGGGGATGGTAGTAAAAAATATTAATACCCAAGGCCCCATCTCCAGAAATGCTCATGTATGAGGTTGAGTTTGGGCATTAAGCTTTGTAAAAGTTCCCCTAGATGATTTTAATATGCAGCAATCTCTGATATGCAGTTTTAGTGGGCCCATGATGATGCCCAGTAGAATCAGTTGGATTACCCAATAAGCAAGATAAACACAGGCTTCCTTTGCTTACTTACTAATCTGTAATGGACAAGTTCATATTTTTTCATCATATCCAAGATTCTGCTTCTAGGTCTGGTTGGCATCTGCCTCTCTCCCAACCCCATAGCACCTTCCTACAGAATCAAAGCCTGTTCTCAAATGTAGCATTGCTGCCAGGGACAGAGTCCCCAGTTAGCAAGGCAATCCGTTCCTGCCAGTGATCATCATATTCACCTCTAAATGCTTTGACTCCATCTGCTTGAAACAGAATTTTTCCAGAGGTCATGTTAGACTTACGATTCTATAGCTTTTGGTATCTACTCTCTCTTTTAAGAAAAGTTTTATTATTAAATTAGCCTTAAATGAGGTTGCAATGATTCACAGACAATCCATTAAAGATATTGCCAACTCTTTTCTCCTTTCTGAAACTGGACCACTATTTCCCCATCTCTTACCTTTTGTCCACACTCAAAAATGTCTTAAAGATGCCCTGCATTGTCTATGAGAACACATATGCTGGGTCCTTCATCACACTTTCCAGTGATTCATCTAGTCCTGGTGACATTTGCAAAGTGCCTAGATCAGTGCTTTCAAATCTAAGGACTCCCAAGATTTATCAGGACAGTGTGTTTTAAAAATTGCAGACTTCCAGGCTTTACCTCCAATAACTTGGATTCTAAAGGCCTACAAGGCCTACGGCCTTCAAATCTGCATTTAAAGCGCACCCTTCAGAGTACTTAGACACACAGAGCTCTCATATCTCAGTTTGAGAAGCACTGCTCTCCAACAAGGAGCTTTGGTGGCACAATGGATCAGTAACTTTAACCTACCCACCACTCTGGGAGAAAGGTGTGGCGGTCTACTTCTCCATAGATTTACAGCCTTGAAAAACCCAAGGGGCAGTTCGCCTGTTTCTATAGGGAATCCACTTGAAAGGCAGTAAATCAGGCTCGCCTGTGGGCTTTGCCCCAAGTTTGTGATATTTCTTCTACTTCTTTTTATGAATATGTAAGAGCTCGGCATTGGGTTGGCAACAAACACTGAGTCAACAGTATGATGTCATGCATTTCAGTTTCAATTTTTCCCCCGGAAAAAAAAAAGCAGTATCATTCCTGAGTTATTTGTTCAGTTAATTAATTACACAACAAATAAAAATCCACATAAAAGATTTACTTAGAAATCAAAAAGCATTAAACCAGAATATATTTCTGCTAGATGGTAAATTGCATGGGGATAGTTCTTTCTTTATGTTCCTTGAATCTCTGACACCTAGTGCTTCTCACATAAATCAAATCCTAACCTACTGCCATCGAGTCAATTCCGACTCACAACCCACACTCCAAACCAACTCATTGGAACCCTCATTTCATTTCCTAGGCTGCAAATCTTTACAGAAGCAGAGAGCTTTATCTTTCTCTCATGGCACTGCTGGTGGGTCTGAACCGAACTCCTTTCAGCTAGCTGCCCAAAGATTACCTAACAGTGAGTGGATATTTCTAAGTCAGAGTTCTTAAAAAAATAATTTTAAAAAATTAACAAAGATTTATTATTGGGCCATAATTTTCTGCATAGATGTATTCTATTGGTTTATATATCTTTTTTAAAGAAAAGTCTTTAGTAGAAAAAAAATAAGGCCATGCTTATAGTTCCATTTTGAAAGAAAATTTAAATCATGATTAGAAGAAATGATCACTGTTCTAGAATTTTAGTGTATTAGAATATTTTTTTGCTATTAGACTCTTTATGATTAAATAAATTATTTTTCAACTGTTTTATCTCAGGTAACACTTAAAAAATTTTTTAAGAGTCCTCTCACTTTAATTCTCACCCAAACATGAGCTGGTTAAGGCAAGGTACCACTTACCCCTCCCACACATTGCCCAACCTAGGTGGCAACCACCCACTGTAAGGCAGAGCAGGAAGCACGTTTTGAAGCAGTATATGTGCCTTCGGGGGCATTTCTGACGATGCTGAAAAGCTATTCAAAATGATTTGGGGATTTTCCATTATTGGATAGACTCTTAAGCTTCTTCCATTCCTCTCTCTTGGTAAATGTTGGATAAGCACTTAGTGCATGCACTAGAGAGGTCTCTAAAGAAATTATTCCCTCAGGTTTAACAGGGGGCGGGGTTCTCAGGAAGCCTGGCGTTTAAGTGCAGTTCACCAAGACCCAATGATACTGGGGTCAGTGGTGTGTGCCACTGGGGTGAATCTTGAAACCAAACAGCTTTCAAACTTGCCCCGTGCTGCTGTTCCTACCAATATACACCATGGGTGGTTTCAAAACATAAACATAAAATATTGACTCACCATTGGCACTCACTTCTAATCTGCAAAAGGAACGGCTTAAGCTAAAAGGTTTTTATCGTGTGCCTGTGGGGGAAGAAATGGAGGGTGGCACACTTTGATGTTCTTTGGTTCTTTTAATCCTAGTCACTTTTCCTTTCCTATAAAGAAAGAACAAAAGATGGTCCTTCCCGCCAGCCCAACCTCTGTCACCGCCAAGTGCCCGCTAAATGCCTGCTGAGCCTCCCTAAGTTGTTCTTATTCATTAACTTTATTTTATTTCTAAGTGCATCTCTACCCAACTCCCACACCTTGACTCATCCTCCCCCCCTTGATTCTTCCTCTGGCATTTTAGATGTGAAGTCTGTACAGTTCCGGATGCTAAAAACTCAGCTTTTCCTGGAGATGTTAGCTTATGTAAAAAAAGTCCTGCTTTAGCTCTGGCCCTAAGGAACCCAAATTCAGAATATATAATCATTCAGTTAGTACCACATCCTCCCCAAACCACCACCACAACCACCCTACAAAGCAGGAAGTAGACAGAGATATACAGGTCTAATTCCTCCGCTTGATTGGTGGCTTCTCTGCAGCATTCTGTGGTATTCATGTCTAAACCTGAAATCGGGGTTGATGATCAGTATGATCTTTATAGAATGAAGAGGCCCCAAGTGGGGTACAGGGGCCCTTTTCCGATCACTTCCTACTATCTTTCCAGGAGACCACTGTAGCATTTGCTTATGCCTAGGGTCTGACATGAATAAGGGAAGGCCTGTAACACTGAACTGGTGGCTCTTCCTGCGCCTCATGGGATCAAGGAAAGGAGCAAACTACACTGCGTGTCAGAAGGTGTCTAAGTGATCACCAATTGTTACACCAGAAATCATTGTAATTAGGAGGCAGCTTGGGTTGGTGCCAGGTTTTCCAAAGTGTTTGTGGAAGAAGAGTTCTATGAGCTTTATGATTCTACATGCAACGTCAAAATGGTCGATTGATTCCCCAATCACAAGGATCTACATATAACCTCCTCTCTGGGGGATGGGCAACAGAAGGGTGGGTGAAGGGAGATGCCAGGCAGTGTAAGATAAGATAAAATAATAATTTATAAATTATTAAGGGTTCATGAGGGAGGGGGAACAGGAAAGGAGGGGAAGGGGAAAAAGGAAAATGAGGAGCTGATTCTAGGAACCCAAGCGGAAAGCGAATTTTAAGAATGATGAGGGCAACAAATGTATACGTGCGCTTTACACAATTGGATTGTGATAAGAGTTATATGAGCCCAATAAAATGATTTTTTAAAAAGAAATTCAGACGAGGTAAGGATTAAACCAATTTCTTTACTATAAGACTCTTCAGAGCCTTCAATAAAAGGATATACATTGTGACTCTCTGAAAAACAGCTAGTCACTGTTTCATAAATGACTTAGCAGGGGACCTTGCTTAGGTGAAGCATCTCAGGACTATCTATTGCTCCTAACTGCCTAATGCTGGTCCCAGGGAGGCTTGGGCTTAGAAATCACACAGATGGAGGTTTGACTTCTGCTCAGCTCATCATGATTTGCTTTACATATCAGTTTCCTTGTGAAGAAATCAACAGAAATGTGTGCCTTATAGACTCAATTATACTGAAATAAGGAACTCAGTGGTTGAAAAAATTGGCTTGAGCAAAGAACCATTCTTAGCTGATGAGTTGGGAGGGATTGTGCACAGGTGAGTACCCACTGTGGTAGAAGTGTTGAAATGAAATTTGTGTTTATTCAAATGTCTTTCTTTAGAAAGCTTTATATGAAGTCTCCAGAGACTGAACCCCATGGGTATCTACTGATTCTGGAATAATTGAAGATTTACAAAATCATGATCTCTTTTCCCCCAGAGAGCTCTATAATCTGGAAGGATGCTCTGTAAGTAGTAATAACAAAAACCACTAAAATCACTACTGCTGCCATTTACCCAGCACAGTAGGTGCTTTAGATTTCTATGATTTCAGTGAATCTTCACAACAAACCTTCAAGGAGGTATCATCCAATCCCATAGTAAAGATGAGAAACTGGGACTTAGAAATTTAATATCATATTCAGTGATAACTCGTTAGTGGCAGAACAGAAGACCCAATCTGCCAAATCAGTGATGAACAAAAATGTCAATTAAAACACCAGCTAGAAACACAGGGAATCCAGGACAGATAAACTCCTCAGGGCCAATAATGAGAGTAGCCATACCAGGAGGGTAAGGGGAAAGTGGGGGAGAAAGGGAGAACCGATCACAATGATCTACATATAACCCCCTCCCTGGGGGATGGATAACAAAGAAGTGGGTGAAGGGAGACATCAGACAGTGTAAGACCTGAAAAAATAATAATTTATAATTGTCAAGGGTTCCTGATGGAGGGGGGGGGAGGGAGGGAAAAAAATGATGAGCTGATACCAAGGGCTCAAGTAGAAACAAAATGTTTTGAGAAAGATGATGGCAACAAATGTACAAATGTGCTTGACACAATGGATTATGTATGGATTGTTATGAGTTGTATGAGCCCCCAATAAAATGAATTAAGAAAAAAAACCCCAGCTAGGCCTCGGTTTCAGGATCCAATCGGATCAATATGCACATGTAGAAGACTAAGGAGCATTCATAGATATGGCAAGGCATTCTCTTTCCATTCCTTCAGATGCAAGATGGAAACCTTGTGGTCCTCTGAGATAACGAGAAGCCAAGGGAGCTAAAGAAATATTTCTGAACAGGAGGTTGTATAGTGGGGTTTGAGAAGAGCTCCATGAAGAGACTAGAAGGGTTTATCAAAGGACCATCTTAATTAGTATCTTTTCCCTTACCTTTTAGCTCCCACTCAAGTGATTGCACGGTTTCTCCAAAAATCACCATTAGGTTTGTTTGAAATAGGCAAAAACAAACAGACCAAATCCATTACCATCAAGTCAACTCCAACTCAACGCAACCCCACAGAGAAGCTTCAGGGATGCGGAGTTGCAATTCACTCCTCAGCAGAATGGAAAGTGAAAAGTGAACCTAGGAGTCTGGTGGGAGTTTGAGAAGGAAGAGGAGGAAGATACAGTGGAGAAGTAGGCGTGGGACTGTTAGCGATGGACAGATGCTGCCATCTTGGTTCTTCCAGGGCTGAATGTAATTCCCAAACTGCACTGGTAACAAATTCATGGTGGTTTAGCTGCACTGATAGTGGCCCTAAAAGGTAGCATAGTGGTTACTCATGGGCTGCAATCTGCATGGTCAGCAATTCAGAACCACCAGTTTTTCCACAGGAGAAAGACAGGGCTTTCTACCTCTGTAAAGAGTTACAGCCTTGAAAACCCGCAGGAGTTCTACCCTGTCTCATAAGGTCAATATGAATCGGCATTGACTCAAAGGTAGTGAGTTTGTTTTTTAGGGGGCATATAGTGACCCTATCTAGGCCCCTGTACATTTCTGAAACCAGTATGTAACCAGTACGTCACCAGGGATATGAGTTGAAATTCACTCAATGGCAGTGAGTTTGATTTGGAGTTTAGTCCTTCAACATCAGGAGCTAGCATTTAAAGTAAGACTCACTCACAGCCATTGAGTCTATGCCAACTCATACGGACCCTATGGGACAGGGCAGAACTGCCCCTATGAGTTTCTGAGATTGGAACTCTTTACGAGAGTAGAAAGCCCTGTCTTTCTCCCACAGAGTGGTTGGTGGCTTCAAACTGCTGATGACTACACCATCAGAGTTCCTCATGGAGGCCAGCCATAATCATTTCAAAACCCTATCCAAGCTGCTCCATAGCCCAACTCCTTTATAGAGTTGAGAGCCACAGGTGATCTATAAAGTGGTTACCTGTCTTTCTGCTTAATCTAATGGAGTTGCTTTAAAAATAACTGGAAAGGCAGCTTTGGGGTTCTGCATCCTATTAGCATATTAAATTATCATTCGAAGGCTTCATTAGGAGGCAGTATAACCTGTACAGGTTTCCATGGTGGGGACTCTAAGACTAGAGCTGGCAATGACATAAGTACCCTGGCAAAAAGTTGCCACCATGGCCCCATGATTGGGCTTCTCAGCCTCAGTGATCACAGGCTGCTTTGATCTCAGCATAGTTGTTCCAATGTTACCTCCTCTGAGAAGTTTTTCCTCAATCACTAAAGGTGGGTTAGTCACTCTGTCTCGTGGGTTCGCAAAGCCACATGCATGTCCAATTACAGGGCTTCTCAAAATGGAGTCCAATTTGTCCTTTTACATTTGAAATCCTGAAGGGGACTACCCATTTCATTTCTCTGGGCATCATAGCACCTAAGGCCTCAGGGGTATTCACCAAATTCTCGTTTAATTGCAGGAGGACAGGAAAGAAGAGAAGCAACTTAGCTCATTATTTTAACAGCCAGCCTCTGGATCAGGAAATGGGTTGGCTGAGCTTTTAACGTAATTTGTGTAAAGCTTCAATTTTGCTTAAAAGCAACTAATTTCAACAGTTTTTTCCACTGTACAGAGAACACTGAATGCTTACATTGCACACCACCAGGAATTCGAAAGTCAGTCTCCCAGTGTTAAAGGAGCCAGCATTGACATGTGTGAATAAATAACATTAATTATACTAACATTCTATGAGCATTTCTTGTGATTTAGGCACTTGCTAATCTCTACTTGTGCTAACCTGATTCAACGCACACAACACCCTATGATCAGCCCCATTGAGCCCACACAACACATCTACTATGATGAGCCCCATTGAGGAAACTGGCACTGAAATTTTCCATTCCAAAGACAAACAGCAAAAGGATGGCAGAGCTGGGATTTGAACTCAGGCACATTGAGCCTAGAACCCCTGCGTATTACAATGACACTTCACTGCTTCCATCAGCATCATAAGTTTGCAAATTGAAGGTACCTGCCTTTCCTCAAACACACTCTGGTTTTCCTCAGGCTGAGTGGGGATGTGTTCCCCCAACCTGAAAATAACAACAAAAAAGAATAACAAATTAATGCTAGCAGTTCTAAACCTACTCATTAACAGATATTTATACCCGTAGCACTGAGACTGAGCATGATTAGGTCTCTCAATTGGCACATCATCACATGGAAACAACCAAATAGGAGCTCAACGTCCTCCAGAAAAGGCCCTGGCAATACCAAACCATCCTTGACACAGATGCTTCTCCTCCATTCAATTCAACAAACGCTCATTGAGGACCTCCTGGCACAAATGGTGAACAAGATCGATATGGGTAACTGGGGTAAACATACAGGCAAGCAATACATGTCTGTGTGGTGGGTACCCGCCAATTTCAGGACTCTTGCACTCCCAGTCTCTTCTTCCAGCCAAGCACAATTAGGTCTCTGTTCAAAATCTCATTTTCTCAGACAAGCATTCCTTGACTGCCTCCCCACACTCCCCCATGACAGTATTCTTATCACTGTCTCTCCTTTTGTCCTGCTTTATTTCATCTTCTTTGTGGAGTTCCCGGGTGGTACAAATGGTTAACACATTCAGCTGCTAAATAATCATTTTGAAATTTTGAGTCTACTTAAAGGCACCTTGGAAAAAAGACCTGGCACTGTACTTCTGAAAAGTCACTCACTGGAAACCAGCTAGTTCTACTCTGACACTCTTGGGGGTCACCAATTGACTGGCAATTAGAAAGCTTTCTTTGTAGCTCTTTTCCCTACTTGACTTTATACAATATATTCACTCACTTGATCCTGTGCTACTTTCCTGTCTCCAGTTTTAGAAGAAACTCCAGAAACCTATTAACAGAGTGCCAGGCCCACGGGCTTAATCAATAGGTAGTTATTACATGAATTAGTGACCACTGTAAAGGACAGATAGAGGATATTACAGGAGCACAAAAAAAGAGGCCTGAAAGCAGGAAGGAAACAGAGAAGACTTCTGAGGTCGTTAGTTGATTGTGCCAACCTGGCCAATAAACACACGTGGGGTTAATTGAAGGGCGGAGGGATAAATGGCTCAGTGAGCCTCGCCTTTCTAGTTCTCAGGTCTCTTGCTTTGTGATGGTCGCACCAGGGTGCAGCTGCCTGCCTTAGCAGTTCCCTGCTCCAGCTTGCAAGGCTGACTTCCTACAAGGAGAAGCCACATGGACCTACCCCGATGCAGCCCTGGATGCTGGAGCAGCCGTGTGGAGACCCCTGCCAGCGCTGAGATGCTTACACATTCACTGATTCAGCTTTGCTCCTGCAGTCGGCATCATAGTGTATGTTTTGTGAGATGGAGGAGGACTTTGTGGATTGGTGTTGGACATATGGGTTAATGGGTTAATGTTGGACTTGTGGGCTTGGGCAGCACTGGGTTGGGGTGTTTTCTGATGTGCACTTAACCTTTATATAAAACCCTCTCTTATACATGAGTTTCTGTGGATTTGTTTTTCTAATGTACCCAGACTAACATGGCTTCTGAGACCATAGAACACCTAAACTGAGATCTGAAGCTGGAGCAGGAGTTAGTCAGAAGAAAAGAGTGGGGAGGGAAAAGAGGGTGTTCTCACTGGTGTGCATGTTTTACAATACTTAACAAGGATGTAAAACAGGAGAGATGAAATAAAAAATCATAATCAATTATAATTCTAGCTATAATGCTACGAGATGTATAACACCGAAGAAAAAAAGGATCTGTCTGATATCATTGAAAATGGTTCCTTCCACCTAGGCAGGCTGGACTGACTTTTTATTGCATACTCCCTCTTCTGTTCTTGCTTTCACACCACCGTACTGGTTTTTGCCTACATCTTCCAAAGAAATGTATTGCTCTCAAATGCTACCTGCTTCGGAGGTAGCCTAAACGAAAACACGTGGGGAGGCTCTGGTAATAGGTAGTAGGGCCTTATAGACAAATGAGATGGAGAGCCCTGGTTACCTCAGAAGGGAGAGTGGAGACATTGCAGTCAAACATTTCCTATTTCACCAGCTTCCAGGAGCTGGCTACTATCCCAATTTCTGCCAAGGAAAAGCAATTCTAACTGACAGCTCATATTGGTCACAACACATACTGAGAAATATGCTAGAACCTAGGCAAAGCAGCTTAAGTTGGGAATAGACAAAAAAAACACCCTGGTATGGACACATCGGTTCAGTGTTGAGCACTTTAGGTGTCTGTCTTTGGTATGTTAACGCCTGGTGACACCAAACAGGGAAAGCAGTTCTGGCAATGCTTAGCTAGCCTTCTGGGGCTGGAATCAATCATACCTCAGTGGTAGCTTCTCAGTAAGTCTCCACGCTGGGCTACCTGCCCCAGGGCAGAAACAGACAATTTGTTAGAGAATAGAAAGCACACTATTAGAGCTTGTCTTTTTTTCTACTTCTCATATTCTTTTAGAAATTTTTCTATTTTCACCTTTGTTTAATAATGTGAAAATTATTTAGTAGTAGTTCAGTAGTAGTCCTTGTAAATGAAGAAATCTACCTGGCTTGAGGGTTCATTCATTCTCCAAAAGGCTTTTACTACAAGGGATTTCTGATCAAATCAATTGGAAATATCCGAATTTAAAGGCGTGTTTGTTCCCTTTTGAAGCAAAGAAAAGAATGCATTCAGATTTGAAATTAAAATAAAAACAAAGGATCAAGTATACTTACAGGTGTTATTGCGAGATTAGTAAGTCATTCCAAAAAGATGAAGGGTGGGTTGGAGTCCCTGGCAGAGAGAAGACAAGCATGAAGGGGTCAGCACCAATAGCCTGGGACGTTCACCTTGTCGGCATCCACCATAGCAGACGGAAACAGCTGGCATGTGCTTAGGTTTACAAGTTTAGCTGTGAAAAGGCTACACCTTGGATCAAAAAATGGTGTTTGCCCCAGTTGTGATTTAATAAAGGCAGTGTTCTGTATCCCGATTGTGGTGCTGTTTATACGCATCTCTGTGTTCAAATGCACAAGACTACACAGTGGCAACAAGAAAGTCCCCCTTGACTGCATGATGCATGCTAAAGGGGGGAAACAATCATGCGTCACAACGTTGACAATGGTTTGGTGCCATTGGATCTACAGGTTGGCCATGATGGACAAGAGTTCTCCTAGATGGCAGCTAGAAGCAAAATCTTGCTACAAATCAAGAGCACTAAGCGGGGGTGGGGGTGGGGTGGGGGTATTCTTCTCTCTGACTTCTTTTTAGTTTTATTGCTACCTATCTGTAATAAGGTGGAGTGAAATTTCTTAATATAGTTCTTCTACCACTGTCTCCATAACATCCACCAAATGATAAGGCAAATAGTGTAACACTAAGAGAGGGAGACTTGTCAGTTTTCATTACCACCCCACCCAGGACCATTGAAAGAGCACATTCCATATTTCTGTCTGAAGTGGCAGAGGCTACGGCCAGAGGCACCAGAGACTATAGGACAGAACAAGAGGAACAACGATAAGACTATGGGACTGTGAGACAGAGCAGCAGGTGGGCTGCTTGGCTGGTCCAGAAAAGCAGAGGCCAAGAATCCATGTGCCTGAGAGGCTGAGGACCAGAGAGAGACTTGGCTGCTAGTTGAGGAGAGGTGTTACTGTGGACCAGTGACTGTATCCTTACTGTTTACTGGTCTTGACTTGTGGTAACCTAAAAATTCTAATAAAATCCTATAATTGTGAGTATGAGTTCTGTGTGGCCATTGCAATGAATTATTGCATCTAGCAGAAATGTAGAGTGCCATGGGAGGAACGGTTGGTGTCAGAACAAGTAAAGAAAGATCGAGCCTGGAGGCCTGTCTGACCCCTGCCTCTCAGCAATACAGAAGCCTGGGGAGGTCAGATATGGTCACCCATGTCGTTTACTGTACACGGGCCCAAAAGAAAATTAAAACATAGAGATCACCATTGGGAAGTACATCTTATGCCAGCTTTCTTTACTCAACAGATACTTACTGAGCAAGTACCAATGATGAGGTGGGCATACACGGATGATTAGATTCATAGGTTCAGTCCCCTACCAAGTTCACAGTGTAGTGAGGGACACAGGCAAGTACACAGAATTGCAGTGGAGTAGGAGGAAGTAGGGAAATATGCTCTCTTGACTCTTGATTTCCCAGAAGGAAATGAGCTCTAGCTTTGGGCATAAGGAAATGTCTCCTGGACCATCCAAGGTGAGGAAAGGCATTCTAGGGAACAGGAGAAAACCTGAGAGATCATGATCTATTTGAGTGATGTTTCATAAGACTGGAGGACAGAAGGTATAGGAAATGAAGGATGGAAGATGGAGATGAAAATCTGAGCAGATGGGTTGGTGCAGATTGTGGTCGTTCTTATACTTGATAACAAAGAATTTGCACTTATGCCTAGGTTAGCCAGGGGACTGTACATTCAAATGCTGCTCTGAGATGAGGCAGACCATATAAACAAATGAACTATCTTGGGTGGAAACTACGGGACACGCTAGAGAGCTTTTGCTTAAATGAGGCAGCTGCTACTTACCGGCAGCTCCATCTTAGGGCTGGCATCCAAAAATCCTGGCCCTGCTGCCAGATGAAATTTTTCAAGAAAAGTTGAAAAGATTTTTATATAAAATCTCCGCATTTTAAAATGTCAGCAGTGAGTATATTTTAGCAAGCTTAAGATGTCATTGGTTATAAGACACATCATTTGGTGTACCAGTAAAGAAAATCATTAAAAATCAAACTGCAACACTCCATCAATTTTAAGGCATGGCTCAATTTCAGAGATGTTAAAATGAAGAAGGAAAAAAAACCCCGTGCAACTTCGAATCAACAAACTATAAGCGTTTGCATCCCCCATGCAAACACCATATGGATTTCATGGAATGCAGTCGGATGTAGTTTGAGGCAGGCAGACTACAAACTCGGTTTAAGTAAAGAGAGTCTGAGGGTAACCTGAATATAGATTTAAGCTTTTGAAGATCATTCTGGGGGTCAGATGTCAATGAACTGGGGAAAAATCAGCAGTAAGAAGACCAATGAAGAGGCAGCTGCAATAATCAAGGACTGAAGTAAAGCCATGGCAGTGCCAGTTGAGGAGGGACCAAGTGGTAGTCTTTTAGATAATCACTCCCCTTGAGCCTCCTGGAGGCAGACTGGGTATAGGGAACAAGGGGGAGAGAGGCATCAAACAGCATTTATCTAACATACATGAGGGTTAGGAACCGAGGAGGAATGGAAACAGAAAACACAATTGCAGGAAGGGCGGAAAGCAATGGTACATTGTTGTTGTCAGGTGCTGCTGTGTCGGTTCTGACTCCTAGCGACCCGATATACAAGAGAAATAAATACCGCCTCATCTTGCATCATCCTCACAATTGTTTTTATGTTTGAGCTCACTGTGTCAATCCATCTAGTCAAGGGCCTTCTCTTTTCCGCCGCCCCCTCACGTCACCAGGCATGATGTCATTCGCCAGGGACTGGTCTCCTGAAAACATACTTAAAGTACGTGAGACCAAGTCTCTCCATCCTTGCCTCTAGGGAGCATTCTAGCTGTACGTATTTCAAGACATTAGTGCATTGAGGGGATTGGAATAGATGAGTTGAAAAAATGTGTATACAATATTAAATGTAAAACTTATGATCTGCTTTATAAACCTTTACCTAAACCACAATTAAAAGTTTTAAAAGGAAACTTAAAAAGAAAAGAGATAAATCTGATAAGCAATGAAATTAAGTTTTAAAAAAGAATGCTTCCAAGTTTCTAGTTTGTAATAATGGCTGTTGTGCGAAACCAAGAACCGGAAAGAGAGTGTATGGGGACAAACTCTCTAACGCTCATATTTAAGAAGCCTTGGAGGCCAGGATTCTCATGGAGGGATGCTTTCACATTCATGGAGTGGAAATGTGTCCAGTCACATTCTCCTAAGTAAAAGTTATTCCCCACAATGTCCCCCCACAATAATGCCAATTTTAAGGTGCTGCTTGCTATACTCTTGAAGGCATCCCCTCAATCCTTTCAAACTTGTTACATCTCCACTCAGAAAACAGAAATATTCGCGTTTGTTCTATTATTAAAAGATGTAAAGCAGCCTATCAATATAATCAGTGATTCAGCATATACAAGTGTGTTCTTTCATTGAAACAGTGAAACTGAAGTCAGATCCACACTCTGACATTTGGTAAGTTATGCTTCACCTTACAAACTCAAATAGGGTCTCGCCTCCACCCGTTCTTCATCAGGTGCACACCCAGTTGCCAGGGTCATTCCTATGTGAAATGCTAAAGCAGACAAAATAACTCAAAAGGCATTTGCTACTCTTACACTCCCAAAAGCTAAGCATCAAAGCCTACAGAACAACATCGCTAATCTAAGACAAAGGTATCATCTAATGTGGACGGACCCAAGCCAGACAAATTGTGAGGGAATCCACTCACTGTCAGCAAACCTCACTCAGGGAGGGACCTGACGGAGTTAATCCATGTGGACATCAGTCAAATGCACCCTGGCAAATGGACGTCACTCACATACCCTCATTTGGACACCTAGGAGCTGCACATATTACTATAGGTACTTTCTCAGGATTTTTATGGGGGTCAGCAAGGACTGGTGAAACCACCAACCATGTCATCAGCCATTTACTGTTCTGTTTCGCTGTGATGGACACTCCAATGCGTCTGAAAATGGATAATGGCCCCACTTATACCAGCAAACGGTTTCACAGTTTTTGTCAAGACTAGGATATTTGTCATGTAACAGGCATCCCTTATAACCCTCAGGGCCAGCACTCTAAAATCTCAATTATTAAAACAGAAGGGGGAGAGAAAAGGTGATTCTGTGAATGACAAACTTCATTTAGCTTTATTAACTCTAATATTTTTCTCCCTTCCAAAAAGTTCTAACATAATTAGGGCAGATAAATAAATACATTCCTAGTCTTACAGAGAAAGCCGATCCAGAGAAGACCTGGTGGAAGGATGACAATGGTGTCTGGGATCCTGGTTTTCTAACTTCCCTTGAGAGAGGCTATTTGGTTTGTGTTTTTTCGGGTGAAGGAGTGAGTAAATGGATTCCCCCTTGGTAGCAAGTTCAACCCAAGCCCAGGAAGCAGGGGGACCCTGACATGGAGAATGGAAGACAACCCAAAGACCTTGCTTCCTGTTGCTAGAGTTACTCAACACATCAAGAAGACCTTGCAGAGAATGGCAATTGCTGCCTTCCTGATACTTATACACTCATTTCTACCATTGCTGATGCTGCCAGAGAGACACTCTATGACTATCATACTGAACATTTTTAGGAAAAAATGATTGGACGACTACAACAGACTATTCATTTATTAGAGGATCAGATTAGGGACTTTCAATATCATTTGATGCTAAAATGGATTAGGGGTTTTGTGTAAACCCCTTATCCATATGACATAACCTTACAGGATTGGGCTTTAATCAGAAACAAAAGCAGGGATTTAAGGAAATATCTCATTAGATGTCAATCAGTAAAAAAGGAATTTTTTTTCAATCAAAGTCTAAAATAGCTTAGGTAAGGGAAACATCCCAAAAAAAATTTTTAAAAATTTTAAAAAAGGGAAACATCCCATTAGATATCAAACAGCTAAAAAAGGAGATTTTCAATACATTTAGATCTTCTAGCAGCCATTAGGGTTGGCACAATTAAACAATTGGTGAATGGGTTGAAGGGGCTTACCACTACCACCCCTTACTCCTATCTCCAACCCCCTGCCCCGAGCCTGGATTCAAAGCATTGCCCATGGCCTAAGTTCCAGTCTGGCTGTATTACTTACTGTCATTAGTTTTGTCTTGGCAGACAGAAGGCTTCCAACATATAGAAAATGACCATGTTGCCTCAGTGGCCATTTTGAATTTAAAAAAATAAGACAAAAAGGGGAAATGTGGGAAACTGAGAACCAGGAAGAGCGTGTATGTGGACAAATTCTCTCCGTTCATATTAAAGAAGCCTGGGAGGCCAGGATTCTTATGGAAGGAGGGCTTCATGTTTGTGAGGTGCAGATGTATCCCAGTTACATTCTCCTAAGTAAAAGTTATGAATAATGCCGATTTTAAGGTGCTGCTTGCAAGCACATGGTGGCTTACTATACTCTTAAAGGTTAACTGCTTAAAGGCTGTCTGCCATCAAAAGCAATCAGACCATCTAACTCTAAGTATCGCCCATTCCCTTCTGATAAAGATCATAGGTTTTTCCCCTGGAGAAGAGCTCAGGGATATCTGAGGTCAAGCCAGCTCAGGGACAAGCGAGGTTAGGCTGCCATCTTAACTCTAGAACCGGCCCATCTTATTATGTGTCCTTCCTGTCACATGTATGCCTCTAGTACCTCCCCTTCCTATTGCATGTATACCCCTAACTTGTTCCCCTCATGTTACATATGTGCCTCTAAAACAACCCCTTCCTGTTACACCTTGGTGCAAGGTGACTTGCATGCCCAAGATTATATCAGCTTGTGAGAGAATACATTACTCCCTCTTTCTGGTCCGGTTGCTATGGAATAGGTAAGTACTGATATGTCTTGTCTGCTGTTTCTTTAATGTACCCTTCAGTTACACAACTGTCCCCTAGGGCCCAATCAGTTGTGAAGGCTGGTCCCCCACAGGCTCTGTTTCCTAGGCTGCCAGGTCTTTTTCCTCTGGAGCCACCAGTAGGTTCAAACCATTGACTTTTAGGTTAGCAGCCCAGTGCCTAACCATTGTACCACCAATACTTCTTTTTGGACTAATAGATCGTTCATTTATTTGACAACCCTTATTGGTTATCTATCAGGTGTCAGACGCTATGTGCTGGGGCTATAACAGTCAACAGGAAGGGCATGGCCCCTGCCCTCTTACAATTTACAGTCTACCAGAAGATGCTATTAAATGAAATAGAGTATTAAAGGGTTTAAGGAGCCCTGGTGCACAAGAGTTAAAGCACTAGACTACTAATCAGAAGGTTGGCAGTTCCAAGCCCTAGACTCCATGAGAGAAAGATGTAGTAGTCTGCTTCTGTAAAGATTTACAGCCTTGGAAACCTCATGGAACGGTTCTACTCTGCCCTACAGGGTTCCTATGAGATGGAATCTGACTCGGCAGGAATGGATTTGGTTTAAGATTATTAAAAAGTACAAGTGTACAACAAAAACCAGGACAAGCATGTGTATTCCAGATAATAACCAACACCGACCCCCACTGCTATCCATTCAAATTTATATTGGCCCTTAAGGACAGAATAGAACTGCTCTATGGGGTTTCCAAGGCTAGAAAATATTTACAGAAGCAGACTACCACTACCGCATCTTTCTCCCAGAGAATAGCAGATAGGGTCGGTCCACCAATGTTTTGATTAGCAGCAAAGCTCTTTAATCACTGTGCCACATGGGGGAGATGGGGGGAGAAGGAGGGGAAAAAAGAGGAGCTGATCCCAAGGGTTTAATGGAAAGTAAATGTCTAGAAAAGAATTATGGAATATATGTAGGAATATGTCAGATGTATGGTTTGTAACAAGAGTTGTAAGAGCCCCCAATAAAATGATTACTAAAATAAAAGGGAAAATAATTTAAAAACTCACTGTTCCACCAAAGCTCCTTAAGCATATGGATAGTGGGGAGAAATAAAGGTTAGTGTGCTAAATTTGAGTGTCTGTGAGACCGCACTATTGAAAAATCCCATAGGCAGCCTGGGTTTAGCGCCCAGGACATAAAGTAGATCTGGAGATTCAGATTAAGAAGAGCACTCAGTTACTGATAATAGCCAGAGTGATTACAGAAGCTAAAATATCCAGGGAGAGCTTGTGGACTAAGAAGACAATCAGAGCAAAAACAGAGCCCTGAGGAATAGAGGCACACAAAGGAGGAAAGAGCAAAGGAGACTCAAAAAGGAGTGATCTGGGAAATAAGAAGTCCAAGAGAGAGGGGTATGAAAACCAAATATGACCATTTAGCCCACATATACCTTTAGCTCTAACTACTACACCAAAGTACTTTACTCAGTAACATGCAATTCAGATTCTCAGGTGTTGTTCACGAATTCCAAACAGGCTTACCAAGATTGCTTCTTACTTAAAGAATTCTTAGCACAATTCCAAGGCAGACTAACGGTAACTCCATGTTTTTTCTTATTTTATTACTGCAAGAGTTATAGTAGGTCATTCTAAGATTTGAAAAAAACTACATATTTCTTTCTCTATCTCTGTCTTTATCTCCGGAGCCCTGGTGGCATTAGTGGTTACTTGTTGGGCTGCTAACTGCAAGATCAGCAGTTAGAAACCACCAACCAATGGACATTTATAGAGGTCTAAATACAGGCATGTACATATGTAAATATATTTATATATAACTATAGGGAAATAGATCTATGTACATATATTTATGTGTTAAGTATTAAGGTAGCAGGCAGACATTGGGTCTCTACTCAAGTACTCTCTCACCACAAGAACACTTTGTTCTAATAACCCAGCATTCTGTGATGCTCACCTTCCCGGCACAATTGCTGAAGACAAAATGGGTACATAAGCAAATGCAGGGAAGAAAGCTGATGGTGCCCGGGTATCAAAAGATATAGCATCTGGGGTCTTAAAGGCTTGAAGATAAACATGCGGCCATCTAGCTGAGAAGCAACAAAGCCCACACGGAAAAAGAACACCAAACTGTAATCATGAGGTATCCATGGGATCAATTTTCAGGTATCAAAGACCCAGAACAAAAAATCATATTAATGTGAATGAGGGGGAGGGCGGAGTGGCGAAACAAAGCTCATATGTAGA
>NW_022103951.1:9537962-9540519 GCF_000313985.2 Echinops telfairi
GGGACACCACTAATCACTCCGAAGGAGAAAAATGAGGCTTTCTACTCCCGTAAATAGTTACAGCCTGGGAAAGCCACAAAGGCAGTTCCACCCTGCCCTATAGAGTTGCCACAAGTCAGAATTTATTTGATGGCAGCAAGCTTGGAGGTTTTGTAAATCTCTAGCTCTACCCATCGCTTTTCAGCACATTTTATGCAGTTTTTGTGTAAAATTAGGTGCATCGGCTGATATTCAGGTCAGTTCATACTTAACTATATACGGTATCTATCTCTATCTAAAGACAGATTGGCAAGACTTCATCTTACATACTTTGGACATGTTGTCAGGAGAGACCAGTTCCTGGAGAAGAAAAATCATGTTTGGTAAAGTCGAAGGGCAGTGAAGGAGAGGAAGGCTCTCAAGGAGGTGAATTGCCACTGTGGCTGCCACAATGGGTTCAAGCATAAGGACAACTGTGAGGAGTGCCCAGGATGGGGCAATGTTTCGTTTTGTTGTCACTATGGGTCACTAATATCACTATGGGTTGGAAGCGACTTCATGGCATCTAACAACATCGATCTATCTATTTATGTAACTCATTCACCAAGTCAAAAAATGGCAAAACTAACGTAAGCACAGGTAGTGGAGTCCTCTGGTAAGACCATCATCAGCTGTGTAACAAGCAAGACTATGATCTGATAAGATACTCTGGTCCCTTGGCCTTGTTCAGAAATGTCCTCAGAAATCTTCAGTTTTTGATGAGGAAAGCAGGTCCTGAGAGGTTAGGTGGCTTCCCCAACATCATAGTCCTGTTATTCAGTGGCCAGTACCCTATCCATTACATCAAGGTGACCCATATCTACCCCAAAAAGGAGCTCCAACATAATTTAATTTATATTAAAGTATTATACACTCTACGCCTAAAAGCTAAAGTCCATAAGCATTGAATCAAACAACTAAACAAACAGGTAGAAGGCTAACTTTCTATACAGGGCTCTATATCTATCCAGATTTAATTCTGATAATTTGGTCTATGAAGTAGCCTTACCCTTCCCTTCAGGTGTTATCACTCCCACAGGTTTAAGAAGACTCCAAGATGATCACTCTGCTGGCTGGTAACTCTTTCAACCTGACCTGCAGGCCCAGGACACAACACAATATCAGGAGGAGGATCTTACTTAAAGTAGATTTCTGAGGCTCCCACGGAATCTTCCAGAGGTAAGTTCTAGAATTATTTTTCAATATGTTGCCTTGGTAACATCATAACATTAGATGCAGATAAAATAACTGCCAACAGTTTATAAAAACCACAACCTGGATGAGAGAATTACTTCTTGCTTATTAGAAAGGTAGAATACATGTCTTTCCTTTTGTGACCAATGTTTCCCTATCAGCCATGTTTGTGTTCATAAACATGGAAAAGGAAAAATAGCTTGTTTATTGGAGGAAACTATTAGTGAAAATAAGACCTGAAAGAGATCAATTCAAAATCTCTGCTATTGTTACCTCAGATAACTAAGAGTTTATACTTTAGGTTTTAGAGTACTTAATCCTTATTCTTATCTTGGTTTCACTCAACATATATTTTTGAGCATCTATTATGTGCTAGGCACTGTTCTAGACTCTTGGAATACACTAGCTAACAAGACTGGCACTGTCTCTTCTCTCATGAAGTGCACAGCCTGTTTGGAAGAGAATGCATTAACCAAATAAGCATGCAAATAAATGTGAAGCTGTAAAGAAATACACATATGACAATGAGTAGGAGCCTTGGAGTTGTAATGTGAAACTAGGCTGCTATGTTAGTCTGGGTAGACTAGAGAAATAAATCCAGGGAGATACATATGTTTATAAGAAGGAGCTTTATATAAAGAGTGTTGTAGTTACACAATCTGTTGTCAATTTGAGACTTAAGAGTGAAGCGGTGAGTTTAGCCTGACAATCAGGTCACAGCTTGATGACCTCATTTGCAGGAGCTAAAGAGGTAAATAGCTCACTGGAGGCAGAACACATATTCACTCCCTGGAGACATTCTGCGGATAAGACACATGAATCCATGGAGCTGCAGGAGCCACAGGAAGACCCCTGCCAGCGCAGAGATACTTACAATGCCACTGGATCCACAAGGCTTCCCCCCGCCCCCCGCTGGCCTGTGATCTTCCGGCATTCAGCATCATTGCATGTGTGTCATGAGTCTGACCCTCTTCTGAACTTTATAGATGGGTATCGAACATATGGGCTAATATCAGACTGGATCTGGACTGGGCTGGGAATTTTTTCTTTCTTTCTTTCTTTTTTTTTTTCAGAGCCAAAAAGCACCTTTACCTTCAAGAATAGAGAAGGGAATTTCAGAACAAGGGGATCTGGAGACAAATTGGCCTTCCCTGTCAGAGTGGTCCAGAGACTACCAGATGTTAACAATCCACAAGGATATGAGGAATGCCCTGGTCATGCTTTCCCTTTTTTCAAAAAAATTATTTTTTAAAAATCATTTTATTGGGGGCTCATACAGCTCTTATCACAATCCATACATACATCCATTGTGTCAAGCACATTTGTATATTTGTTGCCATCATCA
>NW_022103951.1:9540889-9543384 GCF_000313985.2 Echinops telfairi
GAACTAGAAAAAAGTTGTATGTTTTATTGGGGAATTTTTTTCTTAATGTACAATTATTCTTTATATAAAGCTTTTTTATACACGAGTATTATGAATTTGTTTCTCTAGTCTACCCAGACTAATACAAAGAGTAATTGTATATTAAGAAAACATCCCAGTCCAGTCCAGATCAAGTCCATAAGTCCAATTTAGCCAATATATCCAATACCAGTCTGTTAATTCTTCTTCAGACTCATACAACACATGCAATAACGCCTAATGCAGGGTGGAAAGTCTTGCGAATCCAGTGGCAGTGGAAGCATCTCAACGCTGGCAGGGGTCTCCACTGTGGCTCCTCCAGCTCCAGGGCTCTAGTGTAACTCCATGTGTCTTGTCAGCAGGAAGATGAAGCAGAGAGAATCTCTTGCCTCCAGGGAGGAATACAGTAGTTCCCAGAATCCTCAGGAGAAGGCCATGCCCACATGAAGGCCTCACTGGCTATGGCCTGATTGGCAGGCTAGACCCCACCCCTTCGAAAATTGACAGGAGATTATGTAACCATCACTGCTTCCTTAGGAACATGTGGATGGAATTTAATCAGGTCACAACTTGATTGGAGGGTGACCAAGATAAATGACTCTGGGAAGGGGGCCTCTTCCTCTTTCTCTCTGTGATTGGACCAGTGTGCTACTGCTTGAGCTAGTCCTTTGCCTCAACTATGTGCTGTGGGCCAAGCCAACTATGGATCTGTAGCCTTGCCATGCATCACTAGAGCTTGAGACTCCACTGGGACCTGCTTAGCTACACTCCCAAGCTACTGGCTGTTGCTGCCTCACCCTGCCATCTGCTGCCCTCTGCGATTCTGTGACTCTGCATGTCTTGCCTGAGGGCAGATTCTACTGTCTGCTTCCTTGACCTTGGACCAACAGCTGGATTGAGTGGAAGGACCTTCAGTATACTAACTGTTCCATGAAAGTGAGTTGGACTGAGGCCTCTGTACTGCTCTATGGACTAAATTAGCTGTTACAATCCTTCTTGCTATATAAACACACACACATATAATCATAAGTGTCCTGGTTTTGTTTATTTAAGAGAACCCTGCCTAACACAAGCTGCTAACTACAGAGCTAGAAGTTCAAACCTACCAGCTGCTCTTTGAGAGAAAGATAAGGCTTTCTGCTCCTGTAAAGAGATATTTACAACCTAGGAAGCCCTGAAGAACAATTCTACTCTGTCCTCTAGGGTCACTATGAGTCCACATTGACTTGATGGTAGTGAATTTTGGAGTTGTTTGTTTGTTTTTTTAAGGAGGCCAAGCAAAGTCTTCTCCAGTTAAGAAATCTTTGAACTTATATTAAATAAATGTAGATAAAAGAGTGGACTCCAGCATTGTTGCTGGTGGCTGGCCTTCAGTATGGGTTGCAATTAGCTCTGATCAGAGTGTATTATCCATCACCACTGAGTTTAGTCCAACTTAGCCATGCTATAGAACAGAGCAGAACTGCTCCATAGGGTTTCTAAGGCTGCAGATCTTTACGGAAGCAGAGGGCTACATCTTTCTCCCATTTAATGATGGGCAGGGTTGAAACACCAACCTTTCCATACCAGCCAAGTACTTAACCCGGTCCCACCAAAGCTCCTTCCTAGAACATATTAAAAGGTTCAAAATGTAAATTAGCCTAGAGTTAGCCTTGTGGGTATATTGATACACATAAGCTGGGCTTACAAAAAATGTTTTTGTAAGGATAAGCCTTCCTTTAATCCTGATGACACATTATTCTGCATATAGTCATAGACTACTATTTTCTACTCTGGGTCACCAATGCTTAACTCAAGTGTGATGACATAGTACCAGCGGATGTTTTTTTCCTGTGATAAGGTCATTATGAGGCAGAGCCAACCACCAGCAACTAGCTATAGGGGTATTTTTATACAAAATAATACATTTATGCTGGAACTATGCACAAAAATGTTACAGTAATTTTGGTGTAACCCCTCTGGCATTGTCACCCATATAGTATGTTCCTCCTGGGCACCCCAAGTGATGAAGACACTGTCAATAAGCTCCCTGGGGATGCTTTGAGTGTCACTGCTCTACAACACACACATTTTCAGGTTTTTATTTAATTGCTATTTCTTTTCAACCAACTCTTCCATCAATTTTAAAATCAAACCACATTATACAATATCCTTGTGATTTCTATGCTCTATTCATTAGTTTCCAACAAACAAAAAGAATATTGCAATCAAGTAATGGCATAAGCTAAAGAGTTTAAATAATTACAAAGAAAGAGCGCAATAACAATGAGGAAACTGAGGTGTCAGTAATTTAGTGAAGCTTTGCTATTTTGGTGAAACCATCATTCTCACTGAGAGAAAAGTCTAATTTACAAAGCACCTTTAAGGAAAAGGAACATAAATGAATAACGTAACTAAGGGAAAAGCATTCCTGGGTGTTTAATGAATCTGTTACTTAAATAGACAGATGACAGCTACTTATAATTAAAATTTTCAAT
>NW_022103951.1:9544402-9545778 GCF_000313985.2 Echinops telfairi
CATCAGCTTTCTTCACCACATTTGCTTGTTCACCCGCTTTGTCTTCAGTGGTTGTGTCGGGAAGGTGAGCATCATAGAATGCCAAAAATTTTCAATTTTTATATGAGGTTCTATTTTTTTTATAATGTGAGATAAAAATAATCCCTTTTTAGGTCTCTCTTACTTAATACCAAACATATTCCTGTAACTACACCATGTTTCTGCTCATGTGACTGTGAGAAGAGAACAACATTATGGAGACAACTTGCCGAGAAAGATAGGCTTTCTCTGGATTGTTTTCCTTGTTCATGATGTTAATATAGGGCCGGCACCCAAATATTGTCATTTTAAAAAATTAATAATGAATTTTGTTGTGCATGAAAGACTTAAGCAGATTAGGAAAGGGGACCAGCAGTAAATTCTTGTTACAAGCAGTCCCCAGGTTGTGAATGTCTGATGTACATAGTTAATAACCAACTCTCACAAAGCCCCTTACAGGCAGTCCTAAATAATGCACATTCCTGTTCCTAAGTCTGTCTTTAAGTCGAATTTATACATAAGCCAGAACAGTTAGGGGCTGTTTGTATTTAACCTCAGTTATTCAAATGTTTGTCCTAGTGTATAGCATACCTTTCTGTGCATAGAAAACACCCAATTCACAATAACTGTTCCTTAAAAGCAAAGAGCAAACAGCTTGTAGGAGTCTCTTCCTCATTGCCCTTCCCCCTCTCTGGAAGCAGAACACAAAGCCTTGGAGTGGTTGCCTTCTTGCTAGCAAGCATGAAGAAGAGAGCCTCAAGCTGAGAACAGTGACACAAGCAAAGAAGCCTGAGGCATGAATGAGACTGTGAAGTTACCCACTATGTGACAAAAAACCTTACCTCTCTGTGTCAAGTCCCTACTATTACATTTGTTTTCTTCTATGAAACCAGATGCATTCTCTAAACCATACACTTACTTCAAAGCAGTTTGAAGAGTGCTTGTATCGTAGTTCAACCAATTGTGGTCAAGTTGATTCCAACTCTTAGCGACCCTCTAGCACAGAGTAGAACGTAACTTAAAAAGTGGGCTATTTGTATCTCACAACATAAAAAAATAGAGAGAGAACTTCATTTAAAAAATGAAAGTATTAGTTACAATAGTTGTCATCAGTAATTTTGATACGTACCTCAGTTTCCTCATCATAGTTATTGGTCTCTTGTAACTGTTTAATCGCTTTATCTTATTACAGCATTCTTTTCTTTGGAGAGAAACTACTAAGTAGACCATAGAAATCACAAGGATTAATAATTTATAAATTATCAAGGGCTCATGAGGGACGGGGGAGCGGGGAGGGAGGGGAAAAATGAGGACCTAATGCCGGGGGCTTAAGTGGAGAGAAAATGTTTTGAGAATGA
>NW_022103951.1:9545898-9547958 GCF_000313985.2 Echinops telfairi
CCCTAATAAAATGATTTTTTTTAAGTTAAAAAAAAAGAAATCACAAGGACATTGTGTCATATAGTTTGACTTATATTATTCTAATGTTAGTATCTTGAATAATATCGAATGCATTATATAATATGTGTTAGTCCAGGTAGACTAAAGAAACAAATTCATAGATACTCATAAGTGTATAAAAAAGAACTTTATATAAAGAGGAATTGTACATTAAGAAATCATACAGACTTCTCCCCCAGACTCCTTGGTAGTCTGTCAGTGGGAGGCTCCTGTCGCCGTCCTTTCTTTGCCTCTTGCCCCACGAAGCCCGTACGAGCCCCAACATGCATGAGTGCATCTCCATCCATGTTGGCCAGGCCGGTGTCCAGATCGGCAATGCCTGCTGGGAGCTCTACTGTATGGAACATGGTACCCAGCCCGATGACCAGATGCCCAGTGAAAAGACCATTGGGGAAGGGGATGATTCCGTCAACACCTTCTTCAGTGAGATGGGCGCTGGCAAGCATGTGCCCAGGGCAGTGTTTGTAGACCTGGAGCCCACAGTCATTGATGAAGTTCGCTCTGGCATCTACCACCAGCTCTTCCACACTGAGCAGCTCATCACCGGCAAGGAGGATGCTGCCAACAACTATGCCAATGGGCATTACAGCATCAGCAAGGAGACCATCAACCTTGTCCTGGACAGAATCCGCAAGCTGGCTGACCAGTGCACAGGTCTCCAGGGTTTCTTGGTTTTCCACAGCTTCAGTGGGGACACCGGTTCCGGGTTCACATCCCTGCTGATGGAACGCCTCTCAGTTGATTATGGCAAGAAGTCCAAACTGGAGTTCTCCATCTACCCAGCCCCCCAGGTGTCCACAGCTGTAGTTGAGCCCTATAACTCCATCCTCACTACGCACACCACCCTGGAGCACTCAGAGTGTGCCTTCATGGTAGACAATGAGGCCATCTACGACATCTGTTCTCTTCTGGCAAAGAGAGTTCACGGGTGACCACTCACATAGCTAAAGACAGCCAATATGAGTTGTGTATGTCCTGCACTGGGCCATACACTGGCTCATCCTCCAAGAGGTGTGCTTAGCAAAACTGCCCTAAGAAGAGAGCCAGTCCTGGGATGAACCTGAGGTCTGGAGAAGGGCAGAAGAATGGCTCTAAAGCCCAGATGCCAGCAGAAGTCTCAAGATCAGATCCTAGTTCTCACACCAGATTCCTCTGAAATTGGTTTTGCCGACTCACATTGGGTTGGGTTATATGCCACTTGCAATCACAAGGTTATTTCTGATACTGTTAGATGAAGAAAAGATTAATTTGAATTTACAGACTACATACCCAGAGGGAAAATGTCCAAATTTGGGTCTAGGGCATCTATTTCCTTAAATATAGGAGCCTGGGCGGTGCATGCAGTTTGGGGTGAGTTACTAACCTAGAGGTTGGTGATTTGAAACACCCCCCTCCCCCATACACACACACACACACAAAAGAAAGGCCTGTGAAACTGCAATTGCAGTCAATAAAACCCTATGGAGAAGTTCAGTATATGCTGTTACATATCGGGTAGACATGAATCAGGGAATGGCTTAATGGCAGCTAAGAACAACTCCATCTATTGTACTATCAATTTCTATTCAAGTCATCTTTACAGAAGAAAAAACAGCAATCAATAATCAGTTTGCAATTGTGTGAGTTCATGAGAACTCTTCCAAAAGAAGGTTAAAAACTAACTAGCTGAAAATGTTTTGTTTCCTTTTTTGTAAACATGTCCAAGAGCAGTCCTTTGAGAATAAATGCGCATCTAGGTTTTAGGATGAACTCTGGACTCAGAGGCAGAGAGTGGAAATCTTTGATTATTATTAAAATAATATTACACAGACAGTTGTCATGGCAGCCTGCTCACTCAACACAAAATAAAGCCCACTGCATTTTAACAGGATTTAGGAAAAATAAAGCTACTCGTCTGAAAACAGCCTCTAACTGAGTTTTAAAATCTACTAATGGCAAAACACTAAGGGGGTGCAACAGAACAGCAAGGGAATGGAGCGGCGAGGTCCCCAGGGAATGCT
>NW_022103951.1:9549401-9567738 GCF_000313985.2 Echinops telfairi
GAATGATGAGGGCAATGAATGTACAAATGTGCTTTACACAATTGATGTATGTATGGATTGTGATGAGTTGTATGAGCCCCTAATAAAAGGATTAAAGAAATAAAAAGGGCACTTGATAAACTAAGGAAAGGACGAAATACACACTTCCAGATGTTTCTTCTAGTCTGTGGTTCTTCTAGGAAGTGGTAAATTAAAGCTCATGTATGGTCTAAACCTGCAGTGACACACATTGCCACTTCATATTGAAAAAGCTGCACATTTTAACAAGGTTCTTCAAGTTTTGTACCTGTTACTGAATTAAAGGCCATTCCTGGGATTCTTTATTAAACAGCTGTATATAAAGAAATCATTAAATAGTTATAGATATGGGAGGTTTTTCTTAATTTTTCTTTGATTCATAAACACATGTGTAACAAAAAAATGTTAAAAATAGGAAGGGTCGCGGAGAGGAGAGGAGCCAGTCAGGGTGCAGTGTAGTAACGATGAAACATACAACTTTCCTCTAGTTCCTAAATGCATCCTCACCCTCACCCCCACTATCATGAGCCCATTTATACCTTACAAATCTGGCTAGACCAGAGGTTGTGCACTGGTACAGATAGGAACTGGTAACACAGGGAATCCAGGATGAATGATCCCTTCAGGACCAGTGGTGAGAGTGGCGATACCGGGAGGGTGGTGTGGAAAGGGGGAACCGATTACAGGGATCTACATATAACCTCCTCCCTGGGGGACGTACAACAGAAAAGTGGGTGAAGGGAGACGTCGGACAGTGTAAGATGTGACAAAATAATAATTTATACATTATGAAGGGTTCATGAAGGAGGGGGGAGTGGCGAGGGGGGAGGGAATGAGGAGCTGATTCCAGGGGCTTAAGTGGAGAGCAAACATTTTGAGAATGATGAGGGTAACGAATGTACAAATGTGCTTTACACAATTGATGTATGTATGGATTGTGATAAACATTTGTATGAGCCCCCAATAAAATGATTTTAAAAAATCTATTAATTGGCTTTGGCTTAATTTTAAACATAGCTTTCTGTTTATTCCCAAAGTGTATCAAAAGGATCAAAAATACTTAAAATCACTAACAACAACAACAACAAAACATGAGTAGATTAGCCAATAAGCAAGTGTGCTTTCATACTCATCTATAGTGAACAAAATCACATGGTTGAAGCAGGACACTGTTCCCTGTAAAAGAGTAAATAAGCACAAGTGAGTCCATGCTTACCATGAATACTGGGTATTCTATCCCTTTCAGAGGGTTTGATTCTGTAGGAAGGTGCTGTGGAGTTGGGAGAGAGACAGATGCCAATTATACCTAGAAACAGAATTTTTGATGTGGTGGTAAAATGATTGTTCACTTCAGATGAGTAAATAAGCACAAGTAAGTCAGTAGGTTTGCCTTGCTAAGTGGGTAATCCAACACTGGGACACCTGCATCACTCTTGAAATCTTCCCAAAATGTCATGGGAGATGCTTATTAAAACAAGCCAAATTCACCGCCATCACGCATAGCAGCCGTACAGGACAAAGTAGAACTGCCCCATAGGATTTCCAAGACTTTGCAAATCTTTACCAAAGCATATGGCCACATTTTTCTCCCACGGGACTCCCATGTTTTGAACTGCTGACCTTTTGGTGAGCAGCCATCACTTAACCACTGGACCACCAGGGTTCCTTGGACACACTTACAGGCAAGTCTTATTGTATATACAGTTGAATCCTCTTGCAAATTTTCATAAGCCCTGAAAGTTCATGGAAGTAAAACCCTCAAAAACAAAAAAACCCCAATTCACTGCCATTTGTATTTTTCATGTTGATTTATAAGACCCAAACTCAGTGCCCTTGAGTTGATACCTACTCATATTAACCCTATAGGACAGAGTAAAACTGCCTCTGTGGGTTTCTGAGACAAATTACCTCAACCCAAAATTAATAGCAAAGTTTAAAAACAACAGAAAACAATACATTTTGACAAGGTATGAAGAAAGAGATGGAACCCTCATGCATTGCTGTTAGGACTGTAAAATAATACAACCACTGTGGAAAATAGTATGGTACTTCCTTAAAAGATGGAAATAGAAATACTACATGACCCAGCAATCCAACTGCTTGGTATACGTTCTAGGGATAGAAGAGCCACAACATGAATATATATATGCACTTCCATGCACATTACTGCACTATTCACAACAGCAAAAATATAGAAACCACCTAAATGCCTCTCAATGGACAAATAGATGAACTAACTATGGCACATGCACACACGGGAATCCCACACAATGTTAAAGAAGAACAATGAACCTGTGAAACATCTCATAATATGGATGAACCTGGAGGACATTATGCTGAGCAAAATAAGTTCATCAAAAAAGGGCAAATATTGTATGAGATCACTTATTATTAAAAATTCAAGAAAAAGTTTTCACCCTAAAAGAAACATTCTTTGATGGTCACCAATGGTAGGAGAGGGAGGGAGGCTGAAACACAAACTAGATGGTAGCTACATTAACTTGGGTGAAAGGAAAGAAACAAACAATGAGAGTGAGGACAGTAAGAAAATGATGGAAGCAGGGGAAGACATTAAGAGGAGTGCAAGAATTATAGGCAACAGAGGTAATTATTGTTATATACACAATACTGCAATAACAGTAATAATAGTGGTTTGATGAGTGGATGCATGGACAGGCAGGCTAAGTGGGGATGAGAGAGTGTGGAACTATACTCATGGAATTATATAGATTGGACAGAGGATGTTTCTATACATGTATTTACCTGTGCTACAAATATTCCCCTGAATATGGTAGAGCATACAGTGGGCAAACGTGAAAATTTTTAGATATAATGTCTTTGGGATTAAGGATTAAGTCATTAGGCCTGGGGCCTCATGGTCTCAGAGGACACCAAGGTCAATTGGCATAGCAAAAGCGAAGACTTTGGTGAGTCTTAAAAGCTTGTGAGCGGCCATCCAAAGTGCAACTGGAGGAAGGAAGACTGATGTAAATCGAGACACATGGAAACAATTAGTCTAATGGAATGGAATATGAGAACATCAGCTCCCACAACTGAAACCAGAAGAACTAGATGGTGCTAGCTACCATTACCAATTGCTCTGAAAGGAATCACATCAGAAGATCCTAGATAGAGTGGGAGAAAAATGTGGAACAAAATTCAAGGCCATACAAATGAGACTGAATGGTAAGACAGGTATTGGCAGAACCCCCAAGATTGTAGCCCTTTGCCACCCTTCAAATCTAGAACTGAACCCTTCCCTGTGGCTCAATTTTCAGGCAAACAATAAATAGGTCTATAAAGAGAACAATAACATTAGGGAAGTACTCACTCTTTAGCCTAATCAACCATTTATGATTAAAAGGGCAGCATTTACTCAAGGAAAAAATTCAGAAGGCTTAGGAAAGGAGGCATGGGGACAGGAAATACAGGGCAGAAGTGGGATAAGTGGTGTTAGATTGTGGGGCTTGCAGTCAGCGACATAAAACAAAATGGCTATGAATTGAAGGATGGAAAACAGATTTGTTCTATAAATCTTTTTTTAAATTTAAATAATTTTATTGGCGGCTCATACAACCCTTATCACAATCCATATATACAACCATAAATCTTCATTCGATTCACAATAAAGAGTTTAAAAGGGAAAAAAATTAAGGTATATAAAGTATTTTGAGCTGGTCCATTTCTCTCTAGAGTGGCTAGCTCTATAAAATCCAATCTCACTGAATAAGATTGTAGGAGATTTGGGAGGTTACACACATAGATAAAAATATCACAGAAGGTCTTCTTCACTATTATATAGGCTTTTGTTGATTCCTAGTCCCATCATGCCTTCTCTTCTTTTGAGTTTCTCTTTTAAGGAAGAGAAAATAGGATTCTAATTAAAATCCAATATCTTAAATTTAGAGAATCACATTACACTAGTATCATCCAGTGACATCTTGGAATAAATTTCTCCTTTGGCTAATTAATGTCATATAAACTCCTTGAGATGGGGTCACAACAGATACTTTTTAAAAAAAACCCTCACCATGCAAAACTGAATTTTACTAAAACTTGGGGCAGTCCCCAGTAGCTAGTGGGAAGAGCCAAGAATTGTTCCTGGTTTTGAACTCATCCAAGCCTTCCCTAATATTCTAGAAACCACCCAATATCAATTAATAAACTCGTTTTCTTTGTAAACTAGTGGAAATAGTAAATCAGATGAAGTAATGCTTTGCTTTGGTAACTACTATGGATTGAATCACGCCCCCCCACCCCCTACCCAAAAGATATGTGTCAACTTGGCTAGTCCACATTGTTCGTATTATGCAATCATTCTTCATTTTGTGATCTGATGTAATTATCTAATGACTTGAACATCCTAATCTCCATGATATTAACAAGGCAGGATTAGTGGTTGTTATGTTAATGAGGTAGGGTGCAATCTACAGGGTTATTTTGTATCTTGAGTTAGTATCTTTTGAGATACTAAAAGGATTAAAAAAGTGAGCAGAGAGGAGGGAGGACCTCCTACTACAAAAAAAGAAGAGACCAGGAGCAGAGTCTGTCCTTCGGACCTGGGGTTTCTGCTCAGGGAAGTTTCTAGATCCAATAAAGATTGATAACAAGTACCTTCTCTGGGTCAACAGAAAGAAAGTCTTCCTTTAGCGCTGGCACGAATTCTAGCCTCTTAGGCTATAAGCGAATAAATCTCCTAAAGCCACCCTTGTGGCATTTTTGTTAAAGCAGCACTACAGAACAAAAACAAAAATAAACAAGCCCAAATCGTAGTACTTTTTAAAAGTAAAGATTTATCTTTGAACCCATTATATGGCCATTATAGGTTGGCTGCAGTTCTGCAAAACCTAGTCTTTCATTCAAGCATCAGAGTGACCTCTCTCTGGGGCATATTCTCATAGCAAAAGGGAAAACAAATAGTGCACTACAAGCTGGTTCTTTATGTTTGGAAGTGATACACATCCCTTCTGCCCATACAAGGGGAATTTGACAAGTTAATGGGAAAATGCCATTCGCTTTCATTCTATTTCCCATGAACGTTTTGAAGCCCTCTTAATTGACCAAAGCAAACTACTCACTCGAGCCCGTAAAAATCATCCACAGTGAAGAAGAGTAAATATTGGGATCAAATGGGTTCTGTTAAGAGTGCTGTCTAATATAATGCAATGGTAAGATACCTGCAGAACCTCTGTATCATGTCAAGTTCAAGTTGAGGGTAAACAAGAAAATGTCTCTTCTTAAGAGGTCCTAGGATTTAGCTGTCATTGGAACTGACTGAGTTGTGTCATCCCCAACACTAAACATATTCATTCAGTACCTATTTATTGAGCATTTACTATAATCTGAGCACAATTTCAGCTTTATGGCATAGAGCTGAGCAAGAAACAAACTATGCCCCCATAGAAGAATTTCTATTCTTGGTGAGGACGGTGGGGGACAGACAACAAAATAAGTAAGTAAATATCTAGAACTTAAGACGGTGTTAAGTGCTGTAGAGAAAAATAAATCAGGAAAGGTAGATACTGAGTTTCCAGGGTGAAATGAAAAAGATAGTAGCAATTTTAAACATAGGCATGTAGAAAGGCTTCACTGAGAATATATTTGGACAAATACCTGAACAAGACGAGGGACTAAGTCATGGGGTAGCCTAGGCAGGAGCATTCAAGGCTGAGAGAGTAACAGGTGCAAACGTCCTGAGACAAAAGTGGCTAAGGTTGTTTCACTAAGAGCAGAGTCAAGTGCAACTCAACAAGAAAACAAACACACTGTCATCAAGTCAATTCTGACTCATAATTGATGTGCCCCTGTGGGTTTCTGAGACTGTAAGTCTTCATAGAAGTAGAAAACCTATTTTTCTCCCTGTCTAACACAGAGTGGCTGGTGGTTTTGCACTCCTGACTTACCTGTTAGTAGCCAGACACATAACCTCTGTGCCACCAGGGCTCCCTCAAGTGTGACTGGAGTGGAACAAAAGGTAAAAGGAGAGGACATATAAAATCAGAGCAGTAACAGGGCAAAGAAATGGATCATGCCAGGCCTGAAGGCCATTGTATGGTTTTGGCTTTCATTCTAGTTAAGATGTGGAGCCATTGAAGGGGTTTGAGCAGCGGAGTGACAAAATATAGCTTAGGTTTTTAAAGGTCCACTCGGACTACTGTGTGGAAAATAGCCCGTGGGGAACAATGGGAACAAAGCCAGAACATCAGGCTCTTGGCAATAATCCAGGCAAATGTGATGGTGTTTTCTTTTTTAATTAAGGGTGTAACATGGGAGATAGTAGAAAGTGATGGGATTCTAGACAAATACTGAAGGTACAGTAAATAGTGCAGTTAGATTTGGATTATATAAAAAGAGAAGACTCAAGTGTGATTCTATAAAGTTTGGCACCTAAATAACGGGAAAGAAGAAATTGTTATCTGAAATAAGGAGGATTGCGAGTGGGTTATACTTAGGGGGTATAATAATTATATCATCATTCTTACAGAATGGTGATAATGAATAGAGAAGTCCAAGTACTGAGCCGTGTGGTGTACCCATGTTTAAAGGGCCAAAAGATGAGGATCCAGCAAAGGTGAGTGAAAAGGAGTAAGCAAAGAGGCAGGAAATAGAAACCAGAAGAGTATGGTATCCTACAAGCCAAGAAAAACTGCTTAGAGAAGAAATCATCTTTGCTTTAAATGCTGCTGATAGATCAGCTAAAACAAGGAAGACTCTTCAATTTAGCAATGTAAAAGTCATAAATGACTTTGGTCAGAGAAGTTTTGAAGGAGTGGTAGGCACAAGTGGTGAGAGTGGCGATACCTGGAGGGTGGAGGGAAGGTGGGGTAGAAAGGGGGAACCGATTACAAGGATCTACATATAATCGTTTAAAATTTTTCTCTAGAAAATAAAGCAGAAAATAGCAGTAGCTAGAGGGAGAAAGGGGATTCAGATTTTATTATTTTAATGATGAAAGAAATAATAGCATACTTGCTTGCAAATTGGAATGATGCAGTAAAGAAGGAGAAAGTAATAATGGGGGAGCATGTGAGAATTGCTGGAGTGATTTCCTTGAGTAGGCAAGAGCAGGTGAGATTTAGTGCACAAGCAGAGGGGATGGGCTTAGAGATATGGGCAAATCCTCTAGAGGAGGGTTTCTACCTTGACACGAATGACATTGGGGGGTCAGGTAATTATTTGTTATAGAGGCTGCCCTGTGCACAATAGAAGTATCCCTGGGCTCAATCCATTATTTGACAGTAAGACCTCCACCGACCAAAAGCGTGCCTCCCCAAATGAAACCCACACACATAGTGTGAATTCCAACACACACTGACCCTACAAGACAGAGTACAACTGCCCCCCTAGGGTTTCCAAGGCTGTAAATCTTTATGGAAGTAGGAGTGGCTGGTGGATTTGAACTGCCACTATTTCCAAATCGTTGTTAGGGTATCATCCACCTTATAAAAATCTTAGTCCTCATCCCCTTACAGAAGGGTCACGGGGAAGAGATGAGCCAGTCAGGGTGCAGTGTAGCAACGATGAAATATAAAACGTTCCTCTAGTTCTTAAATGGTTCCTCCCCTCCACTATCACGATCCCAATTCTACCTTACAAATCCGGCTAGACCAGAGGATGTACACTGGGACAGATAGGAACTGGAAACACAGGGAATTCAGGACAGATTAACCCCTCAGGACCAGTGGTGAGAGTGGCGATATTGGGAGGGTGGAGAGAAGGTGGGGTAGAAAGGGGGAACCGATTACAAGGATCTACATGTAATCCCCTCCCTGGGGGACAGAGAACAGAAAAGTGGGTGAAGGGAGACATCAGACACTGTAAGATATGACAAAATAATAATAATTTATAAATTATCAAGGGTTCATGGGGGGGGCGGGGAGGGAGGGGAAAAATGAGGAGCTGATACCAAGGGCTCAAGTAGAAAGGAAATGTTTTGAGAATGATGATGGCAACAAATGTACAAATGTGCTTGACACAATAGATGGATGGATGGATTGTGATGAGTTGTATGAGCCCCCAATAAAATGATTAAAAAAAAAGAAATCTTAGTCCTCAAAATGTCATCTTTGTTCTTGAACACGTTAAATAGGTCTCCTGCATACTTGCCCAAAGCAATAGGTCATTTTTATTTCCTGACTGCTGTTCCTATGCATCCAAGTAAATTGAAATCCTTGACGTCAGTTTTTTTTCTCTATTTATTATATCATTTATTGGTCCAGTTTTGAGGATTTTTTTCCTTAACATTGCTTTATAATCCATACTCCAGGCTCTAGTCCTTGGTCTTCATCAGCAAGTGACTAAAGTCCTCCCTTTCAGCAAGCAAAGCAATGTCATCTGCATATCCAAATGTTGGCTACATTTCAATGATTAATAATTCAATCCTAATGCCGTGCTCATCTTCATATAGTCCAGTTTCTCAGATTATTTGATCAGCAGACTGAATAAGTATGGTACAAGGATACAACCCTGCCACAAACCTTTCTTGATTTTGAACCACGAAGTATCCCTTTATTCCGTTTGAATGACTGATTGCCTCTTGGTCTGTGTATAGGTGCCACATGAGCACAATCAAGTGTTCTGGAATTCACATTCTTCCTAATGTAATCTATAGTTTGTTATGATCCACATAGTTGAAAGCCTTTGCAGTCAATAAAACAAATTAAACACCTTTCTGGTATTCTCTGCTTTCAGCCAAGATCCAGCTGATGTCAGCAATGATAGCCCTCTTTGCATATCCTCTTCAGAATCCAACTTGAATTTCTGTTAGCTCCCTGGCAATGTATGGCTGTAATGATTTTTTCTAATTATATATATTTAAAATGTTACTTGCGTGTGATATTAATGATATTGTTGAATAATTTTTGCATTCTTTTGGATCACCTTGTTTGTAATAGACACAAATATGGACCTCTTCCAGTTAACTGGCCAGGTTGTTAGGCATAGACTACTAAGTATATTGGTTTGTTGAAACATTTCAATTGGCATTCCATTAAACCTGGAACCTTGATTTTGGCTAATGTCTTCAGTGCAGTTTGGACCTCTTCCTTCAGTATTATGCTGTCCCTTGAAATGGCTGAATGTTGACAAAGTGTTTTCAGTATAGGGCTGTTTATATGACTGCCATTTTCTTTGGATGCTTCCCAATTCCCTCAATACAGTGGTTACATGTTGGGCTGATAACTGCCAGGTCAGCAATTCAAAACCACCAGTGGTGCGAGACAGAGAATACAGTTTATTGATTTACTTCAAGGTATAGGTTCCTGCAACTATGGGAGGCTGGCAAGTCTAAAATCTGTTGGTCAGGTGACAAGAAGGGTGCAGAATATAGTGTTCTGGAAAACCAGAAGTGTCTACTTTAGTCTGGAGACAGAACACACCCTAGAGAAACTCTCTTTTTGCTCTCAAGGTGTTTGATTGATTGATTGAAGTCTGCCCACATTATGGAATGTAACAGGCTTTACGTGAGGCCTACTGATTCAATCACATCTGTCCATAACAGCTACCCTAGCCAAGTTGACACATTAAATTAACCATCACAAATATATTCCATCAGTGAAGTCAAATACTGGGGAAGCAACACTTTAACAACTAAGACATCTGAGTTCTCAAGTAGAGATGATTTCTGTATATATTTTTCTTATAGCTGTCCAGGCACTTATAGGGTATAGGTTCAGGCACTTATATGGGACTCATACATCTTACTGAACAGACTGAAGTGCCCAGCAAAACTGACCATCTGCGGCGTTATCTGGGACCAAGGTGGTTTAAAAGGTCTTTTTTTTTTTTTAAAGGTGAGAGTCTTTAACAGTCCTTTCCAGCAGGATTTTGCTTAAAAATTGCAACAACAACAGAAAATCATCAACCTAAAAAAGGAACCATCTCAGCACTGGTATTCCTGTACAATAATAAAACAAGACAAAATATTACAAAGTTGTGGGAACAATATTATTGCCTTTAAGGACTGCAGCTACCCACAGCACTAAAATATCATTAGACTGAGTGTGAGTCCAGGGCTGACACTCAACAACTGAATGGTTTCAGACAAGGCATGCAAACTCTTCAGCTTCAACTTCTTCAGCTGACAAATGGAGAGAACCATATCTACCACAGCGACCTCACAGGACTATTACACAGGAATGTATGTGAAAGTAAACCATACTGCACTTTTCTAATAAGAGGGATTATGACTACTCCTTGGGGTAGGGGTGGGGAGAGGGAAACGAAAATACCCTTCCTTTTTAGGAAGGAGAAAAGGAACCAAAACCATTTCTCTAAAACCTGAAAGCTATGTGGCACACACGGGCAGTGCACCAATTTCTTTCCTACATGGAGTGTACGAGTGAGATCTTGTGCAGTTGTGGCGTTCCCCCCCCCCCAAGGACTCCACTAGGACACACAGCAAAGTCTTCTCTAAGATACAAGCCAGACCACAACTGATAGGGGTAATTTTAGGCCCAATTCTTGGCAGCCTTGACAGGACTGACAGGGGTTTGGGAAAAGGTAGGCTGTAGTTATTCTTGAGCTTCCTGGGAGTCCTGACAGCTCATTGTTTCATAGGAAGCATGGAGATTTTCTGAATCTATCCTCTGGCAGGTGGCTCTGGGAGAAACAAAAAGGGCAGACTGAAAGGGGGGCTGTGATGAACCTTACAGGGTGGGAACTGAGGACTTGGAAAGTCTGGTTCTGGAAAACAGCATTCGCTGAACACCTATCTCTAGCCATTTCAGTGGCAAAATTACCTGGCAGATGGCATCTTCCCACCTGAAAGCCATGCTTAATATTCGGAGCCAGCGTTGAAAGAGGGAGCATGGAGCTCACTTTATGCATTTCCCAAATGGGGTCACTGAGGTTCTTTGGGAGGTGAGCTGACCAACTCAGGAGCACCCAGCTGATCTTGACCCCTGAACTAGTGCTCCTGCTGCACACCTGCTTCTCCCTGGAGCTTTTTTAGGGAAGACAAGAGAGTGGGATGCGGGGGGTGGGGGTGGGGGGGCTGTGGGAGGTGGGTGAGGGGTTATTCAGTATCATTTCATCATCACCCTACCAGCCTGGAGGCAGGTTCCCCAGGGAAAGGAGAAAAGGATGGTCCCGTCGGCAGGCACTTCCGGAAGCGCCCTCAAATGATTCCCAGCCGGGGTTCAGGCAGCTAGAGGGGCGCCAGGCGCAAAATCCAGCCAGCGGCCCTGGGAGGAGCCGACGCCGCAGGCGAGGAAGGGCGGGAAGCGAGGCCGCCTCCGCCTTCGCATAGACCCGCAGGCCTTTCAGGCAGCCGCGCTCGCGGCCGGGACCTAAGGCTGCCTCACTTCCGAACCGGGCTCGGACGTGTCCCTCTTCCTCGGGGCCCCTCCCATGGCTTCACCTCCCCCCACGGTCGTGGTCTCCGGCGCCTGGGCCCCACCCCCGGGCTGAGACGCTCGGCAGCTCTCGAAGAGGAGAGTGTGGCGGGAAAGGCCAGGGGCGACTAAGCCCGCTTTGCCTTAAACTTGGCCCCTCCCCACCCCGCTCTCCCCCTGCTCCGCACCCCAAGTCCCTAGGGTCTGCCTTCTGAAGGCGACAAGTTATCCCGGACCGCGAGAGTCTGAGAGCCTGTGAGAAACAGGACGGGGCCGGTTGAGAATTCCCCTCACGCGCCGCGCCGCGCCGCGCCGCGCCGCGCCCCGCCCCGCCCCGCCCCGCCGAGGTCGCGACTTGGGGATAAGTGGGGACAGGTGACCAGGGGGCGGCGCGCTGCTAACCTGGGGCGCGAGATTGGCCCAGGTCATTTGGACTCCAGCCAGGCGACGGGAGGGGAGAGTAGCCCTTAGGCCGGAGACAAAGCGGGAAACCGCCGTCACCACGCCTCGAGGGCGGGGGCGGGGCCTGTGGGGGCGGGGCTAGGGCGGGGCAACGCTGACGTAGCACCATAAGTAAGCCAATGACAGCCACCTCCTCGTGGAGGTTCCATAGTGTAGTGGTTATCACGTCTGCTTTACACGCAGAAGGTCCTGGGTTCGAGCCCCAGTGGAACCAAATGGCGAGCGTCACTTTTCAAATTTTTTCACGTATCCCCCAAAACTTAGCAAAAAAGTGAAATGCGAAGACAAAGTGATTTTCCTCTTCACTTTCTGTTATGTGTTTATATTTCTCAGCCCGTCATTATAGGAGAAGCATTCCTGGCAGTCCGCTGCCGCCATTGCCGGACCCACGAAACAGGCTGGGTCGAATTTGTTGTTCCTCCTGGTTCTGGGCGACCAGGGACAGTGGGTAGATCTTGGGCAAAAGACAACCTGGGCAAGTCCGGATAGGATAGTTCCCAAGTACTGTTGTAAATGTTCAACATGTCCTATCCGATATAACTCTCAAAATAATTCTATGAAATAGGAATTATTATCAGCATTTTTATAGGTGGGAAAAATTGAGGCGCAGAAACTTGACCGAAGTTACAAAGCAAGAACTGGGATTTGCACCCAGTAGGGCTGAAAATCTATGTCCCTTAATACTATATGTTGTTTCTCATAATTTACTTCACCAATTCCCCATCCTTGGCTATTACAATGGTTTCCAGTCGTGTTAATACAAGGAACGCAACAAGATACGTCTTTGAAGATAACTATCCCTCCCCTCCTAATTTAGTATGTTATGGGGTGAATAAGTACCAACAGGATGCCAAATTGCTTCCTAAGAGAGGGAATTGATGCCATTTTGATGCCATCTTGAATTCAAGAATGTTAGTGCTTACTGACAGGCGATTATGCAAGGTCACATACCCCCCCTCCCCTCCCCAAGAAGATGATGGCAGAGAAAGGATTAAGACCTGGGATTACAGATTCCAATTTCTATTTCCCCGATGTTTAAATATAGAATATAACCAATATCTTCCTTGACTAAACCAACCTCCAAAGGATGTATTGTGAGGCAGGTAACTGGGGGTAGGGGGTGGGGGTGGCAGGGAAGGGTTACCTTGATAGGGCTCAGCCCCAAACTGAAGAACTAAATGGATTAAGTTGCTTAAGGAGGCCAGAGCTCATGTTAATCCCCTGGTCCCGGGGAAGCTCTCCATTTCAGTCAGGAAGAGCTGCGGCCAGGACCAGGGGACAATGCCATGCCAGGTAGAAGGCTTCTTGTTACTGCTTCTCTTTGGCTGTGAAGGTATGTGCTCTTCAACCATTATCATTCACTAAATCATGCAACCGAATTCCTAATATCATTGAAATAGAATCGGATCAATTAAAAAAGCACTTTTGATTAGCAGTGCCTGTTATTGATTTTATATGTGTTAATAGCTACCAATTGTATTTGCGTGGATATGGTCCTTTAGGTCTTGCTACTGGCTCACCTTCAAAAGTCCAAAGGATGCTTAAAATGGCAAGGGGGGAAAATGGGTCTCAGGACCTGTGTAATATAGCTCTCGGTTGTACCAATGAATAAGACAATCTGATGTATTCTCAAAAAATTGTAGGAACCAGAGTGATTGTATAATTACGTCGTTCAAATTATACTGGGATGATCTAGAAGGTAGAGCGGATGTCATAATTCTGCTGGGACAACAGGTGTAAACCACGCCTGTCCCAAGCAAATCGGGATGTAAGGTGACTCTAGCTTAAATACGGATTAACCTAACACCCGGAGTACCACTGGACTCTAATCCAACTCCGAAAACCCTCAAAGACTTGACACATTCAGATAGTTTTAAATGTCTGTATATGACCCTGGTAGAAGTAGAGATGTGGTTAAATAGGGGCAAATTACAGGTAGGTCTCTACTATTGCCTTTAAATTCAACTTTCATATCCTATCTCCATCTTGGATAAAAGTCTTTCATAGCTCACTCAAGACTAACAACCCCAAATCCACCACCATGAAGGCCATTCTGACTCAAAGCAAGTCTATAGGACAGGATATAGAACGGCCCCCTTTGAGAGTCCAAGGCTGACAGCCTCATCTTTCTTCTGAAGAATGGCTGGTGGGTTCAAACTGCTGACTCTTCTGTTAGCAGCTCAGCGCATAACCACACAACCACCAGGGCTTCTCTGCAAGGTAACATACCCATGAACTCAGATTTCTTCTCATGACCATCAAGTCAATCCTGACGGACTTGATTAGTATATTATTCTAAGGTGTGCATACTTCTCTAGTGTAATTCTTCCTCGGATCCGCAAATAGACTTGTCTATTGTTTGGCTGAAAATTGAAGTACCGGGGTGAGTTCAGTTCCAGACTTGAAGGGTAACTCAGAGAGTTCCACCAGTCTCGGAGATTCCCAGTAAGCCTGGTCTCTTTTAGGATTTTGAGGTTCTGTTCCACGTGTTTCTCCTACTCTATCCTTCTAATGAAGCTCCTTTCAGGTTTCTGTAATCTGGATGGAAATATATCACTGGGCTTTTTTCCTGCGGTACCGCGAAGGGAAACCATAAGACCAAGAGTCTTCATCTAATTTACTCTTGGAGGTTGGTCTCGGTCCCACAGTGGCAGTGGCTCCTCATGACTGAGATGAAGTAAATGGATTGATTTCGATTCTACATTAAATGAGGATTCCTTTGAGAATGTGCAAGTCGTCAGAGTACGTTACTCTCTCTGTCTTATGATTGAAGCAGGCATATGTTTATCTGACATTGTATATTCAGAGTTAAATGCCAGTGATGATTTTCAAGGAATCTACTTTATTAATATCTATTATGTCACTACTTGCTCATGTTATTATATAAAAGCAAAACAATCACCAACCCTCACATTACAGGCGAGTGCCCTTCCACAGGGATATCAACCACCCAAAGATGATAGCTTGTTGTTGTTTTTAAGCAACTTCACTGAGATGTTATTTACATACCATTAAATTCACCCATTTAAAGTGTATAATCAGTAATTACAGTATATTCACAAGGTTATGCAAGCATCACACCATCTAATTTCAGAATATTTTTCATCATTCTCAAAAGAAGCTCCATGCCCGTTAGCAGTTATTCCCCATTACCCCTTCCCCAACCCCTGGCAACTACTCATCTACTTTCTTTATATAGACTTACCTATTTTGGACATTTCCTCTAAATTGAATTATACCATACATGACCTCTTGTCAAGCACTGAACCTAGTATTTGTTATTTATTTATTTTCAGATTCATCCATGTTGAAGCATTATGGAGAGCAGATTTATCCACAAATATGGCTGTCCCCTACAATACTAACACTTTCACACTGCATGCAATTTTCTTCTTTCTTCTCCATGAGAGGCACATCAATGCAGCAGCATGCTGTTTTCTCCTGTTTCTCAAATAGATTGGAAGCTGGCTACAAACAGCTTTGATCACTCCTCATATAATGCTTTGTTTCCCTTGACTTCATCTACTTCCACGGGAAGGAAAGCCTTGTATTTCATGAAAATGAATCAGAGAGACTAGAATAGCCTTTCTTAGTTGTCTAATAGGTAGGTACTTTTCTCTTGAGTTTACAAGGGTACATTTTGAGAAACAGGCAGGCCTGGAATGTTCTGAATGTGATAACTAGGGTCTCTCCATGGATTAGTACTTTGGGGAAAAGGACGGCAGGATCCCAGAGTGTATAAATCTCACCTTGGTGACTGGCAGACCTCTATGACTCTATAGTGAAAACGCATAGCCTATAGAAGAATCTCAAAAACAATTTAAGCGAGGGGGGGGGAACGGGACTATGCAACCACAGGATATAAATATAAAGCCTTTTCTATTTTCCCTTTAAAGGCTTACATGTTCTCTTTCTCTCTTGCCAACAATGTTATTTCCTAGTATTAGAAAATATTGTAGTCAAAATTGCTATTGCCTTTGTTCTTCAGTTTTTTGATTACATCATTGGGGGGGGGGGAGAGGCTGTTACAGCTGCCACATTGCTGCTCCCTTGGTGACAGCTTTTCCTGTAAATGCTTGTTGTTCCTTTTCTCTCTGCTCATTTCCATAAGGATCTGGCACCTCAGAACCCCAGGCTGCCTACAGACAAATGCTTTCTGGGGAAGGCAGCCTGGGAGGGAAAAAAAAAAAGAAAAGAAAACACACAACAAAAACTGCAAGAAATCTGCCCAACATCTGATTCAGCAGAGAAACGGACTCTGCAAACCAGGCCTTCCAAACTGGCTCTGCAAACCAGGCCTTCCATTTAGCCTTCTTCCTCCCCACAGGTAGACAGTGACAGCATCTTCTTCATCTCCCCCTCCATCCCACCCCACATTTTTGCCTTCTGCTTTGTTTTTATAGAAGGCAAGAACCACTGGCAGCTGTCCGTACACTCTGCCCCGTGATTTCTGGGTAATGCAAAGGGTCTTGCAGGCAGGGACGACAACGGGAAGGATTGGCTGAGCCTCTCATGAATGCTGAGTTTGCTCAGTTGCTACTAAAGAGATCCTCTTCAATGACAAACACTGCTTCTGGACCAAACTGATTTAGGGAGACACCCTTGCTTGTGGGTGCCCCTGAATAGGGTCTTGGTACAAATGATGTTTGCCCAACAGACAGCTCCTTTCAGAAGCTGCATTTTTGCCTTCCCCAGCTTCTCTTGAAGATGGGCATATGGGTGGAGTGTCTTCCAGATTAACCAACCCCCCAAGCCAACAAGATACTAATTATTCATCTGTTTTATAATTTATGGTGCACAGCTGCTGCCTGGAGTCGTGGGTACCCTAAGCGTTATGGCAGGACTTCAAACTAATTCAAATCTATTCAGTCAGGACTGATGTAACAAAATCGTAAGACTTGAGTTTTTTGAAAAATATAGGTGTACTGAATGAGAAAAATTACAGGTCTAAGACCTGGAATGGGCAACTCAGAGGAGGTGTAGTGAGCCCTTATAGAAGCCTAGGGTTAGAATGGAAAGTAAGACACATCCAATGTGGTGCAGCCGGTCACCATCTTTGAGTGGGACATGGTTGTTTCCAACTCTGCCCAGTTCAGAGATTTGGTTGCTATGCAACACTTACACTGCCCTCATTTTCTAAGAAAGAGATTAAGTTTCCAGCAAGGCATCAAACAGTATGCTTCCCCATTCCGGTTATCATGCCAGTATTTCCACCGTTTACAAATTCAGGCCCATTCCTGTTTCACTTCATCAGCCATGACTGAACTGGGAAGAACTGGGTTGAAGCCTTTGGGTGGTTAGAAGCATAAGTGCTTCCCCTCCTTTGCTAACTTAATGAATTTTTCAAAATCCTATAATGAGCGATAATAACAATAATAATTATCATCCTGTTCTTTCATTTTGCTTTCCCTAGTTTCTCAGCCCTTGTGGATTTTTTTCCTGGCAGATATTTACTTAGTTTGACATCTTCTAGAAAATAGTTTGGTGAGCTTTCATGAGTCTATTTTCATTTCATTTTTAACAGTTTTATTGGCGCTTAATTCACATATCATGCGATTCAATAGTTCAATCACATTGAGAAGAGTTTCATAATCATTGCCACAATCAATTTGAGAACATTGTCTTTCTTCTTGTACTCATTATCTCCCCATTTCTCCCCAATGTCCCCCACCATACCCCCAAGAAATCATTAATCCAGTTACTGTCTCTATAGATTTGCCTAACTTGGATTTCATATTCAGAAAAACATACATCTCCCACCCACCCATCCATTCCTTCCCCCCAAACCAGAAAACCTAACAATGACAAAGTAAAAAACTAGAACAAATTTAAAGTAGGTCAAATGGGACATCAAATAATAAGGTGTTCAATTTTAACCTAACTGCACCTGCAACAATCTACTTTCCACTGCACTCCACCTGTAGCAAGGCCATTCAATCCCTGCTCTGTGGTCAGAGAGAATTCACTGGAGGCTTAATCCACATGTATTTCCCCTTCATTTCAAAACAAAAAACGGAAACAACTTTAAAATGGGTCAAATGGAAGATCAAACAGTAAGGTATTACATTTGAATCTAATTACATCTGTCATAATGGACTTCACAAAGGCCTTTGTCTGATAACAAGACTATTCACATCCCTTGACTGTGGGGGGAAGTCAAATACTTGCTGCCAGACTACTGTCTCATCCCACAGCAGGGCTGGGCCTGCTCCCTGCTGCTGGAGACAATAGACTACCTCTCTGGAGCCTAAGGCCATTAGCTTGGTTCCTGGGCGGAGTTCACACCCAACTGATAATGGTTCCTATGGAGACCCAAAGTCTAGTTAAGCTGCTACCAGAAATCTAGGATCCGCCCATCTTGCCGCATGTACACCCCCAATCCCTCCTCCTTCTGTAGTGCATATGTCCCTAGATCACCTCCTCCCATCACTGTAATACCTGTAGCACAACCCTTTCCTGTGAAGTATGTCTTCACCTGTAATGTGGGGGCTTGCACGTCCCCAATGTCCCCAGAGAGTATAAAA
>NW_022103951.1:9568123-9570045 GCF_000313985.2 Echinops telfairi
TACCATTCCCTCCTTTGGATTTTATTACTTACAATCCTTGGATCACACAGGCCGGAGTGTTTCCTCCAGCTATTTTCATTTCACTTTTGCTTACAATGCATTATATTATTGAATTAATTTTTTTAACTTGCTTTTCCTTCTCTTGTTCATTTGCTCAGCCACACTGGGATTGTCATCTACTGAGGTATGTTACAGTAAGAAGGCTGGAGTTTACATAGATATGGTTTTTGAAGGATTTTTTCCAACCAAAAATCATTTAGAGGATTATCACCTTAAAAAATCATTTTTAAAGGTTTCACGTTTTCTAGTGGCAACAGTGTGTTTTCTGGGTGAGTTCTAATAATAGTATTTCACTAAGCGAATGCAAGTAAGCACGGTCTTAAATTGGATGGTAGAATCTTGAATCCAGTACCTTTTAAAATTGGATACCTGGATAGAGGCTTCCAAGGCTGAGCTTTGGAATACTCGAATGGGGGAAAGCATTGTCCTGCACATGGGTGTATCTGTGAGAATATTAGCTGGCTGTCCACACAGCAGAATTATGCTCGTTCAAAATGAAAGCTATCTGATAGTCATGAGCACTGAGTAAGGCTGGATTGCTGTGATTCTGGTCCTTGATGACATTTCTCAGTGGCGCTGACCACAGTTGCTTTCGAGTGACGTTTCTGACGCTCCTTCCCTCTGGGTCCCCACAGGATGAGGGCGAGGACCCCTGGTACCACAAAGCTTGCAAGTGTAATGGCCAAGGTGGTGACCATGCTCTGTGGTCTGCAGGAACCATCTCCTTAGAATGCATGCCAGGTAAGTATCCCCGATCCTTGGGTCACCGAATCTCAACAGTCCTTGGGGACACTCTGCTTCTCTTTTCAAGGCTCTTCTATGGTTTTCTCTAGTTTTCTGCTATGACCTCCAATCTGAAAAGTCCACCATGGCCACTGGGTCCACAAACTGTACCGATGGCACTGTTCAGAAGCAGGTTCCTGGCCCTTTACTTGGCCTGGGTGAGCTAGGAAGCTGGGCTCAAACATTCCATAGATTAGCTTCATGAACATTAGTAAAACTGAGGCCCAGGTTGTGATCCTGGTGGTGTCCCTCATTCATTCCAGACCTCCTGTTTTCTTCTGTCAAATCGTGGTGTGTGGACTGCACCTGGATATCTAAGACACAGCAAATATCCAGGTGCCAAGAGCCCGGCTGGTGTAGTGGTTACAGGTTGGGCTATGATCTGCAAGGTCCACAGTTCAACACCTCCAGCCATTCCTCGGGAGCAAGATGGGGCTTTCTACTCCTGTCAACAGTCAGCCTTAGAAACTCACATGGGGACAGTTCTATCCTGTCCTATAGACTTGCTATGAGTCAGCATCAATTCAATGGCAGTGAGTTGAGTTTTGAGTACCCAGAAACTTCAACTAAACTAAACGGCACATGGTTAGCTAAGCAATTCCTGGGAAGGTTGACATGCGCTCTGGCCAAAAGGGAAAGGGTAGGCCAACAGACCACACTTTGCTATAGGAGGTGTTCGGTGTCAAGATGCCCCAGAAAGGAAGTCAGTCCACACTCTCCTCTCATCCACCAGGCCAGGGCAACACATAAGCACAAAGTCCATTCATGGGTCACAAGGAAAACTGACAGTCAGTCCTCAGACGCCCCTTTCCACAAGTAGTCACTGTTATTTCTAGACTTGCTGGGGGAATCAAATCCAATCATTCAGTTGTTCTCTACCTGATTGTATAGGGTCCTGGTAGCGCTGTTGGGTAAGCATTGGATTGTTTACCACAAGGTCAGTGGTCAAGATTTTTGTTTTAATAGTTTTATTAGGGGCTCATATAACTCTTACCACAATCCATATCAATTTTGTAAAGCACATCTGTACATTCATTGCCCTCATCATTCTCAAAACATTTGCTCTCCATCTAAGCCCC
>NW_022103951.1:9571238-9585232 GCF_000313985.2 Echinops telfairi
CATCCAGCCTATCTTATTTAGACAGACCTGCGGAGATAATAGCATGCACAAAAACAAGACAGAGCAAAACAAAGCCACAATATCCAACAAAACCACCACCACCACAAACCACTGACAAAAAAAAACAAAACAAAACACAACAAGAAAGAAAAGCATGTAGTTAGTTCAAGGACTGTTTGTTGGCCTTTAGGAGTGTTTTCCAGTCCAGTCTGTTGGGGCGCCACGCCCTGGCCCCAAAGTCGGTGGTAAGGATTTACAGTCTCAGAAACCCTAGATGATGAATCGCACTTGAGCCCATGGCAATCGGTTTGGGTTTTGATTGTGGGTTGCCAGGGAGTTCTGCTTCACTGAACCCTGCAGGGACTCAGGCTGGAGGAGAAGCTGCTGTCTCAGTGTGGCTTCATCTCATCCACAGTCAGAAAAGGCCCCTGGGAGTTGAGGCCCTGGCCTCCAATGCTCCACTTTGGAAGCAGCACTGCTCACAATGGCTGCCACCTGACTGGAAGGGGGATGAGAAAGGTGAGATGTTCATGGTTCTGTTAGTTGTCATTGAGAGAATTCCAACTCACGGTGACTCCATGTGTGCAGAGAACTGTTCCTTATAGTTTTCAAGCAGCAGATGGCTAGGCAGGTCTTTCAGGGTATCTTTGTGTGGGTTTGAACCCCCAATCTTTCAGCTAGTAGGAGAGCCCTTAACCCACCCAGAGTTGCCAAGAAAGAAGCAACAGGCCATCGCCATGTTGTACTGGGTCCACTACAGGAGCCCTGGTGGGGCAGTGGGTTATGAGTTCGGCAGCACAAGGTCAGCAGTTTGAAGCAATTAACTGCTCTGCAGCAGAAAGATGAGGCTTTCTGTTCCCATAAGACTTCCAAAACCAAACCCACTGCCATTGAGTTGATGCTGACTCAGAATGACACTATAGGACAGGGTAGAACTGACCCCTGTGAGTTTTTGAGTCTATAACTCTTTATGAGAGTAGAAAGACCTGTCTTTCTCCTGAGGAGCTGGCTGGTGGTTTCAAACTGCTGACTTTGCAGTTCACAGCCCAACCTGTCACCCTTACACCACTAGGGCTCCTCCCCCACAAGACTTAGAGCCTAAGAAACCCACAGGGGGCAGTTCTACTCTGTTTTATATGGTCGCTTTGAGTTAGAATCAACTCGATGGCAGTGGGTTTGTTTTTTTTATACGGGGCCCACTATCGTTTTGAAATAAGGGTGAGTTTAGTTTGTTTGGAGTTTTTTGTTTGTTTGTTTGTTTCCTGCCTCAGGAGCACACACTCTGAGGAAGGAGCGAGCAGGCACAATGTTCAGAGCCTCAGTTCTTTTCACCGCTCCGAACCTACTTGACATAAAACTGTCCTTGCCACTCGTCCCCGCTCTCCCCCCCACTGAAACTTCCTGCAGGTTCCATCGCCTCCACCCAGAGGCGCCTGAGTAGAAAGGCGTTGCAATCAACTCCCCCCAAAGCAGCCATCAGAAAGCCCACAGAACACAGTTCTACTCTGACACTCATGGGGTGGTCCTGAGCAGGGATCGACTTGGCTGGCGGTGGGAACGTTTTCTACGTTTCTATTGTCATCACTTTTCATGGAAACCACTTTGGCTCAGCTCCATTCAGGATACCTGTTGGCACTCCATGGCCTCAGCGGATACCATCATGAAATGGAGGTGCGAGATGCCCAACCCATAGTAAAACCCTAACCATCCTCTTGGGAGTCAGTTCAACCCTCTTTTAGCAAGTGCCTATTATGGACTCGTCAGGAATCATAGCAGACTCGATGGCACATTGTTTTATTATGAGTTAGGTACCCCCAAATGAAGGCATTGCCCTATCTGTCGAAGTTGAACAATGTTCTTTTCCCTAGGGGACTGAGGCTTTCTGGAAGTCCCTTCCAAGGAAGTGCTTTTGAAGGGGAAAGGGAATAGGGATTACTTATAGGGACTGGCTTCATAGATGCCCAGGAGGCCTGCCCTGGAGACCATCCACCTGGGCATGGGGGATATGAAGAGGACCCTGGTCCCCAAGCTCTCTCCCCTATACAGATGGCACACACTGAAGTACCATATATACCCAAGTATAAGCTGACCTGAATATCTGCCAAGGCACCTAATTTTACCACAAAACTGCATTAAAAATGTGCTGAAAAACTTGGCTTATACATGAGTATATACAGTACTTGGAATTTTAAAGTTAGAAATTCTTTTTGTTTAAGTGCTCACTCCAGTGTGTGTGTGTGTACTTGCTTCTTCACAACACAAATAATACCAGGAAGGAAAGAACACAATTTTGGTGTTAAATGGTCGATTTATTAGTGATAATTGGTTCTTCCGTGAAAAAAAGATGATTCTGGGAAGGGGGGCTAGCCACCACCTCCCACAATTAGCCACCAGGGCCTCTGATCCTTCATTAGAAAATTAAAAATGATGCTCAGATTCTCTGGATTCTGAGATTCAGTCCTTCCAAAAGAGCCGACTTTAGGAAAGGTGACCACCTCCTTACATTGTAGCTACCTAATCTTCAGTTTAGCATTATTAAAATGACGTAAAGATCTGGCTTTACCACAGTTGAGCCAAGATTAGCGCCCTGGGCCTCTGAGGAGGTGAATAGGGTAGGCAAGGCTTAACATGCAGATGAAATCAAGTGGTGCAAATTCATGCTCCAAAGAGCCATGTGGCAACTGATATCATCGCTATAATAACATCCCATTGGGCAGAAAACCAGGGAGGGGCACAATCCGTGGGCATCTCAGAAACAGCCCCTCAATGCCATCCATGTTCTTATTTCTGTTCCTGTCTAGTTTACACTCAATCAGGAAAAGTTGACCTGGGCCACAAGTCAACTTCCTCCTCCCTGGGCTCTCCGCCCAGTTTCTGCCATTATCTCTGCTCCCCCCAAGTGGCTCCCCAAGGTGTTGGTTGATTCCTTCCTTCCTCCATCCTTCCCACTCACACGCGGAGTGCCTAGGCCACAGAGGCGGAGGCCAACACATTGCTCAGCAAGACAGGTATGGGAAGCTGACTGTCACATGGTCACAACGAGGCAGCCACCCTGTGGGACCCTTATCCAGCTAGGGTGGGCAGGGGAGGCAGGCAGAGAGCTCACAGGTGAGTAGATGTGGTGAAGGGAGGGCCAAGGGAGGGGCCAGATGGTTGGGGGTAACGGAAGCAGCAAATCTAGAAACCGCCTTAAGGGGAGGCCTCTCTGCCACGCAAGAAGAGCAAGGATGCCCAGATTCAGAGGAACCCAGCCAGAAGATGAATCAGCCCTTGGCATATTGCGCTTTACATCCTGAGGGCAGCAGGCCATCACTAAAGGGCCTGAAGCCGGGACAACATCTTCAGAAAGTCCTCTGACCCAGGCCTGGAAAATAGAGTCAGGGGACTACTAGGTGGCTTTGGGGAATCTGGAAAGGAAAGGAAAAGGTTCTGGGTGGAGGGGCTAAAAAATATAAAGGCCGGAAGAGGCTTAAGAATATGTGGTAGCTGGCGAAACAGGATCAGGTGGTAAACTGACCATGGAAAGAGGAGGTGCCGAGGAAATAAGAGGTCTATAACTGGCCTGTCATTTACTCCAGAGTGCTAGCAAGGTCATGTTTGCTGCTTGCCGAAATCAAAAGACATCCAGTTTGAGGTGCTCCTTGTCATGGCCTTTGAAGAGTTGAGAGGACTTTTGAACTTCCATTCTCTTCTCTTTGGACCACATGACACCGCTCCCCGCCCCCGCCCCCCACACACACACAGGCACCCTACAGCTCACAGTGCCACCGCAAGGCAGCCTTCTCATTGGTGGCTCCTCTCTTTGCCCAAGTTTCCTGAGGGAACCCATAGCTGAGATCTCCTCGGCCCCATCATGCTCCAGCTCCCTCAAGGGAGCCAACTTCCAGCTGAGCTCAGTCCCCCGCCACACAGCGCTGGCACAGGGGCTGCCACCATCAGGCCTCTTCAGCAACACTCAGCGCATGTCAGATGAGACCTAGCTCTTCCAAATCCACAGACTTGGCTATGTTGTCCATGAGGTATAGTCTCTCTAATCACCTGCATGTTCTCTCAGTCTCTCTCTCTCTCTCTCTCTCACACACACACACACACACACACACATACACAGAGAGAGAGAGAGTTTCTTACTTCTTAGGACAAACACAGACGGGGTCTGGTCTTCTTGGGAGGATGTGATGGGGTGTGGGAGCAGGTCAGAATAAAGTAGAGGATTATTGGATTTCTGGCGAGAAAAACAAGTATGCAAAACTCAAGAAGACAGCAATATCTTCTCATGAATGCACCCTATGCACGCAAATATTAGCTGCTACTTTCAGGCCAGGCACTAAGCACCTTACAAACCTCATTCATTTAATCTCATAGACATGTTTGGGAGGTGAGTCCTATTACCACACCCATTTCCCAGAGCAGTTAAATAGCTGGCCCGAGCTCACTCCATGGTGCCCTGGTGTTTGGCCTTGACCAGGCTTTATCCTGCCGCCCCGGCCATACTCCACAGCAATGAGATCAGAATTTCTGCGGGTGTGGTCTGAACACGGGCAGCCTAGCCTGAGACCCAGTGGTCTGGAGCCTCCACTATGTAACCTGAGCCAGTCACCAGGGCCTCCAAGATCTCCAGGGCCACCACCACTGACAAGTCCCTGCCCATTGGTTAGGCACTGGGCTGCTAATGGCAAGGTTAGTGGTTTGAACCCACCAGACACTCCACAGAAGAAAAAGGAAGCTATCTGTTCTCTTAAAGATTGACAGCTTCAGAAACTCATCAGGGGACATTCTACTCTGACTTCTAGGGTCCCTATGACACGTCAATGGTAGTGGGATTGGTCTTAACTGCTAGCTTATCTCATGCCGAAGAGAATGCAAAGGCATGGGGCAAACAGGAGGGGAGCAAGTGCAACATGAAGAATCCGGTGACGGAGAGTGGTGACCCTCCGTGGGGAGACAGAGGGGGAAGAGGGGAAGAAAAAGTCTGTTACCATAGAGCAAAGGCAACAACAAACCAACAAATATATGAGAGAGGTTCCCCCATCAAATGCGAGAGCTGGAGGAGGCTGTGTTAGTCAGGGTACATTACAGACACAAATCCACAAAAAATCATATGTATAAAGGAGGGTTTTATATAAAAGGCAAGCGCATATCAAGAAAACATCACAACCCAGTGCTGCCCAAGCCCACAAGTTCAACATTAGCTCATATATCCAACACCAATCCACAAAGTCCTCATCCATCTCACAAAACACAAGCAGTAACTGACTGTAGGAGGAAAGCCAGATCAATGAACGTGTAAGCATCTCAGGGATGGCAGGGGGCTCCACACGGCTGCTCCAGCACCCAGGGCTGCATCGGGGTAGGTCCATGCGGCTTCTCCTCAGAGATATCTTGCAGGAAGTGAGCCTTGCAAGCTGAAGTAGGGAACTGGCTAAGGCAACTGCACCCTGGTCTGACCATCAGAAAGCAAGAGATCTGAGAACTAGAAACGCAAGGCTCACTGAGCCATTTACCTCTCCGCCCTTCAATTAACCCCACATGTGTTCATCAGCCAGGTTGGCACAATAAACTTTAACTATCTCAGAGACATTCAAGGTATTCACATGTAGAATCTGACAAGTTAGTAAACTGAGAGAACACAATGACCAACAGGGCCAGCTGAGGGCCAGCTTTCTGAAGCCAGGGCTCATCTTCTAGGTGAGAAGTGAGTTAGAGAGGTGGAGTTGCCAAGTCTACAGGCACCAGGCCCTCTGAACCCACCCGTCAGCCAAATGCCTTCCCTGCCAGGCCAAGAGTCTCAAACGGGTGCTGTGAAAGTGTGCGCTTTAAAAATCCAGTTGCTCTGGGGCTAGTTCCTGGAACTGGCCCTCTCCACGCTCCCCTGAGGATTCAGCTATACAAGGCCGGAGGGAGCGGTCCCAAAGTGCTCCTGGTCCCTCTTTCAGAAAGAGATATGATTCGAATGGGCTCTCTAAGTCTTGGACACATGATACATTACAAATGCTGCTCCCTCAGCCCCAGCCCTGCTGAGCTATTTCTTTGGTGTGTTGGGCCATAAGGTTAAACACCCTCTGGCCAGAGGCCAGAAGGTGTCCTTCCATCTTGGGCCTCTGGAGACAGGCCATGACTGCCCCTGCAGGCCCTCTGGAGTCTTGGGATGACTTTCATTTAGTCTTGAAAGACTTTTGCCTTTGTTTTACGGAGAAAGGTGATGATGCCCTAGTACTCATGCTCAGCTCTTCAACCTCAAGGCAAATTCACACCTAGAAAAGGCATGGACTTGACCTCTGATCAGAGAATGAAAGAAATGCATTTGCATGGCTTTATTCTTTTGGGTTTTTTGTTTGTTTGTTTGTTTGTTTGTTTCCTAGAGAAATCCAATTAGGAACTGGCTTTGGATACAAGTGGGAACCCTCCTAGAGAGTGGTTTATTGAGGTAGATTCACATTGTAAGAAGACTAAAGACAGGAAGCGACTCAAGAGGTAGCAAGGCCGAGGACTCCGGAGTTCTCTTGCCCTTATCCTCAGGGTGCAAAGTGGTGACTGTTGCTCCAGCCACCAGGCCAACCAATGTGCTAGGCACTGAGACAAAGGAGAGGCAAGCACCATTCGGTCAGAAATCAATCCTCAGTGGACATACTTTTATGTCTTACTGGCCAGAGATGGTGTCACTTGGCCACTTCCATCTGCCAGGGAGCCTGGGAAGTGTACTTTTAGCTGGCCACCTTGCTGGCCCCAACAAATTGAGGGTTCTTTCCTCAGAAAGAAGGGGAGAATGACTACTGAGTTGGCAGCCGGCAGTCTCTGACCAGGTAATTCCACAATGTCCTTAGCATGCAGCGGCATGGCAATTAGCATATAATATTCAGCTTTGGCTATTCTTATTGGGAGAAAGCAGTTCCTTTCAAGCCTTCCTATTCAACAGTCACTCCCCCCACCCTTTTTTTATTAGATGGTGAGAAAACTGCAATTTACAAGTGGGAAGTCAGTCTCAATGTTTAATTGCCCCTCTTGACTCTCACCGTTGTTTGGTTCCTCTAATTGGCATCATATACTTTCCGAGGCAAATTAGGGACCCTGCGACATCATGAAGGGGGGCTAGCCCTGTGTTCACGAGGAAACTCAAGACGAGCAGCATTTAAATACGACATTTTACCACAAAATGCTTGGTCTCTAAACATGGGCAAGAGGGTGTACTATTTGTGAAAATGGCCCCACTCCCTCGAGGGCAAAACTGACTTCTCCACTGTCTTCTTGGCTGAGCCTCAATCTCATTCCAGATTGCGCTTCATTGTGAGCTGTGCCGGCAAGTAAAACAAGTCTCCAGCTTCTAAAGTGCAAATAAGATGTCTGTCTTATCATTTCCGTCTTCTTGTCGTGTCTGCAAAATCAAGATTCTGCATATGTGAATGTTCTTTTGTCTTCCTTTTCCCCAGAATGCCCATATCATAAACCTTTGGGTTTTGAATCAGGAGCGCTGGCTCCAGACCAGATCACCTGCTCCCATCCAGAACAATATGTTGGCTGGCATTCCTCATGGACTGCAAACAAGGCTCGGCTCAATAGTCAAGGCTTTGGGTAAGCAGGTGATGTTGAAAAGTATATGTTACATACTCGCTAATAAATAAATGGCACAGAATGCACAACATTTTTCAATACTGAGTGCTTTCCATTCACTGAAAACTGTGAACAAGACCGCAGAGGCCTTTGTCTTCCAGAGGCACAGAGTGTAGAGGGGAGATGGACTGTAAGCCAATAATCAGCCAGCTGACTGTTCAGGAAGCGTGATGAGTATGATGAAGGAGAGGAAGAGCTTGGCAATTTCAAGCACCGGGGAAGGCTTTCTAAGGAAAAAAAGACTTGGCCAGGTTGGGGAGGGAAGTAGGGGCATAGCACAGGCAAGGGCCCTGTGCTGGCAAGATACCTCAAGCATGTGGCTGGGGACACTGACGACAACGAAGCTACAACATCAATGAGAAGAGGCTGGAGAGGTAGGCAGATGTCTGATCATGTAGAGCCTGACAAGAAACCAGTGGTTCTCAACCTTCCTCATACCACAAGCCTTTCATACAGTTCCTCTTGTTGTGGTGACCCGCCCCCCCATAACATTATTTTCGTTGCTACTTCATAACTGTCGTTTTGCTACTGTTATTGTCATGTAAATCTCCGATAGGCAGGATGTATTTTCATTGTTACAAATTGAACCTAATTAAAGCACAGTGATGAATCACAAAAACAATATGTAATTATGTATTGTGAACTCTTTATTTCTAATGACAAATAAATGAAATTTTGTCTTGAAGCATGGTGTAGCATGGGTAACAGTCGTCACTCCCGTATGTGGGTGTGTCTGCATGTGGGCGGACCCACCTGGAAATGGATAGAGGAGAGGTGTCTTGGTTCCTAAGACCATAGGAAATATGTGTTTTCCGATGGCCTTAGGCGACCCCTGTGAAAGGGTCATTCGACTCACAAAGGGGTCACGACCCACAGGTTGAGAATTGCTGCAAGAAATGTTCATGGCTATGGTCCTTCAAACCAAACTGACTGCCATAGAGGCGATGTTGACTCATGGCGACCCTATTGGGCAGACTAGAACTGCCCCTGTGAGTTTCCGAAACGGAAACTGTTCATGGGAGTAAAAAGCCCTGTCTTTTTCCTGAGGAGCAGCTGCTGATTTCCAACTGTTGACCTTACGGATTGTGACCCAAGTCAAATATCACAAAGGCTGGACACTCTTACAGATAGCCTCTCGGTGCTAATAAGACTGTGGCTAGATTGCTGGTCTTTGCTGGGGGAGGGGTGTGTGCCTTCAGGCGCTGGCATCCCCTTCACAGATGATACCCCCTGGCCCTCATGATGGGAAGGGCTTCTGATGTCATTGTGTGTTTCTGGCAGGTGCGCCTGGCTCTCCAAGTTCCAGGACAGCAGCCAGTGGTTACAAATTGATCTGAAGGAGATCAAGGTGATTTCAGGGATCCTCACCCAGGGGCGCTGTGACATCGATGAATGGATGACCAAGTACAGTGTGCAGTACAGGACCGATGAGAGCCTGAACTGGATTTATTATAAGGACCAGACAGGAAACAACCGGGTAAGTCAGGCCTCCATCCCAAACCACTTGTAGGTCCTGGGCTCTTGAGTGCCTCCCTTCTCTGTGTTCCCACAGCCATCTTCTGTCAAATCACTGCGTGGTAGCAAGGCAGGCTGCTTCCCCACCAAACGCATGCTCTCAGAGGGTGGGGCAGGCAGGAGTCTTTCCTGGCTGAATCCTTGGCATCCAGTGCAATGTGTGGGCCCATGAATGGCACACTTGTGTGCTTAAGAAATAATTGTTGGAATTTTCATGTCAGCACATAGTTGCTTGAAGAATCAGGATGGGCCACGTGCACTATTCCTCACTCACTGGTTCACTGAACACTGTTTCACTGGTCTCACGTGCTCTGTTGTTAATGCCAGTAGGGGACAGTCCATTTACCTAGGTCTGGCCTTGACTCACTATTGATTGAGGCTGAATGCTGGGAATCTTCTGACAATCCAGAAAGTTAGCCTTTTCAGTGACATAAAATGGTCAAAAGGATTCCACCAGTGCTGATGCCGAGGTTCTGGCTTAGGAACTTTTACAAAGTCAGAGCAGCTTTCGGAGACCCCTGGGCAACGTGATCTCCTTTTAACCTTGACCCTCGTGATGTAATGGTTGACCGTTGGACTGCTAACTTCAAGGTCAGCAGTTTGAAACCACCAGGAACAGTTCTACCCTGCCCGATAGGGTCACAATGAGTCAAGACGGACTCGATGGCCGGAAGTTTGGTTTTGGTTTGCCCAGGACTGAAGTCGTGCTCCCTGAGGACTGTACTCATGGGATCTGGAAAATACATATATATTTTTCCTATAAATGTATTTCAAGATATAAATATCAAAAAAGTTTGTTGGAAATTTCCCTTCTCCTTAAATTCCGCTTTCCTGGACCCTTTTGAAGCTCCCTTGTACATATAGCTGATGAATAAAAATAAAGGAAAAACTCAATAGTGGTTTAGGAATATAAATGTCATTTTGCTGAAGTATAAAAACTTCCCTAGACTAATTTGGACACTTTGTCCAGTTAAATAACGGCATGTGGCTGAGATTAAGAAGGTGCTGTACTCACGCTTAACAACTTGTACAGCAAGATAAACACGGGCTGCAGTTTCAAGGAGCCTGAACGTAACAGGAAGAAACATCTTGATACTTGGACATCGTGTTTCATTTTCATTCTGATTAATTGACTTTTAAAAACAAAACAAAAAAGAACCGAAGAAAGTTTTACTGTGACTTGAAGGTTTCAGTTGGCTTTTAACAAGTCGAGGCTAGAGTTCTCTTTCAAGCCCTGTATGTACATGGAAGCCTCTCTAGTTTGCGAGGGCCACTTCACTCCGGCCGGCACTTGTGCAATCTGCAAAAGCCAGTGCCACCGTCCTCTCTTTACTTGGCTCCAGCTTTGAGTGGGTTCAGGGTCAAGCAGCCTAGAGTGGGGTGAAGGTTACTAGTGGGAAGAAAAGCAGGATTGGGCCTGACAAGAGCCTTCTTGTACTGAGTAAATGAGGCCAACGTGGAGAGCAGGTGTTTTCAGGAGATAATCCCCAAAGGAAAAGACAAGTTCCCATGTCAATGAGAAGAGTATGCTAACTCTGGAAAGTACAAAGAATGATTGCTTTCTTTGGAACTGCTTTCACACATCCCTAGCACCTGAAGTATATCTGTACCATTATATGCTCGAAAAACACTAAACAAAACCTTTTCTCCCTACTCTGAGCATTTGCCTCCTGCCATCCAGAATCTTTCCTGTAGCTTTTAGTTCCTTTTGAAAAACTTTTCCCAAAGCCCAACATGTATTTGCCATTTGTATTGATGGAGGGACACACACACTTAACTCTGGCTCACAACGTCAGTGGCAACTCAAGTCCCACCACTTTGGCAATCCTTTCAACATAAGAATATGCTTCTTACAAGCGTAACCTGTTTTTTTTCCCCAAAGCTTTTTGTCCACTGGCATGATGGAAATGTTCACATTTGCACTGTCCAATATAATAGCCACTCATCACATGTGACTACTGAGTATTTGAAATGTGGCCAGGCTGATGGAAGGGAATGAACTATATTTTCATGTAATTTTAATTCATTTTGATTGAAATAGCTGCATGGTGGCTAGTGGCACCCATGCTGAAAGGTGCAGTTCTAGCTGTCTCTATGTAGTGACTCCTAAATGCTCCAAGCATGTAAGAGCTGATTTTCCTTCCATGTCAGATTTGGTAGGCACTTGCACATTCTCCGGAGGAGCTCTGGTGGCACTGTGGTTGGCTGCTAACTCAAAGGTCTATGGTTCAAAGCCACCAGCTTCTCCGTGGGAGAAAGGTGTGGCCGTAAGACATGGGAGGGCGCATGGGAGCACAACCATGAGATCTATATGTATTGCCGAAGATCTTTCTAGACATGTATTTCTGGGTGCTGCAGGCACTTTCAAGGATAGAGTCAAGCACGCAAAGGGCAAAGTTCTGACAACTTATTAGCCATAATGAAACCCCTTGAAGGAGGGAGTCACTGGGATTAGGGGTTTAGGGCCACAATCTTGGGGGACATTGAGGTCAACTGGTATAACATAGTCCACAACGACAATGGTTACATTCTACTCTGGTGAGCAGCACCAGGGTCTTAAATGTTTGCAAGTTTTTAGTTGCATCTAAGATGAAACTATTGGTTTCTCCCCACCTGGAACAAAGAATGAAGAAAACTGAAGATGCAATATATAGGATTGGTCCAAAACACTAATGGACCATTTGAACCACGGCCTCTGAAGATCCAGAGGGGGCTCAGCTACCACTACAGACTACTCTGATTTGGGATTACAATAGAAGGCCCTAGGCAGAGTGGAGGAAAAACATATAAAACAATTTTAAAATCATAAAAATAAACAGACTTATTGGTATGTTAGAAACTGGTGGAATCCCCAAGACTATGGCCCTTATAATATTCTTCAAACTTAAAAGATCCCCCTGGGATTAACTTTCAGCCAAACAACAGACAGGCCTAGAAAGTAAATAATAAAAGAACATGCTCCACAGAGTGCTGAAGCACATGAAAATGAAAAGGTAGCATTTGTCCCCACAGAAAACAGAAAGAGACAGGGAAGCTCAAATGGAAACGGGGAACAAATTGAGAGAGGAAGTGGGAAAAGTGCTATTACTTCATAGGGATTGCAACTAAGGTCCTAAAACAAAAGGAGTATAAATTGTAGATTGGAAAATGAATTAAACTAATTTGCTCTGTATATCTTCACCCAAGCCACAATAAAGATTTTTTTAAAAAAAGACAGCTTTTAGCTCTGTCCTTTTGTCCTAGAAGGTAACTACGGGTTGCACTCAACTCAACAACAATGGCTGGGGCTTGTCGATGCCCTGAAAGGTGCCTTTCACTACCTTCTGTGATTTTAAGCACTGGGAACCGCTCCAGACAGGACTCATTCTTCTTTTTCCTTCACTGGATGTGGTGGTAACAGACTTTCCCTTCTTCCTTTAGGTCTTCTACGGCAATTCAGACCGCACCTCCATAGTCCAGAACCTGTTGCGGCCCCCCATCATTTCCCGCTTCATCCGGCTGATCCCGCTGGGCTGGCATGTCCGCATCGCCATCCGGATGGAGTTGCTGGAGTGCCTCAGCAAGTGTGCCTAACGCCTGTCTCAGCTGAGGGCCCGTCACGGGGAGGTGGGCACTGGGCCGGCCTGCTGAAGATACTCTGACATGCCGAGAGTGTAAGACATGGAAAAATAAAAATAATTTTTAAATGATCAAGGGTCCGTGAGGAAGGGAGGGCGGGAAGGGGGAGGGGGAAACAATGAGGAGCTGATACCAAGGGGCTCAAGTAGAAAGAAAATGTTTTGAGAATGATGCTGGCAACAAATGTACAAATGTGCTTGGCACAATGGATGGATGTACGGATTGTGATCAGAGTTGTACGTGCCTCCAATAAAATGATTTCTAAACGAGAAAAATAAGAACAGGGTTGTATTGTACAAGCATTTTTAAAAGCAGAACCGGGTAGAGAATATTTCATGTTTTAAAAGATACCATTTCTAATTTCAATGAAAGGAAAAAAGAAAAATGAATTTATTTCCCACTTAGGGCCAAAGAAAATCAGAACAAAGAACATGTCCCTAAAAACAATTTTCGTACAAAAGCCTCAGTCACAGGGGTAATTTGCTGCTCTTGGGTTTTGTCTCAGTGACACTGAAAGGTGTAGTCCTAGAGGAACACAAAGCAGCCCTGGGAATTGGAATCATCTTCTACTTTCCCATATTCAATACAGAAAACAACTTCCCAAAGCCTCACTTCGAATGCACAAGGGCCTTACCGTTTCTCCCAGTTTCATTTTAATCTGATCATAGCCTAACGATCCAGAAAGAGTGAGGTAAGGAGTTCAACGGTGACAAAGGCAGAATTATGTGAGCGTAGACAGAAACAGTGAGGTAAGGAGTTCAACGGTGACAAAGGCAGAATTATGTGAGGGTAGATATGAGCCCATCTCACAATTGCCCCAGTTTCCTGAGAATCTGGTCCACTACCAAATATCCCGAGCAGAAGAGCCTCTACTGCTGAGTTTTCTCTGAGAAGATGGGTTTGGTCTTCAGCCCCATGCAGCCATCCGGGCACTGGGAGGGGCCCAGAGCTTTTCTCACATGCAATTCCATTCTTCACATTATCCAGGTCTATGGTCTCCATTCAGGTGAGAGTAGCCATGTTTCCCTGTGGTTATGGAATATATCTTTCCTGATCCAAAATAGCCAGAACACACTGGAAGTTTCCTTTATTTGGCTAGCCTTTTTCAACAAGCTTCACATTTTGAGAACAGTTGGCCCAGGAGAGAGCAATCACTATTGTGGAGGAGGTCCATGAGTTGAATACATGTTTTATAAAAAGTGGTTAGGATCTCTCACACACACACACACACACACACACACACACACACACACACA
>NW_022103951.1:9585718-9588299 GCF_000313985.2 Echinops telfairi
CACACACACACACACACACACACACACAGATAATGCATCTATTCCCCTGGAGAGGCCAGCTCACACACACACACACACACACACACACACAGAATGCATCTATTCCCCTGGAGAGGCCAGCTCTCTAATCTCTGCTCATGGCTTGAAATCTCTGGAAAGAAATAGACCTGGACAGAAACAGTTGAATATGCAGAGAGCTAAGGGAAGGATGTTTAAGTCTTTTTTTGGTCATTTTTCTCACTTTGCCTGAGAGAGGCTGTTAAGGGGGGTGAGCAAGAGATATATATGGAATATAGGAATTTAGAGGAGATGGAAACAGAGGCTGAGTGAGGATCCACAAGAGATGGGAATTGAGACTGGCTTGGCTGTAGTGTGACATTGGCCAGCAGCTCATTTCTCTGAGCTACTCATGATGCCATGTCATGCTAACAGGACCTCGAACATTCTATTCACCTTCTTTGTAATGGGCCAGTCTCCCCCAAGTTCCAGAGCATCTTCCTCATCTTATGTTGTATTCTTGAATCTGGAAAAATTATTTCCTTGCCGGAGAGCTTCCATCTCCTCTCAAATAAAAATAGACCACTTCAGGGTGGGAGGAACATCCATCTCTGCCCTTAGGACACGAGGACAAAGGAGTTTGATAGGAAGTCTGAATGGAGACTCTTCTTTGAAAAGTTGAACTGCATTTGCGTCATTGCACAGTTTGTCAGAGAAACTGGCAGTAAGCAGAGTTAAGGACTTTTTCAACTGGTACATCAGATACAGGATGGAAGAGTCACTCTTCACTGCCATTGAATCGATGCTGACTCATAATTACCATATAGGACAGGGTAGAACTGTCCCTGTGAATTCAGAGACTGTAACTGTTTACAGGAGTAGCAAACCTCATCTTGCTCCTGAGGAGTGGGCTGAAGGTTTAGAACTGCCAACCTTGCGGATTGCAGCCCAACTCCTAACCCCATACACCACCACCGTGTAGGTGTAGAGGAGACAGAAGAGTAGAGTACAGGAAAAATGGCAAAAATGAGACAGGGTGGGGCTCACCAAATAATCAGGGAGGGTGGAAATCATTGTTTTGTAATAGCTTTATTGAGATAAAGTTCACATACCATACAATTCACCCATTTAAAATGTACAAGGCAATGGCTTTTAATATATTCACAGAGTTGTGCAACTATCCCCACAATCAATTACTGAACATTCTGATCCTTCCAAGAAGAAACCCCATATCCATTAGCAATCAATCACTCCTCATCTGTCCCATTCCCCATTCTCCCAGCCCCTGGCAACCACCAATCTGCTTTTTGTCTCTATAGATTTGCCTGTCCTGGACATTGGTATAAACGGAATAATACAATATGTGGCGTTTGGTGTCTGACTTCTTCCACTTAACATGTTTCCAAGGTTCTTCCATGTTGTACCATGTATCGATACTTCATTCCTTTCTATGACTAAATCATACACCTGTGCCTCATTTATCAACTATCTCACTTTCCAACATTTTGCAATTACAACAATAGTAAAACATATACTATCCAACCATTATGTACACTAATAATGTAATTCTGGCAGTAATAAATGCTGAGGTACCAGGTCAGAGTAATGATTAAGGCTGGGCCATGATTCTCATTGTTTTGGCAGTGATACAATGATACAATTTGGCAGTTATGTAATCATGTATTGACCTTCCATTTTTCATAATGATTTTTACATAACGACCTGACATTTGGAACAGAAAGATTGTCGATAAGTGAGGAGTGAGTGTGTTCCATTGTATGCATATACCACATTTTGTGTATACATTCATTAGATGCTAGATTTTTCAGTTGTTTCCACTTTTTGGCTATTATCAATAATGCTACTATGAATCTTTGTATTCAAGATTTTGTGCAGATTTATGTTTTCATTTCTCTTGGGTATATCTAGGGGAATTACTGGGTCATATGGCAACTTTTCAACATGTTGAAGAATGTCTATACTGTTTTCCACAGAGACTGTACCATTTTACATTCCCACCAGCAGTCTATGAGGGCTCCATTTTCTCCACATCTGTATCAACCCTTATTATTATCAGGCTTTTTGGTTCTCACCCTAGTGGGTGTGACGTAGTATCCCACTGTGACCTTGATTTGCAGCTCCCTAATGACTGATATTGAGCATCTTTTCACGTACTGATTGGCCATTTGTATATCTTCTTTGGAGAAATCTCTATTTCGATCCATTGCCCATTTAAAATTGATTTATTTGTCTTTTATTATTAGATTGTATGTGTTTTAAAAAGATTTATTCTGGGTATAACTCCCTTCTCAGATTGGCAAATATTTTCTCCTATTCTGTCACTTACTTGTCCTTTCACTTTCTTGGAGCTGTCGAGGGGGAAATTTTATAGATATATTTTTATATGAAGTCCACTTTACCCTTTTCCTTCGGGTGGTTATGTTTTGGGTGCCGTATCTGAGGAAGCACTGCCTAGCTATTGGCCGTGACACTTCATGCCTAGGCTTTTGTTTGCCTGTAGCCCAGTGGTTCTCAACCTTCCTAATGTCGTGACCCTTTAATACAGTTCATCATGTTGCGGTGA
>NW_022103951.1:9588399-9681262 GCF_000313985.2 Echinops telfairi
ATTATTGTCATTGCTATTTCATCACTGTCATTTTGCTACTGTTATGAATCGGGCAACCCCTGTGAAAGGGTCGTTCGACCCCCAAAGGGGTTGTGAGAACCACTTCTCTTTTCTATTGAGATCTGGAATCCATTTTGAATATGGCATGAGGTCTGGGTCCACCTCCATTTTTTGGCCTGTGGATATCCAGTTATCCCAGCACCATTCGTTGAAGACTATTCTCCCCGCACCTCCATTACTGAATTGTCTTTGCACTCTGGTTAAAAGTCAATTCACTATAAATATGAAGGCTTGTTCCTTAATTCTAGTTCATGTGTATCTTCCCCAAACTTACTGCCATCGAGTCGGTTCTGACTCCCAGTGACCTGATAGGGTACGGTAGAAATGCCCCTGTGAGGTTCTGAGACCATCACTCTTAGAAAACCCTGGCTTTCTTCCTTAGAGAGGCTGGTGGTTTTGGGCTGTGGACCCTGATTGCAGCCCAATGTGTAACCACTACCCCGCCAGGACTCCTCTCACATCTGTATAATTATCAAAACTGTCTTGATTATTATAACTTTGTGGTAGGTTTTGAAATTGGACAATGGCAGGCCTACAGTTTTTGTTTTAACATAGTTTTGGCCGCCCTGAGCACTGAATTTCCATATAAATTTTAGGATCAACCTGCCAATTTCTGCAAAAAAGCCAGCTAAGATTTCATATTGGAAATTGTTCAATATTTCAGAATTTAAAAAGCAATGAGATACTGAAATACTGTAAAATATTTTCTATAGGCAATCTGCTTATGACAGCACACTTTTTACTCCATCTCATGTATGACTGAATAGTTAAAAAATTTAAAACCTGCAGAAAATCTGAAACTGAACAGAATTTTACCATCAAATGCATGTTTGCAGTATCATTTCTTTAATGGAGGAAACTTTCTATTAAGAAACTTATATATATGTATATATAAAATCTAGCAAAACTTCACTCTCTTACTGTATGCTAATATATTTATTTGGTTTTAGGAATGTTACAGTGTGGTTTATATTTGCAGGAAAATTTTAACCAATTAAATGAAATGCTCTCAACAAAGAAGTAGCATTAAACCAACATTAACCAAACAATCTGAGCTGATTCTGGTACCCAGTGTGGGAGGAGGTGACTTGGAACAAAAGCATGTATTTCAGAATGATGGTACTGTGATGAATCCAGTTTTAAAGCCCTGAAAGCAAGCCCTTGAACAGATGCTGAAAAAGGCTGATGGTTCTGACCACTTAGAGTGTGGTCGCTGAGGCCTCTGACAAATGCACAGTAATAAGGGTTGTTGCTTCACGTGTGGTCCTAAAAGGAGCTCCATGCTGGGCCTCTCTTAGCTTCCATGACCTTACGGGACTGACATTGAAGAGGAATTGGGTAAATGCAGCTAAAGTACCTGTAGTGACTCAATGAGCTCTTGAGAATAGGCAGTCCAAATTCAGTGATATTCCTTCTCAACTTCATGGGGTTCCCAATGGGGGCACAACTAAAACCAACAATACTGCAACAGCTCATATTTACTAAGCCCCTCGTGAGCACTTTTGTGGCTATTATCCTATGGAATCCTTACAACAAGCCTATGAGAAGGGGCCATTGTGATTTCCATTTAAAGCTAAGGAAACCAAGGCATGGAGAAGGGCATTTCTGAAAGTCACATCATAACTCTGTGATGGGGCTGTGCTTTCCACAACGTCACTGAAGTTTCTAAGACCTCTAGGGACTGTTCTAATGAAATCAACGATCACCAACTGGGAGATGAGGTGAAAGAGCAGTGCATTGCTACTATGAACTTCTGGAAAAGGACATGTTACAAATTGGGGGGGGGTGTCTCATTATTAATTGCTCATATTAGTGCACTTATCCCTTCAATATAAAAGGCCTCTGAGTTTGTTACCTGCAACCTTTTCCAACACCCCACCCACCTGCCCCTTTCTCGTCACTTAAGTTGCCTGGTTTTCTGTGCCTGGAGTCCCTTCAGGCATACCTTTCTATTTTTTACTTATTCTATGTTGGACAAGGCTTTTGAAAATGTGGTATTTGGAGAACTACTGACACGAGTTACTAAGGATAAAAATACAACATCTATATCACTTACTACACCTGGAGTCACAGTAACTGCGTTGTTTTAAGAGTGGGTAAGGGTGTGGGCTTTAGAGTGAATACATTCAAGTTCAAGCCTTAGCTTTACCACTTTCCATCTGTGTGATGTTAAGTTATGTAACTTAAATTCCGTAAGCCTGCTTCCCCGCCTACAAAATGATAATAACAAGACCCACTTAATTGGGCTGCTGTGAAGCACAAGTGTGATAATATACCGTATATACTCGTGTATAAAGCGAGTTTTTCAGCACATTTTTTAATGCAGTTTTTGTGGTAAAATTAGGTGCCTTGGCTGATATTCAGGTCGGCTTATACCCGAGTACATAAGGTAAGTAAAACATTTGGCACTATGCCTGGCCATAGTTAGCACTGCAAACATACAAAATGGCAACAAATCCCAGATGCTTTTATTCGAGTTGATAAAAAACATAGTTGAACTTAGAGACCACAAATTTTCACAGTACTTGAGAAGCTCAGAGTGAAGAAGTTGTTGACATAGTGCTTGTAAGAATGTAAAACATGGATTAGCTCCTATCCTTTGTTTAGAAGGTTGGGGACTATTTACATATATGCTACCACCAAAGTGAGTTTTGTCAGCCCCTGGTGGAACATTTTACTCACATGGTCTTCTCCTAAGCCATGAAAGCCCAAATTCACTTCCATTGAGTCAATTCCGACTCAAAGCAATCCCTATAGGGTTTCCCAACAGCCCCAAATTTCTCCTGCAGAGAGACTGGTAGGTTTGAACCACCAACCTTACAGTTAGTATGCCAAAGCTTACTCAACAGCATCACTAGGATCCCTAAACTATGTAAGTGAAGGTCTACAGTAGGGGACAGCAAATTCTGTCCGTTTTATTTTTTATTTTTAATAAAATTTATTGGAACACAGGCACATCCATTCAGTTACATATTCTCTACGCTGTTTTTGCACTGTAAGGCCAAGTTTAGTGGTAGCAACAGAGACGACATGGCCCTGAGCTTGAAATATTTACTATTCGACCATTGCAGAAAGAGTGCGCTAATCCTGATCCCAAACAAGAACCCCTTACTATTCTTTGCCTCCTCCACAGCACCACGCACTAGGTTGGCATCTTCCCAACATCCCCACACCATGAAATGGATATCTACCAATGTGCAAAGAGGACAACATTTGAGTATAAAAAAGTTCACATTTACAAAGTGCCACAAGGGAGAAAAAGCTTTTAAGGGGGGCAGGGCAGATCACCATCATTAAATAGTGGGATTTGCCCCGCTTGAGATTAATCTGTCCCCTCAACTGCTTTCAACTTCAAAGGCCCTTCATCGTTTTTGTGAATTCAAATGCTTTCTTCAAAAAAGAGGAAACAAAATGGAGCTGCTCGTGTTTGCACACACTGCTTAACACTGGGACAGCCTCGCAGTCACATCAGTCAGTGCAAAATCTGCATTTTATTAAAGACATTTTGGAAGATCCATTCAAAAATACATTGTGCTCAGTAAAAATTAACCATTTCATGCGGATAGTTAAGGTTACCACGGAATAGATATTTGTATAATATTTACAGCAACAATAGAAATTTTACAGAAGTTCAGAATGGAATACATGCCAGAAAAAACTTGATAAGATGTACCAACACGTGATACAAAGAGTTATATAAACACTTTACAAATGGTTCATAAGTAGCTTGTGAGGAATTTAAATATTCAACACTTTAAATTTATTTGGGATTCAAAAATTAAAAAGGTTAACACCACGTTACACCCTTGCCACAGTAAAAAGTATGGAATTTTCATTTGAACGACGTATTATAAAGTCTGTGCAATTAAGAATTTCCAGCGATTCTTCATCTGCCACAAATTTGGATGCCACATCATTTTGGCTTATCCCTACTTTATTGTCCAGCATGAACCAGGGTCTCAATGAAACCCTGTTCCCTCTCTCCCTAGACACTCTCTTCAAACCTCCCAGAGACTGAAGAAGCTCTGAATAATCTAAGTATATACAGAATAACTACCTGAATTCAAAATGGCACAAATCAATTCTTGGAGATAGGAATTGGGGGCAACTACTTAGTTCGGTTGAATCGTTGTTTCTGTCATCCACCCATATTTCCAGTGAGAATTCACTTCTTTCCATCACAGCATCACCCCTCCGGCCAGACTCAATCAGGAAACAAGGAGAGGGGAAAAGACTGCAGGGACGATCATTGAGTGTGTATTGTCAGTGGAAATCGATTTTATGCCAGCTTAGCTTACCATTTGGGGAAAACGCTAAGCTGTTGTGGAGAACCTAAAATTCACCAGAAGAAACGCATCCCTTATTTTATTTTTTCTCCTGAAAATCCAAATGCTTTGTAACTAGAGCATTTTGACAATTCTGACAAAAGTCAAGGCATCTACCTTTTCTATTCCTGGGTTTTCTGTTTGTTTGTTTTTTGATTGGACCTGAAGCTGAGCACTAGGACAAGCTTGTCTACTCCTGAAATGATTCAGGAAATAGTTAAAGTCTTCAGGAAATGTATAAAACCAGACCAAAGGAAGTCCTGAGGAATTCTTAGCAGTCTGTCAAAACAGAGGGGATGAAGGAATAGATAAGGCCTCTTTCTCCCTGATACTCTGTTGGAAGAGTAGCAAACAAGGCAACTTCTAATCTGCAGACAACATGAAGACCGATTATAAGATTTCCATGGTGGGTCAAAATGTGACCCACGGATCAAATGGGGTTCAGAGAGCTTAACCTTGTGGGTAATGAAGGGCCTTTAAAGTGAGAGCAGAACTGCCCGAGTTCTGCAGGCCCTGAAAGTCCAATATACTACTACTTAGTTTTTCTGGCAAAACAAAAGACAAACCTCCCTCCAGTTTGGGAGTCAACAGTTAATGAATGAGAATACAAGGCAGGTCGTGATCATAGTTAATAGCCTATATTAATACACAGAAAGACAGGTCAGTTCCTGGCGAGGAGAAAGTTGGGGTCAGGATCAAGCCTCACATGGATGAACTAACATAGCACTATGGGTAAGGAATATTCACGTAGTAGTGGGGGATGGCACAAAAGTCTACGATCTTTTATAGTACATTCAATTGTAAAAGAAAGAAAGAGACTGGGAAGCAGGCGCAGAGTTTCCTAGCTGTCTTTACGTCTACCCCAGTGTGTGTGGACACACAGACAACGAAATCATCCTGGTCTGGCCTACTTTTCTTACATTTACTTAGGGTTTCTAAGACAGAATTGGTAACCTGCTGGATCACACTTCCAGACGTTCTCTGGCCCAGCTGGTCAAGAAGCGTTTTAAAGGCTTTTGTTGGTCCGGTTTAAGTTGGCCCTTCTGGAAGTCTCTGGGAGGACCTTTATTGTGAAATTCTGGCCTTGGGGATTTATGACAAGACACTCAAAACTTGTGGACTGGCTTTTCTGCAGTCCCCTGGAAAGAAACCAGACTTGTGTCAGGCACAAAGGTGCTTTCTTTGCCACCACCCTTTGTTAGGGATGAACTCAAGGAAGCAAGGCCGCTTTTCATCTTTGCCAACTTGGGTCCACACATCAGAATGTATTCCTGGTTCCTCAAAGAATGAGTTTGTGGACCCCGGTACCCACTGTCATGGGGCCGGGGGGGCGGGGCGGGGAGACGGGCAGGGAGGGCAGCAGACTTCTACAAGGGAAAGCAGTGCTCTCCAGAGAAAACATTCTGACCAGGACAGGTTGACCACATCCCAGCTGAGTTGAAGAAACCACAACTAGCCAGGGATCTTGCTGACAGGGTCAGGTCACCCCCAGGACCCTTGGTGAATAGAAATGGACGGGTACTTCTGCGTGTTGGAAAAGTAATCCTCTGGCCTTGAAAAAAGCAGAACATGAATGAGTCATTCTTACTACATGGCTAGAAGAAAATAAATGGCTTTCCCCCCTTATTTACTCTAAACAGTAGTTAAAGAACTGAGGATGCGATGACAGTAACTAAGAGGTGCTGGGAAGGGAGAAGGGGAGAGCATTTCCTAGTGTCATCCACTACTTTTTGGGTTAGGAACATGCTAAACTGGCTAACTCTACAACCACAACATACTTGATAATACATGATGGGACTAGAAACTAATCAGCATAGCTCTGCGCTTAGAATTAAAGTACAAGTGGATATGGTGAATCTTAAAGCAGGTTTTAAAACAGATTTAACCAAAGCATACAGCACAAATACTCCTATAACAGCCACATCACAACCACCAAAAACAAGAGTTTTGCTTCTAGTCAGTTTGCCATATGCCAAGATTTGTAAAGAGCTATTAAATGACTTGAATATGAAATAAAGACGCTTTCTTTCTGGAGACACAGCTAAAAGCCATGGATGCCTCGAAACAGTTGGTAATCCCATGCCAATCTGCCAGGCTGTTGCTTGCTTCTAAATATAAACCCCATGGCTCTAAGAAAGATTTTCTAAGGACACTGACCTAGCATGTAAATTCTTATACACCTATAAAGTGCCTTGGGTCTCCTCCCAAAGGATGTGGCCTGGCATCCTTTTAGCAGGCCTAAGATTATGAAAAGGAGCAAAAGGATTCCAGAAGAGTGGTGGGAGGGTCTTGAAGTGAATGCAATATGCCAGAATTCCTACCCACAGTTCTGCAGGCTAGAGAGAACCAGGGCCGAGCCCAGCTGTGCAGACTGCTGAGCTTGGAATAGTGTCCAGTAGGTTTCGCAGCCACGGCCCTACTGACTTTGGTACGCTGCTTTGTGGTGAGACTCTGCTGTGCAATACAGAATGCTCAGCAGCATCCCTGGCCTCCCTCCACACAGGCTAGTGGTGCCCTCTCTGCCCACCACACCTGTGCCAGCTAAAAACGTCTACAGACATTGCCAGATGTGTCCTGAGGGGCAAGGAAGCCCCTGGCTCATGACCACTGCTGAGGAGACAGCTCACTCGGGCTCCTTAGCTCCAAAGGGAGCCTCATTCTCTTTCGGTCTTGGGCTCTGGCAACAGGCTAACTAACCCTCAAATCAAGACCAAATAAGTTCACTTAGAACTTATAAGAAAGAAAACGATGATGGTGGGGAAGTGCAAGTAGAAACAAACAACAAAGGAGTTTCTTTTCAAAAGGAGCTCAGCAATACACTCAAAACACGGTAACTCCTGAGTGTTCACTCCATCATTTCTCCTCTAGGAAGTGAGGGCAGATAAGAGACAATAGATGTGGCCCCTCCCAAAGGAAAATGCAGACTTGGTGACTTTAAATCAAGTCCTTATTGTCATGGAGGGCAGTTATCTGTAAAGTGGATAATACATCAAACAGAGGGAAACAACAGTTAACAGGGCCCATTCGATCTGAGAGGAAACTCCTCATATCCCTCTTTAAGGGGGAGAGGCTGGCAGGCTAGAAAAGTCAGAACGGCAAAAAGCTGAGAGGAGGATAAAAGAGCTACCTCCAAACAGGCGTTGAAAACCTTGTAGATAGTTTCTGGCTCAAATTGGGAATGCACAAAAAAGATGTATTGACTCTTCATCGGTTAGGTTTACTTTGCTCTAGGTAGAAGGCAATTATTCTAGCCCTTCTTTGTAGAACCATCACGAATATATCAATGTTCTGCCAACACCGGAGACTCCGGTGTCAGCAAGAATGAAAACGTGGGGAGCCAGCCCTGGGTGACCGGAGACTCCGGTGTCAGCAAGAATGAAAACGTGGGGAGCCAGCCCTGGGTGACAATGTGCCTCGAGTGCCACAGCGCGGCAATGTGACCACGGATTTGCTCAACACACCGCACAGTGAGAAGTCTTTCACGAGGAAAAAAAAATGCAGTTTCTGGTTTGCAAGAGGGAATACAAAGTACAGATCTGGATAGGAAACAGACGCATTACATGCGCGCCCTTTCAGAGGCCTGGGTATCCAAGCAGAGCTGCTGAGGGTCCCACTCATGTGTGAAACAGAGCAGCTGCCTGGGGACAGCTCTCTGATGGCCCGGCACTGTTGGGGGTACACAAGAGAGGAAAACGAAAGAGCATGCAAAACTGCTGATTTGGAATCAAATTGTTTCAACAATAGTACCCAGTTGAGTTTCAGTTTAGTGCCTATCACACTGAAGATGAAATTAAAAGCACCTTAAAATGACCTCTATACATAATTGATACACATCATATGTATATAAAAATGCAATATGCACACAATTTAAGCTTCAAATAAACTAAGACCTTTTTTCCTTGTAATCATCATAGTATCAGAGTGATGATTCTCAAAATCTTGGGGGAAGGGGCACCTGAAATAGCAACAGTAACTCAGCACATTGCAGCGACAGCAGCACTTGATTCAGCGGGCTGACACTCAGAATATGGGGACTAGAAAGGAGTACTAAGAAGGTCTCTCTTCAAGGGGTGAAAAGGATCTTTAAAGTATTATTGCTAAGGGACTAATTCCTACAACCTACTACTACTGATAGTACTGTACTGAGAGTACTGATGATGGTGTTAAGGATGGCTCAGGGACATGTGGCTATAATGCTTGTTGGCCAAAGGCCTTGATGAGACTTGGGAGTGACTTGGGAGTTGAAAGACCCCAAGTGTGGGAAGGAGAAGTACTGTTCTGATGAGATAGATACTATATGCGTGTGGTCACCTTATTTTAAGTGGACAGCCCCAGGATGAAAAAGATTGATATAGCAATTTTCTCTACAACTAGAATTGCTTCAGGAGCCTTTTAAACACACTGGAAACAGCAATAATAATAATAAAAAAAGAGCATTTAAAAATATAAATGCCACCCATGGGTCTCCCACCTCCTCAGACCAGAGTCTCCTGTACAGTGGACGGTATTCAGAGTAGAGGTGGTCTGCACGGTGGGCAGATGGGTGCCTCAACAACCCTCACAGCTAGAAAGGTCCACTGGCAAGTCTTTGGTCTACACTCTTCACTGAGGAGAAGTGGATGAGCATGTTCTCCACAAAGGCCTATGAATAATGCCCGGTCTAGTCTCCCCACTCAAGTGTCAGGGTGTCCCGGGCCCATTCTAACCTGGTAAGGGCAGAAACTCGGCCTGCTTAGTCCCCCCTAGCCTGGCCTACCTCCTCTCTCCTGCAAGCTTCGCAGTAGATGCTGTACTTCATCTGCTATCAAGATCATGTCTAGAGGGCTACTGATGAGGCCTAAAAGTTGAGCAAGGTTCATACTGTTACAGTCACATGTAGCCACAAGTCAACTCCCTTTATTAGAAGTATAATACTCACTTCATATCACAAATGTATAAAAATATGGCAGATAGTGTCATAACGATACTTTCGTTAAATGAATATATTTATAAAACAGACATATATTTACCATATATATATATTTATATGTAGAATAAAATACTCCTGATGCAATATATAAATGTTACTGTTTAGTTTGGATAGAAACTACTATAGCTGTCCCACTGCTTCACAATGTTCCAAACAGCTCAAAAGAACTTTCCATTAGAACATAAAGGTATGATTAGAACAGTACAATATTAAGTAATTATAAATAAAGGTTACAAATCCTATCAAATATGGAAGTTTAAAAAACAATTTAAGACATACAGTTCATCTTCTAACCCTTGGATTACAATAGACCCCGCGCTTCGCCTAGGCAGAACAAAGTAGGTGGTAAGGGCGTTGGTTTGAGACACACATTCGTCTCTCCCTTGCAGTGCTGAAACATGTCCTGGCTTTCCCAAGTTCAACAGAGATTACACTACAGCTGGAATGGAAGGGGGAGAAACTGGCAAGAGTTTCTTCTTCCTCAATGGCACACTTGTAGCCGCTCTCACAAGACCTGTGGGGGCTGGCGACCCTGAAGGAACTCCCGTGGCTCTAAGATCCCTGACTAGCAGTAGTGGCCGTCATGAGCTAGACGGCCCCACTCATACAGTATTGCACACACCTTCATAAAGCTGCAAATACTGGCTGACCACCCTGGCTCAGCCCACTCCCCACCCGACCCTAGCCCTCAACCTTCCCCACTGGTTGGCTCCCTCCCCTCCCCCACCCCAAGCACAAATTACAAGGCTGTCTCTTTTAAATCATTCAGGTTTGGCATACGGGATCGATTTGTTCTGTTGTAAGGGTGCCCATTGGGCCCACTCTTGGCACCCAACTGTTCAGAGTAGGAAGGCCCCTCTGTGGCACTCCTGGTCACAGAGGACACGTGCCAGCCAGGGTCCATCTGACCTGGCAGCTGGAGGGCTGACCTGCCCTTTGGTGTGGGCTCCTGACGGATGTTGCTGCTCCCACTTGAGGCCTGGCCCATGGGGTGAATCCGCATTTCTGAGAAGGAATTTTTGGCTTGTTGAGTTGTTAAGGGCTGAAATCGAGGATCTGAGGGAGCCGGATGATTAGAGGCCGAAGAGAGATGTAACAGCTTGCGCAGTGATTTTAACGGCTGGCTCTGAAAGAAAGGAGGAGAATGTGTGTGGACTTCAATCCTGAGTGGACATAAATCCAGGAGAAAATGGGGCTCAGAAGGGAGTTGATGGCACGTAGTCAGGAAGGGGAGACATAGAGGATGGAGCACTACAAAAGCCCAGCCTTCTCTATCCTTTTGATTATGCCCTTTAGTGGTTCACACAAGACAGGCATTTCTTCCTTTCGATTATGCCCTTTAGTGGTTCACACAAGACAGGCATTTCTTCCTTTCATACAAAAGCCTAGAGAAACACTCTCGAGCTGCTACAGGGACTGGTGGAAGAGCAAGGCTCTTTTAGTTGCATATCTCACATCTGCTGGGGCCCTCCTGCCCATGCTCCCAGCAGCAGGAAGGAGCAAGAGCAAATGAATGGATGGATACACCTCTCCCTTTGGAGAAGACTTCAGCAAAGCCCCACACAATGCTCCCACTTATACATCATTATTACATGACCATAGCTTGCTGAAAGAGAGACTGAAACATGGAATGTTTTACCTGAATAAGCAATGCACTCATGTTAAAATTTAAGTATCCTATATCGGCTCTTGGAATCCCTGGGTGGTGCTAATGGTTAATGTGCGAGGCTGCCAACTATAAGGCTGAAGGCTTCGGTTCATCTGGGAATGTCTCAGAAGCAAGGCCTGGCAATCCACTTCTGAATAATAGACCACTGAAAACCTTATATACTACAAGTCTACTCTGATAAACATAGAGGCCACCATGCATTGGGGTCGACTTGAGGACAACTGGTTATTTGTTCTTATCTCCTCAATTTTCACTTTCCTTTGACATTGCAAAATCTGAATGTTTCTTTTTTGCACCTTTACTTTCCTGGGGTCAGGGAGAGAGGTAAGGTTTGGCCATTAGAAATGCTACACAAAGACTCACAAGCAATACTCCCATGGAACCTAAAATACAAATCATTCACAGCGGGGCTTTAGTTCCTAAAATAGGATCCCAGCTGCACTGGCTGCTGGGTGACTGCTGGCCAGATGCTCTGCAGGCACTGAACCATAGAGGAAGGGTAGGTCTTGAAGGCAGAAAGCAAGATCCTGGAAGCGGCTCTGCCCCTCATATGCCAATAAGTCCAGGCAAGTCCTCCGTCTTAGGCCTCTTGCTGGTTTAAGGTGGCTCACTCCCTGCTCCTCGAGCTGAGGCCCTGGAGAGGGGAGGGCCACAGCCAGAAGAGGCATGTGAAAGCACACAGGAACCTCCCGAGCTCCAGGGCACAATCAATCCCCACTATTGAGCACTGGCATCCAGCTGCCATCTTCAGAGCACCTCTACTCTGACTGCCACAGTGCAAAATACTTGCTTTTAAAGGCTAAGCAAAGTTTTCACAAAATCTTAAAGGTTAAAAGGAACACTATTTGAAGGAGTTGGGCCTTGAAATCCAAAGCTGATGGCTTTCTGAAATGATCCAACCAGAAATAAATTCCTGGGAAGTATCCTCCACTACAATTCCAGCCTTTCCAAGAAAGCTCTGCATTCCACACAGGTCACAGGCTGGAAGTGTAGTGGAGGAAGAATCAAACAAAAGAACAAGCCATGCAATAATGATGGGTACAAGAGAATAGTATATGCTCTAAAATTGTTGTTGAGGAGAGGGTAGCTTCTCTTGATATAGCTGAATAATTTAATGGTATCTGAGAGGAATTATTTAAATGTGAATGATGAATAAACATAACTGTGGGGTAGGAGGAAAAAGATAAAGATATATACATATATTGATATACATGCATATATAACAAGGAAGCAGATGAACATTGGGCCTCTACTTAAATCTTACCTCAGTACAAGAACAGTTTGTTCTAATAATTTGGCATTGTATGATACTCACCTTCCTGACAGGATCACTGAAGACAAAGTGGGTGCATAAGCCAATGTGATGAAGAAAGCTGATGGTGCCAGGCTATCAAAAGATATACCATCTGGGGTCTCAAAGGCTTATAATGAAACACGTGGCCCTCTAGTAGGGAAGCAACAAAGCCCACATGGAAGAAGCACACCAGACTATGTGATCATAAGGTGTTGATGCGAAGAGGTATCAGAAGTTCAAAAACAGGCAACCAATTCGATGTGAAGGGGCATGGATACAATAGAGACTCAAAACCCACCTGCAAGGTAATTGGACAGTCTCTCTCAGAAGGGCCACATGAAAAGGATGATAAATCCAGAGTGTGGTATGGCACTGATGAACCACATAATTTATCCACTATTTTTAATATTTCTTCCCCTCACTATTAAGGCTGTTATTTGTTTTACCTCATTAATTATGTTAGATTTGAGTATGTTCATTTGTATATTTTAGATTGTTCAGTAAATGAAAGTCAAGATAGATAACTGCAGAAACAGTAACAGGAGTAATGGTTCCCTGAAGGTACGGGAAGAGAGAGGGAGGAGGAAGGGGTGGGGGTGGGATCTGATAGCATTGATGATTGTATAACTCCACTCGATGGATTAAACAACAACAATGTATGTGAATGGATATAGTGGATTGCATAAGATATGTCAATATAAAAAAAGAACAAACATTGGTGAGCACTCCGAGTATGTTCTTTTGTTTGATTCTTTAAAATTGGCATGTTAGCACAATGAGACTCTGGGTGATTGGAGCAGCTGTGACCATATGCACCTATCGAGTAATTACTATGATTTGGATTGGCCTGAGATAAAAATTACTTGAAAAGAAAAGACCTTGTTGGCATAAGAAATGGTTTCACAAAGAATGTCTCAAAGCCCCATTTGATATTGTTATTTTGCTTTGATATTAATTGGAACTAGAAAATCAGGCCCTCATTCTGAGCCTTGTGCTTTCCGTTTGGATATATACCCCCAAACGTGGCTATCTGGTTCTCTACCCAAACTATGTTAGAAACAGAAGACACAAATGATTAGGGACATAGAATGGCAATTTAGGAGTCCTGTGTCAGGATCTCTAAGTAATAGTTTATAAAGAAAGTAAATAACAAACAAAAAACTATAAAAAGTAAAACAGATCTTCTATAAATCACATAAATATATAATCATTTATGGACACAACTAACCCTACTGCTTCAAAAACTCCTGAGGGTGTCTGCAATTATATTCAGAAAGATAAGTAACTGATAAAATATTGAATATAAAAAATGAGCTCAATTATATTACTATGCTTATTATGGGATACTGAAAGAATACATAAGGATATTTATGATCAAAATAGTTGTTTAAAAAAGACAAATATCATTAATCTGAAAAATTTCTGGATTTGGTTTCTACTGATTCTTCCATCAATCGCAGAGAAATTCATGCAATACCTGTCCAGGATGCAGTTGCTCATATAGGCGTTGGTCTATTCTCCATCTGGACTAGTACAAATTCCAAATTTTTCAGTATTCTTTCAAGAAAGCGCATCACCCCTTCAAGGCCTAATTCACATGCCGCCACCGTTAACAGTGAAACCCCAACATTCCCACCAGTTTTTCCCATGCGGTCCTTTTATGCTCTGCCTTTTCACCATGACTTGCGATTATTTATTTATGGATCTGTATTTGTCATGCTGGGATTATGTTTTATTCACCACCATCCCCGCTCAACCTACCACCTGCCCAGCCCCATACCTAGTGAAGGGTAATGGAGGCTGGCTACTTCCCAGTAGGACATGGGCCACTGAAGGCAAGATTCTTCCAGACTCCCAAGATGTATCTTGGTGAGGGTGCATTTTGGAAGCGTCTCAGCCTTGTAACACTGAAGAACCAAAAAGCCAAACCTGTTGCCACTGTCAATTGTGACTCATGGTGACTCCATGTGACAGAGTAGAATTGCTCAGAAGGGTTTTCATGGGTGTGACCTTTTCCAGGACTTTCTCCCAAGGTGCCACTAGATGGGTTTGAACCACCAATTTTTCGGCTAATTGTTGAGCACAAACCCTTTACACCACACCTAAGGACCATCATTGTAACATTAAGAGGTCAAAGTTTCTCAGCGCTGGGTCAAGCCCCGTGCCCATCACTGCAGAGTCTGGTGGTTTAAAGTGGTTTGCCGCTTCACTCACTGGGGTTTGCAGATCTGGGATCTTCTCGGGACGCCACTCCTTTGGTCTGCTGCTCGGGGTGCTGGAAGTGTGAATGGCTTTCTGTAATGTCAGAAGATCTGGGCCATCAGAATTGGGCACCTAGAACAGAATATGGACGAGGACTCACAAATGGACACTGGCAAACCTAAGCAAGATAAGCATCCACCCACAAGAGGAAAACAAACCCCAAAGCAAATCGGACCAAACCAAACCAAAACTCAGTCAAAACAAGGAAATGTTTAAAAGGACCCAGAAAAGGCAACCAAAAGGCTCCCAATGTTCACAATGCAAGTGATGCTAGTTAAAGTCTTCTGCCCTCTTAATCATTTTCCCTGCAGTAGGAAAAATTGGCAGGTGTCATGCAGCTTTGTTAAAACCTCAACCTTTAAAGCATTCCCATGCTGTTAGTTTTAGTCACTGTAGGAGAGAGCAGTTAAGTGGGGCGGTACCAGAAATTGCTGTCGTATCCTCATTCCATATTGCAGTTAGGTTATGAACCAGTTCAATAAAATAAACATTTTGGCCTGCTGGGAAAATGATCCAAACACTGGACTTAGTGGTGCCAAGGAAGTCTAGGAGGCTTTCAGGGAGAGCAAAGTGGGAAAGCATGGTTTGAATCATATTCTCCAACTACTGCCCAGCAAATCTGGGTCCAGCATGGGCACTATGAAAATGGTGAAAATTTGTACAATTTGTCAATTCACCAATTTGGGTGAACAAAAGAGAGCAAGCCCAATGCCAAGCAAAAGCCTTGGATCCAACTAAATCACTATCAAGAAGCTCCAGCCAGGCAAGGCAAGAACCAATCACCAACAAAGCTGGTTTCTCATAGAGCCAGCTAGCTTGCTCAATTTGGCCAATTCCACTTGGTTTTAGAGAACCAAACTGCAAACCAAGTGTTACACATTGTGAGCCAAATGAAAGGCTATCTATTACGGTAGTTGTGAATGTTAACCTAATTCTTTACAGGAGATAAGATATTTCATGCTATGTGCCAACAACTGGCTAATCAGACCATTCAAACTAGTCTTTGTTCATTTACTAACCATTATGCATCATCTTCCTTAATGGATTCAGACCATCCCGAATGGCAAAGCACTGATATCTAAGGGAATTTATCGAACTGGCTCAGGGACTTAACTAGCATAAAGAGAATATGACCCCATGAAAATAAAAGGCATGCTGTTGTCATCAGTACAACAAGTGTACTGCAGTGGTTTTCAGGGCTACTATATGTAAAAATGGGTACCATGGGTGGAGTGACTACAGGAAGCTTTTTCAAAGAAGAACTATGCTTTAAATGATTCTTTGAATTAAAAAGAGGAAAGAGGGATTTCTTGATGCTTGGATTCTCCCCGCTGGTGGAATCTGTCTGCAATATAAATACAAATCAACTAATTGCAAAAAGGTGCTTTTTATTGACACTACCAACCCTTGGAAGCTCTCAAACTATTAATTAGTAACAGTCACAGAATGAATCTACGGTGGGCATCTAGAGAGATTCTGTGCCATTTCTCTCCTGGACACACAAATGCCAATAACGTACATTCAAGACACACCCAAACTTCTGCTCTGTATATAAAGAACAAGTTGTCATAGGCTATGCATACCCACAAAAAGAGTGCCCTAAGACCACAGGCCTCTCCTCAGATTAAGTTTACATATCATTTAAGGATCTATTTATTCACGAACAGAAATATGACTGTTATAAAGAACTGTGCTTTAAAGAGCTATTAAGGAACTTCAATTTTCTCCTAATTGTTAAAGAGGTCCCTAGCAACTGAAAAAACTGACATGTAATTTTCCTATTAGGAAAAAAAAAAGATCCTGAGATCTTTTATAAGTGTGGTCAACACTTAGGCCAAAAAACATCACTGGGAGGAAGACAATCACCCTTGCAGGATCCTGCTGCTGAGAAAAAAAAAAGCTTTGTTCTACACTGTTAGTAATATCGATCCAATGGAAGACATCTGGCACAGGTCAGAAAGAAGACTGGTTTTTAAGCTGAAGAAACAAGTTACATCTTTAAATGAAAGCATCATTACCAGTTGAGATACTAACCAACTACGATCCGATTACAGAGTTGGCTAAGTTGCCATATGCTCTGAGGGTTTATATAACTTTCTGGATATGTACTGAAGCCAGAATTCCCAGAGAAACTTCCAGATTTGCTTCAGTCAAGCCACCCTTACAATACAGATTAGTTTTTAGCACTACTTCCCCCACTCTGGACACCACAATTGTCAAAGAATGTATATTATGGTACCCAGACAGTTTTTTGTTTTCTTTTTAATAAATACGTGTATGAAGACATTACAGTAAAACAACCCCTAATTTTCCCGTCCCAATGACAGCATTGCTAAAGAGGTCAGAAGAGAATGCTTGGGGACAAGTGGCCACAGGCTTTCCACAGAAGTGGGCAAGGGGCATGGGCTAAGTCTGGAAGAAGTTGGTATCCAGGAGAACAGTTCTAATGCCCCCAAAGGACTATGTGACAACTAGCATAGGATCAGTCCCTCACTCCCACCGAGTGGATTCTGACTCAGAGAGACTCTACAGAGCAGGGTCAAACTGATCTGTGGGTTTCCAAAACTGTGACTCTTTATGGGTGTGGAAAGTTTCATCTTTCTCCCAGAGAGTGGCTGGTGGTTTTGAACTGCTGACGTTGTGGTTAGCAGTCCAACAGGTAACTCATTATGCTACCAGGGCTCCCCAGGCTCAGGCCATAAATTAGTGAAACAAAGGGGTTAAGCTAGATTTAAGGTCTGCTTCTGCTTTTAAATCTCAGGTCCAGGGCATCAGATTTTAATTTCTTTGTATTTTATGCAAAGGCCACAGGGCAAAAACTTTCCAGGCTCTTTTTCTTAAGTTTCCTTTTGCTGAGTTCTAGGGGGGAAAAAGTAATTTTAATTACGTTCAAATGTTTATTCACAGAGGCCGAGTTAACCCAATGCCAGGCTTAGGAGCCAGAGGCCTGGTACTCTAGCTGAGTGCTCTTAGCAAGATATCAAGGCCCTTACATTTTTCTTCTTTTCTTTTTTCTTCTTTTAATTAAAAAAAATGCAGAGGTATAAACAGTTCGTGCTTTAGAGGCTTAAGACATTACAGCCTGTACAGAGAAATCCCATAGTCAACTTACATAGTTAAAATGAGCTTATGGAAACCCCCCAAAAGTAAGTTCAAGCAGAAAATATACTACCCATTGCCATCAAGTCAAAACTCCAACTCATAACGATCCTATAAGACAGAGTAGAACTGTCCTATAGGGTTTCCACATCTTTATGAAAGCAGGCTTGATTCTGGGAAATCTGATAGTTCCTCCTTAGAGGCGGAAGACACCTCTCTCTCTCTCTGCTACTTCCTGGGTGACATTGAAGAAGACAAGGATGCAACCAGACCTCTGAAGCCAGAGAAGCCACAGAGAGACCCCTGCCAGCGCTGAAATGCTTACAACGCCTCTGGACCCAAAGACTTTCTAACCACTGGCTTGTGATCATGCTGCATTTGGCTTCGTTGCATGTGTTTTTTGAGTCTGAAGAGGATTTTATAGATTGATATTGGACATATGGGATAATATCAGACGTATGGCCTTGGAAAAAAGAAAAAAAAAGCAGGCTTGCATCTTTTTTGTCATCTTTATAAAAGCAGACTGCCACATCTTTCTGCCACTGAGTGGCTGCTAAGTTCACACAGCTAAGTTCACACTTCTGGTCAGCAGTCAAGCATGTAAACACTGAGCCCCCAGGGTTCTGATCTATTTATTCCAATCCTATTTACTCTGATTTATACCACACAGACTCTTAAAATTTGGACTGAATCCTGAATACGTAAGTCAATCAGCATGTATAGTCCACTCATGCCTTGGTAAGCCAGGGTATTAGGTATAACATGGGTCTAAGACAGACATCAAAAGATAAATCTATTTACAAAACACTTTTGATCTTTCTATCATTTCCTCCCCGCCATAGTGGCTACAGATCACTCTGTGGTTAGGAACAGAAACAAAACCTTGGGGAAAACAATAACAGTGGTCTCAGAGGGTGGCTTAAGCTTAGCATGAATAAAAGGGAACTACATTTTATAGGCCGGGATAAGAGGTTTGTTTTATTACATTTGAAATATTTTAAACTTTTCTAGGTTAAATCAGGTATATTTCATCAATCTTGTCTTAATAAATGTAGTAATATTTAATGCCCTATATGATTGGACATTCTACCTTAAGTGAGCTTTGGTTAGTGATACTGGCAGACTTTTTTGAAAATCAGTTTTTCACAAATATGATGAAACCATTAAAATGAAGGTAACAAAATTTGTGAGGTCACATATGTTTATGTATACACACACACACACACAGATAGGCATATTGTTGAAAATCAGAACACAAAACTATACTAGGAATGATGACAATTACTATTAAGACAAACTAAAAATCCAGCTTCTTCACAAATATATGCCTAGGACAGAAAAAATAAAAGAGGATTTTAAAAAGTTTGTGAAAAAGTGGAATGAAATGTAATGGATTTTTTTCCCCATGAACTTTTTGAAGTCCCCGTGTTTCCAAACCATAATGCTGGTTTTGACAGGGTGGTGAGATCTAAAATGGATCTTTTTCTCTATATAATAAACTCATATTTATTGTTAATGAAATAAAGTTAGCAAAATAAGCAAGTGCAAGAATAATCTAGAAGGTTAATCTTCATTACTATTTCTAGATATGTGAGATAAAAATCCCTACTTTGGGTTATGATCTACCTTGTTAGTGTAATTTATTTGATCTTTACTTACCATAGACTCACAATCCTAGAATTTTTCACAAAGGAAGGGGCTCAGAAACAAAGAGTTCATCTCTAATCATTTCAGAGAGGAAACCAATGAAGTCCACTAACCCAAGAGACCATTCAGATCATACCGTTTTCCTCTTCAAATAAATGAGAGGAAATCAGGTCTGACATTGACTAGAAACAAAACCACTTAAAACGGCTAACTCAACCTTGTCCAGTCATAAATGTGGTAAAGGGCACAGGGAATATGGGGCTCCTTTGAATGAAGAACTTCTCTTCCACATCCTGTTGGCTTGGTTTCCCCTTCCCTCACTGGCCCCCACCCCCTTGCTCTTCCATTACTAAGCAGCCAAACTGTTGCTAGGTGGCTCAGTGAAGAGAAGTGTGCACGGCTCTAGGGAGCCAGCCCTTTGTTCTGGTAGAAGAGACCCAGAAGATAAGGCACATTCTATTTCACAGTTCAGTCACAAGATACACGTGTCTTCCTACTAAAGCAAGCCTTGAAATGTCAAATACTATCTCTTCTCTGTAGCTATGCAGCTCAGAAACACATTTAGCAACATGAGAGCTCGACACACAGCCAAGGGAGTATAGTGAATGATGATATTTATGAATTCCAAGATTCCAATGTAACCCCTTTTCTTACATTTTCACTTAACTCTCAACCTCAAGCCATTTATGCTTTCACCTAATTCTAAAACCCTCAAAAGAAAAAATAATCCCTGCACATTCACAGGTTTTACATGGATAGAAATCCTCTTGGATGAGAATGTTATTCAGAGAGAGCTCTCTTTCTTCCAAATTAAATATCTTCTGTGGACTCTGGAAAGAATTCCACGAGAGGAGGATACTTGTGCAGATTTTCAGAAAAAGACATTATCCAATGTGTCTTTCTCAAGACATAGTAAGAAAACAGATCATTTGATTGCCATGTACAAAGTGTAAACTATTCAACGAATAATGTCAAAATACATGTCATTCTATATAGAAATTGGCCAACTACTTACTGTTTGAGATTTCTTCTTTTTCTTTTTCATTGACCTGAAAAAGCCTTGCTTCTCTTTTTCCTTGAGTTGTTCAGAATGACTAATCGTTTCAGGACTTTTCCTAAATGAAAAGACATTTTTAATTACATTTCAGTCATTCTCCTACCATATGACAAATATAACAAATACTGAAAAATGCACGAAACCAGGCTCAAATAACCACAAAGAATCCAGGCCCATATGAAAAGATTCTCTAGAAAAACACAGGAGGAACTGTGGTTAATGACTCTTGGCCACGGTTACTGATTATCCTTTAGCGCAGCTCACTCAAGTTAGCAATTTGAGAATTCTTACAAAGGATCTAGAACTGTGCTGCCGAGCCACTTCCCTGCTGTGGGAAACCTCCACATTAGACAGTGGTTCTCAACTTTCCAAACCATAATATTATTTTTGTTGCTACTTCGGAACTGTCATTTTGATACTGTTATGAATTGGGCAACCCCTGTGAAAGGGTCGTTTGACCCCCAAAGTGGTCACGACCCACAAGTTGAGAACTGCTGATGTTAGAGATTCTAAAAAGGCTGCTTCTTCTGCAGCCCTCCAAGGAAATGTCTGAAACATTCTTAATGCTGCAGCCCTCTAAGAAAATAGAAAAAAACCTTTCAATATCTTAATTTTTCCACTTATCTCTTTTACAATAAGCTCAAGTTCACTATTGGTAGTATGCCAAGTTATCGGACACAAAAATCAATACTGCTACATAAACATTATAAGTTTTTATAAAATTACTTGGAACTGAACATTTCTTTTGTAAAAACCTCTTTTAACTTAAAGCCAAATAAGATAAGGGTAGTTAAGAAAAAAATGTAGATAGGATGAAGGTTTTAGTATAAAGCAAACTTAAGATATAAAACTTACCACCACTAACATTACCAAACCAAAATCCAAAACTTAACTCAAAACCAAACTCACTCACTGCCTTTGAGTCAATTGCCACTCATACCAATGTTCTAGGGCAGGATAGAATTGTCCCATGGGTTTCTGAGACTGTAACTCTTTACAGGAGTAGAAAGCCTCATCTTTCTCCCAGAGAGTGGCTGGTAGTTTCGAACTGCTGACCTTGTGGCTAGCAGCCCAGTGCATAACCCACTACCCCACCACAGGTATTTTAGTAAAAATAGAAGATCATATAAGACAGCAAAGAAGACACCATGGTCCCAATAAGTTGGTTTCTTTTATGTTAAAATAATGAAATACTAGTCTATATTACTTTATTTAATTTATAGTTTTTATAAAGCAATTCAACTATTGCTATTTTACAAAAAGGCACATTACATGGACTTTATTTTAAATTTGCAAATCTATTATGACAGTAAAAAATAATTTTCTCAAATGATTAGATTTCTTTTCTCAGCTAGCCTCTAACACCAGGACTGGCAGAGATGTTAAAGGCGGCAGAGTTGATTCATATTTATGGTTTCAGAATACCTAACAGTGATGAAGTTACTGAAACATTTAAGAAAGCATGAGCAAAGAGCTGTACTGTACTTTCATTTGATAGATTTAAATCTATGTAAAAGCAGAAAAAGTTATGTGAACAATTACAGATCCACATGACAGAAAATACCATGAAACTACTAAAAACAAATTATAAAAGGATATTCACTAACATGAAAGAATACTCAAACTACAATACAAGGTAAAAAAACAGGATTTAAAATCTCCTACATAGTAGAGCCACGCTGTATTTAAAAAGCTATATCAGCATCCACATACATGTATTAACAACAAAAACGCAAAACAAACCACTGAGTAATAGAATTATTATTTAGTTTCTTCTTCATAATTTTCAATTAAACTCAAACCAAACTCACTTCCATTGAGTTTGGACTGACTCACACAGATAGAAACAGGGAGTAAAACCCATAACTGCTTGAAAATGTGATGGCATTTCTTCTTACCTGTTTAGCCTAACAGTTAATGAGACAGCCAAGGAAAGACAAGCAGGTGCTGTAGGTCTGAGGTTTCCTGAAAGTCATTATGAACTGCACTGTTAAATGTCCCTGAGAAAGTGCCAAGTTCTGAAGAGAAATATTTGTAATAAGACCCAACCAGTCAAATAGCTAGCATTGGAACTCAGAATGATGCTGCATGTAGGGGTGAGTGGCAAAAGGATGGAGAAAGGCTAGAAGCAGAATTGCACTGTTGGGCATCACACCCTCCTCCCAGTGACAGACTGGGCTGAAGCCCTAGGAACCTGCCTGACTGCTAAGTATTTGGCATTAAAGAGATGAAGGACTCTTCCATGGCATCTTGACAGAGGACTTAGGCTAAGTTCCAGGCCATAGTACTCAGTCCTGCAAGGGCTCCTGAGAACATGGCAGAACTCTGTCGTTTGCTGTAACGACAAAGGCATGAATGTTCAGATTGAAGGGAGTTTACAGAGAATTTAATCTGACCAGTAAGACTATTTGTATTGTGCTGCAATTTGAAGTAGTTAGCGAATTATATGCTTAATACTACAGTTTATGCCTTTTCCATAATATTCACAGGGAGAAACGTTGGGCTTCACAGGGAAGCAATCCCAAAGGTCTGCCAATGGTCAAAGGAGAGCTGAGGGCGAAGCAGGCTGAGCATTGAGTTGCTGACTGCAAGGTCAGGTTTCAAATGCATCAGATGCTTCATGGGAGAAAGCTAAAACTGTCGTCTCCTTAAAGATTTATTGTCTCAGGAACGCTAGAGAGCAGTTCTAGTCTGAGGTCACTATGAGTCAGAATCCAGTGAATGACAGTGAGTTTGGGCTTTTTTTGTTTTGTTTTGCCGAGGGTCAGCAGTGTACCATAAAAACTCATGTATAAGCCGAGTTTTTCAGCACATTTTAATGCAGTTTTTGTGGTAAAATTAGGTGCCTTGGCTGATATTTGGGTCGGCTTATACTGCAGTATATATGGTTAAGTGCCTCTGCCAAGCAAACCAGTCTCTGAGGAGGTTGTGTTCATCATAGTTGCAACCAGGGCATTGGTACCTGAACAGACAATGCAGTGAGAACGTTACTGACAGGACACCAGTCCTGGGGGTCAGGGGCCAGGATTCAGGTTGGCCAGAGGAAACCCAGGAGAAGATACGGAATGAAAAGAAAGAGAGGGGTCAGGAGGTGGGTAACAAAAGAGAAGAAACAGCACAAAAGTCCAGCATTTATAGTTTGTTGTGACCCAACACACAGGGGAGATGTGTCAAAGAGCCTCAGAAGTCTCTCTTCATAGGCAGCTGGTAAACTGGGGCCCAGGGGGAGGATATGGGTAGGGGTGGGGAGAGGAAGCAGAAAACATCTTTCATATGAAGCTGAGCAGAGATGGTGGGTAAAGACACAGGCCAGGAAAGATCCCAGAGGCCAACGCAAATAAGGAAAGACAGCCTGCAATAAAAGGGTGCAAGCTGAGGTTGAAGATGGCAGTCAGAGGAAAAGACAACGACAGTAAGCTTAACAGAGAGCGAATGAGTGAGTGAGTGAGTGAGAGATATTGAGAGAGAGAGAAAAAAGAATGGAGATGAGAGAAGAGCAAGAGGGGGAGAAGTTGCACAGAAACATACACAGGCAGAAAAGCATAAAAAAAAAAACTTGAGAAAGACTCAGATAGTGAGGAGAGAGAGACTCAGAAAGAGAAGGCTGAGATAGTCAGAGGGAAGGAGAGAGAACAAGAACGAGATGGAGAGCTACCTAGCACACAGGCATTTGAAAAGCCAGTGTTGAATTGAAGGCTGAAAAGGCAGCTTTCACGTCTGGATGAACACATCCAGCCTGTACTGAACCACATAGGCAAGAGTGTTCCCTGTAATCTCTTCCACTTAGATATTTAAGGCCCTGCAGTCCCACCTGGTACAGTCAACAGCCACATGCAAAGCAAACTGTACAGGCTACTGATAGCTCTAAGAGGAGCAGCACAGGCAGGTGATCCACAGAAAGCATAGGCATAGAGAAGGACCACATTCAAAGGTCCTGGATAGAGTGGGAAAATAATGTGGAACACAATTCAGAATCATAAAAACAAACAAACAGGCTTACTGGTTGGATAGACAGGTGGGACTGTGGCACTTAGTCACCTTTCAGGCTTGGAACTAAACTCACCTCATGGCTTTATTTTTAGTCAAACAATAGAGAGGTCTGTAAGGGGAATGTAGACCTCTTCCATGCTGCTCCTAAGTTAGGGAACTATGTATTCCTTAGAGCAGTGATTCTCAACTTCCTAATGCCGGGACCCTTTAATACAGTTCCACATGCTGTGGTGACTCCCCAACCATAAAATTATTTTCATTGCTACTTCATAACTGTCAGTTTGCTACTGTTATGAATTGGCCAACCCCTGTGAAAGGGTCATTTGACCCCCAAAGGGGTCGCAACCCACAGGTTGAGAACCGCTGCCTTAGAGCAATTAGCTATTTGGGATCTAAAGGGCAACATTTGCCCAAGGACCGAGTTCAAAAGGTAGGAAGGACTAGGAAAGGAGGAAGAATGGAAACAGCATGCGCAGGGCAGAACTGAGGTGAATAATGTTACACTGTGGAAGTTACAACCAATGACACCAAACAAAATGTGCTAAGAATTGTTGAATGAAAAACTGATTTGCCCTGTAAATCTTTACCCCCTCATAATAAAAAACTGTTTTGTTTTTTGCTTGTTTCTTTGTTTTTAAAGCAAGGTAAATGTAGGAATGAAAGATCTGGCAAGGACCATTCTGCGAATTTCGCAGGCACATTAGCTGGAGTGGTGGCAGCTCAGATTAAAAAAAAGTATGGAGAGGGGCTTCTGATGCAGGGTATACACAGGCTCCTTCTTGCTGTCATGTGACTCAAAGCTCCTGGAATACAACAGCTACTTCCATAAAGAGCCAACAAGAAAGAAAGGATTCAAAGGACTCATGGAAGGAAGGAAGGAAAGCTGGCCAAAAGTCAACCAATATGCAGGGAGTGTTTTTTATGTTCAGGTCCTGGGTGATGCAAATGGTTAATGTACCAAACTGCTAAGCTCAGGCTGGGAGTCCAAATCCAGACAGAATCCAGATAGAAGACTTGGCAATCTACTTCTGAAAACTCAGCCACAGAACAACTTCAGATATGCATGGGGGCGCCAGGAGCCAGAATCGACTCAGTGACCTTGGGTAACTGGTATTTTCTATGTGCCAGGCCCTATGGTCAGTGTTGGAGGTAACAGTCTGACCTCAAGCTGCTCAGAGATTCCTGGAGGAAGAAGCCCACATATTTGAAGGACAGAGATAAAGAGGAGGTGTTATCATGGTAAGCTTTAGAGGCATTTGGTACAATCCCCTTGGAAGCAATGTGGAAGATGAGCTGAAGAGATGAGGGACAGTGCTTTGTGACACTTTCCCTGCCACCCCCTCCCTGGACAGTGCAACCTAAGTGGTCAGCTTATGTCTGAAAACAGAAAGTCAGTGGATAATTACACAGGTATCAGTCTAAGTGATGCTGCAAGTCAATAATGGACACTGATCGACAGCTAACTTTCCAAGAAGAAACGAATGACATTGTGCAAGTGAGTTAAGGAACTCTTCACTTACCTTACCTACTGGGGTTTCTCACTAATTTGATTTACTGTTAAAAGTGTCAGTTTTTCAAATCCAATTTTGACGGCAGTCTTTCTAAAAGCATTTTACACACTTTGTCTTTATAAGCAAAGTAAAAGCAGTCTGTCTCATGTACATACACACTGCATGAATAATCAGTTATATATATGAAATCATAGAGGGGAGATATGCTTTTCCCACTGGGGCCTTGGGAAAATACGATCTCCCCACAGCTATTGCTGCTAGAACTGTGCATGAAAGAAGAGCACCCCTGTTGGTAAGGATTATGAAGCTGACTACATTAGTACTCATATTTCTTGTTCTGAGATATTTTGATTTCTCTCCCAGTTCTTAACTGTGAGCTGGATAACTGATACGGCCATCGAGGAAATGTAGGATCTGAACAAATATACTCTTCCCACTTTTGAGCAGGAAAAGATTACCTTTAGGTTACCTATAATTTAAGAAGTATGAATCACTATGTGATCAGGGCAGGACTCTTTCTGCATAGGGTTTCTGTGCCAGCAAACTGCATCTCACCAAAATACATATGATAGTGAAGACATTTGAGATGCTGTCCAAGAAAAATAGGTTCAGGATGACTGAACCTCAGGCTTAGAATGAGGGAGATGTGCTACACAAAGGAGCTTTCTTATGAGGGGCACCTGGAGCAAAAAAAACAAAACAATTGATCCATCCCTGGCAATTCCAAACCCCTCTCAGCCTTGTAACAGCAACACCATAGTAAGGATGAGTCGTTGAAAAGGAAGACTCAGCTGAAGTTCAACCTCCCATTTAGGCTCCTAATTCTTTTTTTTTTAAATCATTTTATTGGGGGCTCGTACAACTCTTATCATAATCCATCCATCCATCCATCGCGTCAAGCACATTTGTACATTTGTTGCCATCATCATTCTCAAAACATTTACTTTCTACTTGAGCCCTTGGTATCAGCTCCTCATTTTTCCCCTCCCCCCTCCTTCCCTCATGAACCCTTGATAACTTATAATTTTTTTTCATGTCTTATACTGTCTGATGTCTCCCTTCACCCACTTTTCTGTTGTTTGTCCCCCTGGGAGCGGGTTATATGTAGATCATTGTGATTGGTTCCCCTTTTCTTCCCCATCTTCCCCTTCCCCTCCCTCATTATTGGTCCTAAGGGGTACATCTGTCCTGGATTCCCTGTGTTTCCAGCTCTTATCTGTGCACATCCTCTGGTCTATCTGGATTTGTAAGATAGAATTGGGATCATGATAGTGGGGGGGGGGAGGAAGCATTAAATAACTAGAGAAAAGTTATATGTTTCATTGGTGCTATACTGCACCCTGACTGGCTCGTCTCCCTCTGTGACCCTTCTGTAAGGGAAATGTCCAGTTGCCTACAGATGAGCTTTGGGTCTCCACTCCACACTCCTCCTCATTCACAATGATATGATTTTTTTGTTCTTTGATGCCTGAGACCTGCCGATCCAGTATGTGCAGAAGAACAGCACTCACCGAGCACAAATAAGAGACCACCACATAGAACAACCCCACCCAGAGGGCAACAAAGAGAAAACAGTCCCCCAGATAGCATTGGCTTAAGAGTGAAAAGAAGTCAAGAATGAACACCCCCCCCACACACACACACACGCATGCACAACATACTGATAAGAAAGGGAGGTAAGAAAATACGCAATACAAAAATACAAAAGGAATAAGATGACATCACAGAGTACACAGATGGATATAATAACCCTGAATATCAATGGACTGAACTCAGGCATTGAAAGACTGAGGCTAGCAGACTGGCTTAGGAAACACAACCCATCAATCTGCTGCCTACAGGAGACACATCTCAAGGCTACAGACAAAAATAGGCTGAGAATCAAAGGCTGGAGAAAAACATACCAAGCAAACAGCAATTCAAAAAAAAAGCAGGGGTTGCAATCCTAATCTCAGATAGGATCAAGTACCAGGTTCTAATTCTTTAGAACACTGTTTTCAGGTCTGCATACAGCCATGTCTAAACAAGTTGTATTCAAACAGACTATCAAAAGGACATAAGAAACACAGTATGAATACTGTCTGCACCCCATCTGAAATCTTTTTTATGTGACCTATCGAATTTTCACAGGGCTCATCTGTGCAGGAAGTGCTTTTAAACCATTGTGCAATAACCAAGAGAAAGCCAGTCTCCTGTCTACTTTTGTATCCCCACAATTTAGACACTCGTCTCATTCTTAGTTAAAGCCACATCTGAAGATTGTCCATGCCCACTAACTCAAAGAAGCTGCACTTGTGCCCTTAGGTTAACCTTGTAGCCTAAGTTTCCAAGATGACATAAGCTAATGTACTTAGAGGCTGCTTTTTTGTCCCTCAAACGGTTGTTTCTAATATGTTTCAGAATAATTAACTTATTTTCACCACAGGGTATAGTCACACTGATACCTGGATGCAGCCCTGGCAACAGGGTCCTGCAGTGAAACCACACAGGGTTTGAAGTACCAACACAAGCCCTCGATTACTTCTGGCCAGAGACCTCAGAGTTTGAACCTCTGGAAGATCCATCTGATTCTACATTCAGTGAGTTCCAGTGATGGCCTTAGTCAAGTTCTGTGAAGCACACAGCATCACCCCTCACCTGTCGATTCTGGCTGTCTTTCTAAGCACCTGAGAATAAAATGTCTGTGTAGTGGTTACACATTAGTCTGCTAAGTGACAGGCCAGCAGTTTGAAATTACCAGCCCCTCTATAGGTGAAAGATGGAACTTTTTACTCCCAGAAAGAGTCACGGTCTAGGAAACCACTAGGGCAGTTCTACCCCGTCCTACAAAGACACTATGAGTCACAATGGCAGTGAGTCTGGATTGCAGCGACTATATACAGAGAGGGCTGATCCCGTTTAACCCTAAATGAGAGTCAGGTGGTGAGAGGTGGAGTCAGAACCAACTGAGGTCTGAATCCTGGCTCCCTCCTCCATGTAGGTTGGCTGGCCAGCTGCCAGCCTGTTCCTGACTTTTTATAAGCTTTAGTTTCCTTACCTGTAATGGTTGCCTGTGTGAACTGATGGCAGCAATGGACACAGAATGTTATGCCAAGTATCTGGTATGTGGTTCGATATCAAAAAAAGGAGACAACAGAAGCCAGCCTTCATGTGGGTGAAAGACTTAGGAGGTATTTATTAGCTCAGGAGATTGTGCTTCTTCTTTTATGTGGTATTTTATGAATGCTGAACTTAAAAAAACACCTTCAAATATGATCACACGTCCCTTATCAATCACTCTCTTGGGAAAGAAAGGCCTAAAGAATCCTACACACTCTATTCAGAACTTAACTGAGCTCTCACACCTACAACTAAAACAAAGAGTGAAAACAAACCAAAATACTCACCATGGATCAAAAGCTGTTTGCCTTTTTGAGTGGTTTGTTCCAGAACTGCTCTCTGATGGGAGCGAAGAAACTCTGGTTGACACATTATTTTCATGGAAAGAATTATCTGGACGTGGTGATGGCACTAAATAGAGAAAAAGTAAGCCCTTGATATTATAGAGATATGAGTAGTTCCCCTGTTACTCTATTACGTCCTCTCTTTTTCACACAAGAAAACAAGTCAAAAAACTCATCCGTCTTTGTTTTCTGAAGGTGGAGGCATTCCAGGGACTTTCCCTTCTGCCTACTGCTCATTATAATATGGACTTGAAATGGTCAGTTAACAGCAGGCAATATGTTTGCAAACTATAGACCTGATCTGTTCGCTGAAAAACTCAAGAACACTGTAGGCTATTTCAAATGTGCCTATCGTGTCCTTCCCACCATGAACCCCCATCACCGTGGGGCCACCCTCAGAAGTTGACCCAACTATGCAAAACCTACTCCTCATTGTAAGCCATTCCTAACAATCTGCATGCTGGGGTGTACAGACTACAGTTTAAGCCTGGACATACTTGTGAGCCAGAGACAATCTTATATTCAATTATTTGTACAAAAATACTAGTATTTCTCTTAAGCTCTCAATCCAGGAATGAACAGAAAGACCGAGTACAATGTATAGGAGTAAATGCTTTCCTATCCTATTTCAGGGGTGGGGGTGGGGGGAGGTATGGCCTGTGGGAGGGGAAGGGCTAATGTCTTTTTTCTGTCAGTTTCTAAGCTTGGTCCCAAATTGACAAAGGAATTGACAGGTTGAGTATCTTCGTCAGTAAAATGGGGTGCTGTAGAAACCTCAATGATTCTCAGTATTGAAATTATAGCAGCTCCAGATGTCTCATCTCGTTACAGCTGTGCCTTCTATTTCTGAACTTTTTAAAAACAAAGACACCCTCTCTCTCAAACCCACAGTGGACCAAAGAGGCCGACAAACGAGGTGCTTCTCTGTTTTGAAACAATTTAGTTGCCATGCAATCAAAACTAAAGCTACATAGAGGCCGACGTCTAACTTATTTAAAACTCTTAACATTTTATATTAATGTATAGTCTCCAGACATCCATAGAAAGGATACTTCCATGGTGCGTTTTGGAAATAAAACTTACACATTGAGAGAATAAAAGGGTTTTGTTTACATAGACTACATTTTGTTTTAATCAATGTGATTCTGAATTAAAATTGTACTCCCATAAGATTCTAAATTAATTATGGCATCAGAAAAAAATGCATCAAAGGGCATATTCAATGATTATACTTTTCTAAAGGTGGAGCAGGGAGGGAACAGAGTGTTCTAATCATTCCATACACATTCAGCACTGAATAACACACCTACTCATTTATTTAGGACTCTCAGTGGCACAGTGGTTAAGCATTTGGCTGCTAACTGAAAGGTCAGCTGTTTGAACCCCACCAGCCACTCTGCTGGAGAGTGATGTGGCAATCTGCTTCCATAAAGATTTACAGTCCAAGAAACCCTATGGGGCAGTTCTCTGTCCCATTGAAACGGCACGCACTGGAATCAACTTGAGGACAGAGGATTATGCATTTATTTAGCTCCACTTCCTAATTGAAATGACCAAGCAGTTCTCCACGTTTCGCCCCCCTCTCTGCCCCTTTCCAACTGTCCTTTTCAAACACTAGAAAGAACAGGAAGCCAGGCACTGTGCGTGTAAGAGGCAGGAAAGGTGGCAGCGACTCTTAAAAGCCCTGAGCAGCTGAGCCTCCTTCATCCCAGGACCTTGTTCCTGCCCACTGGGCACCTGCTTTCAATTTCTCCCCTAGGTGCTGAGACTACCCGGGGCTTTATAGTCTATTATAATAGCTACTAAAAGGCATTGTGCTTCTATGTTAATGTCTTCTAAATTCATGCAACTTCTAAAGCATTGGGTTTAGCTGCTTGTTAAATATCAAAACGCATTTTTAAGGTTCTGCAACTACACTTTTTTCCCACAGGCAGAACCAATATTTCTTCAGTGGTGGCAGGCAGTGTGAAGAAGGAAAGGAGAAGAGGACTCATCCTCTTCCTGTACAACCTCCAGAGAGAGACTGCAGATGACTAAACAGTGCAATGTAGTCTGGGGTGGTCAGAGAAGACACCACAAAGAACTGGGTCTTAAAAAAAGGGACCCAAACAAGCTATCCCTGCAGGGGGAGGAGTGTGGTTTAGTCCAGAGGAGAACATGGCATATGTCACTTCCACAGGCTGGGCCCTAGAGAGGCAGAGAGGAGCTGAAGAATATGGCCATGGCAAGTCTGGAATGCCATCTTAGGGAACTCCATTTTCCTGATGTCAATGGGAAGTCACTAATGGCCCTCCACAAGTAGGAGACAGGAGGGTGATTGAGCAGGAGCAGGAGGCAGGAGGCGATGGGGCTCCTTGCTCAACTCTTTTTCTTCTGTAGCACTCATTATCTTTGAACATTCTGTTTCATTATTATATTGGATGTCGACCTCTTCTCATGAGAATGTGAGCTTCATGGCTGTGGAGCTATTTGGCTGTCTTGCTTGTGGATGTGGTCTAAGCTGGAATAGTGGCAGGCACATAAGAGACATCCAGTAAAAATGTTTATGACTTAATTGAATGAGTAGTATGGTCACAACACAGCTTCAGAAGTATTATTCCAGTGACTATTCTGATGAGTCCCCTGGAGGTGAGGCAACTAAGCAAGGTACCCAACCAAGAAGCAAGCTGACCTGTTGGAAGGCAACATTGTGGGCCAGATGATGGAGGTCTGAACTCAGAAGGAAATGCAGATGTAGTGGAGGAGATAGGCCAAAAATTTAGTGAGGGAAAGGTGAGAGGAGTCTCTAGGGAATGCTAGCTGCTAGGCTTACCTCTGTAAAAGCTCCCAACTCTTCTTGGAACAGGATCATTATACAGATGTCTATTTTCTTTGGGGGCTGTACCATCATCGGAGTGGGGGTCATGATACACTCCAGCCTGAGGCAGAAAACAAATCAGTTCTGACTGATAAAACTCAAACCAGTGATTCATGACAAAGTGGCCTGCTGACTTAGCACAGTGCCTAATCGGTCTCTTGTTTACTTCATGAGCTTTTCCAGAGAAAATGTGGGATTCAGCTATGAGGGAAACTACTTGCTTTATAAGCCAGTTCAAATTATCTGTGGATGATATCAAGCATAAAACAATTTTAAAAGGTTGGTTAAAATGAAGTAAAATGAATGCAATTTACAGACACGGGTTTTTTTTTTTTTTTTTTTAGCAAAATGCAACAACTATGAAGAATGCAGACCTCAGACTTCTGTCGGGAGTGGAATGACGATGTGCCTTCCCTAGAGGATTCTTTCACTGAAGATCTTGCCACTGTCATCTCTGGAGGGTGCTGTTCACCAGGCTGGAAATCAATTGTAAAAGGATTGGTAAGCATAACCAAGGATGAAAGCCACCTAGCTAACAATGACCTGTTTTTTATCAAACCAATACCTTAAGAGCTAAAATTAAAAGTGTTGGCTAAAACATGCATTTGCCCATAAAAGAATGAATTGGCTGAAGAATGTTAACTTAAGTCAAATGCATTTCACACATGGAAGAGAAGCACTCATTAAAGTTAAGGGAAGCAGGAAATAAATTAGACTAAATACAGTTCAATTAATTATTAAACATTTAGGAAAAAATATCAAGTAGCTAGGCAGTTTGGTATCTATGGGACTAAGCAACACTTTAATTATTCTATGTGTTAATTCCAAAATTTCCCTAGCAGATTTTAGGCTGAGTCCTTCAAAAAGAACTGGGCACATCCAACAATTTTTTAATGAAGGGCTTACATGGTCGTTTCAGAGGAAAACAAATGGTCTTTGAATATATTAAGGACTAGAACAAGTACTCCTAATAATTTTTGTCTTATGATTGCCTAAGTGTGGTGATTTATGTACTTTAGTTCTCTTCTTATTCTTTTCTAGGACAATGCCACTTATAATTTGATGCTGCTCCTCAGCCAAAATCATAACAGCACTCATCTCTGAAGACACTAATGCTGTGTCTCGCTGCCTGGAACCTGAGTCATAGTTCAGAAGAGCATTCAGTCCACAGTGCTGCTCAGAGGGGGAAACTAGCACTTTCTACCATTAGAAGAAAAGATTAGGGCACAGAATTACCGACTCATTAGGAGGAATTGGTCTACCTGTGTGCTTATACTTCGATGTTACACACATAGTATAACTATGTTATACTTATATTCTCTCTCATATAATCAAAAACATCTTATATAAAATCGAGAAATGTGATTCTCGTTTTCTCTCATTCCTCAAAAATGTATGATGATAGAATTCTGGGAAATCCACATTGGCTGTAATCAAACAGAGCCTTTGTTTTTTTGATCTTGTGAACAGATCTCATTTGAATTAGACTATCTGTATTGTTTACAACAGCTTCCAGAAGTATTTTTTTCTTCAGTTCACAGAAAAGTATTTCTGAAAATAAAGTATTTACATCTCTCCAGAGGCAGGGTTGGCCCTATAATGGTGGGGTTTACTCTGGAAGGGGGCCGTGCCACTTGCACATGACTGATTCCCATGATTTACTCTCAGCTTCAATGCCTTTTCCAACTGACTGCCATCTTTGCAGCATAAAACTTCTCCTTTCTTGCAGGTTGGCACTGTATCTCCTACACCAGACTTCAAAATCAGTAGCAGTCTGACCTGTGCTTAGCCCACAGGAGTGGTTTATAATTAGTTTGATTACCACCATGTTCGCAAAAGCTTTTTTCCCTCCCCTAGAATTTTCAGAGTCCTAATTTGCCATTTCCCCACATTACAGCTTTTTGTTTTCTTTCTTTCTCTATGTTTCAAGTTGGCACCCTTTCCCTGTTTCTGACCACCACTCTTTGCCTCTCTGGACTGCACAGGGTCGCTCAGCAACTCCTCAGGGCCCCCTCTGATCCTTTCTATGACTCCAATGCCCACCTTTGAAAATGCGTACCTCCTGCCCTATCCAGGACATCATGACTAACCTCTCAGAGCACATCCAGTGGGAAAAGTGCTGGTCTAGAGACCTAAAGACTGCCGGGTCTGCCAGGAACAACTTGGGAAAATTTGGGCAACTCTCCCAACCTCTCTGAGTCTTCGCGTTCTCATCTGCTGAAATGAAGGGGATGAATGTGGTAACTTCAGATAGTCTTTTCTACACCCAAGAGGGGTGCTTGGAAAAGAAATCTTGAGGTTTTCTTTTTCCCTATATTCGGTCCTGGCCTTCTCAAGTCACACCTTTTCTACTTCGGAGGTACCTATAAAACCCATTCTTCGTGCAGAAAGCTCGCACCTCATGCTTGGATTATCACCAAAGCCAGTCCAAATGCTGCATTGCTCACTCCAGCAATGTGGGCAAGTGGCAAGCACATCATGCTATTTAATATTTCATTTGCCTCCTTCCCCTTGTAAGGCTTTCTCCCTTCCCTCAGACCTTTTTCCTGCTGCCCTGTCCCCTCTCTTACCCTAGTTAAAGTCTAACCATCCTAGAAGTCTATGCCCAGAAATCATCTCCTCTGGAAGCCCACCCACAGTCCTATATGGATTGTGATGCTCCTTTTTATTCTGAGGACACACAACTCTAGCACAGTACCAGGCCAGGTAGGCAGCCACAGGGTATTCTAACTACCTCTGTGTTGCTAAGTGTCCCCACCAGCCCATACACTCACTCCACAAGGGCATAGACCATGTATTTTTTCATTTTTTTGAATCAGAGCCTGTCACAGCGCCTAGCTCAGTAAATCCTTGAACACATTTTCACTCTTTAGCCTTCTAACACCTAGCTATCTCTGCATTTAGTCCAGAGTAAGATGTTTTGTTGCCCTAAAGTCCCTTCTGATGGTCCTGCTCATGGTGAACTCTTCCTGTTCTCAACTCCTATTTACAGCCAGTGCCATAGTAACTCAGTTTTTAATTAGTCTTCCATTGCTCTATGTATGTATAATTTAATCCTCCCTGGGAGAGGGGAAATTCCTCAGGGCAGGAACCTGACCTCCGACTTTTGGGACAGCTGAGACTATCCTGCAGATAAGCAGCTCAATGTATCGTGACAGTCTGCCCATCACAGCAAAAGCAGCAACAGCAGCAGCAGAAACATCTTATAGTACTTCTACTTTTCCAGGCACTGGAGACGATGCCACTTTCTGCATAACACCTTTGTCATCCTCACCACCCTCAGAGGAGGACTCTGAGGCACAGAGTGATTCTAGAACTGTCCCAAATGTCCATCATCCAAAGCATGGTGCAGAAGTGGGATCCCAAGGGAAGCCTGCTTAGCTTCTGAGTCTGAGCAGCCAGCTACTCTGCTGCTACTCAGGCTGCTCCTTTTTTGAGATCTTTACCATCTGTAGGACACATACGCTACCTGTACTGTTGGTACACAATGAAGCACGCACTCCTGCATCCTCTAAAAGGAGAGTGGAGTGCTTGCCTTATATAAGATCTCTTTGCCCTCCTCACTTGGACTTTTCACAGTTTTCCCTACCTTATTTTCTTTGGTGTAGGTGAGTTTTTATATTATGAAAATATAATTTACAAATATGGTCTTCTATTGTTAAGAATGGTGCTTCTTTCAAACAGATACAAGTTTCAGTGTCTACAGAGGAAGATGGTATGATGACAATCCTGCCTGGAGATTTCAAAACCACGCTGAAGACTGAAAATGAATATCCATCCTGGTTGTAGTTTTAGATAAATTAAAGGACTTTTAAAGTCAACTAGGATATCAAGAAATGTATTAGCAAAAAAGTCTGATTTCAGGCAAGTGTGATTTGGTGAGATTAAGTGCCCATGAATTCACATACAATTTTTGGAGGATGAAAAAACTAGCTCCCATAGAGCTGATGAATTCTATAGAAAATCAAAATAAGATTTTTTTTTCTCAACAAAGCATGCTGGAAAGGCACACTTAAGAAAGAAAACATATGGCTCAAAGCAAGCTTATGAGTCCTCAACAATTGATTAAAAGGGCAAAAATTGGTTATTTTTTAGGATATTTTTAGTCCTTCAATAATTGTTTCCCTAAATGCAACCTATCCAAAAGGCAAGAACTCTTGCAGCATGGAAGATTACAGACTGACCCTATTCACATCCTCTGCACCACCTTCCCATGAGGAGCCAACAGATCTGGTCAAGGTCCTAAGTTGTACCTGGGGTGATAAGAGTTGCAGGCTGTTGGCCCTGGCAGCCATCCCTTGCCCTATGCTCATACTTCCATCCAGGCCTTTGGCTCTGACTTTGTCTCGGGTCACATACATGGAATGCCTATGAGGACGCTGCTGGGAGGAGAAAGGGCTGGTATAGCCCAGGCCATAGGAGAAGGACTCGTGAGGGGCAGACAGGGAGTGGGAATGGCTACTGTCCATGTGTTCAGGCAGCTTCAGCTCCTCCATTGTTTTAGAATGCCTGGTCGAGGTACGGCGTGAGTCCAGGGTGCCCTCATTTCGGGTATTTCTTCCTGATGGGCTGAGCAAAGTTCTCGTGTCACTGTGTCTAGTGGGAGTTGGGCTGGTGGGAGAGTTCAAGTCCAAGCAGCTGGATGGAAAATATCTACTGGTGTTGGGCTCTGCAATCTGGGCTCTGGCTTCAGAAAGATTGCTCACAGACTTGGAGTCACTCAATGCCCCGTGGCTTTTGGCCTTGGTCCTGTAGGAGGGACTCCTAGAGGACTGGGGAATGGTGTCAATATAGCTATGCCGACTCTGCTTCTCACTGGGTTGTAGTGTTCCAGCCTTGCTCTGAGAGCTCTCCATAAATGAGTGCCGATTCTGCTGAGACCTGCTGCTTGACTTGAGGTACTTTGTCCCTGGGCCTTCTGTAGGCTTTGGGTCAATATTAAAATCAAACTCAGTTTTGGATTTGGCTTCTTTTGGGCTGAGAAGGTGTGGTATATTGTTGTTGGTGAGATCTTTGCTGGTAGACCCAGGCTGGTTGCTTGCTTGGTAGGTTTTGGTGTGCATTGGACTAAGAGTAGCTCCAGCAAGGTTTCCATTTAAAAAGCTTTCGTTGGCAGGCAGACCTTCATCAGCCCGTGACAGACCCACACTTAGGTTCTGGATGTCCTTACTGTTAGATCTGTGGTGAGACTGCAAAGCAGAACTTTTGCTGGCTTGGTTTCTATGTGAAAAACAAAAGAAGTATGTCAGTTCCCCTCTACAGCACACACACCCATGCACACACACACACACACACATTTTCACATAAATATATATATATTTGGGATTTATATATGTCTCTCCAAAAGGCCTCAAAGATCAAAAAACATTAACTTTCACAAACATGTGTCTACCAATAGCAAGTAACCTGCCAGTACATTATAACACGTCACTACAAAGCACTGGTCCTGATGAAGTCATTCTGGCATTCTTAAATGTTCAGTTAATCTACTGCCATCATAATTTCTAACTGATCGTTTGGTAAAACATATGCTAACTCTACACTGCTATTCATAGCTGAGTGTTTGTTATAAAACCCCTGCTAGGAAGAAAAGGGCTGAGCTGTAGACAAACTCTTTATATAACTCTTTTGTCTGCTTGAATGTCAGATGGCAACAATTTGATTTGAAGGTTACTATGTTCTCTGAACTTTACTTTCTCTGTAAAACTCTTAGCATGCATAGAGATACACATACTTACGGCACATACACAGAAACAGCAATATCTCTTTTGTCTTTAGCCTGCATAGTGAATGGATGAGAACTCCAGCAATGAACTCAATAAAAGAAAATGTAATGTAAACTGTGCTCTGTGATTTGTTGGACCACAGGATGATGGATGTTGGAAAGTGGCAATAACTTTGGGCTTTGAAGGTATCTCCTTGTACACTAAACAGAAACCAATTCCTAAATGGGACACAGAGATCTGAAAGAATTCTTTTCTCTTCAAAAGGCACCAAGTTATTTTTCACATTTCACACTTTATTATTCCAAACTGACCACGGCCTTCTTTAGAATGTAAAGCTTTACATCATACTGGGTTTAAAATAACAATACAAATCCCAAAGAAAATCTGGTCCACTATTTGAAAGCAAGGCCAGGTTGTTCTCTTTAAACTATTTAAAGGACCAAATTTTAGCCTGAGTTAGGTTAAAATGCCTTTAAATGTATAATACTGTACAGAATTCACTTCTTAATATGCATTCAGAAGTTTTGCTGCCAATATTGCTATTATTACTAAGGATGCTTTGAGAATTTGTTCCTATCACATACTAATTGGAGGAAAATTCTCTCTGTCACACACACACACACACACACACACACACACACACACTTTCCCCTTCCCTTATAGAATGGCTATCTTTGAGATCATGGCTTCCATTTTCTCTCTGACAGCTGTGTTCCATGGGGTGGCTCCTCTGCCCAGCTTGAGTACTCCCTGGATTATAGTAACCCTACATCTCCTCCATTCCCTTCAGTCCTAGAGCTAGCAATGGCAAAGAAATAACACACATAGATAACATGAATAGTCCCTAAATCAAACAGGACCAGAAGGGAACAGAGAAACATAAAGATGCCTGCTAGAGCTTTTGAAATATTTAGAAATATTGCTTTAGATATTGAGCACAAAGTTACATGTGATTGTAGGAATAGAATAAAATATCTAGAGCCATGTAAGATGAAATTTCTAACATGACTAGGTAGGCTATAAAGACAATCACACACTATCACAGTCAAGCAGAGAAAATATGGAATAAATGGTTATTACCCATTTATGGATGCTTTCACACATCTAAAATGTACTAGGTCTTGAGCACTTACAATCCCTATTTATTAAGAACATTTTTTTCTACATAGAAGAGCATGCAGGGTGTGGGAAGGTGGGGGGGGTGTTATATTTAAAAGCTTCAAATTAAGATGTATTGTTTTCCATTTGCCTCCCATAATCTAAGCAACATGAGATAACAAAGTCAGTTTCTTGGGATATGTTGGAAGACGGGGAGATAATGACTAGGACACTGTCTTCTTGGGGCAGCTCAAGGCAGTGTAAATGTTCCCAACAGAACCTGAGAATGTCAAGGATGGAAACAAACAGAAAAATCAACATGATCCTATGTTCTAATCCTTTGTCTTTGTATTAAATAAAATTTTTTAAGGCACAGGGTTTTTAAAAGACTATGCTGGAAAGCTTAGATTTTAAACACATCCAGTCTAATCACTATCTACCCAATTGATTTTATTATTCCATATTTGTATTTTTTTGAAAAATTAATTTCTCAACTCAGTGATTAAACAAGAGCAACAAAAACATAAAGCCTTACTATAGAGCCAGAACTTGGGAGAAAGACGAGACTTTCTACTCTTGTAAACAGAGTCTCAGAAACCCACAGGGGCAGTTCTACCCTGTCCTATAGGGTTGCTATAAGTCAGCATTGACTCGATGGCAAGTGAGTTTATAGGGCCAGACTATCCTTGGCACCACCTGTTTAGCATACTCTTCTCCCTCCAAGGAATTCCTTTGCCCTTGTTTAACCTCCTTCCTCCAGGAAGTCCACCTAGACCCCGTTTACACAGAATCTTCTTCCTCTTGAGGCTTAAAACCCCCTCAGTTGCTAATCCAATGCTACCTTTCTCCAAGAATGCAGAGGTTTCCATGATACACATGTTAAAGGCAAGAAAGACTTTAAGACCCACACAATTCTGTAATTGTGATTCTGAATCATAAAATAAAGCATAAGAAAGATATTTTCGAACAAAGAGGGCTTTCCTTTTTTCCTCTAATTGCATCATTTAAGCAGCCACCTCCTCCACCTACTTGTAAGACCAACACTGCATCTGTATTTCCTTAAAAGGGAATATTTACCTATTAGACAATGTGTTGCTTTCCACATGGTAAGGTTTTCTTTTTGTTGACCTTGAAGGGGACCGGTCCAAAAGTCTCTGGGTTTGAAATGTAGGATGATTCAAGCACTGCTCTGTCAGGTATCTGTCAGCTGGGTCCAACTTCAATAAATTCTTAGGAAATAAAGTAGAGGGTTGGAAAGAATGCTACTAAGTCAAATTTAAATTCTAATAAAATCTTATTTCTTTTTCTTATGAAAGAAATACATGGCCATGACAGAGTATCTATCAAACAGTTTAGGAAAAACAGAGACAGAAAAGGCAAGAGCCATCTCTATCATCCATAACCCCAGTCCTTCTTCCAGTCTTTTTGATCATCATATAAACATCCTTTCTTTTCTACAAAAGCTGGGTTATATTATACACATCAAGTTTTCTATCCTGTACTTTTCATTTAATAATCAAAAACATTTTTCAGCAGAATTTGAACACTTTAAAATACATTTCCATGTAAATAATATTCAAGAATAAACATTCTTTCTGCTTCTGTTCCCCAGCTATCTAGGTCCCTTCTCGGGGGACAACCAATGTTAGTCTCTGGTCGCAATGATTGACATTTAACCCCCCTGGAGGGGGATGAACAACAAAAATGTGGGTGAAGGAAGACAGTGGACAATATAAGATATGAAAATAATAATACTTTTAAATTTATCAAGGGGTCACAAGGGTGGGGAGGGGGGATGGAGGGAAAGAAGAGAAGCTGATATTAAGGGCGCAACAGAAAGTAAATGTCTGGAAAAGACTGATGGCAACACATTTACAAATATGCTTGATACAATTGATGTATGGATTGTTATACTAGTTGTAAGAGCCTCCCAATAAAGTGATCTTTTAATAAAAAAAGATAAAACAAAATTTCTTTACAAATTAAGCAAATATATAAGTATAGCCTAACACAACTGAACAGAGCATATTGGCATTTGTTTTTTGAATAACTAATATTCCTCTACCTCAAGAATAAAAAATGCCTGCACTCTTCAAATCATCTTACTTTCATTGGTTTTTCCAACAGTTCTTCTTTGTGATCTACTGAATAGCAGTAGTCACAAGCATACATTTGCTCCCGATAAACCAGATTTCCATTCTAGAGAACCCTCTCTAACCTAGCTCCTAGATACTCTATGGGGCAGTTCTGCTCTGTCTGATAGGGTTGCTATGTGTTGGAATTGACATCATGGCAAGAGATTTTATTTTAAATGAATAGATAGAACAAAAGAGTTAATTACTGTAACCCAAATGAAGGCTGGGCATAATAGTGGTACAAGAGGAAAGAGCTAGGAGGCAAAGGGAATTTATAGAGGTCTAAATAAAGGCATGTACATATCAAATATATTTATATATGAGGATGGGGAAATACATTTATGTGCATATACTTACAGGCTTAGTATTAAGGTAGCAGATGGACATTGGGCCTTCACTCAAGTACTCCCTCAATGCAAGAATACTTTGTTCTATTAAACTGGCATTCCATGATGCTCACCTTCCCGACATGATCGCAGAACACAAAGTAGGTGCATAAGCAAATGTGAAGAAAGCTGATGGTGCCCGGCTATCAAAAGATATAGCGTCTGGGGTCTTAAAGGCTTGAAAGTAAACAAGCGGCCATGAAGCTCGGAAGCAACAAAGCCCACATGGAATGAGCACATCCATGTGATTACGAGGTGTTGAAGGGATGAGGTTATCAGGCATCAAAGAACAAAAAATGATATCATTGTGAATGAGGGGGAGTGCGGAGTGGGGACCCAAAGTCCATCTGTAGGCAAGTGGACATTCCCTTATGGAAGGGTCGTGGGGAGGAGATGAGCCAGTCAGGGTGCATTGTAGCAATGATGAAACAAATAACTTTCCTCTAATTCCTAAATGATAGGAACTGGAAGCGCAGGGAATCCAGGACGGATGATCCCTTCAGGACCAGTAGTGCGAGTGGCAATACTGGGTGGGTGGAGGGAGGATGGGGTAGAAAGGGGGAACCAATTATAAGGAACTACATATAACCTCCTTCCTGGGAGACTGACAACAGAAAAGAGGGTGAAGGGAGACGTCGGACAGTGTAAGATATGACAAAATAATAATTTATAAATTATCAAGGGCTCATGAGGGAGGGGGAAAAATGAGGAGCTGATGCCAGGGGCTTACGTGGAGAGTAAATGTTTTGAGAATGATGACGGTAACGAATGTACAAATGTGCTTTATACAACTGATGTATGTATGGATTGTGACAACAGTTGTATGAGCCTCTAATAACAGTTGTATGAGCCTCTAATAAAATGAATACAAAAAGAACAAAACTTCCAAACTACTTTTATCAGATACCACATGGATACTTGATACTTGAACATGTAAAAATGCTCAATTATTGTGAACAACAATAAAGGGATAATAAGCTGAAAACATGAAATAATATTTAAATGAGGTTTCCTGCTTTTTCCTATTTTCATTTGAAAAGTAACCAAATAGTGAAGGCCATGGGGGGAACAAATACAAAGGGGCTTGAAAAAGTATGTGTAAATGGAATGAAAAGATAATGAGATTTCCCACAAACTTTTTGAAGCTCCTGTATAGGGATTGCATGAAAAATTAGTGTTGATAAACCCCAAAAGCTTTATGTGGTTGTCTTGCATGAAAAATGAGTGTTGATATATCCCAAATGTTTTATGCCTAATTAACTGGAAGAGCTTTGAGGGTTTTTCTTCTTCTTCCTTTTTTTTTCAAACAGCATTACTCAATCTGTGTCCAAAGGGAAAAAACAGGTGTTTTAAAGTTTTATATATACATATATAAATATTAAAAGAAATCTGTATTTAATTAAATTTGAGTAATGCTGGGTGAGACAGACTGTTTCTTTACTGTGGGATTTCTGGCAGTCTTGATAAATTAATGAACACTGTGAATCTACGAAAGGTTACATACTATGTGGCCTTTCCCCAAGGCCACACCGCCTCCCCAGCCTCCTCCACATCTACTTACACAGTGTTCCTTGGAATACAGATTAATTAACATAGCTTGAAGTACAGCAAAATCCTCAGCTGATCAGCAGTTTCCAACTGTGCTGAGTATGTACTGAAAGACTCTGTGGGCAGTGGGAGAGCCCCACTGGTTTCGACCATAGACTGAATGGTCATAAAATAAAATTGACCATTACAGGTAATTTTCTAGGTCTATTACCAAACATCCAACACTTGCTTATCCATGAGTTGGCTGCAATAGAAGCTGAAGAAATAGGAAAAACAGTTCTCACTCAAGGAATTGTTTACTTGGGAAGGATAACTTGAATAAAAAATTAACTAAGAGAATGTTTTCAGCAGTCCATAGCAGGTGGATCTCCTGGGCTGGGGGTGGGGGTGGGGCCTGGCATGAGGAAGAACACTTGGGTCATGAGAGATAGCAGTGATGCAGATGTGTTAAAAAAAAAAAAAAGAGCCAGAAAAGGTTGGTCTGCCTGGGTGAGATGGGGCAAAGTTAGAAAAGAACAGAATTAGGTCACCTGGGAAAAAAATCTGTATTGATTATGGAAGACTTTAAATACCATGTAAAAATGGTTTCAGAATCTCTTTCAGTATTCACTTTAAGATTTGTTCTAAAACCCTGTGCCTATGCAGCTCTTGAATTCTAGCAGATTTTAAAATTATCCTGACCCTTTTAGGAATGTAATTTCAGGATCTCATGGTTCTGTTTAGATGGACCATCGCCATACCAAATCTCGTTGCAATTTTAAACAAGCAACATGCCTTCTAATGAGGAATACCACCACCACCACCACCACCATTACCCATTATACGTACACAGCAAACGTTTCATTCATAAAAGCAGGTAATGGTTGCATGTAGAGGCAGCAGTCACACAAATCAAAAGACATTGTATACCAAGACACACATCAACTTGTCCCACCTTCATTAAGTCGAGCAAAACGCTATTTAAAATGCCCAAGTATCTTCTCTCCAATGACTGTGGATGATTGACAGCTGGAAACTGTAAAAACAACATGACAGAAGTATTAGCATTCAGGGAAAGATGTATGAACAAGAAAAGGCAGCAGGTGAGCAGGACTTACTGCCCTTTTGTCATTCAAAGTCATATTTCTCATACATGTACATCACTTGACGTTTCTATGTATTTAAGCTCTGGGGTAATAGGATTGGTTTTTAAATAACAGGAAAATGTACAGGCATGAGATTGATACTAAAATCTAGGTAGACAATAATGAAGAATGTGAACCAAACTAGAATATAAAAATATGAAAATGGCATATTGTTGCCTGCTTCATAGTGACCCAATAGGGCATGTTAGAATTGCCCCTGTAGTTTTCTAAGACTGTAACTCTTTATGGGAGTAAGAGAGTCCCATCTTTTACCTGCAGGATGGCTGATGGTTTTGACCTGATGAACTTGAGATTATCAGCCTAATATATAACGCACTAAGCCACCAGGGCATTGAGTCAGAATTGACTCAATGGCAGTGAGTTTAATTTTTGCTGTTGTGTTGTTGTTGCCTGCTATTGCAGATAATTGTGATTACTACCCGAAATTGAGGGACAAACAAGAAAGATGTAACAAGGCATCAGATACAATTCTTCTGCATTTTCACAACAAAATATTATTTAGTCCTGGAAATTGAGAGGGGAGGAAATGGCAGGAAGCACTGGAAGGGCACAGAAGAGGAGACAGTAAATTCAAACACACGTCCTATCTCTGCCTTTAATAAACCCTTTTAATAGACTTTTTTCAATTCTGTCCTTTGTGTAAATTGAACAGAAGGGTCCTAGATTAACACATACAGTTCTAAAGACTATGAGGGGAAGGGGTCAACTTTATTTCGATGCTCATCTTCCCTCTGATAACTCTCACCCATTTTCAATACCTAAGTAGAAGCTAAAGCAGTACGTTATATGACTGGCAGAGTCCAATCCATGAATGCCCTCCAAAGATGAAAGCTGGTCTGCTCTTATGGTACATTTCTTTGATAGCAACAAAAAGGTATTATAAAGAACTGAAATCTCTAAATGTGTTAAATATGTAGATAGGGAAACTGGTTATATAGTAAAGTTCCAACACCAGAGTTTAAAAAGGAATGATTAAGACATCATTGGCACAGTGGGCTAAGTATATCAGGATGGACAGTGCACAGGTAAGACCTAAACTTGACTCGTCACTCATCTGCAGATGGACTGGGAAAGAAATCTGTGCTCAGTCATGCAGCTGTCAATTTGAATGACAGCTAGGAGAAAGGAGAGACCAGTGGGATTTGCAGAATCCATAGGTAATATCTGAACAAGGTTTTGGAAGATGAGAAATATAAGGACAGAGAGAAATAGGGCAGTACCTTCCAGATAGAGGAGGTAGAAGGAATAACATGAACTTAACACAGGCACGGCAATAGCTCAAACTAATTTCTGAAGGAACTCATGCTGCCCAAGTCACTTTAGGTATTATTGCTAGTCCTATTTTAAGATAAGGAAGATGAAGATGGAAAAGTTTAAATTACTTGTTCAATACAAGTTACATGATTTAAAAGTAACAGAACTGGTATTTGCAACCAGGTCTGTTATCCAAGTGCACATCCTCTCTAAACCCAAGCACTTCTTCTAAGGAGGTACAAACATTCCTTTTGATGTTGTTGGAGCATTAAGTAACAGTCCCTAATACCAGTACATTATAATTAATATCTTGCATATAAGGGCTACCTTGTGCTAGTTGACTCTGCTATTTGGGGAAGTGATATTTCATTGAAAAGAGACTTAATGCTATAAGTCAAAAGACAATAGAAATACAATTTTTAAAATGACCAAGAAAATCCTTAACTCCAATATGCTTAGATTTAGGTGCTTTGGAATGGAATATACTCATTGCAACATGAGATGATTCAACTAATATCCAAGCTCAAGCATAGACATTTAAAACATATCCCAATCAATAGGCTGGCTGTTGAAACACTTGACCAAGACAATAAAAGTGCCTCTCTATTGAGCATTTACTATATGCCAAGCAATGCTCTAGGCATTTCACATATATTATGATATTTAACCTGCACAACTCCATCAGGTCCTTCCATTATCATTATTTTGCATGTGAAGAACCAGAAACATAACTTGCTCAACATCATTCAATCATCAAATACGAAGCCATGATTTGAACTCCAGTAATCATAGATAGATTCAAGGAGCCCTGGTGGCATGTTGGTTATGCATCAGGTTGTAATACACAAGAGAAACTGTTTGAAACCACCAGCCACTCCATAGGAGAAAGATGGGAGTTTTCTACTCCTGTAAAGAGTTAAGTCTTTGCAATTCACAGGGGCAGTTCTACCCTGCCTTTTAGGGTCTCTATGAGTCAGAATTGGCTCAATAGCCGTGGGTTTTTTAAATTTTTGAATCATAGATTCACCATGAATTGTAATCAACTCAAAGGCAATTGGGTTAGTTTTGACAGTCTTACACCAGAGCTTCAGTCCTATAACACTGGACCAATTATGGGTGAGTCTGTGGTGTTTCACAGCAGGGCCAGTTTGTATGCCATATGTACTTAGCTATCTGCTGCAGGCATTCTCAGGCAGAATTAAGAAGGGACATTTTTACCTCAAAAGACGTTGTGAAACCTCTAAGAAGATTAAACTAATTTAGTTAGCACACCACAGTTTCTGACTAAAATGTAAAATATATGAAAGCCAATAAAAGTCAAAATGTCATGGAAGTAGCAATTTCCTTGATGGGTAGTTTTGTCACATGCTGTCTAGCATCTTAGAGACACTATTTAAGGAGGAGGTCAGTGAACAAACAGAATCACAGACAAATGAAGAAAAGACAACCTTCTTGTGGCCTACCTAATCAAATGCTACATGTTCTTCAATATCCATTTCTAATTTCAGTTCCTCCATAAGGCCTTCTTTAATGAATCCAGCCTACTCTGATTTCTGCCTTTCCAGAATGCCTGATGAATTCATAGCTTAAACCATGTTGAGACATATTAGAAAAGCATACACTGTAGTCAGGAATGCTACTGTTCAATAACTGTGGTACTATACATAGAAAGGCTATGTGTACTATGTACATCCTCATTAACAGCCACAGTTTCTCTCATGTTTGGCTTACAAAAGATTTTAAAAAATTGAGAGAAAGGAAGAGACTTGCTCGAGGTAACTCAGATCAAGAAGGGAGAGAAAGCAAGTAGGCAATAAAAGATTGCCCACCCCCATTCATTTCATCAACATTGCGGAAGCTCTGGGCTGGACACAACTGGGTGAAGAGCATTGCTCTTTAAAGTGAAATTAACTGACCAACAGAAACTCAAAGGCAACAACAACAAAGGGGGGGGGGTGTCTTAAAAATCAAGATGACATGGTTTGAAAACTATGCTTGTGAGAGAGAGAAACGAAGTGGTGATGAGATTATACTCTCATTCTTGCAATGAACATAATGCATGGTCAACCACCAAGCAGGGTAGTTGAAAACTGAGGGTAACTTTGAGGCAGATCAAAGAAAGAAGCAGCCAGCTGTTCCTGTAAGGTCCCTCTGTGAGTTCTGTCATTCATTTGGGGAAAACATAAACTTTTAAAGACCTGTCTTAGCATATTCTCAGAAAACAAGTTTTATGCAAAGAAGTCTAATTTGTTCAAGGCAACCCATTGATTTGAAAAGAAAGGTTTGATGTTTCACTATAAACAGACAAGAAATGTCTGCTAGCACAAGCACCTCTAAATCTGTAGAAGGTATTAGTTATCTTTCACAAATCACAACAAATGAATTTTCTCATATAGGCAGATGTCATGCATACACTTTGCATCTTTTGGAGATGCTTAGTATTTTGGGTAAGGAAAAATGCTAGGATAACTGAAGTTTAAAATATAATTGTGGTATGCTTGAAAAGAATTTTTAAAATTAGAATTTACAAATTTGAAAGAAAAATGAGCAGATCCCACTCTCAAATTCTGACCATTTCCCTTCCATATTCACAAAAGCTATAAAAAAATTTTTTTTAATTAATCAATTTATTGGGGCTCATACAATTTATCACAATACATAGATCAATTGTGTAAAGCACATCTATACATTTGTTGCCCTCATCATTCCCAAAATTCTCTTGCCTCCTGGGTTCCCAAGCTATAAAAAATTAAAAACTAAAATATTACAGTGGGGATTATCAACAGTGCATTGGGAAAGGGAATGTATTCCAAAGGCTCAGCATCCATTGTCTAAAGAACAAAGATTTAAATACGGCTATATTGATTCTATTTAGGGTTTTAGCAAAACTTCTTACCCGGAGTCCATGGAATCGAGGATTACTGTAGAAGAGTTTCATCTGCTCAGAAGGAAGTGGTCCTAGCACTTTCTGAATGGTAAAAAGTTGGTCAATTTCGCTTTCTCCAGGAAATAAAGGCTGTCCATCACTAAGCTCCCCAAGAATACAGCCTACTGACCACATGTCTACCGATTTTCCATAGGGAGCTCTAAAAAGTAAGAGAGGTGATTTTGTCAAGTGAATATTTTATTTGTGATTTAAAGCACATTTGTATATTCAACAATTCAAAGCATCATATAGGAAAAAAAGTTTTTAAAAAAGGAATTATAGATATCCAAGTAAAATTCAGAACAATCGTGTATAAACTAAAGCAAATAAAACCATTGGTTTAATAGTAATTTAGTTAGTACATACTGATTTGAAATCTTTTTACATATAAGTACATTTTGAACCTGAATGGCTTAATAAACCCTGACATAGTGTACATAGCTGATGAGTGACATCTCACTGTGGGGAATGAAATGCTCTCCAAAAGTATACTTTCCAGGCAATATGCTTCAGTTCTCTAAAGGTCAAAAAGTTACATCTTACTATTTTTTCAGTTGTTAACTAAAATATTATCCTAACAACAAATAACCCAATTCAAAAATGAGCAAAAGACTTAAATAGACCTCTCCAAAGAAGAAAGACAAATGGCAATAATGCCATGAAAAGTGAGCAATAAAAATCCAAACCACTATGAGGTGCCACTTGACATCTACTGTCATTAGAGGCCTTTGAGCGAGTTGGTTCTGAAGGAAACACTGGCCTATTCAGTGCTATCCTCACAACTGTTCTTATGTTTGAGCCCTGCACTGATGGGCTCATACTTACTAGGGTGGCTTTTATCAGAAAAATGGAAAATAACCAGCAAGAATGTAGAAAAATTGGAACCTTCATCCATTGCTGGCAGGACTATAAAATGATACAGCGACTATGGAAAACAGTATGGCAGATTCTCACAAGGTGAAACATAGAATTATTACATGACCCAGAAATTCCACTCCTAGTCATATACTTGAGACTTGAAATCAGAGACTCAAACAGAAACTTGTATATCAATATTCACTGCAATGCTATTCACAAGGTAGAAACAACCTAAGAGTCCATAAACTGATGAATGGATAAATAAAATGTGATATATCCACAAAATGGAATATTATTTAATCATAAAGAGAAATGAAGTTTTCATACATGCAATGACCAGTGAACCTTAGAAAACATTATGGTGAACAAAATAAGTCAAAGACAAAAGGATAAATATTGTTTGAATTATCTATAATAGGCAAATATTTAGAAACAAGTTTATTAGTAGTTAACAGGGTCTGGAGGGAGGGGGAATGGAAGTTAATTTAGAAAAGATTATGAGTTCCTGAGTGATATAAACTTTTGAAAATGGACAGTGGTGATGGCAGTACACCATGGTAAATGTAATTGTTGCTCAATAGTGTACTTAAAATCATTAAATTTTTGTTATATATAGTTGTATATATATTTTTTAACCACAATTTTAAAAGAAAATTGTACTAGTGATTTATGTATCATCTTCCTAAACACTATGGAATATGACTTAACCTTTTATTACTCAGAGTCAAACTTCTAGCAGCTATAGGGTTGCTATGAGTTGGTATTGACTTGATGGCAGTGAGTTTGGATTTAGATGGAAGGCTGCATGTACTAATCACTATCTTATCATTTATTTGACTATATTTATTTATAGCTTATGTACATAGAACTTTATGATAACTATTGCCCTAACACCATTTTCTCCTGGTTTTCTTAGGCATATAACTCTTTTCTAAAATCTGAGATGACCAAAGAGCTATGGGAGTATTACTGTTATAAATAAGTAAAGGCAATGCATGACAATCTGTGTATCCTCAGGAAAGATTTGCATCTGTCCCCTAATAGTAACAGTCTTGAGTCAAATTATAAATGACAAGTTAATTAACTGAATCTCTTTTAGTTTCAAACATAAATAATCCAAGATTTAAGAAGGGAAGAAAAATAATATATTAGGAAAAAGCATAGGATAGAGTCTATAATGACATAATGAAATACGATTAACGTATGTTTTTCTGTTTTTCAGTAAATGAAACCCAGGATTCATAAGCCTATAAGGACAAGTAGAATAAGGAATTTTTTTGGGGGGGGGCATTCAGAGGTGGTGGAGGTTAAGAGGAAGTTCAGTCATCAGACACCAAAGGATTGTAAATCATATAATCTGAAGCCAAAGGAGGGATTAGTATCAGAGCCTAAATTGTGAGAATACGGTTTGAAGAAGGCAATGGATGACAATGGGAGCCCACAGTTCATTTGTGGGAATTACATAGGAAATAAGCCTCCAGCGAACTCCCTGTATCCACAATTGAGGGATGGGAGGAAAGTAGTTACTAAAGAGAGATGAATGTAGAAGATCAAAGGCATAAATCTGACTCGAGCAGTTCAAACTTTGTCAGTTGAGCCCCCTCTGATGCACGCTGAACTTGATGCAGTACTCAACACTTTCAGTATTTTTGTTTTGTTTTGTTGTTGTTTGTTCATATTAGGGTGTACCTCAGAGGTGTTATGTCATTGGGGGTCTTCCTCTTGAAGTTGTGTTACATGTTTTTCTGTGTTTCAGTATATGAAAGCCAAGATTGATGAACCTTTAAGGACAGCAAGTAGAATAAGGGTTTATGTGTGTATGTGTAGGGTGTGTGTGTCCAGTGCAGTTGGTGATAAGAAGGAGTCCAGTTATCAAGCATCAAAGAACAAAAAATCATATCATTGTGTGGTCACCTCCCAGATACGATTGCAGAAAACAAATATGTGTATAAGCAAATGTACTGAGGAAAGCTGATGGTGCCCAGCTATCAAAAGATAGAGTGTCTGGGGTCTTAAAGGCTTGAAGATAAACAAGGGGCCATCTAGCTGAGAAGCAACAAAACACACATGGAAGAAGCACACTAGCCTGTGTGATCACGTGGTGTCGTCGATGGGATCAGGTATCAGGCATCAAAGAACAAAAAAACCAGATCACTGTGAATGAGGGGGAGTGTGGAGTGGAGACCCAAAGCCCATCTGTAGGCAACTGGACATCCCCTTATGGAAGGGTTACAGGGAGGAGATGAGCCAGTCAGGGTGCAGTATGGAAACGATGAAACATACAACTTTCCTCTAGTTCTTTAATGCTTCCTCCCTGCCACCCACTATCATGACCCCAATTCTACCTTACAAATCTGGCTAGACTAGAGAATGTCCATGGGTACAGATAAGAGCTGGAACCACAGGGAATCCAGGACAGATAAACCCCTCAGGACCAATGTTGAGAGTAACCATACCAGGAGGGTAAGGGAAAGGTGGGGAGAGATAGGGAGAACTGATCACAATGATCTACCTATAACTCCCTGCCAGGGGGATGGACAACAAAAAAGTGGGTGAAGGGAGACATCAGTCAGTGTAAGACATGAAAAAATAATAATAGTTTATAAATTATCAAGGGTTCGTGATGGAGGAAGGGCGGGGGAGGGAGGAAAAAATCAGAAGCTGATACTAAGGAATCAATTAGAAAGAAAATGTTTTGAAAATGATGTTGACAACAAATGTATAAATGTGCTTGACACAATGGATGTATGGGATTGTGATAAAAGTTTTACAAGCCCCCGATAAAATGATTTTTTTAAAAAAATTAACAGATTTCAATGGAATCTTACATAAATAATTTGTCCCTTCAACTAGGGCTTGACAATAATTTAATTAGCAATATGCAATATTCAATTAGTTGCACTGGGTTCCCCCTCCACCCTATCTGCTTTTGGAAGCTACCACGCATCTCTACACGTGACCTGAGTGTTCCTACAGGTACTTTTAGGTAATGTTACAAAATTTAGATTCTACAGGTAATTTTAGCAAGTACTTTCTGAAGATTCTGAAAGCTATATTCAGAATGAACTTCTTATAGACAAAGCCATATTATAAGGAGTTCTTCACTATCCTTGACTCCTTGGATGGCACTCCAAGCATCATATACTTCACAGTCATTTCTCTCACTAGCAAACAAAACCAAACCATATGCTTCTGAACTGATTCAGACTCATGGTGACCTTGTTAGACCTAGTAATTTCAAGTTCCAATCTACCTGCACAAAGACAATGGGTAGTGCATCCCAGTAAATCCATAAAGAGCAGCACAGATGAAACACAGACAGACACAAAATAAAATCAATCCTAAATCTGAGTTTAAAATTTAGCACAGGAATTTTAAAATTTATCCACAGAAAAGTAACCATCATATGTTTGTCAGAGTAAATCAAGCTCCTGATCTCCAAAAACCAATAAAGCTCTCAATAACCAATGCAAATAATTCCTATAGGCTCTATGTCTTTAATGAATCAAGAATTATCACCAGATGGCTGGTAGACTCTTGGAAATTAACATCAAAATCATTCTAATGAGTAGATTAAGTCATCACGATTTTTGGAAGTAACCCAGAAACCTATATTTCTACTATATAAAAAAATATCTTTAGAAAATTTAACTTATTGTGTCTCCCAGATACTTACAAGGGAACTTTAAAAAGTTCATGGGAAAATTGAACAAAAAGACAATGGTACTTTTTCATGAACTTTTTCAAGTCCTTGTGCATTTGGTCCACTGAGGAAGAGAGATGGAAGCCTTTTTTCTCCATCCTTGGGTGGTCTCAAAGAAGAAAATACAGATGAAGGAAAATGAGAAAATACTACAACTAGGGTAGAGAGAGAATCATCATTACTGAAACTACGTTATTGAAATCAGGCACTAAAGTTTAAAGGCATTAAGAAGAAAAGAGTCTTATTAGAAGGCTCTTTTCCAGTGTTAACAGATCACTGAAAAGACCCTGAAAATGGCAGGGTAGGGACAGATATGTGGATGAATGTGGAATGTTGCTGAGTAAATCATCAATGTACTGTTAGTTTGAATAGTTATTTATGATAAAACAGAATTTATGTTGTTCAGAAGAAAAATGGCAATTAGTTTGATGTTTACTATGTGCCTAGCAAAGTGTTGGACATAAGAGCTATCCAATACGTATCTGTTAAAATTTTTAAATGAACGAAGAAACTGGCTCCAAATGTCAAACTCTGCTGAAATCCACATTCCTTTTTAAAAAAAATCATTTTATTGGCATATAATTCACATATTATATAATTCAACAGTTCAATCATATTAAAGGGGGTTATGTAATCATCACCACACTCAATTTTAGAACATTTTCTTCTTTCTTATACTCATTATTGTTAGTTCCCCATTTTCCTAAGTTCTACATTCTTTTTTTTTGTATTTATACATTTTAAAAAATCAAGTTCTACATTCTTAATGTGGAAAATTACTAGCAAAAAGGGACATACTCATTCCTCCCATTCGGTACACACAATTTGTTAGACCATTCCTCCCATTAAGAGGGGTTTATTTCTCCATCTCTTGAATCTTGTGCTTTGGTCAGTGAGTCATTAGCAAAAGCCATGCAAACAGGAAAGTGCTTTTTCATTAGTGCTTCCCGGCTCTTGCTACAGGCAGGGGCTCTCCTTCTATCACATAAACAATTCTGGACTAGTCTACCAGGGGATGAGTCTCCTTGGAACACAGAGAGCCTGTCCCAGCTGACTGCACAGGGGGGTTGGAAGAGAATCACCATAGCATCAATCCAAGGCTGATTCTTATGCCTCCACTCTCCAATCATTTTTTTTAACCAATTCTGACACCAGCCGTGACTCCTGCAGCACCCTTTATGTCTTTGCTGGGTTTGATAATTCATTGCAATGGCCAAACAGAATTCACAGACCGTACTCATGATTGTGAGCTTTATTCGGGAAGTTAAATGTTCAGGATACAGTTCTTTGGTCAGGGTACCATCTTCTCTACCCTGTCTGCAGACATGCCTCTCTCTGGCCTTCAGACCCTTGGCCTAGCCTCTGCCCTGCTTGGGTAATGCTACAAAGGGCACTCCACTCTGCCATAAACCTCACCCTGAAAGCCTTTGGTTCTAGCTAAATGTGGAAATCTAGCTCTCTCAATTAAGTATCTGGAGCTAATTGAAGAGGCAGTGTGAATTATTTAGTGTGACTCTTCTAGCATAAGTCTCTAATACCCACCAAATGACCTTTTGCAGCCGAGTCTGGGTAAGAAGGTCAGGGAAGATATTGGTAGGTTTCACCTGTGAGCAACTGTGAACAGGATTCATTGGAATGCCATTCTGCTGGGTATAATATGAGCTTTCTGAGAAGCAGGACAGGGGATCTTACTACCATACCAGTAAGAGCCAGGAGTTGGAACATAATGGTGGACTTCCCCTGCCCATGGAGCAAGTAAAGCTGAGGACTTTGGGGAAGTGGCTGGCTTGTGTACTGGAACTGAATGTCTTCGGGCTGAGACTTACTGGAATGAGGTGCCTCTGGACACTTAGTTCAGGGAGCTGTGTTTGCTGAACTGAGGTTTAGCTGAATGCTTTCCATTTGAGGCTTCCAGGGCAGTGGCGTGCATGCCCTTTGGGCATTGATTATCCACCCTGAAAGACTTTTGTAACATGTCCTGATAAACAAATGAATCCTGAGCATTTCTCCCTTATATTAAAACCTTAATTACTTTTAAATAACTCCTATAATCATGAATATTATAGGTGAGTTCTGCATAGGCATTGCAGTGAATATTAGAACCTAAATGAAAAAGTAGTGTTGTTTGAGATGACTCAGCACCCCACTTTACAACTGAGCCTCCTACCATTCTGTCTTGTGTTCTGCTGCTGTCACTCTTGCCACTGATCCCATCATAGCTTTGTCACTGGATTGAAAAGGTTCAACGTGCAGGGATCTTGAGGTCCAAAGGACACACTCAACTCCTGGCTCTTCTTCTAAATGGTAGTGAGATCCTCTTGCTTGCTTCTGAAATGGCTAATTTTATTCCCAGCCCAAACCCCGCTGTCATTGAGGCAATTCCAACTCATATAAACCCCATAGGACAGAAAAGAACTTCTCTTTTGGGCTTTTGTGGCAGTAAGCTTTTATGGGAGCAGAAAGCCTCATCTTTCTCCCATGGGTTCTACCCAGCACAACGGCAAAATTGACAAATTCCCACTTCAGAGTTCCAAGTTTTTACCATTACAATTAGCCTTGTTAACAATGACTGTATTGCATAAACCAATCAGCATCTTCTCCCACCTTCTCTTTCTCAGATCCATCAAGAAAAGAGGAAATACACCCAATCCGTATGGTCCTACCTACCAGTTGTTTGCTGGGAGTTACAGAGACTATGGCTAGAAGAGCCTTAGTAAGTTATTCACTACACCACAGGCTCCAAGAGTAACAGCTCCCAGATAGCCTGCAAGATAACTGTAGTTGCATTAGTTATTTCAGGATAGGCCAGGAGAAGTATTGCCCAACTGAGCTCAAATTGCTGGCCCACAGAATTGTGACTAAATAAACAATTGTTGTTGTACATCTTAAATTGCTTAACTGATTATATACCACAATACATAACAGATGCATTTAATTAACTGAAGTTCTTAATTTCATAGATGACTCCAATGCTAATAACACAGGAGACGTAGATGTGTAGATGTCATTCTATTGTAGGAAAGTAACTCACCCAAGTAAGAGTTCTGGTGATCGATACCACCTGGTGGCCACATATTCTGTGTAATTTGCATTATTGCCTTCTGATAGATTTCGAGCAAAACCTGCAAGAAAAAGTCCAAAAGTGAAATTTTGGGGAAAAATTCATATTAGAAATTTTTTAGTGATTATGGTATTTTATGTTTTTATTTTTTAAATCATTTGATTGGGGGCTCATACAACTCTTATCATAATCCATACATACATCCATTATGTCAAGCACATTTGTAAATTTGTTGCCATCATCATTCTCAAAACATTTGCTTTCTACTTTAGCCCTTGGTATCAGCGCCTCATTTTCCCCCTCCCTCCCCATGTTCCCTCCCTCACAAAACCTTGATAATTTATAAATTATTATTATTTTGTCATTTCTTACACTGTCTCCCTTCACTAGCTTTTCTGTTGTCTACCCCCCATGGAGGGGGTTATATGCAGATCCTTGTGATTAGTTCCCCCTTTCTACCCTACCTTCCCCTTCCCATCCTGGTATCTCTACTCTCATTCCCTGTGTTTTCAGTTCTTATCTGTACCAGTGTACATCCTCTGGTCTAGCCGTATTTTTAAGGTAGAATTGCGGTCATGATAGCTGGGGGGGGGCATTAAAAAACTAAAGGAAAGTTGTATGTTTCATGGTTGCTATACTGCACCCTGACTGGCTCGTCTCCTCCCTGCGACCCCAAAGGGGATGTCCAGTTGCCTACAGATGGGCTCTGGGTCTCCACTCCACACTCCCCCTCATTCACAGTGATATAATTTTTTTTCTTTGATGCCTGATACCTGATCCCATTGACGACACTGCGTGATCACACAGGCTGGTCTGCTTATTCCATGTGGCTTTTGTTGCTTCTCACCTAGATGGCCCCTTGTTTATCTTTAAGCCTTTAAGACCCCAGATGCTAAATCTTTTGATAGCAGGACACCATCAGCTTTCCTCACCACATTTGCTTATGCACCCGCTTTGTCTTCAGAGATCGTATCGGGAAGGTGAGCATCATGGAATGCCAGGTTAATAGAACAAAGTGTTCTTGCATTGAGGGAGTACTTGAGTGGAGGGCTAATGTCCATCTGCTACCTTAATACTAAACCTATAAATAGATGTACACAGATCTATTTCCCCATCATCATATATAAACATATTTACATATGTGCATACCTGTATTTAGACCTCTATAAATGCCCTTAGCCTCCTAGTTCTTTCCTCTATTTCCTTTCACTTTACTCTTGTCCCACTATCATGCTCAGCCTTCATTTGGGTTTCAGTAATTACTCTCAGTTACATTGCCCTTGATCAAGCCATACAGGCCTCCTACACCCTCCTTGCCATCAATTTTAGATCACTTGTTGTTCCCTTCTCGCTGGGTTTGTTAACACCCACTTCCTTTCCCCTGCTTCCCCATCTCCCATGTCCCCCAGAATTGTTGGTTGCACTGTTTTCTCCTCCAGATTGTTTATACTGCCTATCTTATTTAGATAGACCTGCAGAGATAATAATACGCATGAAAAACAAGACAGAGCAAACCAAAGCAACAAAAGAAAACAACACAACAACAACAACAAAAAAGAAAAGCCTATAAGTAGTTCTAGGTCTGTTTGTTGACCTTTAGGAGTGTTTTCCAGTAGAGTCTGATGGGGTGCCATGCCCTGGCCTCAAAGTCTATTTTTGGTATTCCCTCAGGACTTCCTTGCTCTGCTCCCCTTGCTGTTCGATACTGGTATTTTAAAAACTCATATTTTAGTAATATTTTAAAAGCTAGTTGACTATTCATGTCAATTAAAACATAAAATGTACTCACCACAAAACTGTTCTCTTCCCTATGCTAAAGAAAACTTTGCTTTTGATGTGATTACACAATTATGCAAATCTAAAGAATAAATTCCCATAGTAGCTAGAAGTCAAAGGATAAACTAGCATTTAGTATACAGTGAATAATTCTAGCAAGTGAGGCATGCATAATATATATATATATATATATATATTGCAGGAAATCAGGAGTCCTGGTGGCATAGTGGTACCAGTTGGACCACTAGCTAAAAGATCAGTGGTTCAAAACCACCAGCCGCTCCATGAAAGAAAGATGGGGTACTCTACTCCTGTAAAGAGTTACATTTTCAGAAACCCCCAGGGGCAGTTCTGTACTGTCCTATAGGGCCACTGTGAGTTGGAATTGACTCAATGGCAGTGAGGCTTTATTTATTTTTATTGTTTATTGCCAGTGATTCATTCAGTCATTCTGGAATCAACAGCAATGATGGAAAGAAAAAAAAAGTAGGGAAAATTTATTTTTATCTAATGAGACTGAGAAACGCATTTTTAAAAGGCTACCAAACCTACTGCCATCAAGTCAATTCTGACTTCTAGGATAAGGTGACCAGATTTTAACATCGGTAAAGCGGGACACCATTGATAAAACTCATATCCTGGTGAAATAGCCAAATGGCAGCCGAAAACTCTATACCCTAGCTTGTCATGCATTCTTTCCAAAAATCGGGACTTTTTAAAAATGCCACAGGATGCGGGAAAAATTGTTAAAAATCGGGACTATCCCACCAAAAGCGGGACATCTGGTCACCTTATTCTAGGAGAAATGCGCTAGAGATAGTTTAATTATCTCAGAGACTGCCTCTACTTTCTTCTTGTTCTTTCAAAAGGTTTGGGGGCCATAACACAGCCACAAAAGAGTTAGCAGGATTAATTCATCTAACCCACCAAAGCAACACAAATCAAACCCATTGCCACTGAGTCAATTCCAACTCATAATGACCCTACAGGACAGAGTAGAGCTGCTGTTTCGGCTTTCTGAGACTCTAATTTTTTACCAGAGGAGACGGCCTCATCTTTCTCCACAAAGCAGTAGAGTTTGAACTGCTGACCTCATGGTTAACAGCAGACCTGAGTCATTCACTACCATCAAGTCATTGCCAACTCAGAGACCCTATAGGACAGGTTACAGCTACCCCGTGAGTTTCTAAGACTAATTCTTAAAGAGAGTGGAGACCTCCATTTGTCTCCTAAGGAGTGGTTGGTGGTTTCGACCTGCTAACCCTGTGGATTGAAATCCAACGTGTAACCACTACACGCCCAGGGCTCCTCAGAAGCTCACCAGGGCTCCTTAAATGCAGCACAGGTTACGTTGAATGGCTATGAAGAATTAGAGCTTTAAAACATGGGGTAAAAATAAGGTGGATCTAAAGAAAAAATTGAAAAAGTCTTTTTTAAAATGAAGCAGTTAAAAAAAAACAACTAGTGACAGTAAAATACAAACCCCTGATTTCAGCTCATCAATACTTCTCTGAACAGCATAATTTGAAGAAAATTATGCATTTTAAGTGGGCTCTGAAGGCCCCGCAGGGAGACACAGGGCACAGAACACTGCTGCCCAACTGTTCATTCTTGTCAGAAGAACATACTCATTTGAAAAAATCTTTCTTTTAGTAGTCAGTGTTGGACTGGGCTACTCCTTTCCTATAGTAACCATTCTGTAGGCCATCTCATTTGTATTTATAACTCACTTTAGAAATGCAAGCCACTTTATAGCTTAAGCAGATAATCTACACATAGAAACACGTATGCATAATAAATGGTGTATGAGGTGCACAAAATGTCAGCTTTTGGCAATAATAACAATTATGGACAGGAAGTCAGAAATATTGTTCCCGAAAAGCATAATGCTAAGGAAATGCTAAAAATGCTGAGATTTCTTGGATACAATATTCATTCTTTCCTTTTGTTTTCTTCAGATGTTTAGGATACAACAGGACTTTTCTTGGCAATAATGCTTATCAAAAAGTATTTTTCCAAAGTTTATAATATTCAAATCCTTTGAAAAGTACACATGGTTTTCATTGTTACACTCAGCAAAACCAATCCTTCTACAAAGAATTTTTAGAGTGCTTCTATTTATCAGTTGTGTGACACATCTCCTAACTTTTATTCAATATATGTTGATCCTCACTCATATGTGGATATATATCTTTTATTTGTAGTAATATTCAAATATATGAAAAAAGCATTAAAAAGGTCAGTTGTTATTTCCAGAACATGGAATTGGTGGAAGTATTATTTTATAAAGGGATTCATGACCTAAGCAATTTAATTTACAGTTTTAAAACTTTTCTCAGCTGCTTTAATTTAAATGGCTAATAGTACTCAATACAGAGTTGTATATATTGGAGAGAATACTTTTTTAGTAAGAGAAGGTATACCTTCAAAACTTCCTTATATATTCAACCAAGAGTCAGAATATTATACATCAGTTACTAATCCCATTCACTAAATATTTAGAGAATAAATTACAATGTTTTAAAAACATTTTTGACCTATTTAACTATTGCATACTCACAATAGATCACAAATGTATAGTCGATTCGCATGCTTTTAATTTTTAATTACGTCTTAGAACAATTCCTACCAATATAAAAAATATGTTTTATCTTACCCAACTCAGAAAGCCAGAGATTATTTCTTTTCTTTCCAGAAAACATCTGTTTGGATATTCATTAAATAAATATTATATGATTAATCAATAAGTCCAGGTACTACAGTGCTTAAGCAATCAGCTGCTAACCAAAAGGTCAGCAGTTTGAAATTCAGCTGCTCTGCAGGAGAAAGATGCAGCAGTTGGTTTCAATAAAGATATACATCTTTGGAAAGCCTATGCGGTAGTTCTACATTGTCTTATAGGGTTGCTATGGGTCGGACCTTGACTAGGCAGCAGAGAGTTTGGGGATACAATGGATTTTAAAAGTAGTTGTATGAGCCCCCAATAAAATGATTTATTAAAAAAAAGTAGTAAACAGTATTATGCAGAGCAACGAGGGAATAGCACTCTTTCAGCACTTGATTTATCCATGGATTACCCCAACAGGATGTGCCTCTGCACTAAAGTGAGTCAAAATAGTAAAAATCAAAACAAAAAATTTTAGCATGCTGAAAAAGCTCCCTGTGTACCTATACTCTATGTACCTATATTTTATAAAAAGTATGACTCCATTTCCTTTTAACTTACCAAAGTCACATAGTTTCAGAACATCATTGTGGCTGATGAGGAGATTCTCTGGCTTTATATCTAAAGGAACAAGATTAAAAAGCAATGATTAAAAGTCTTCAACTTTCTGTTAACATTGTTCCATCACTGCAAATGCACTTATTTTAAATAATCCAAAGTAATTCGAGTAGAAATACGTGGAAGCAGCAAACATAGCACATTTTATGCTAGTACAAAAAGTTTTAATGAATTGCTTTTTTAGAAACATGTAGACTATAATTTCAATTTTTTCCTTTAAATATTAAAGAAATTAATTAGATCTCTGAAATTACTGGTAATGATTGAATCTACGCCAACACATTTCAAGGAGCCATTTTTACTTCATAAAATACTAATAATATAAAATTTTTTAGATAGAATATAAAAATTTTATACCCACAAGGTACCTTAAAATATATGAGTATAAGTAGCTAGCTTTATACTTATTGGAAGAAAAGATATATAAAAGATACACTTTCTATAAACTATAATTTCTATATTTAGATAGCTTCTTAGCTTTTCTGTGTGGTCCACAATTATAAATGTCTAATGCCGAAGCAGTACTGGATGAGTCAAGATAAGATTTCTAATGTTTTCCATGGATCTTTTGTAGATGTGGTGGGAGCTGGAGAGTAGAAATACACAGAAGTGTTTTTCAATTTCCCTTTTGATATCTCACAATTTTGTAGAGGTGAAAATGAAGAAAGGAAGAGGTCAGAGTGAAATCATGGTTTCTACTGCTAATTAACAATGATGGATGTCATTCTGTCCATATCACCAATTACCTTGTTAAAGGCACTAGTACAACAGAGAACTGCAAAGGGATTATAAATTCTCTCTTTCTATAACAGGAATTGGTATCCCTTTTTAAAACTTGGCATTTTTACGTGACCTTGAAGATAGTTGTCAACTTATACTATTTTAAAATATAATCTTTGATCATTTGTACAGATAAATGTAAGTGTAGAATTCATTTAGCTGACAAGTCCACAACAAGAAGTGGATATGACAACATTTTCTGCTAAAGCATCTTTTCATTTCTTCATTGTATCTCAAAATTGTACAGTTCTAGAATGTGAGATTAGCAGGAGATGATAAACCGTGTAGTCAAAGATGGTGGCGAGCAAGTTATTTCATTACCATAATCATCTACCTCATGGCAGTAAAGGAAAAAAATGTTTGTGGAAGGATACTCATTATCTTTATGAAAGCTTAATCATGGGCACTTTCTACTAACAGGGTAGGGAAAGTCAGAAGAGGAAGATACATACTGAAGATGGACGATCTTAAGAGGGAATAAAGAGTGACTCTCAATAGGGATCAGGAATTTAGGGACCTGAAATGGTTCAATACCTGCATAGCTATATTCTACTACTTATAATCTCTTCTCTCAAGCAAACTTTGAAGTTCACATCTGTTGAGTTCCCTATGTCACTAAGTATTTGTATAGTCAAGAGTGGATCTCATTGTGCAAACAGATTTCACCACAATCTTCAAAGAAATTTGCAGTCGATCCTTTTGGAGTAGATTTGGAGGATAAAACACGTTATACCCCATACTTCTGCATTACATTTAAATGGAAATGCCAGAAATATTCTTAAGATAGGCACATGTGAAATATTTTCCTGTTAACATTAATTTGATGTTTCCTTTAATACTTTCCATTTCAAAATTTCCACACTCACCTCTATGGACAATGTCATTCTTATGGCACCAGTGAATTGCTTTGATTAGCTGGTAGATATAACTTTTAACTTTTTCAGGTGGAACTCCATTTGGCATTTCTTCCAGCAGTTCAAGCATATTCTAAATATTAAATAGGGGTTAATTAATCTCTAAAATTAGGTAGATCCATAAATCAGGTAGTATGAATTTTTTACAAAGCATGTTAAATAACTCATCACATACACAAGAATTATTTGTAAAATTTGTTTTGTTTTCAATCTATACCCTTTCAATTATACTACAAGTTCCATTTTGTACGACTCCCTGATGCTACCCCAAATAGTAACCCTGTGTATTTTTCACTTCTCCATCACTCGGCTGTCAGTCTCTCCTGCTGTTGGGGCTTGCATGTTACGCATGTTACTCATGTTACTGGAAGTTATGCAGATATTTCAAATGCCAGAAAGGTCATTCATGATGAACAGGTCCAGACTAAGGTTAGGAAGAAGGAAGAGGCAGTCCATTTCTGAAAAGTTAGCCACTGAAAGCCTCATGAATAGCAGAAGAATATTCTGATATAGTACCGAAAAATAGCACCTCAGGTTGGAAAGCACTGAAAATATGACTGAGTCCGTCTTAATGATGGAGGAAGCAGTTTTTGGTATCTTCATTTGCTGATGTAGAAGAACTCAAAATGAGAAGAAACAGCTGCAAACATCCATTAATAACTGGACTGTACAAAGTATAAATCTAGGAAAACAGGAAGTCATCAAAAATGGAATGCATACAGATCTATATTCCATACATTAGTGAGTAGAAATGAGCTGGTATTAGCTATTTGAATCAGAAAATCATATAGTTTACTATGCTGGAAACAACTATTTCAAGAATGACATCACAGCCATCATCAAAAAACATATTTAAAGATCTATCTTGAAATACAATATGGTCATTGATATGATAACTATAAGCAAGATCACTTAATATAATTATTATTTAAATTAGGCACTGACTACTAAAGCCAATGATGAAGAAATTGATGAACTCTATCAACTTCTTCATGCTGTAATTGATCAAACATGTAATCAAAATGTGCTAATAATACTGATGATTGGAATAAGAGAAGGATCAGTAGTTGGAAAATGTGACCTAAGAAAGGATGCTGGATATCACATGATAGGTTTTGGATATCCCAAACCACCAACCAACTTATGCATTATAAATATCTTTTTTCAACAACAAAAATATGTGAAGCTTGCCACATGTATTATACAGAAATCAAATCAACTATATCTGTAGAAATAGATAATGGAGAAACCTAGTATCATCAGCCAAACAAGGCAAAGGGCCAAACGTGGAAAACACAACTCCTCATATGCAAGTTCAAACTGAAGCTGAAGAAAAATTTAAAAAACACACAAGAGCCAAAATATGACCTTGAATATAGATTTGAGGTGCTGAATACCAATGACCTCAAGTTATGGGATGACATCAGACATTATACATGAAGAAATCAAAAAGTTATTTTAAAAAATGCAAAAAACGAGATCAAAATGGATGTCAGAAGAAACTCTAAAACTTGCTTTTGAACATAGAATAGCAAAAGCAAATGGAAGAAATGATGAGGTATAAGAGTTAGCTGAATGGAAAATTTCAAAGGGTGGCTAGAGAAGAAAAGTATTATAATGAAATGTGCAAAGACTTGGAGTTAGAAAATCAACAGAAAAGAACATGCTCAGAATTTCTCAAACGGAAAGAAATGAGGAAAAATGTCAAGCCTCAAGTTGCACTATTGAAGGAACTGATGGTCTTAAAGGAAGAAGTCTAAGCTACCCTGAGATCACTGGCACAAAAACAAGGCTTCAGAAATTGACAGAATGCTGGTTTAGATGTTTTCAATAAGTGGATGCAATGCCAGAGTGCTCAATTGTCTATGCCAACAAATTTGGAAGATCTGGAAGAAATCCATATTTGTGCTCATTCCAAAGAGAGGTGGTTCAAAAGAATGTGAAAATTATCATTAATATCACAAACAAATAAAATTGTGCTAAAGATAATTATAAATGCTTGCAGCAGTACATCAATTGGGAACTACCAGAAATTCAAGCCAGCTTCCGAAGAGGACTCAGCATGAGGGAGATCACTGCTGATGTCAGATGGATCTTAGTTGACAGAGAATACCAGAAAGATGTTTATCTGTGTTTCATTGACTATGCAAAAGCATTGACTCTATGGACCATAACATACTACGGATAGCATTTGCAAAAAGCAGAGATTCCACAACACTTAATTATACTCCTGAAGATTAAAGACTAAAGTCTTCAATATCAATTACACCCCGAAAGCAAAAATCCTCACAATTGGACCAATAAACAACAAAGGATTACATTTTACTTGGATCCACAAACATCAATTACACTTTAAAAACTGAGGTGCACCTGACCCAAGCCGTATGCATGTGAAAGCTGGATAATAAATAAAGACCAAAGAAGAATTAATGCCTTTGAATTGGGATGTTGGTGAATAATTTTGAAAGTACTGAGGACTGACAGAAGAACAAAAAAATCTGTCTAAGGAGCCAGAATGCTCATTAGAAGCAAGGTTTTGTGTTTGATGCTTTCAACATGCTATCCAGGAGGGACCAGTCAGTCCTAGGAAGAGGACATCAGTTTGGTTAAATAGAGGTTCAACAAAAAAGGAGACCCCTCAAAGGGATGGACTTAACACACTGTATGCAAGCACAGGTCATTCTCCCTCTGAAAACCACCCTGACTTTCCCTGATATCCTAGTACAGCGATACTTTCTATAACTTCTTTTTCATGTCATCTTTTTGTTTTGTTGGTGGGGGCACTTGATGGGAAACAAATTAACACGGGAGGAAAAAAGGACAGGAGACCCTAAAACAAAATTTAGAAGATAAACAGAAAATTGTAATTTTGAACTACAAATAACCTTTTATATGAAGGGGCTTCAAAATTTTCATGGAAAAAAATGTAGCTAAAAGATAATGAAGAGTTTCCAGGAACTTTTAACGGCTTGCTCATATTTAAAATATTTCACTAGTAATAAAATTATTGCATATATATTTTTTAATTTGAAAACTGTTTTGTAAAATCTCATTTCAGAAGTTACCTTACTGGTTTGTCATCTTGGCAACAGTGCTTTCCATTTTGTGGTGATGAAGTGATATGAGGGGACTTTTAAAAGTTTGTGAAAAAATAGAATTAAAAGATAAGGATTTCCCCCCCACACACACACAAATTTGATACTCCCTTGTACTCTACAATTTATGACATTTGGAACTAGCCTAAGACAAATAAACATAAGCCTCTTCAAGTTTTAATCTTTAGAGAACGAGAGGAAATCAGCCTAATTGTTCATTAAGGAAATCTGTGGCTCCTGTTGATTCTACTATTGCTGAGGGGGCTTTAAAAAGTTCGTGGAAAAGCTCCATTACCTTTTCATTCTATTTTTCCACCAATTTTTGGAGTCACCCCTTAATTTAAATTCTTGACAATAACTGACTGCTGTAGGTTAGAAATACCTAACAACACATTTGTGATTATTGCCATGCCCATTCACATGATTAAAACTATCATTAACAAGTATCTTATGTTATGCAAATAATGCACCCCCCAAAACATGAATCCAAACATATAAGCATGCATAGTGCACTCATGAAAATTCTGTGAAAGGGCACTATGGAGTTGGCAAAAATATATAAAGTGTGTATTGTTTGTGTAAAAATATGGTAGGCTTTTTTTTGCTTTATATTAATTTTATTTTTTCTAGTAAATTCTTAGAATAAGTACAATACATGGCTAAAAAAAATAAACGAACACAAGCATGTGCAATGTTGATATATTTTATTCTACCCACCACTCATCCCTCTAGTAAACTACCAATACAATACTAATACTTTTATTAGACATTCTCTTGGTTTCTTTAAAAAATAAAACTCACTGCTGTCAAGTAGATTTTGACTCACAGGGATCCCAGGAGACAAAGCTGACATGCTCCTGAGGATTTCCAAGTCTGCGAGTCTTTATGAGAGCAGAAAGCCTCATCTTTCTCCCTCTGATGGGCTGTTGTCGTTAGGTGCCTTCAAGTTGCTTACAACTCAGAGCAACACTGTGCACTAGAACGAAACACTGCCCGGTCCTGTGTCGTCCTCACAATTGTCACTGTGTCAATCCATCTTTTCCAAGCCCTTCCTGTGTTTCACTGTCCCTCTACTTTACCAAGCATGATGTCCTTCTCCAGGGACTATCCTCCTGATACATGTCCAAATATATGTGAGACAACGGCACACCATCCTTGCCTCTAAGGTGCATCTGGTTGTATTTCTTTTTTTTAAATTATTTTACTGGGGCTCGTACAATTCTCATCACAATCCATGCATACAACCACTGTGTCAAACACATATGTACATTCGCTGCCCTCATCATTCTCAAAACATTTGCCCTCCACCTCAGTCCTTAATATCAGTTGCTCATTTTCCCCCTCCCTCCCCACACCCCCTCCCACATGAGCCCTTCATAATTCACAACTTACTATACTTTTGTCATAAATTACACTGTCGGATGTCTCTCCCCGCCCTCTTCTCTGCTGTTCCTCCCCCAGGGAGGAGGCAATATCTAGATTCTTGTAATCGGTTCCCCCTTTCCACCCCACATTCCTTTCACCCTCCAGGCCTCGCCCCTTTCACACCTGGTCCTGAAGGAGTCATCTGTCCTGGATTCCCTGTGTTTCCAGTTGCTATCTGCACCAATGTACATCCTCTGGTCTAGCCAGATTTGTAAGGTAGAATTGGGATCATGATAGTGGGTGGTGGTGGAAGCATTTAAGAACTAGACACAATCACTGAAGGCAAATGTGTGTATAAGCAAATGTGGTGAAGAGAGCTAATGGTGCCCAGCTATCAAATGATATAGCATCTGGGGTCTTATAGGCTTGAAGATAAGCAAGCGGCCATCTAACTCAGAAGCATCAAAGCCCACATGGAAGTAGCACACCAGCCTGTTTGCGGTAGGCTTTTTTGTAAGCATTCTTTCAAAAGAGAGAAGGAGCTTTCTACTCCTGTAAAGAGTTACAGTCTCAGAAACCCACAAGGGCAGTTGTTCTGTTTTGACCAATAGGGTCACTATGAGTCCGAATTGTCTTGATAGCAGTAGGCATTTATTTTTATGGCAAGTTGGCATACAATTCAAACAACACAAGCTTTTCTTCTTTTGTCCTAAGCTTCTAAGTCATTGCTTTGTAGTTTCATCTACCTCTTCAGGACTCACACATCTCCTTCCCTTAAAAGATGTCAAAACACTGACAATCCAAAAAGGCTCTTTCTTGAACCCACTTACTCACTACCCTCCTTTGGATTCTAAGCATGGCCTTGACTTGCATGGTGTCTATAAACTTCTGTCATTCTGTACCAGAGTTGTCTATTTTCCCTGTCTTCCCTGAGGCTTTGCTTCAGGTTTAATAAATTAAGTCTAAAAATTACTTGTTGGATATAGATTCTAAGACTTCAGAAGCCAAATCAATGCTTTGTTTACATCTAAAAAGCTTAAATCATTAAACTGTACAAAACCATCAAATATATTTTAGTACTTTCCATGATTAGGATAATACTTTTCTTTTAAAAGTCCTTAAATTATGAGTACATTGACAAGTCATGCTAAGTAATAACATTTCCCTCAATAATGTCAGAAGCAGCTCAAATAGAAGAATCAAGCAAATCGTCATTGTGTCAATCAGGGACTTACTTTTTCAACATATTCAAACACTAAGTATAATTTCCCTCTCCGACGAAAGGCCTCCTTCAGTTCCACGATGTTTTCTTGTTTGAGAGTACGAAGCATCTTAAGCTCTCGTAAAGTTGTTTCCTTAACTTCTTCATTTTCTAGAATATAAAAAATGGTCAAGAGAATAAAATTAAAGCTTTCAGAACGACTGTTCAAAGAATTCCAAGCACAATGACAACATACTGAGTCCCCCTGCCACTTTGAGTACCTCTGCATAAAATGTCCAAGTATAGAATATTAATACATTTTGTTCTTGAAAAGACCAAGAATAACAAACTTGACCCACATGAACCTGAATTTCTTCTTCTATTTTCTTATAACACTTATTCCAAAGTCTATGTGTACAAGCTACACTTACACAAGTACAACAGATTAATCCATGGTCATTTAATGACATCCCTACATACTGGGGAAGAAGGCTATGTGCACCTACGTGAAGTGCAAAAGGGATCAACCACAGCAGTGTGCAGGAAGCCTTATGTCATAGCTATAGCAGTTGCTTCTTTTTAGGCTGGTCTAAGCCAAAGCTTCAGAAGAGCCTTTCTATTCCCAGGGCTGCGTGTGAGTCACCTTGGGAAGAAGGGGTCATGTGCCAGGTACCCCAAGGCAGCCTGTGGTCATGTTTCCGGGAATTCTAAGAGTGTCTTATTTTCCCTCTGAACAGCAGTTGCTGCAGCTTCCTACTGTCATCTGTGGCATGTCCATCTGCCCATTCCAGATGGTGTAGCTGCACTGGGATGAAGAATTTAAGCTGCATATAGTCTTCCATGCCATCAACTTCACTCATGATAACCTCCACAGACATCGAGGAAGAACAGAAGTCATATTAACTCTAATGGATTATTTGGGGAGGAGAGACAGAGAAGGTAATATATCATTTTACATGAGATTTTAAGTCAGTTTTAGATTTCACTGGGAAATTCTATCATGTTTATGTATAAATGTAACGTGCAGGTTCAGAATCTCTTATCTGCAATTCAAAAATATGTATATATTTTCAAATCTTTTTATTGGGGGCTCATACAACTTTTATCACAATCCATACATACATCAATTGTATAAAGCACATTTGTACATTCGTTACCCTCATCATTCTCAAAACATTTGCTCTCCATGTTAGCCCCTGGCATCAGCTCCTCATTTTCAAAAATATTTTTTAAAAAGCTAAAAATGGAAAGCTTTTCCTAAGCTTATGGTAAATTCATTTAGAGGCAAAACTTGACCTGAACTTCCATGAGGCCATTTATAGTCTCTGCTTATTTCATATTATATGAATATTTATTGTCGTGTTATAGAATGACCACTTGATTGCAGGGTGCTAGAGTAACATGCTATATTTCTATTAAAAATTTTTCTTAAATTACTAATTCTAAAAACACATTTGGAATCATGGTTTTGGGTAAGGACCAGCATTCTAGCTTAGTCTAAGCTGTGCAACCCCCAGATTCAGGAGTGCCTGGACAAGTCTAGGGAGGGAGGAAATGGAGCTTGGTGATGGGACAAGAAAGACTAAATAAAGAGGGGAAAGAGGCAGAATGGGGACAAAGGGAAAGCAGGATTCTAATGCAGTACTAGAAGCAGCTCTCAGATAAGTTTTTTCTCAGTTCCTCTCCCAACCTCCATTCAAACAGGTATAGAGAAGAGATTAATAAAATCGCTGTTTTTGTAACATTATAGAATATATGTGTGGCACACAGGTAACACGCCTTTGCAAACTTGTAATAATGGTAGTTATTGGAGAATGCTGGACTACAGATTTGAAAGGAACAGAGAGATGGCCTATCAGAAGGCAACAGAAGCAATTGGAAAAGCCAACAAGAGCAGAAGCAGTAAACCAGGCTAGCCCACAGCAAGGTGGGCCACATCGGAGCTGGATACACCCAAGGCCAATGTCAGGGGCAAAAGAACATGAAACAGTAGATGTTGCCAAGCAGTGGCGGGGATATATGAGATGCATGACCAGAAGCCCCCCAAAATGGCTCAGAGGATGGTGAGGGGAAGAGAGCATCGGCTGTTCTGCAAGTCGAGGCTAAGCCAGAGAAATGATGTCTTGCAACTGTTAGAATGCTACTACAGCCTCAGCTGCTGAATCCTATGGAACACAAGTCTTATAAAGGATATATCTGGAACCCTCTTCTCTGATACCCCATCCAAGTCACTCTCAAGGTAAAACCAAAACCAAACTCGCTGCCATCAAGTTGATGCTGACTCATAACTCTACAGAGCAGTTCACTGGTTCATTTTAGAGGAATCATTACCATTTTATTAGAGTACATCACTACAGTTGGCCTGCCTCTGTGAATTTCCAAGACTTGACAGGAGTAGAAAGCCCCATCTTTCTCCCTCAGAGTGGCTGGTGGTTCCGAATTGCTGACCTTGCAGTTAGCAGCCCAACTCATAACCACTATGCCAACAGGGCTGGGGCAAGCAAACAAAAATTCAACCCTCGCTAAGAGAAAGAATGCTCACATAGATCACACTAAGAATCTGATGAGCTGGTCCTTGACCATCTCTCCATCACCATTTCATACTCCTTTCTCTTATGTCATATTAGCCTTTCAGTCACAAAATAGTCTCACTTAGGACCTTTATCACTTGTCCCCTCTGCCTAGAATGATCATACTAACCAGACTCTCGAGACTGGTTCCTTTGGCATTTGGTTGAAATGTCACTCCGCAAAAAGCTTTCCCAGACTACCAAGTCAAATAGGCCCCCATCCCATTATTCTCTATCATAGTACTCTGTATTCTTCTTTCATAGACCTTCTCACAATTTTTATTTATGGATTTGTGGACTTCCAGACCATCTGTGTCCTGAAGCAAGAGCTCTAGGAAGACAGGTCTAAGATCTTTTGGTCAACAGCATACACCCAACCATATGGGACAGTACCTCACACAGAGGAGGTAATCACTAAATACTTCCCATGAGACTGTTTTCACTGGTGCCGTGAGGTGTCTTTGCTCAGACACAGCTAGCTCTTATTTATTCACTAAGACAGAGGAATGAAGAGCTGTGATGGAGGCCCCTTGCACTTTACCCCCACCTCGCAGTTTTAAATACAGTGGTTTTTCAACTTTCTCCATCTGGAACTTTGAAAAGATAGATTGCCAGGCAAGACAAGGAACAGAATTCATTGGTTTATTCTCTGGGGTGTCTTATATAATAAGCGATTTTGAAAAACAAAGGACCCAGAAAACTGATAGCACTCAAGGTCGAGAAGGTTGAGAGATGGATAGGGTAAGTCAGGTAGGTAGACACAGTTAATCTATAATTATATAACCATCCACTATACTTGAGCAGAGTACAAAGGATGCAACAAAGTCAACGAATGAATACAGTTGGCATATCTTTCTCATCAAAATCTTCATGGATTATTGGTATCCAAAAATCAACTGCATAAAGGGAGCTTTTGTTTAGCAACTTGTGGTAGTTTCATTTTGCTGGTTCAAGATGAGCCTATTTGCTCCTATAAAGATTTATTGTCTCAGAGATTCTATAAGGTTTCTATGAGTTGGAATTGACTCCACGACAATGGGGAGGTATTTTGGCTTTGTTTTTGTTTTGTTTTCCAGTATAAAGAACCTTAAAGTGTGACTTGGGAGACACAGGTTTACGAATCAGCCTTTTAACCAATTCAGAATGTGACTTTGGGTACACCACCTAATTTTTCATCTGTAAAATACATTGGCTGTGCCCAGACATACACACATATACACACACAAATTCCTTGACCTTTTCCAATCTAATAATCTCTGACGCCTTTCATTGAAATCTTATGAGTCTTATGATGAGTATAAACTTCATGGAATTTTAGCACCTTGATTACATTCACATCATTCAAATCTATACTAGCTCCACTAACAATGGCTAGAGGACATAGAAAAATGGATCTTCATAAAAGCAGCACACACGTAGTGCCAAAACCACTTCTTTTGAGTAACCTATCCTTTTATGAAAGGAAGACTTCTCCAATTAAAAGTTATGTCAGCTCTTCTGCACTAAGACTCTAATGAATGGGGAAAGGCAAGAAGTGGCAGGATTCATCTCCTAAATGTAAAATTTCTATTATTTTGTCTATCCTGTAATTTTCGATTTTTTCAGTACTTAAAAAACTCATTTTATTGGGGGCTCATACAACTCTTATCACAACCCGTACATCCATCGTGTCAAGTACATTTGTGGCCATCATTGTCAACACATTTTCTTTCTACTTGAGCCCTTGGTATTAGCTCATATTTTACCTCCCTCCCTCATGAACCCTTGATAATTTATAAACGATTTTTTTTTCATGTCTTACACTGATCGATGTCTCCCTTCACCAACTTTTCTGTTGTCCATCCCCCTGGGAGGGGGTTATAGATAGATCATTGTGATTGGTTCGACCTTTCTCCCCCCACCTTCCCCTTACCCTCCTGGTATTGCTACTCTCTATATTGGTACAGAGGGGTTTATCTGTCCTGGGTTCCCTATATGTACCCATGTACACGCTCTGGTATAGCCAGATTTATAAGGTAGAATTGGGGTCATGTCAGATGCGGGGACGGGGGTGGGGTGGGGGCGGGGGATGAAGCATTAAAGAACCAGAGGAAAGTTTTGTGTTTCAACAGTGCTATACTGCACCCAGACTGGCTCGTCCCTTCCTTGTGACCCTTCTGTAAGGGGATGTCCAGTCATCTACAGATGGGCTTTGGGTCTCCACTCCATACTCCCCCTCATTCACAATGGTATGATTTTTTGTTCTGGGTCTTTAAAGCCTGATAGCTGATCCCATCAACATCTCATGATCACACAGGCTGGTGTGCTTCTTCCATGTGGACTTTCTGGCTTCTCAGCTAGACCAGAAAACACTCCTGAAGGTCGACAAACAGACCTTGAATTATTTATAGGCTTGTCTTTGGTTGTTCTTGTTTTGTTTCTTTTGTTGCTTTGTTTTGCTCTGTCTTATTTTTGTGCTTATTATTGTCTCTGCATATTTATCTAGATAAGATAGGTGGGATAAACAATCCAGAGGAGAAAACAAACAGGGACCTACAGTTCTGGGGAGACATGGGAGAGGGGGAGGCGAGGGAAAGGAAGTGGGTGTTAACAAACCCAGGGACAAGGGAATAACAAGTTATCTAATATTGATGGCATGGAGGGTATAGGATGCCTGGTAGGCCTTGATCAAGGGCAATGTAATCAAGAGGAATTACTAAAACCCGAATGAAGGCCAAACATGATAGTGGAACAAGAGGAAAGTAAAAGGAAATAGAGGAAAGAACTAGGAGGCAAAGGGCATTTTTAGAAGTCTAAATACAGACATGTACACATGTAAATATATATATATAACAATAGGGAAATAGATCTATGTACATATATTTATAGGTTTAGTATTAAGGTAGTAGACAGACATTGGGCCTCCACTCAAGTACTCCCTCAATGCAAGAACACTTTGTTCTAATAACCTGGCATTCTGTGCTCATCTTCCAGACAAGATCGCTGAAGACAAACCAGGAGCATAAGCAAATGTGGTGAAGAAACTGAAGGTGCCTGGCTTTCAGAAGATTAGGACCTGGGGTCTTAAAGGCTTGAAGATAAACAAGCAGTATTTCTCAGTACTTTTAAGGCTCCTGGGGTACCATTGCACTTCAGGTTGAAAATTGTGGCAATAAATCATCAGGTGATGGGTAAAGGCATGCACATTTCACATATATCTGGGTCTCTCTTCAGCTCTGGGAAGTAGCAAGGGTGCTTCTGTGGCATCCTTTTCCCCATTCTTCTAAGATAGTGAGTAGCATAGCCCACTGAAATGGGCACAAAAGCACAACTTTCTAGCTAAAACAAACATTGTGGATAATTTCCTTAGTTCCCATCACTCCCACCCAGTTTACAAATAAACAAGCTGAGAGAGAATAGCTGCTAACTTTCTTGAGAGTAAAATTCTATCTCGTGGCCTCTGGCAAACACAGAAACACAAGTGACAGAGTGGCACACCATGAGCTTTGGTGAGTGAGACAGAACACCAAGGTTCAGGTTTAGATTCTGCTACTGCCTAACTGGTGTTGTTAAGCACCACAGCTGCTAACTGTAAGGTGAGTGGTTCAAACCCACTAGGTGCTCCGTGAGAGAAAAAGATGAGGCAATCTGCTTCCATCAAGATCACGGCCTTGAAAGCCCAATGGGGACAGTTCAACTACAAGTTGGAAGTCACCTGATGGCAACAGTTGACTTCAGTAACTCACCTGTCTAGCCTTCCTGGTATGCTCTCTACGAAAGTAAAAGAGAACAACTTTTAAGAAGAAAGAGAAAGGGCACAGGAGCAAAATAAATTCAAAGATGAGTGATAAAAAGAGAAAACCTAAATATGAGCAGGCACTATTTTTAAAGAACTGTAGGCTTGAAAAAGAAATTAGGAATAGCTGTAACCTACTTTATGAAACCATAAACCAGATATTCGTATGTAGCCAAAGGAGATAAAAAATAAAAGGAAAAGAACCTTTAAACAGGTATAGTTGAACAAGTATGCTATTCCTGTACAAAACCATGGGGGTACCATGTTTGAGTCTGGTTACCCTAACTGAAGAAGGGATATCAACAGGAGAAAAATTCACATGGCAAGGAAAACAAGAAGAGGGGCTAAATGATGAGTTTGTTGTCATATGAGGGGGCTCCAAATCTGAGGGGGGGATTGAATTAAAAGATAATGGACTTCTACTCTTATCCATAATGTTCTGCAAATTGAGTGTTTAGAATTTAGGCTCTTCGTACTGTTACCTCCTTGGATTACTCAGGCTGGTGTGCTTCTTCTGTTCGGATATAGCTAACTCCTAACTTTGATGGCTGCTTGCTTTGAAACAAGACCCCAGACTCTTTTTTTTTCCTTAACAGATAGGCACCATATGATTTCTTCACTATACTTTGCTATATCGTTCTTCTATATCTTCAGTGATCTCCTCATGAAGCCAAGTACCGAGCTGAGCCAAGTCATAAAAAAATCATTGTTTTTAGATTCGGGCTACAATCAAATGAGACCTCAAATCCATTCATATATCAATGGTTTATATAAGCCCCTGGTTCACTTTAGAGGCATCATTACCATTTTATTGGAGATGCATCACCACTCATCTTCATGGGGTATTAGGTAATTCTATCGATAGTATCATTATTTCAGTCAATGGTAAATAATTTAAAACACTGTTAAGAAAAGGAATTAATACATGTGTAGAACATCTTTTTAGACCGCAACACATGTATTGTTAACTTGTACAGGTTTGAAACTTATGTGACTGGACACTAAGTTACACAAACTGGGAAGGTTGGAGATATGGCAATACTTTCAATAATGCTCACTGACAATAGCAGAACCATGCCTGATACACTGGTAAATGTCAAAAGAAAGCAAAGAGAATGTGAAAATAGCAAATATATGTTGGTCTCGGTTCACCCTTCGTTGGGCACCCCGAAAGCAATAGGCCCAAACCAAACCAAACTCTCATGATGACCACTGATCTGATGGCTTCTTCTCCCACTAGGGCATTTCAGTTTAAACTTCAAGGGAGTGTGTCAATAAAATATTAAATCTCAATAAAATTATTAAAAATAGAAAATTTTCATGAAGTTTCTAAAGCCTCCCCCACATATATTAAAACAGACTCTTCCTAGCTGAAGGCCAGATGAAAGCACAATGGGGAGTTTTTAAAAATCATTTTATTAGGGGCTCATACAACTCTTATCACAATCCATACATACATAGATCAATTGTGTAAAGCACATTTGTACATTCATTGCCCTCATCATTCTCAAAACATTTGCTCTCCACTTAAGCCCGACATCAGCTCCGCATTTTTCCCCTCCCTCCCCGCTCCCCTCTCCCTCATGAACCCTTGATAATTTAGAAATTATTGTTTTCTCATATCTTGCACTGTCCGACATCTCCCTTCACTCATTTTTCTGTTGTCCATACCCCAGGGAGGAGGTTATATGTAGATCCTTGTAATCGGTTCCCCCTTTCCAACCCACGCTCCCGATATCGTCACTCTCACCACTGGTCCTGAAGGGATCATCTATCCTGGATTCCCTGTGTTTCCAGTTCCTATCTGAAACAGTGTACATCCTCTGTTTTGTAAGGCAGAATTGGGATCATGATAGTGGATGGGGGTAAAGGGGAAGCATTTAGGAACTAGAGGAAAGTTGTATGTTTCATCATTGCTACACTGCACCCTGACTGGCTCGTCTCCTCCCCGCGACCCTTCTGTAAGGGGATGTCCAATTGCCTACAGATGGGCTTTGGGTCCCTACTCCGCACTCCCCCTCATTCACAATGATATATTTTTTGTTCTGATGATGCCCGATACCTGACCCCTTTGACACCTCGTGATCGCACAGGCTGGTGTGCTTCTTCCATGTGGGCCTTATTGCTTCTGAACTAGATGACCGCTTGTTTATCTTCAAGCCTTTAAGACCCCAGACACTGTATCTTTTGATAACTGGGCACCATCAGCTTTCTTCACCACATTTGCATATGTACCCACTTTGTCTTCAGTGATTATGTGGGGAAGGTGGGCATCATGGAATGGCAGTTTAATAGAACAAAGTATTCTTGCTTGAGGGAGTACTTGAGTGGAGGCCCAATGTCCATCTGCTACCTTAATACTAAATCTATACATATATGCACATAGATCTATTTCCACATTCTCATATATATATTTATATATGAACATGCCTTTATTTAGACATCTATAAATGCCCTTTACCTCCTAGCTCTTTCCTCTGTTTTGTTTTACTTTCCTCTTGTCCCACTATCATGTTCAGCCTTCATTTGGGTTTCAGTAATTCCTCTCGGTTACATTACTCTTGGTCACGCCCTACAAGGCCTCCTACACCCTCCTCACCACTGATTTGGATCACTTGTTGTTCCCTTTTCCCTGGGTTTGTTAACACGACTACCTTTCCCCCCACCTCCCCCTCTCCTATGTCCCCCCGGAACTGTTGGTCCCATTGTTTTGTCCTCCAGCTTGTTAATCCACACAATGGGGATTTATTAAACCATCCTTCAGGGGGTGAACTCCACAGAAGCCTCACATAAAGCTTGCAGAGTGGAGAGCTTCTGTGAATCAGTACATTTTCCTTCATATCCATTAACTGTTGCCTAGGTTTCCAAATGCACTTGGCCTAATACTCTCTTTCAAGAAAAAAAATACTCAACACCTCTACTGGCAATTAAAAGCTTGTGTTCTACAGACTTTGATCCAGGATAAAGTACAGGCATTTGCTTTTGCAGCCCCCTAGATCATTCCCAGAATATCCCCGAGGAGTGTTATCACCCCCTCAGGGAAACACTGGTATAGTTTTCTAATGTCAGGGTAAAAATTAGGATGAAATAAATTGGAGAAAATAAAATAAATTGAAGACAGTAGATTGTCAATTAAATATTTTCTAATAATTAAAGAATATATCCATTACAGAAAAGAACCATAAAAAACAGCAGCAGTATATGAAATGCAGGTTTATATAAAATCAGAGATGTTACCTAAATATCATCCTGGATGTGAGTTTTTACATAGCACCGTTAGAGATTGATTCCTTGCTACAACTGAGCCCTAGGGACAAGGGGTGCCTCCCTTCACTTTATCATCTGTACATTCAATGAAGGGCTGAAATAGGATTCAAAAGTATTTCAAAATTAGTTCTAGACCACAAGATCTCCTAAAGTAAAAGCTAAACAGACAGTATTTTTAATTGTTTCTGGTCCACCACTATTTAGGCTAAAGACAGGAATTATGGGAAAGGTACGAGAATTAATCTAAATGTGTAATTATACATGGCATTAAAAGTCTCCTTTAACTTAAAAAAAGTTAAAAGTTAAAAGAGACTTTAATGCCATGTATAATTACACATTTAGATTAATTGAAGTGCTAATAAAATTGTTTTAAAAAGGGCTCTTTTAACTAATTTAAAATAATCACTCGTATCTTGTTGGTTTGTGGTCACTATTCTTTTCTCAGAAAATCCTGAGCAAAATTAATGCAATGATGACTTAGTTGGTTACATGTTTATTAGTAAATGTTTTTCTGTGGTAATTCACATGCAACAAACAAATTTAAAACAGTATTGTTAAGAATTCAAAATCAGAGAATCCACATTGAAGATGATGTGTGAAGAAGCAGGAATCATCACAGCAGAAAAAATAAACTAAGTAAGTGTCCACAGATAAAAATGTTGTCAAAAATTCCTCCCTTTTAGCATGAACTTTTAGCCCCATCCAGTAAGAATCATAAGCAAAGGCACTAAGAAAAGTATATGACAGAGTTATATCAGCTAACAACTCATTTATTAACAAAGGGTAAACAAAGAAGCTATCACAGATTCCAGAACAGAAAGGCTAGAAATAGAGGGGGGAAAGCAAGAGAAAACTGATCAAGTCTTTGGTTTTTACATATACTTTTTAAGGTCAGTGGTTCAAATCTACCAGCAGCTCCATGGGGGAAAGAAAGATGAGGATTCCTGCTTCTGTAAATATTTCCAGCCTTGGAAACCCTGTGTTGCAGTGCTAATCGGTCCAATAGGGCCCCTAGGTGTCTGAACCAACTCCACAGCAGGGAGTTTGGTTTTAGTCATTGGTTTCATTGTGAAAAGCATTCATTTACCTAGTCTACAATTTTACTGCAAAAAGTGTCCCTCCACCCAAAATATAACACTTGAGTTTTTCTTCTAACAAATAGCACAGTTAATATTATAACCTAAATTTGTGTTAATTATAAAACTTATTTTAGCTTAAATATCTCCCAGTAAAAGTTCCAAGCTAATCTTCTATTTTGGCTCCCAGTTTAAACTATGACTTATTTTCATGAAACAATAAGGACCTCTGAAACTAACTAGTGACCTAGATTATCATAATCTTTTGAAACTACAAAAAGTTATATACATGCTCACAAAATAGGCCTTGATACCATCAGAGAGAGGACTTAATTAGCTTGACAATGGGTCAGACTAAGTTCACTTTGTACTTTAGTTTAACAATGTTTTTATAGGATTATTTCATTATCTTCACAAAGATTTCTAAACACTGGATTTAGGAAAATTACTACCATCTAGCAAGAGAATAATTTCACAGAGTAACTAATCAAAGGGGTTAATGAGAGTCACCATTTTCATGAAACTCTTTATTATAATCAGCCCAACTAGACTCTAAGATGAAAAACTGACAAAGTTAAATAGTTTTTATGGGAATACATTCTAACCTGTACTTGATTATCCAGGTACACGTCACACTCCAAGTGGATTGTTCACCACAGCCATTCTCTTTCTTGGTATTAAACAAAAGACTGCCTTGGCAGGAAAGAGGGTAAAGACGGGAAAGAGAACACTAGACTTTCTAGAGAGAACCGAAAACAGGGAAATGTATCTACAATACAATTGGAACTACAAAGGTATGGGCTTTATCTTCGCAGTATAACCCAGATTGCTTTGGAAGTATACCTTTAAACACATGCTAAAACGGTGCAGGGAGCCCTGGGGATGCAAAATTTAAGTGTTCGGCTATCAACCAAGAGGTCAGTGGTGCAAACCCATTAGAGAAGACGAAGCAGTCGGCTTCCATCAAAATTACAGCCTAGAAAACCCTTTAAAGCAAGTCCACTCTTTCTAAAGGGTTAGGATTGACTTGAAGACAACACGTTTGTTTTACTTTTTAACAAAGGGGTACTAGACCAAGGTGGGTGATGATGTCCTGTGCTTGTATTGGTTTAGCAGAAATGAGGGAAGAGATGAGGCTAGATCTGGTTAATATTTTGTAGGTTAAATGGAGTAAGGGCAGATTATGTCTGCTATAATATCTAAGCCATTCCTTTCCTCTCTAATGCCATAGCTAGAAACAATCTCTCTTCCCTCAAAATACAATGCCTGGCTACTTTCTGCTCTCTTTTATAGTTAGTTATTTACAGGATTTCATTCTACTAATGAGCCTTAAAGCTTCTTGAAAAGTATACGCACCTGAGTTTTCATCATAGCTCCTACCTGGCTCAGGGCTCAATGAATGTTAATTTAATGGGATTAATGGCCACCCTGAGGGTCTTAGAACCTGTTGATGTCCAATCAACTCTTATTCATGGCAACCCTGTGGACAGAGTAGAACTGACAGGGTTTGCTAGGCTTATCAATCTTTATGAAGTAGACTGCCACATCTTTTTCCCTTGGAGGGGCTGATGGATTTGAAATGATTTTTTTTGGTTAGCAGTGGAGTACTTAACCATTGTGCCACTATGGCTCCTTTCAGGCCTTATAAGGTAGGGTGAAACACATCACATAAAGGAAGAGTTGGTGTACAGTGACTTGCGAAGGTGATCCACGTTTACACAATAGAAGGCTATGGTCCTTAGTTTTCAAAAAAGCTAAGGCTTACGTGGCCTAGATTTGCACTGCTTTAAAAAAAAAGTGATGGCAACGGTTATTTTTGGTGGTAGCTGATGCTTGTCTTTCAAGATGAATGCTGATGCTTGCCGGCACACCTTTCAGGATGAATGCACAGCCGGAAGTCCTTTACACATATGTGAAGGCTGTGCTTTGATCTCCCATTGCAACCACCCTTTTGAGAAAAGCACCATTTTGTTTCTTGGCCACCTGTGGTCAGTCCAAACTCATTGCTTAAAAAGCTCATTTCCAATGGTCTCAGATTGAGTTGGCCTGGGGCTACTGTTTCCTGTTAGATGACAGATAGACCATTTGAAGTCACTTTTTTTTTTAATACAAGCTTCAAGTATTTTTCTATTGCCTTCTCTGTAAAGACTGCTAAAGTTACCGGTTGATATACATGTGTTCCAGATAACCAGCACATCAAAGTTGAGCTGCGTCTAATACTAATGGATCCACCCCAGGACTATTTTGTTTGTGTTCCTTTTTAGTTATGTAATGTTTGCTAAGCCTCTGAGTTTAGGGTGATGATATTGTTCACAAACATAGAGGCTAATGACGTCTAGTACTTTGTAAATGTGTGCTGATGAAGGTAGGCTGCAGCTGCTATTGTCATACTTTTAATCAGACAAGGTTGCTGCTAGGCTGGTGCCTTTTAACCCAAGAACACTGTTTATCCAGTGGTGGACTGTGATTCCTCATTCATGTTGACAGCAATGTAATGGATCACAATAGGTATGTTTGGAAAACAAAATAGAAGAAAACTAAAACAGAGAACCTCACATTAGTAAGATCAAGTTGTTTGTACCTCTTTTGCTTCAGTTACATACAAAACATTGTGTGTATGGATACTGGGGTGAGGGCATAAAATACATTTCTGCTATGGGTCTCTAAAACAAGGTTGAAAAGAGGGAGGGTAAAGGGAGAATGGGTAGGAAAGAGGGAACCGATTGCATGGAACTGTGTGTGACCTCCTCCCTGGGGGACAGACAGCCAAAAAGTGGATGAAGGGAGACGTCGGACAGGGCAAGATATGACAAAATACCCATTTATAAACTATCAAGGGCTCATGCGGGAGGGGGGAGCAGGGAGGGAGGGGAAAAATGAGGACCTAATGTCGGGGGTTTAAATGGAGAGAAAATGTTTTGAGAAACGATGTACAAATGCGCTTTACACAATTGATGTGTGTATGGATTGGGATAACAGTTGTATGAGCCCCTAATAAAATGTTAAAAAAGAAAAAAAAAGAAAACTGGTGCATACAGCTTCTCAGAGACAATACGTGTCTTCATTATTAATTTTTCTGGATGATTAACAGTCTAGATATAACACCTAATGAATTACTGACATGCTTTGAAACTTTCTTGCTCAGCATAGGGTAATACAAAGCCTTCAAATATGGTGTTTCTTCTTGAAAAGCATTTATTCCCCACAAGAAGTTATTCAAAATAGAAAACCGTCCCCTCCATACTTTTTATCTACAGACCACCTATCTTGATCAGAATATTTCTAACTTTGACTAGGAAGCACAGATCACAGCAGCCAATTTGAAACAATTCACACAGCATTTGCTACTTGTTTAACTCCACAGAAGTAATTACTAATTTTAATAATGTTTAAAAACTGCTTAGATAGCATGCTTAGAGCAAGATTCCCAATGTTGATTATACCTGAAAATACAAGATGGATTTTCCCATATGTAATTTTACAAGATTCACACAGAAGAATGATATATAAATCAAAGCATAATAATCAATATGCTGTCTACCTGCCAAGACTGATTTAAAATGTTCAGGACAGGTAGGGTCTAACCAGCTAGATTTCATCTCTTCTAGATTCTGTTGACAAATACTAAAATACAGGACAAATAATACACATACACACATACCTTCACTGTCCTTGAATTTCTTAATCGCCACAATTTCATGTGTTTCCTGCAGAAGAGACAGAAAAAGTTATTTTTACAGTAATTTTCAGTATTTCTTGGCTCCCAAATTCTATTTCATACCCAACGCTCTCTGGAGAACACTGTCGGGGAAGGTAAGAGAGTGGGAGGCAAAGAGCAGAGGTGGTGATAAACCACGAGTTAATGCGATATGTCAATGTCTTGAAGTTAAGCAACAGTCCAGGATGACTGAGGTAAACCTTCATGCTGCCATCTAAAACCCAGGGAGACATTTTTTTTATTAAAGACTTTTATTGGGGGCTCTTACATCTCTTATCACAAGCCATACATTCACTGTGTCCAGCACATCTGCACATATGTTGCCATCATCATTTTCAAAGCATTATCTTCCCACTGGAGCCCCTGATATCTCCTATCCATTTCTTCCCCCTCCCACCCTCACAAACCCTTGATGTAAGTTATAGATTATTATTTTCATATCTTACACATTCCTCCTTCGCCCCTCACCCATTTTTCCATTGTTCACCCCCCTGGGAGGGGGTTCTAGATTGATCCTTGTGATCGATTCCCTTTCTCTTCCCCCATAGGGAGACATTTTGATTGGGCTTCTAAGACCAGATAAAAGGCCTCTACAATGGAGTTGCTGGGGGCAGAACGCTTCTTTCAAGCTGCTTCTCTCCACTTCTCTTTCCTAGTGAATGTATCCACTTGTTCTCCAGCTCTTTTCTGCTGATTGTGATTTCAAGTCTGTCTCACAAACATCCCCTCAACCAAATAACAGTCACTACCTGCCCTCTGCCCCCATTCTCTCTCTTGAACTAACAGAAATAGTTGGTGAGCAGAATCCTATTTTCAACTAAAACATAACTAATCTTCTTAATCATTTACTTTTTGGCTAAAGAGATGAAAATAAGAGCTGCCAAGGAAATGAAAAGGCTAGAAACTCAGGTCTGGCCTACATATAAAAGGAATCAAAACTTTGGGTAAACTAATATAAAGTCTCCAAAGCCAACATGTTTCAGGCCTGCTCTTTTTGCCTTTAAGCAGAGACAGTAGCAAATGTGTAGGAGTAAATCTTTTAATAAAACATTCCCCCTACAACAAAACAAAGACCATAAGAATAGATATAATAACAGGCAATATCCAACAGCGTATAAATCTTGACTTATTAAACAATACAATCTTTCATCCTATGTCCCTTTCAAGAGCAAGAAGTATCATGAACACAATGACAATACCAACCTTAAATGTTTCTACTTTTAATTTTCCTAATATCTTCTACAAAAAACCTTTAGGTTGGATTTTCCATAATCATTTTATATATTTTGTTCACTACTGAATCATCAATGTTGGGAAGAATAGGTCTACAAATTGATATTTAATAAATGAATGCTTCTTCTATTCGGTGTATGATAGGAAAATAATAATTTACAATTTATCAAGGGGTTATGAGGGGGTGAGTGAGAAGGTAGGGAAAAAAGAGGAACTGATACCAAGGGCTCAAATAGAAAATAAATGTTTATAAAATAATAATGGCAACATATGTGCAAATATACTTGATATGACTGATGAAGGATTATAAGAGCTGTAAGAGCCCCGAATAAAATGATTTAAAAGTAAAAATAAAATAAATGAATGTTTCAAAAGAATGGTTGAAAATTGCTATATCAATTTTGTTCTTTATTTTTTTATTTTAGGTTTCTTTACATTCTGTCCTATCTCAGCAGACATTTTTAAAGGATGGGCCATATTTAAGTTTACTCTCTGTATAGAGGACATATCCTCCTGGCCTTCCTTCAGGAGATCAAATAAATTCTTAACTGTATCTTCTTGCTGCAAAAAATCATTTTGAGAACCGGGTGTTGCTTCAAAATCTTCAAAGGAACAGTTTTTTACCTACCATGTCTTTTCATAGGGTTTCCCCTCCTCTCTTTTAACTCATTACTAGGATGGAAAGACATCCACTAAGCCTGGCATCAAAAAGGGTAGTTTGCTGCCTCAACTACCTAAACGTCAAAGACAAATTAATGTGCTCAGGTTCAAGTTAAAAACCTTTATCCTAGCAAACTTTCTTATTGGGGGTGGCCAGTGTACAGCTGGATCTCTTGGGCTGGGTTCTCTGTCACAGGCTACTTGCTGTTGACTACAGTAAACTCCAGAACACATTCTGCTCCATTATTCTGTTTGCCACATATTTCCATGGGTGTCTAAGAATCCTGAAACATAACACACTTTTCCAATTCCTAGCTGCTACTGGTTGGTTTTGAAATCGGGAAAGGTGTGCAACAGGTTTGTATCCTTTCACCATACTTATTCAAATTATATGCTGAGCAAATCATCAGAGAAGCTGGCTTATATGAAGAAGAATATGACATCAGGATTGGAGGAAGGCAATAATTAACAACCTGAGATATACAGATGAAACAACTTTGCTTGCTGATAGTGAGGACTTGAAGCACTTGCTGCTCAAGATCAAGGATTGCAGCCTTCGGTATGAAGAAGAACAAAATTCTTATAACTGGACCAATGATAAATGAAGAAAAGGTTGAAGTTATCAAGGACTTTATCTTGCTTGGATCTACGATCAATGTTCATGGAAGCACCAATCAAGAGATCAAAAGATGTATTGCATTAGGTAAACCCTACTGCTTAAGACCTCTTTAGGGCAGTGAAAACAAGGATATTACTTAAGGACTAAGATGATAGTGAGCCAAGCCATAGTATTTTCCAACACTTCTTATACATTTAAAAGTTGGACATCAAATAAGAGAATCGATGTATTTGAATTGTGCTGCTAGAGATGAATATTAAAAGTAGCATGGATTACTAAAAGGACAAACAAATTTGTATTTGAAGAAGTATAGCAAGAGTGCTCCTTAGAGGCAAGGATGTGGAGACTTTGTTCTACATACTTTGGACATGATGTCATGAGAGAAACTAGTCCCTGGAGAAGAGCATAATGTTTGGTAAAGTAGAGGGGTAGTGAAGGAGAGGAAAACCTCAAAGAGATGGATTTACACAAGAGGGGGTTCCCTCCTCTCAAACAGAAATTGTGCTGGGCAGAGCGGAGCTTCCATAGTAAGTATTTTTCCCTGCCAGGTGAGCACCAAGCAACTCCTCTGAGTTAGTGCACCAGTGGCATCACCTGGGAAGGTTCTCTCTGGTCACAGATAATTTTTTTTCGTGAAAGCAATTTCGCTCGAACATAGTTTTTTTTGTGATGGTCCATTTTGAAAGAACAGCTTGTGGTTGTGAAATTTTGCTTCCTGCTTCAGAAAAATGCCACAGAAACTGTTGTAATGTTGAACACAGCTTACAAAGACAGCCATATGGGAAAAACCTTAAGTGTATGAGTGGTTTTCTCATTTCAAAAAAGGTGAAATGTCGATTGATGAGAAACCTCACTCTGGATGCCCGTCAACTTCCCAAACGGATGAAAATTTCAACTTCTAGTGCATTTGGAGTTCACTCTACCAGGTCAGACTGATAATCAAGCTTTCTCTGTAGAGGTTCTGAAAAGATTGCCTAACAGTGTGTGACCAAAAAGGCCTGATTTGTGGCAGATGGGGGGCTGGTTTTGCCACCAGGACAATGCACCTGCTCACACAGCCATCTTAGTGCGCCAGTTTTAGGCAAAAAAAAAGCATGCCTCTCTTTCCTCACACACCTTACTCACCTGATCTCGCTCCGTTCAACTTCATTTTGTTTCTGCAAATGAAGAGGGACATAAAAGGACAGCGGTTTGATGTAGAAGAGGTGAAGAAAAAAATGAGAGAGGTGCTGTCAGCCATCCAAACATGAATTTGAAAAATGTTTACAAGAATGGAATTTCAGATTTGACAAATATATTAAGTGTAATGGAAAGTACTTTGCAGGTGATAAGGTTGTTTTGTAAAATAATTTAAACACACAGCCTTGAAAACAACGTTTCCATTTTGGGAGGGTACCCCCTCATACAGCATGGCTGCAACAATGGGCTCAGGCACAGGTACAATTGTGAGGATGGCACAAGACCAGGAAGTATTTCATTCTGTTGTGTATAGGTTGCAATTAGTTGAAACCAACGCAATGTCACCTAACAATAACAACAACAGCTACAACTTGGGGAGTTTTAGTCTCTGGAAAGATGTGGAAACACACAGGCTAGTGAACACAAGGAGAACTCTAGCTTCTGTAGGGCTAGAGGATAGTTACCACAGGGAGGTGACTGCCTGTTGTTCAGTACCTGCAGTGATCATCCAACTCTTCCCTACTCCCTATGAGCGATTGTGACCTATTCTGGTTCAGAAAGTCTAATAAATAGTATGAAGTTCAAGACTCTGCTTGTTAATCTGTTCCTGTTAATGAGACAAATTCTCCCTGAAATCTGCCAACAATCTTGATTGTCTAGTTTCTTAATTTACGGAACTACTTTTGTTCTTGATTTTAAATGTCTTTATGGGCATTTAATGTAGAGGTAGGAAGTTCTACATCAAGCTTTCTGATATTATGTCACCCTGAGATTTTGTGCATAATAGGAGTGTCGACAAAGAAGAAAAATATATGAAAAATAACTTTGAAGACTCTGATTTAAGTTTAATTTATTCACAAATACATTCCAGTGCCCCCACAACGTCTGCGACAGCATGTCACCAGCTGCAGTTAGCAAGACAGGCATAATTTTCTACTTGTTTCCATGTCATACTTTGCTTAAGCAGTGAGGTAGTTAAAAGACTAGAATTTAAAACAAAAGAGAAATAATAAATAAACCCATCGATTATAATCCTGCAATGCCATCCCTCATCCTTAATTTTACCTCAATATTAGAATTATACTGTTTTGGAGAGCTAAAAAAAAGGGTATTTATAAATGAGGTTCCTGAATTGCATTGCTATCTCCATGAGTGAACAAGCTATATCAAAGCATTTATTCACATTTCCCAGAATAAATTTCCTCAGCTGAGAAAAAAAATAAGAAAAACAAAATTTTATGAGTAGTAGCAAGTATAAATATATTTGGAGGGTTTATATTTCTTCTAATAGTCTTAATATTTACACCCCATAAAATTGCTCTGTCTCAATCACTGGATAACTAGATTTGACACAGAGACATGCAAACATGAGCTCATTTCTGTAATTGATTGTTTAACCCCTCCCCCAAGTCATTACCTTATTCCCAATATTAATCATCCCTTAAGATTTTTGCAAAGCAACTAGTTGGTATTAACTCCTAGAATTAATTAAGTTATTTTAAAATGCAGTTACATAACATGATTTAATTATGTTCTGAAGCAGTGCGAATTATTTAAGCTGACCATACAAGCTGTATGAGGAAGCAGCAAGAGTTATTGTTTATGAAGTTCTGCTCCATAATTAAAAATGCCCAACAACATTACAGAACTGAACTGAAAAAAATATTAATTTTACTCTATTCTACTCTTTGTGGATTTGAAGTCCCTAGGTGCTACAAGCAATTAACATGCTTGGCTACTAATGGAAAGGCGGGAGGTCAAAAGAAAGCCTTGATTGACTTCAGGAGAATCACCCATTGAGAAACTATGGAGCACAGTTACACTCTGGTACATGTGGGGTCGCCATGAGTTGGAATCAACTTGATACTAATGGAAAATTTCTGGATTAAAACATTCCACAGGTAACACTCTACAATTCATTCTATAATTACTCTCAGAGGAAGCCATTCCATGGGAGAAATTATTACTTCACCCAAATAGCAGAGGACACAATTGGACAATGAAGCATTTTCATCCACCTTTTATACACAATGTCCTATTTCACTGTTATCTATCTATCTTCCCGCCACCCCTCTGTCTCACACACAACACACACACACACACACACACACAGAGGCTGAGTTATGATGTCAGAAGGAAAAAAAACACTACAAATATAAAATTGACTTGAATGTGTGGACTAGATTAAAACTTTTGGGACTTTCATTTGTTTAATTGGGTATAACTCAAAATGAGAAGAAATAGCCGCAAACATCCATTAATAGTGGGAACACAATGTACCAAGTATGAATCTAGAAAAATTTGAAGCCACCAAAAAATAAACGGAACAGATAAAGATCAATATCCTATGCATTAGTGAGCTGAAATAGACTAGTATTGGCCATTCTGAAGATACAATCATATGGTTTACTAGGCCAAGCATAACAAATTCAAGAGGACTGGTGGATTCATTATCAAAAAGAACATTTCAAGATCTATCATGAAGTATAATGCTCTCTGTGATAAGGTAACATTATTCAAATTTACCTATCAACTACTAAAGCTAGTGATGAAGAAACTGAAGAATTCTGTCAATGTTTTCAGCTTGAAATTGAAGAGACATGCAATAAAAATGCACCAACAATTGTTGGTGATTGGACTTTGAAAGTTGGAAACAAAGAGGAAGGATCAGCAGCTGGGAAATCTGGCCTGAGTAACAGATATAAAGCCGAAGAAAGATCACAAGATAGAATTTTGGAAATATATTTTTTCAACAATATAAACAGCAACTATACATAACACACTATCGATAACATTGCTAAGGATGGGAAATCCAGAACAGTTCATTGTGCTCATACAGAACCTGTACACAGACCAAGAAACAGTCACTTCAACAGAACAAGGGAATACACCAAGGTTTAAAATCAGGAAAGGTGTGCATCAGGGATATAGTCTTTCACATTTATTCAATCTGTATGCTAAGCAAATCATTTGAGAAGGCAAATATTAAAAGGAACATGACATCAAGATTGAGGATGGGCTTATTTACAACATTGATATATAGATGACACAACCTTGATTGATGAAAGTAGGATTTGAAGCATTTGCTCATGAAAATGAAAGGCTTCAGCCTTCTGTATGAATTGCAACTCAATGTAGAGAAAGCAAGAATTCTTATAAATGGACCAATAAGCAATATCATGATAAATAAAAAAGATTGAAGTTTTCAAGGATTACATTTTACTTGGATCCACAATCAACACTCAAGGAAGCACCAATCAGGAAATCAAAGGGCACATTGCATTGACAAACGTGATGCCCAAGACCTCTTTAAAGTGTTGGAGAATAAGGATGTAACTTTGGGGACTATTATAGGTCTGACTCAATCCAGGGTGTTTTCAATTGCCTCAATGCATGTGTAAAGCTTAGCAATGAATAAGGAAGACTGGAGAATAATTAATGTGTTTAAATTACAAGTTGGCGAAGAATATTGGAAGTACCATGGACTGCCACAATAACAAATAAATCTGTCTTGAAAAGAAGTACAGTTAGAATGCTCCTTAAAAGCAAGGATGGTGAGACTAAGTCTCAAACAGTTTGGTCATTGTATTAGTCTGGGTATTTTGGAGAAACAAATCCACAGCAACTCATGTATAAGAGAATTTTATGTAAAGAAAGTGTGCATCGTGAAAACATCCCAACCCAATGCTGCCCAAGCCCACAAGTCCAACATTAACCCATTAACCCAACACCAGTCCACAAAGTCCTCCACCTCACAAAATAGAAGCAATGATGCCAACTGCAGGAGGAAAGCTGAGTCAGTGAACGAATAAGCATCTCAGCACTAGCAGGGGTCTCCAGACGCTGCTCCAGCACCCAGGGCTGCATTGGGATAGGTCCATGTGGCTTCTCCTTGGGGATGTCTTGTAGGAAGTCAATCTTGCAAGCTGAAGCAGGGAGCTGCTAAGGCAGCTGCACCCTGGTGCGACCATCACAAAGCAAGAGCCCCGAGAACTAGAAAGGCGAGGCTCACCACCCATTTATCCCTCCGCCTTTCAATTAGCCCCATATGTGATTATCGGCCAGGCTGGCACAATTAACTAACTCAGTCATATTGTTAGGAGAAAACAATCTCTGGCAAGGGATATAATGCTTGGCAAAATAGAGGGGTCATGAGCATGAGGAAAGCCCTTCAAGGAGATGGGTTGCAACAGTGGCTGCAACAATGGGCTCAAAAATAATGAGTGTGAGGATGGTGCAGAACCAGGAACTGTTTTGTTTTATTGTAGACACGGCCACTGTGAGTTGGAATAGACTGGATGGCACCTAACAATAACAACAATCGTTAGTGGATCAAAATGAACTGAAGGGACATTGCCTGGCAAAGTCAAAGATGTAACCATGATGAAGCAGGGTGTAAGAATTACATACTTTTAATGGGTATGCTTTATTACATGTAAGCCTGGTATTTTATATGCAAATGATACCTTAATGAAGTTGCTTTAAAATGAATTGTTTAAAGTAAATTCATCTCATACCTATAGATTAATATAAATTCTCCATCCTATGTTAATATTTGGATTAGGCAATAAAATGTTCAAAAAACAAAATGTAGCTATCAGGAATAAAAATGGAATATTTAAGAAATACTTTTCCTATGTCCTGGGGAAACTCTTTAATAAAAAGTGAACAGGTGAACTTCCAAAATAATCTTGCCCCAAATTTTAAGATCATTCATACATTACATATAGATGCCTTCAAACTACCCCATTTCCACCAAATCCTGACTATGGTATGCCAGTGAAAGAGCGACCATTTCAAAGAAGAGAAAGATGGTGACAATGTTTGCCACATTGCATTTCAGTTTAGTAGGAGTGACCAAACTGTCTATATTGTAGTTATTGTAAGGCTGTGCTATTTTATTTCATTTGACCTTATTTCACAACGAGTAAATAATCAGGAAATAAAAATTCCACTTCTGGTGATAAAGTGCTTGCAAAAAAGATTGATTAGGCATCCCCCAAAATAGCCCATCTCCAAGCTCAATCAGGCACTCATTGGACTTAAGCTATGATCAATTGTGAAAGAAAAGTACAAAATTTAAATTTAAATGCGCTAGATGTATCTGTAAAGACTATCTTGCTGTGGCAGGAATAGTAATTTATAGCACATTAAATCTGAGATGCCACGAACATGGAGCTTTTCAAGCCTCCAATTTGACTTTAGCTGGCATTCATTGGTAGCAATGAATGGTTTACAGCCTGTTTCAGGTTTTCAGATATTCCCCCTGCGTCTACCAAGATGGGAGCCCTGGTAGCACAGTGGTGAAGTGCTCAGCTGTTGAAAATGTCAACAGTGCAAACCCACCAGCTAGTCCATTGAAGAAAAGACCTGGTGATTTTCTCCCATAAAGACTGCACTCTTGGGAGCCCTATAGGGAAGTTCTAATCTGTCCTATAAGGTCACTGTATGTTGGAATCAAATCTAGGGCATCAAGGGTCTATCAAGATGGCATCTGAGTGTTCAGATGTGGGTGGTACAGTTATGTCACTTCATTGTAAGGAAGGATCTCTGTAATAAATACACAGTTTCTTGTACTATACCCTGGGACTCTTTGGTCTCGGATATATAATGTATTCTGGGCCTGGATCCCAGTCCTTTGTTGCTGATGGATCTTTTAAGGGCTGTGAACTCAGGGATTCTATGATTGTCTAGACTAGGCCTTATTTCTGGCTGTTTACCCCCTCAGGTCTAATTGGTGCTAAAAACATCTTGATTCCAGTCTCGTTTATACCTGCAAACCGTCTGCTAATTTGTTAGTGTCAACGTGTCCATTGTCTGCCCATTTTTACCAACAGGCTCACTGGCCTTCAACTCATCCATCAGGGGTGTGTGATAACTATGGCATGCCTTAGGAGCCACTCACAAACTGAAGCATCTCAGGAATCCACTCTTTACCTAACCACACTGTGTCACATTTCTACTCTACCCTCCCTGCTTTCATCTCGATGAGACAACCCTGCCAAGAAGTTCCTCCTTTGAGTGTCAAGAGGGGAATGAGGCATACGATTCTTTCGCTTTTGCCTTTATCCTCAACCTACCATCTCCATTCACCAGCCAGTATTGCAACTCCTCTGGTGGGGTGGGAGGTAAGAGAGATTAAGCGGCCATCTAGCTCAGAAGCAACAAAGCCTACATGGAAGAAGCACACGAGCCTGTGTGATCACAAGGTGCCGAAGGGATCAGTTATCAGGCATAAAAGAACAAAAAATCATATCATTGTGTGCTCACCTCCATGATACGATCTCTGAAGACAAATAGCTGCATAAGCAAATGTGGTGAAGAAAGCTG